>NC_090444.1:217557312-218182312 GCF_031143425.1 Pleurodeles waltl | reverse complement strand
ATCGGAGTCAGGTCGATCTTTTCCCCGCACGGTGTTCTGTGCATGGATTTCTTCTTCTTAGGCTGCCAACTTCTCCTTTCAGGGTCCCAAGAACTGGATGGGCACCACTTGGCAGAGTAGGAGTATCTTCAGAGACTCCACGTGCTGGCAGAGAGAAGTCTTTGCTGTCCCTGAGACTTCAAACAACAGGAGGCAAGCTCTAAATCAAGCCCTTGGAGATCTTCACAAGATGGAAGGCACACAAAGTTCAGTCTTTGCCCTCTTACTCTGGCAGAAGCAGGATAGCTCTACAAAGCACAGTCACAGGCAGAGCAGCTCTTCTTCCTCAGCTCTTCTCCAGGCAGAGGTCCCTCTTGGTTTCCAGAAGTGTTCTAAAATCTGTGGTTTTGGGTGCCCTTCTTATACCCAATTTCTCCTTTGAAGTAGGCCTACTTCAAAGCAAAGTCTCTCTTGAATGTGAAATCCTGCCTTGCCCAGGCCAGGCCCCAGACACTTACCAGGAGGTTGGAGACTGCATTGCGTGAGGGCAGGCACTGCCCTTTCAGGTGTAAGTGACCACTCCTCCCCTCCCCCCCAGAACAGATGGCTCATCAGGATATGCAAGCTACACCCCAGCTCCCTTTGTGTCACTGTCTAGTGAGAGGTGCAACCAGCCCAACTGTCAAACTGACCCAGACAGGGAATCCACAAATAGGCAGTCACAGAAATGGTATAAGCAAGAAAATGCCCACTTTCTAAAAGTGGCATTTTCAAACACACAATCTTAAATTCAACTTTACTAAAAGATGTATTTTTTTAATTGTGAGCTCAGAGACCCCAAACACCATATGTCTATCCGCTCCCAAAGGGAATCTACACTTTAATCAGATTTAAAAGTAGCCCCCATGTTAACCTATGAGAGGGACAGGCCTTGCAACAGTGAAAAACGAATTTAGCAATATTTCACTGTCAGGACATATAAGACACATTACGTTATGTCCTACCTTAACCATACACTGCACCCTGCCCTTGGGGCCACCTAGGGCCTATCTTAGGGGTGCCTTACATGTAAGAAAAGGGAAGGTTTAGGCCTTGAAAGTGTACCCACTTGCCAAGTCGAATTTACAGTTTAAAACTGCACACAGACACTCCAGTGGCAGGTCCGAGACAAGATTACAGAGCTACTTATGTTGGTGGCACAACCAGTGCTGCAGGCCCACTAGTAGCATTTGATTTACAGGCCCTGGCACCTCTAGTGCACCTTTCTAGGGACTTACCATTAAATCAAATATCCCTATCGTGGATAAACCAATCAACAATACAATTTACAGAGAGACCACGTGCACTTTAGCACTGGTTAGCAGTGGTAAAGTGCTCAGAGTTCAAAAGCCAACAGCAACAGGTCAGAAAAAAAATGGAGGCAGGAGACAAAGATTGGGGATGATCCTGCATAAACTCAAAAGTCTAACATCCACCCTTATATACCCAGATCAGGCAGGCTTCATCCCCAGCCTTAACACAGCTATTAATATTTGCAGATTACTGGCAATTTTGGAGTCCGGTACCTATGATCGCACAAAGGTGGTAGTGTTTACGGTGGATATTGAGAAGGCATTCGATAGCCTTGAATGGATCTTGCTTTAATCACGGATAGGTTGAGACTGGGTGCGGAATTCATAACATGGACCAGGCTCCTGAATACAGCCCTTACGTTCAGGGTGCATACTGGAGGATGTATCTGTATCATAACAATATTGGGGGGGGGTGGGGAATTGTCTTCTGTCACCATTGTTGTTTGCCATGGCAAAAGAACAGCTAACTGCCTATGCAAGAACTGGAACCATTTATATATTATACGCTGATTACTTTTTAATTTTTATTCAGGACGCAACCCCCTGAACTGGTGCAGGCTAAGGGTCTGCTAGAATATGCACACTATTTAGGAGTGCAGGTCAACTGGCAAAAATCTCAGGTGTTCCGAGATTCAGAACCACACTCCACTGCCCACCTTGGCTGGGATTCAATGGCAACCTGCTCTCAGTATCTAGGAGTTAAAAGTTACCACAATCCTGCTGACTTACTTGAAGGGAACATGGGGAGAACGACTAGGGACCTTAACAGGAGTATGGCCTTTCAGAGCACGCTCCTTCTCTCGCTAGCCAGCAGAGAGGCTTTATTAAAGATGACTGCCCTATTGAGATTACTTTATTATTTTGGGGCCTACCAGTATGGATCCCTTGGGCTGTATTTAAAGAGTTAGATTCCCTCATGGTGACCGCTCTATGGAGTTCGGGAAGCAGGCGCATAACTCTGAACACCCTAAAGAGACCGAGTCCTAGCAGTGCAGGACTTTTCCATCAGGGCGCCAGACGCCCGCACACTGTAGCATGATTGTGAGGGTGCAATACCCTAATGAAAGAGGCACGACAGTTTCAGACACTGCAACAATGCTGGGTTAGGGTGCTACAGAAGACCCACAAGAAGACCTGAAACTCAACAGAAATACACCTGAAGCAACTAGTTACACTACCGCATGGGGGAGACTGCAGAGGACTGGAGACCTGGGTGGAAGAGGGGGCAATAGTGATACAGAGTTTGTACAAGGAGAATGCTCTCCTTCTGTTTGAAGTGTCTGGGACTGACCATGACCTCCCCGAAGATCAATTTCTCATATAGGGTAGTGACTTCTGCGATTCCGAAACACTGGGGGAGGGAATTGAGGAGCCTCCACACCATAAATCCTGTCAATATATTTTTACATCCTCTGAGAAGAACAAAGCTGTCACTTGTTTGTACAGATTGATTGTGAGAGATAGCAGGATGCCTATCTCCGCACTAAATGAGAGACGGACCTTGGAAGCCCCACACCTGATAAAGACTGGGTGACGTATTAGAGAGGGTGTTGAGGAATACCCACTTCAAGGTGGGTAACTACTATGTAATTCGAGCTTACCATACACTGGGGAGAATTACCCATCTTTTCCATGTCACAACTGAAAAATGTCCAAGATCCAACGAGGTTGGACTGAACTACATATCTACTTTGGGCTTGCGCTAAGCTTTCAGCATCTTCGGAACAAATTATGGACAATCTTACTGACATTATTGACAGAGAGATACCTTGCACTCCACAACATTGTATGCTTAACTTGTTTTCACACACAGCAAAATACAAAGCTATAAGCAGATTGCAAGATTTGGCTCTCCGATTAGCAAAGACGAAAATAACATGCAATTGTAAGGTACCCGTACGTCCCAAAGTGAATGTGTCGAATAAAAAGTTGGAGCGAGGTCAGGATACAAGGGGGCGGTCTTGTTACAAGAAGCTAAAAGAGGGCAGAACTCCATGGAAATGGATAGCATAGGCGTGAAACATTGCTGGAAAGCCTTAAAGAGCCAGATAACTCCAAAGTGGGCACATCGGGGTGGGGTTGTATGAAAACAAGCGATTATACCGAACCTAGGCTAATAAAGATGTATTATATGGTAGTGTATTGACTGCTATGGATCTGCTGCCCAATGTAAGCACTATTGTGGACTAACCAACGGATCCAACCGCAACGGACCTTCCCTGAAGTGATTATTAATATGTACAGAAGGAGGCAGGCACAGCAAGAGGGAGTTAGTTAATGGAAATGTTTTAGTTGGATAGCAGCTGTAATGTTGCTTCAATCATTGTTTGCATTATATATTAACTGGCTAAGAATGCTATCTAGTTGTTTGACCTTCTATTGAGGTTTTGGTACGTCTCCAAGACCTCATCCTTTGTACTTACGTAGTCCATTAGGCATAGCATGAGCATCAGGGTCAGGTCTGACAAGTTTTAACATGTGCAAATCTTGAACACTAGGGAAAGCTCTGCCAAAGCTTCATCAAAGCCAGCCTGACAGCTTTCCTTTGACCCTCATACAAGGCCACCCAGCCTCAGAATTAGCTTGGAGGTTGGCATTGGTGAATTACAGTCAGCAACAAATGCACATGGTTTTGTGCCATGCAAGACACTGGCTTTGTTGGACCCAGATCCAAAGCCACAGCTCGTCAAAGAATGGACTCGGCTAGCAACCAAGGCAGAGCCACTAGAATACCCTATCCCGCAAGAGTAGGGTCCGACCTTGGTTAGTAGCTTGAGGGTGACAAGGGCATTTTGAACAGATTGAGCATAGCTTGCAGAAGTCTTTGAAGCAAAGGAGTGGGAGGTGTAGAAGGGATTGTCCAACTGAGTTAGAAAGTTGTGCATCATCTTTTCATCGTTGGATTTGGTTCCAACAATGAGGAACAGCCCAGTGATAGAACACAGCAAGGCCTCTGACATAAGGACCCTGCTACAGTGACTGCTCAAAGAAGAGGAAAATATATTCTCCTTTCTTTCATATTTTTATGCTTCTTGTTGGAAGAAGTTTTGAAAAAAAATTACCTGAAGGGTAAAGATTAGCACTGATGTCTTCCTGTTAGCAATGATCTAAAATAATTTGCGATCTTGCTCTGACTGCTTTAGGAACCATAAAAAGACAGACGTCGAAGGCATTGAGACACCACATTCAGATATGTTTATTGGCTCCAAAAAAGAAACTCTCATGGCATCTACAGCAAGATTTGAATCTGGAAATTTTTTGAAGGGGACATTTGACCTAGTTGCTGTTGAAAGTTGAGAAATGTTGTGGGTGAGGTAGAGAAGACCTGTGTATCTGCATTGATGAGGAGCAGAAAACAGGAACCAGCGCCAACAGATACTTATTATGCCCTGATGTTGTCACATCCAGGACTGTTGACCTTAAGGTGTTGGGGGGGAAAATAAATATATATATATCCAGATCTAATCTGGAACCTTGGGGGGGGGGGGCGAGAAGAGAGAGAGAAAGAGGGAAAGAAAAAGAGAGAGAGAGAAAGAAAAAGAGAGAGAGAGAGAGAGAGAGAGAGAAAGAAAGAGGGAGAGAAAGAAAAAGAGAAAGGAGAAAGACACAAGGTGAGGAATGTCAGAAAAACTATCCGTTAGAATAGTTACAGCAAGGACTATGCAGCATGAACGTAGTTAGACAGTTGCTAGATCAAGCCAATGTTCCTACTATGCATCCTTGATTACAATTGTAACTGCTTTAAATAATTAGATAGTATGCTTTCGAAGCATTACTCCAATTCATGCAAGCAAGAACACCGTTGATCACCACTGGAGTGAAATGACAAGTTAAGACATGCTTGTAAAAAAGATTTTCAATTATCAGTGGTACAGTTTTGTGAAACAATCCGAACAAGTTAACTTGAATAGAATTATATTTACCCACTTGCAGCAGTAAAATTTTAAATATTTACAGGATTTTAGGCATCCTTTCTAATACAGTATGACCACTCGTGGGAACCAGGCATGATGGAAGAATAGGTTACTTATCTTAAATATTCTCTGCAAAGAGGAACGGCAATTAAAGCATTTGCTGTCTTTTTGGAGATCTTCAGATTTCAGCAAACCCCTACTACTTTAAGAAACCAAAGATCTTTTGTACAATATCTACTTTCATACATTTGTGCTCCTCAGTTACTATTTACTACTAAGAAGACCTCACACCTTGTGTATTATTCCTTCCCCATTCCTCTGACCTCATCTCTGGCATCACATTCGAGTTCTAAATCCTCAGTGTTTGCAGTCATACTTCATTAGCAAGTCCACAGACTCCTACCAGACTGCTCACATATATTCATCTCTCACTTTCTAAAACCTCCTTGGACGCTATTCATCCCTCATCTTTCAACCCTGGTCTTAACCTCAAATGTGAAGATTAGGATAGAAAACTCTCCTAAAAAGGTTTACTCCAAATCATGTAAGTAGAAGCTGGCAATAAATGGGAAAGACCCAAGCAGTAAAAATCAATCTGACTGACACTATGAACAGAATGCCCTGGGAGGGCTCCAGATGAGATTTGGGTCCGTTGATTTAAAAGCCCAGGTGGAACCTGGCACTCTTGCCTGCCTTTGATCTGTCACCATCTCCAGTGATCCGGCTTTGGACAACCAATTATCCAGGTACAGAAAGATGAAAATTCCTGAGCTACTGAGATGGGCCGCAACCTCCTCCATCACCTTGGGGAACACTGGAGGTGCCAATGCCAATTCAAACAAGAGAACCACAAGCTGGTAATCTGTAGAACCTACCACAAAGCGCAAGTACTTCTGAACGGACAGCAGGACTAGAATGTGTAAATGTGCATCCTGAATGTCGAGTGGTACCATCCAGTCTCCCACTACTAACATGACCTGAGCTAGGGTTAGCATCTTGAACATCTTCATCTGAGAAAAAATTCAAGTCTATGAGCTATAAGATCGCAGCAGACAGCCATCCTTTGGAACAAGAAAATATCGGGAGTAGCATCCTTGTCCAATCTCCTGCTCTGGCAAAAACTCCACTACTCCTTTTGGAGGAGTGCAGCCAGTACTTGTTGCAGGATAGAAAGGTGGTTTGGGGCGGGTTAAGGGGAATGGTGAAGCCAGAAGGAAAGGTAAGCTATGTTCTGACAGAGTCACTGGTCTGAAGTAATTGCCTTCCAAAGCTGGTAGAAAGGAGGACCACCCACAGGCTCGGTGTGAGGCTTGAGGAGCAAACTAGACCTACTTTACTGGCAGAATAGGGGAAGAGGAGAAGTAGGCCTGCAGGAGGGATCGAGGGCCCTTCCCTCTAGCTCTAGTGTCTTTGGGTGTTAAACCTATGCCACTATGGAGAGTTGCTGGCAAAAGGAGAACTCCCCTGTAACGCCCTTGAATGCATCTAATCGGACGGTAGTCTCCAAGAGGCTGGGGCTCTTGGAGCCCCAGAGACTGGGCTGTGTCTTTGCTCGCCTTTAACCACTCCAAAAGCAATTGAAGCCGATCAGCTTTGTCCCTAAAAAGGGGTGCTACATCAAAGGGGAGGTCCATCTGGTAGACTTGTGCACTGGAAAAGAAACCTGAAGCCCAAAGCAAGGCAGAGTTGTAGGTCCCCATACCGCATGCCACAGAATCCAATCCAGATTTGATTTATGTTCTGATGCTTTCTGCCCATTTGACGACCTTGAAAACATGACATCACGCCCTCTCGCTTGTGACGTGACCAGTGGGCCAGGTCTCAAAGCATTTGTGTACCTCACAAGATGACAGGTGGCATTTAGTAATTTTTGGCACCATATAGCCCATTGTAAACATCTTCTCCCTCACTTCCAACTATATAGATTCCCTGTCTGAAGGGACAAAAGGGAAGGTAGCTTATATTTGTCCTGAAGAGCAGAGAGCTTGAATAAATACAGTCTCTGGCAAAGGGTGTGCAGAGTGGAAGTGTGGATTTCCCTGGTGCAGGGCAGCAGCATCTCACCACTAGTCTGCTGACAGCCAGTGCCAAGATCTCAGGTGCCATGACTGTTTCCACTAAGGACTCATTCAAGGGCAATGGGGGTTGAGAGGCTGGACCAGACGAAAGGAGAATCTCAGTAAGGATGCTGGTTTTAACATCCACAATTGTGAGCTGTAAATCTAGTACCTTAAATGCTTTCCTGACCACTGATGGAATGTGCATCCTGCATCAGAAGGTATGTCCAGAGGGAATTTCCATTTCTGGAGAGGTGTCTAGCCCACAGCTTCAGAATAGGTTTGTCAATTTGTGTAGCTTCTCTTCTCCAGCATCACCACCATCATCACTGAAGATGTTTAGAGAGCCTGAACTAAATATATTGTGGATCCTCTGTCTGTACTCCTCTAGTAGCCTCAGAGTTTCCCTCCTCAACCTGTTCTGAGGTAAAGGCTCTGTCAACAATGAATGCGGCGCGGACCGCTCTGCCTCCAGAGCGCGAAGTGGAGATGGTACTGACAGAGGCTTGTGGAAGGGCCAACCATGGCATGAATGGCTGTGGCTCACTGTATATGTGCACTAGAGTAAAGGCAGCAACCGACGCGGGTCGGGAGCTAAGTGTTGCCGGACTCAGGGGCATGAACATAGGCAGTCCATGATACGTCCTGGGCCCCCGAGTGCAGCAGATAGCACGGTCACTCCTGAGAATATATAAAAGTGTTGAGGAGCGCAACAGAGTCTGAACCCAGCAACTGGAATTCATACAAGGGGGCTGGCACCAGGAAATTTTGAGCCATTACTGGTGAATGAAGGAGCGGAAAAGGATATCCAGATGACTCCGGGGCCTGTAGAGTTACTGTATGACAGAACAACGCATGTCTTCACAATGCCATCATTACCACACATGCGAAACGAGAAGACATGCGTGGTCAAAATGTAATTGGTAAGTATAATTTATGTATAGGAAGCTGGCTCTGTATATGCACTTTATCAAAGTGAGATAGTGTGCACAGAGTCCAGGTGCTTAGCAGAGGCTAAAGTAGATAATACTAATGTCAAACAGTTAGGCTTATCAGAGGGTAGTGCAAAACCTTTGTTGTACACACACACACACACACACACACACACACACACACTAGAAGAAGCACACACTCCATGACTTAACTCCCGACCAATGGTTTTTATATAGCAAAAATATATTTTCTTAATTTATTTCTAGAATCATAAGATTCAACTTGCAGGTAAGTACATTCATACATTTGTATTTCACATATGAATCAATACCACCTTGTTTGGAATCAGTAAGATATACGGTTTAATAATAAATGACAATAATATATTAAAAAAGTTGACAGTGCAATTTGTAGAAACAGTTTCGGGGGGGTGGTGACAAAGTTAGTACGATTTACAGGTAAGTACTTGACTTACAGTTCAAGGCTCTGGGGGTTAGGAAGTCCACAGGTTGGGGCCGGCCAGGTGCAGGAGTCAATGTTGAGGCAAATTTAACATGGGTTCCCATGGAGAATGGGGGCACTCTGATTCAGATCTGCTGGCAGGTAAGTACCTGCGTCTTCGGGGGGAGGGGGGGCTGGATAAGTAGGAGGGTCGCCAGCTGAAGGTTGTTGCGCCGGTGGTCGGGTTCTCCAAGGTCTGGGGGCTGCAGGTGCAGTGTGCCTTTAGGCGTCTTATCTTCTTCCAGAGCTTTCGTGGTCAGCGGGGTCCTATGGATCCACACTGCAGGTGTCGTTGTGAGTGGCAGGAGAGATCAACCCAAGGTGGGCACTTGCTCGGAATCACCTGGGGATCCTCTCTAGCTGGTTGGGCCACGGGCATCGGACGCAGAGTGCTCAGGACTCGCGGATCGGGGGAGGTTCTGGAGTCCTTGGTTGTAGTTCTTTCGTGGACAGGGCCACTGTCCACGGGAGTTCTTGGTCCTTGTGATGGAGGGCAGTCCTCTGGAGCTTGGCAGAGGCCGCTGGTCCCGCAGACTGCGTCGCTTTCTTGTTGCAGGTTCTCTGAAGGAGGAGACAGGCCAGTAAGACTGGGGCCAAGTCAGTTTGTGTCTTCCTTCTTCTCTGCTGGGGTTCAGCTCTGCAGTCCTTCTTTCTTGCGAGGTTGCCAGGAATCTGATGACTTGGGTCCAGAGGAGCCCTTAAATCCTGGATTTAGGGGTGTTACATGGGTCAGAGGGCAGTAGCCAATGGCTACTGTCCAAGAGGGTGGCTACACCCTCCTTGTGTCCACTCCCTTTGGGGCAGGGGGCATAAACCTAACCTATTGGTCCCGGTCCTCCAAACCATGATGGAAGATTCTGCAGGGAGGGGGTCACCTCAGCTCTGGACACTTTAGGGATGGTCACTACTTCCTGCTTTCCCTAATTTTGCAAAAAGTGTGGCTTAGTCTTGGGGGGTGGGGGGGTTGTTCAACTCCACTAGCTGGGATGCCATGGAGCACTGTAACAAGAGGCTTGAGTCTTTGAGGCTCACCGACAGGTGTTACAGTTCTTGCAGGAAGGAGGTGTGAAGCACCTCCACCCAGGACAGGTTTTGTTTCTGGCCACAGAAAGCACAAAGGCTCTCACCCCATGTGGTCAGAAACTCATCTGGTAGTGGCAGGCTGGCACAGACCGGTCAGTCCTACACTACCAGTTTGGCTAACATACAGGGGGCATCTCGAAGATGATAAATAAATCCCACCCTGGCATTAGTGTGGGTTTATTGCTCATGCATCTATACCCTCACCTGGCGTATAGTGCACCCTTCCATAGGGCTGTAAGGCCTGCTAGAGGGGTGACTTGCCTATGCCACAGGCAATGGCTTGTGGGCATGGTACCCTGAGAGGGGTGCCATGTCAACTTTGCCTTTTCCTCCCCACCGCACACACAAGCTGCAAAAGCAGTGTGCATGTGCTTGGTGAGGGGTCCCTGAGGTTGGCATAATACATGCTGCAGCCCTAGGGGACCTTCCTTAGCCACAGGGCCCTTGGTACCATGGGTACCTTTTACAAGGGACTTAACTGTGGGCCTTGGGTGTGCCAATTGTGGAAACAAAGGTACAGATTTTGGGAATGAGCACTGGTGCTGGGGCATGGTTAGCAGGATCTCAGCACCCTCTCAATCAAAGTTGGCATCAATATTAGGCAAAAAGTGGGGGTAGCCATGGCAACAAGGGCACTTTCCTACAATATATATATATATATATATACACATACATACACACACACACATATACATACACATACACATACACACACAAGAAATCACATTGCCATCCTAAAATACCTTTACCACCTAAAAACGCATACCCACCCTGTACCATAAAAACCCCATATCACCCAAAAACCAATACCCACCCTAAATCCTAAAAATGCCCTTACCACCAAAAAACCTATACCTACCCTACCCCCTTAAATGCCTTACCACCCAAAAACCCATATACCCTTACCCACCTTCCCCAAAACCCCAACCTTGCCTGCGAAATGTGAAGACTGACTTGGAACACAGTCTCGATGGCTCTCGCTCCTTGATAGACAGCATGCATGCAGCATGCATGCAGCATGCATGCTGAGTCAGAAGTTGCAGGACATGGAGTCATGGTCCCATCCCAGGCACCGAAGTCAGATGGGAAGTGTGTCTTTGATGGACATCTGTTCCTCACAATCCCTTCATGGCTTCAAGCCAGGACATTTTAGTTGAGACATAATACTGCAATACAAGAACTAGGTTTCTGAGGAAATCTCTCTCTCCTGAAATTTAGATTTTGATTCATATCAAAAGGAGTGGAAAAAAAAGGGACGTGGCTGTGCTGGAGTGGGTGGCTTATGGCTTCTGGGAGATCATCTAAAATCACTTCGGGGCACTGATATGAATCCAGGGCTCTCTAATGACAACTTCATCTTTGAAGTTTCCGAATACAGTTTGATGCCTGCGATTCACCTGCAGGTAAGGAATCTGCAGGTACATGTATCAATCATAATACTAGTTTACAACAACGTTAACAATCTTGCGAGATAAGCACTCTAAATTTCTCAATACTAAAAAAAATGACCAAGTTAACCTTTGGTTATGATCCTTCTAGTGAATACTCTAATGAACCACGGATTACTCACGTTGTGAAAATTACCCAGGTGTCAGACTAGATCAAGAAAATTTATAGCTAGTTCTCCTGCACAATGGTAGGTGGCTTTGAAAACCCTGCACCGTTGTTCTGCTCCAAAATTGACAAGCGGAGCCACATGTAAGTACCATCTATGAATGCTTACGTCAGCTGCTTTCTCCGCTTTCCACATCCTGGCACGCAGAGCCCATTGATCAGTGTACAAAGCTCTAAATGATAGGCATTTTTAGTTAGAGGGGAAAAAAGTTCCAGTTCACAGAATAGTGAGGTGGGAGGGTTGGTGAAGAATCTACAGTGAGTATTCGCCAAAAAGATCACAACCAAAAGGTAATTAACTGCTGATGGATACTTCTAATAGCAGATACCTTACAACATGAATAGATACTATAGGAGGTAGATGGATGTGAACTGACTCAGCCAAAAACGTTTTGCAGGACCAAGTGGGCATAATGCCCCTTGAGATGAACCAGGCTCTCACAATAGTAGTGCTTCATGAAGGTATGTACAAAACTGATGAAGTCACTTGACAAATGTCCAGGGCAGGTACTCCACTTGCTAACACAGCGGGAGCAGTCTAAACCCTATTGAGCCTGTAAGCCTCCTGGAGGCTGCTTCTTCATCAAAGTGTAGCAGATCTTTCATCAGAAGATCGTCCACGTCTGTACTATTTTGTTGTGGGTTCCTCCTAGTTCCTAGATTGGGCACCCTTGTTTTAGGTTTAGGCCCGTAGCTTGTGCCCTTTTACATACTTGCACATTTTATTTGTTTAGTCATTTTATTATATTTTAGCACAGCTTGCTTTAAGCTTGGCTGTGTTTATATTTTAATCAGCTGCCTTTGAGAAAGCATTGTTGTTCGTGTTCTGCATTTATCAGTCTTTGCAAGCATTTCACTCTGTGCCTTGCTCAAGGCTGTCATGCTTGTACACAATAGTTTACCTAGTATTGTCGATCCAAGTGTTAGGGAGTCAAGCCTCAACCCTAGACATATCACGTAAGGCCTGTTCTTAGAACACAACAGGTTTCGTTATATAAACACTGTAGAGGCTCACTGAGGGTAGAGAGCATTCCAGCCATGGCCATTTAGGAACGTGCACAATTTTGACAGCTCCTCTTGATCCTGGCTTGGTCTTTCCAGCCAATTGGGAGGATCGCCAGCAGACAAGAGGCAGACCCTTGCCCACCTTTCAGGTATATGGTCCGGGCTCCTTCCATAGACCAGGATGGGCAGAAGGGTTACACACCACTATGCTCTCAGGTTTAGACATTATAGTATACGTAGGAATCACTAGATCTTATGATTAGATCAGGATGTTTATATGTTTTACTGGTCACAATCATCACTGTATTACGTTTTATCTTCCTAATAATCACACCTCATGCTTTTTATCATCAGATGCAACTGCTTCAATAAACGTTTTGAAACTTATCCTGCATTTATTTGTCTGCCTTAGCACGTGTGAGACTGTGTGTAACCTAGAGAAAGGAGTATGATCTATTCCACCACGACTTCCCTGAGGAGTTAGAGCGTAATGTTTCTAGGATGTCACAAATCACCTTTACTTTCTAGGTTTGGGTGAGGTGTTCGACGAAGTCAGGCTGACTGAGTCAGTCCCACGCCGACTGGAATCGGTCACCCACACGCAGTGGTGCTGCCACCCTAACCTTAGCAGTCTTACACCCCACCACCCCCAAGAGTCCTATGACATTTCGCCACCAACGTTGGGTCAGACACATCTGACGATCGCCTCAGAATCTATTGGCTCACATGCTAACTGTACCCTAATTACCTTAGAGGGTGTTAGGGAAACATTCTCCTCTGCTAAATAGGTAGTACCTATCTTAGCCTCTAGGTTGTTCAAGCTTGAACCTTAAAAGGATTCCCCAACTTGATGTTTCCGTCTCTGATCTTACCACCTTAAAAATAAGGCAGACCCTCAACGGGTAACAATTTCAGTAAACATGGGATAACCTCACACAACATCTACTGGCTCATGGATTCACTGATGAAGGTGGGGATGTTACGCTTGTGGTAGAGGCACACGCAGCGTACAGAACAGAAATATTCTATTCATGGGTCACCTTTCCAGCACCAGGTGGAAACACCATTTTCATAATTACACAATAGCAAACACACCTGCACAATACAGAGCATATGCATATTTAGAAATACAACTTTACCAAGAACACCAGAACTGGTTTGAAGGCATCCTCCCACACGTTATACAAAACTACATTAGGACCCCTAAATAATGAGGACCTACGTGGCCAGAATTAGCCACATATACACTACATCCCAATGTGCGAAACATGCTGGTAGCGAATGTACACTGCCTATGCAATAAATTTAGTAGATGTAAACAGACAATACAATTAGTAATGTGGACCTTAAATACCGCCGCAGCGATGGCACCTCCAACAGCACCACATTTGGCTACAACTGGGATAAACCACGGAACTGTGCACTCAATAATGGGAAAAGTACCACCAAACGTGAAGATACTACAAGTAATAAACGTGCTGAAAGCAGTGTTACCCCATATGGGACCCCAAGATCAACATAGAATTCTCACAACATGCTTGCCCTTTGGGATGGTTCCTTCTGTAGATAGCTGTGCCACTTAAGGTGTAGTATTTGCTGCAACTTCCACTCCCGCACATGGTACACCAACACTTGCAAACTTTCCGGAAGTGTTAAAACAAATTCAAGATGAATACGAGGCGGCTCGGTCTTAGATTTGGGGATGCAGTTAATGGGCAATTGTGCCAGTTTCCAAATTTTTATATAAAGTAATATTAAAGAGGAAGCAGTAGCATTGGCAGTACGCCAGCGGCTCCGGGACGTTCCTCCACAAGATCAGGAAGGCGAGCTGACAAAGATTATCTTAAAAACTTCTACTAGTATGAGTTAGGATAGTTAGACCCAGACCAAGTAAACCATAATTACAAGGTAAATCCAGTAAAGATAATATCCACCAAGCACAAGAGGGTTCTTTAAAAAAAAAAAAAAAAAACAACGCTGGGATAAGTAGAGAAATAAAGATACACCAAAACCAAGAGGAGAATCTCTGCATTTGGAGACCTCAGGACACAGATAGTCTTAGAAATTGGAAACTTCAATAAACTCCTGACAGATATCAGTATACTGATACTCAATCTCGTTTCATCCACGACTCACCCGACAAACTAAATGAGAGGAGGGCAATCAGACAATTGAAACGATTATGTGAAACTGAAAAAGGAGTTGCAACACTCTTTGGAAATTTTCACAAAAAATTAAGAGAAACTTCCACAACAAAAACCCCCAATTCAAAAAGAAAAAGGTTAAGGCAATTTCAGCTAAACATGCCACACATATTAAGAACATTACTGAAGAACAGGACGTAGGGAGCAACTCTGCTACACAGCACAGTAAAGATCACAATAGTTTGGCAGTCTGGGAACCTCAGAATGTGACACCAACTAACGACTTCCTTGAAGTCGGAATAGTGCCTCTCTTCACCCGACAGGGTATACAAACTAAGGATTCAAATTGAGGAGTATATTGAGCACAATATTAAAGTGACATTCGGGGAAAGATTGACATCCAGTTACGATATCCTATTGGCTGAAAAAGATTGCCCACCTGAATTTGTCCGTAAGCTCCCACAAGGGGAAGATGTCAATATGCCTTCTTTCTCAGTCCTTGTTCCAGATCCAGAAAAAGAAGCTTACGCTGCAGACTGGGCCTTGGCGCAGGCCCCAGAGTTGTAACTCAACCACGTGGGGTGGGATAGGTATTCCCCATACATTGTCATTCCGATAAGATCCACTCCACAGATACAACCTCAATATCCCTTTAATTACAAGGTTACAGCACCTGTGAGGGAAATTCTCTCAACTCGAGTACCAGAGAGTGAACAAACCCTGTGGTGTATCTCCAATAAATAACCCTTTGTTTCCCATAGCTAAGCCGGGCCATTCATAAAGAATAGTCTTAGATCATAGACACTTAAATAGTAACACACGAACATTTGTCAAACAATATTCACGCAGTACAGGACTAAAACAATATTGTATGCAAAAAATACACAAAAAAAACTTGGATATTGCCAACAGTTTTTTCTGCCAAAATCTAGTGCACAATTACAGCGACCAAATAGCATCAAGAAACTACAATTGTTGCTTGGTCTCTAACTTTTGCAGAACTTACATTACAGAATATGCATAACACTTTAAACAACTTTATGATATAATCCATCCAGATTTCTCAAGTAAACATTTGTCAGCACAACGAACGAGTTACTTACCTTCGGTAACGACTTTTCTGGTGGATACATTAGCTACCTGTGGATTCCTCACCTAATGAATACTCCCATGGCGCCAGCATTTGACGGAAATCTTCTTACTAGTCTCTGCACGTCGACGAGGACGTCACTCTAGCCCACGCGATGCCGTCTGACGTCATACAGGCAATAAGAGGTCCTCGACGACGTGCCGACGTCAGTACCAATCATTTTTTACGTGCATGAGAACAACCAGGCAATGCAATGAAAGAGCAATGAATCCACAGGTAGCTAATGTATCCACCAGAAAAGTCGTTACCGAAGGTAAGTAACTCGTTCTTCTGATGGATACAACTACCTGTGGATTCCTCACCTAATGAATAGAGTCCCAAAGCAGTACCACGCCCGGCGGTGGGTGCCTAAATGGTCAAACCAAGAAATCCTGCAGCACTGACCGTGCAAAATGGCCGTCCCTTCTAACCTCAGAATCCAAACAGTAATGTTTTGCAAAAGTGTGAAGGGACGACCAAGTTGCGGCCTTGCAGATGTCGACCACAGGAACACCTCTGGCCAAGGCCGAAGTGGCCGACTTAGCTCTGGTGGAATGAGCTCTAATGCCCTCAGGAGGATCCTTCTTTGCCAAAGAGTAACAGATTTTAATGCAAAGAACAACCCACCTGGATAGTGTTCTCTTGTGGACTACCTTTCCTCTCCTCTTGCCCACGTATCCAATAAACAGCTGATCCTCCAGCCTGAAATCCTTTGTTCTATCAATAAAGAAGCTCAACGCCCTCTTTGGGTCCAGACGGTGCAGTCTTTCTTCCTCTTTGGAAGGATGAGGCGGAGGATAGAACGTGGACAAAGTAATTGCCTGAGCCAAATGGAAAGGTGAAAACCTTCGGGAGGAAAGCAGCCTTGGTCCTCAACACCACCTTATCTCCATAAAAAGTTGTATAAGGGGGCTTTACTGATAAGGCCTGCAACTCACTCACTCTCCTTGCTGATGTTATAGCTATCAGGAAGACTGTTTTTAAAACCAAATACCTTAAGGGGCAAGAATGCATAGGTTAAAAAGCGGACCCCATAAGGAAAGTCAGGACCAAGGACAAATCCCATTGCGGCATAACGAATGGCTTTGGAGGATATTTATTTAGAAGACCTTTCAAGAATCTGATAACAATAGGGGATTTAAATAAAGATGGTTGATCCGGAAGACATATGAAGGCTGACAAGGCCGATAAATAACCCTTAATGGTAGCCACTGCACAACCTTTCTGCGCTAGAGACAGAGCAAAAGACAAAATGTCCGATAGATGAGCATGCAAAGGATCAATCTGCCTCTCTCCACACCACGCAACAAATCTAGACCATCTATTAGCGTAGATAGATTTAGTGGAGTGTCGCCTGGCCGCTAATATAACATCCACTACCTCAGGCGGGAGAGAGAAGGAACTCAGGTTGCCCCGTTCAATCTCCAGGCATGTAGGTGCAGACTCTGGAGGTTGGGGTGTAGAACCTGCCCCTGCGACTGCGAGAGGAGGTCTGCCCTGAAAGGGAGACGGAGCGGAGGGCACATTGAGAGTTGGAGAAGGTCGGAGTACCATACCCTCCTTGGCCAATCCGGAGCTATTAGGATGACTAGAGCCCGGTCCTGGCGAATCTTCCTCAATACTCGAGGAATCAAGGGTATGGGAGGAAACGCGTCAAGCAACTGGCCGCACCAGGTTATTTGAAACGCGTCCCCCAACGCTCCCTGCATCGGATACTGGAGGCTGCAGAATAACGGGCAATGCGCGTTCTCTCGAGTGGCAAACAGATCTACCCGAGGAAACCCCCACCTCTGGAAGATTAAACGGACTTGATCTGGATGGAGACGCCACTCGTGGTCTGCCGAGAATTGGCGACTGAGACTGTCCGGACGCACGTTCAAGACTCCGGCCAGATGGTTTGCTATCAAGCAAATCTGATGGTCCTTTGCCCAGGACCATAGTCGAAGAGCTTCTCTGCAGAGAAGGTACGACCCCACTCCTCCCTGCTTGTTTATGTACCACATCGTGGTAGTATTGTCCGTTAGGACCTGTACCGACTGACCACGAAGGGAAGGGAGGAAGGCCTTGAGAGCCAGACGTACAGCCCATAACTCTAACAGATTGATGTGAAACATCTGTTCCTCTGGAGACCAAAGACCTTTGATCTCCAGATCCCCCAGATGAGCTCCCCACCCTAGAGTGGAAGCATCCGTTATGACTGTGGCCACTGGTGGCGACTGCTGGAACGGCTTTCCTTGTGAAAGATTGTTGCTTGCAATCCACCACTTCAAATCCACAGCAGCATCTCTGGAGATCTTGACAGTACTCTCTAGATCCCCTTTGTGTTGAGACCACTGCCATCGGAGGCACCACTGAAGAGCCCTCATGTGCCAGCGAGCATGCGTGACCAACAGAATGCAGGAGGAAAACAGACCGAGCAGACGAAGGACCTTGAGGACTGGAACTACCGCTCCATTTCGAAACATTGGAACCAAATCTTGAATATCTTGAATCCGCTGAGGCGGAGGAAAGGCCCGACCCAATGTTGTATCCAGTACTGCCCCTATGAACAGGAGGCGCTGAGAGGGCTCTAGGTGAGATTTGGGCTCGTTCACCGAAAAACCCAGGTCGAACAACAACTGGGTTGTTGACTGCAGATGATGCGACACAAGCTCCGGGGACTTGGCTTTGATCAACCAGTCGTCCAAGTAAGGGAATACTGCTATCCCCTTCCTTCTGAGTTCTGCCGCAACCACCGACATCACCTTCGTGAAGACTCGAAGTGCTGAAGTAAGACCAAACGGAAGGACCGCAAACTGATAGTGCTGCGATCACACCACAAACCGGAGATACTTCCTGTGTGACTTGAGTATCGGGATATGAAAGTAAGCATCCTGCAAGTCGACAGACACCATCCAGTCTTCCTTGTTCAACGCCAAAAGCACCTGTGCTAGGGTCAGCATCTTGAACTTTTCCTGCTTGAGGAACCAATTCAAGATCCTCAGGTCCAGGATTGGTCTCAAACGACCATCCTTCTTGGGAATCAGGAAATACCTTGAGTAACATCCTCAACCCCTTTCCTGCTCTGGGACCAACTCCACCGCGCCCTTTGAAAGGAGGGCTTGTACCTCCTGTTCTAGCAACAGGAGGTATTCTTCTGAACAATAAGAAGGGCGGGGCGGGATGAGGGGCGGGAACTCCCGAAAGGGAAGGGTGTAGCCTTTTCCCACAATACTGAGAACCCAAGTGTCCGTTGTAACAGTCTTCCATTTGGTGAGAAAATGCTGTAATCTTCCCCCCTACAGGAGAGGAGTGAGGGGGAAATGGTGGAAGCCTAAGGCTGCTTCCCCTGCTGCACCCCGCCAGAGGATGAGGAAGAGGCAGAGTGCTGCTGAGAGGCTCCTCTGGTGCGGACCCTACCTCTCCCTCTAAAAGATCTATAGGGATGGGAAGAGGCAGGTTGCTGATATCTTCCCCGAAAGGAAGAGGAGGAAGAGCCACGCCCAAATCCACGAAACCTCCTGAAAAATCTGGAAGAGGCCGTGGAAGAAGGAGCTTGGAGCCCTAACGACTTAGCCGTGGCCCTGCTCTCCTTAAAACGTTCCAAGGCCGAATCAGCCTTGGCTCCAAACAGTTTGTCCCCATCAAACGGGAGATCCAACAATGTGGACTGTACATCCGCAGAAAAGCCCGAGTTACGGAGCCAGGCCTGCCTCCTTGCCACCACAGTTGTGCCCATTGCTCTGGCTACCGAGTCGGTCGTATCCAGTCCTGTCTGGATAATCTAGGTCGCAGCAGCCTGGGCATTTGAAACAACATCCAAAAGACCCTGGGGAAGCTCTGTAAATGATGAGGAAATGTCATCCATCAGAGCATGAATATACCTCCCCAGGATACAGGCTGCGTTGGTGGCCTTCAACGCCAGACTGCAGGACGAAAAAATCTTCTTGGACTGCGCCTCTAGTTTCTTAGAATCTCTGTCCCCAGGCACCGTCGGGAAAGAACCAGGCGCTGACTTGGATGAACAGGAGGCCTGCACCACCAAGCTCTCCGGCGTAGGGTGCCTAAACAGAAAACCAGGGTCAGTCGGAGCCGCCCGATACCTCCTGGCCACGGCTCTGTGAACTGCTGGGGAAGATGCCGGCCTCTTCCACACCTCTAACACCGGATCCAGCAGAGCGTCATTAAATGGCAAAAGAGGCTCCGCCGCAGCTGAGGCCGGATGTAGCACCTCTGTTAGAAGGTTTTGTTTAGCCTCCACCACCGGCAAAGGCAGGTCCAAAAAACTAGCTGCCTTCCGTACCACTGCGTGAAAGGAAGCAGCCTCCTCAGTATATTCTTCCGGGGACGAAAGATCCCACTCAGGGGAAGTGTCCAGCCCACTGGCTGACTCCAGACCACGCAGCCCATCACCCGAGTCCTCTAGCTCTCCTTCCTCCAGGGCTCGTTGGTACTCCTGCTCCTCTAATACACGGAGAGCACGTCTCCTCGAATGAAGCCGTTGTTCAATACGCGGAGTCGACAATGCCTCCGCCGAAGATCGGCGCCGATCTTCAGAAGCCACCGACGCCGCGTCCGGCGCCACAGGTAACTTCGGCGCCGACGAAAGAGCAGTCGAAGCAGATGGACCCACCGGAGTCACAGGCCGAAATCCCGACGTCGACGGGATGGAAATCCCCGGGGCCAATCCCTCTGAAGCCACCGGAGCGGCCACCGGCGCCGACACTGGCGCCGAGCCCACGTTCCCAAAAGGGAGAAAGGGCATAAAGGGTGCCGGCCGAAGAGGCGCAGGATCACCCAATGAAAAGGCCAAAGGCCCAGCCGGAGCACCCCCTGGAGCCATCTGTTGGAAGATGGCATACATCGCATTCAAGAATGCAGAACTATCGGCTCCAGGGGTGGGAAAAGCCGGATACTGGGGTGCCTGTCTCAGAGGCGACCCCGACGCCGGCCTCGACGTCTGCAACGCCGGAGAAAACACCTGAGGCTCCAATACCTCAATCACCGACGCCTGTCCAGGTGAAGTTGGAGACGCCGGAGAGGGCAACGGCGTCGAACGATGCGGCGTAACCGTGGGACTGATCTCCCATGTCCTTCGGCGCCGATCCGAAGACCTGGAACGAGTCTCCTTTGAATGACGCCGAGATTCTCTACGGCGCCGGGAGTCTCGATGACGCAGATGTCTTGGTGAAGAAGACTTCTTGTGATGCTTCTCCTTCGATTTCGCCATAAACAGCTTCGCCTCACGTTCCTTGAGGGCCTTTGGATTCATGTGCTGGCATGAATCACAAGTTGAGACGTCGTGGTCGGAGCTCAAACACCAAAGGCAATCGGAATGAGGATCCGTCACTGACATCTTGCCTCCACACTCACGACAAGGCTTGAATCCAGACTTTCTCTGCGACATTATTACCACAGCGAAAGACTACGCAGCAAAAATACACTGTAACCACAAAAGCAACAGTTGCTCCCTCGAAGATAACCGTTTCGAATGCACGGAAAAAAGGGAACTGACGTCGGCACATCGTCGAGGACCTCTTATTGCCTGTATGACGTCAGACGGCGTCGCGTGGGCTAGAGTGACGTCCTCGTCGACGTGCAGAGACTAGTAAGAAGATTTCCGTTGAATGCTGGCGCCATGGGAGTATTCATTAGGTGAGGAATCCACAGGTAGTTGTATCCATCAGAAATACACAAAGTCTGAGAGCATTACAGATCAACATGCTTGAAGCAAAACATTTGCAAACACATGACAACAAAACAAATCTGGTAATCCGGGTAATTCCGGGTGCCACTGGGTTCACCTATGTAACATTCAATGAAGGTGACACCGTACCCCCAGCATTCAAATCACACCTGTTCTCTAATGAAGAACACTTTGCATCAACAGAAAAATACCGACTACCGTCCAAATGACTTTCACAAAGGAGAGACCATTATCCCAAGGGAAGCACATCATTATCGTTACCCCAATACCAGCCCTCAAAGCTTTGACAAAAGCAAGAGCCCCAAACGCAAAAGCATTGCATCAACATTTTTTACAATGGGCTACCTTCCCTGACAGCATAATAATAAAACATAATGTTGATTATGTTTTCGATCCAGAACTTCAGACCCAAGAATTCCTTCAGTATGAACTTGAATACCCAATGTCTACCAACGTTTTGCCTCTCAATCAATACCAAATCATTTAAGTTGATGGTTCAGAACAAAACAGCTGTAGGTACCAAACACCAATACACCGCTGTTTGTGGAGTAATAAGGGGAGGGTAACTCCACCCTCCACAAACTTACACCATGCCCTTGGGGGGCTGCACAGCACAACTTGCAGATCTCAAAGCTTTGATCTTGGCACTGGAACAGACGGATCCTGAACGTTTTACCCTGACTGTGTGTGATTCATACTATTGTGTCCAGTCTTTTAATGAATACTTACAATACTGTTACCTCAATAGGTTCAGAGATTCCAAAGGAAACACAATAAAAGACACATTCTTGAGGGGGAAGGTGGCAGACCTCAAAGACAAGTTGCCACTGGCTCATGTAGTACATACAGTGGGTCACCAACATATTGGGATACATGCTGTAAGAAACACTGTCTGACAGAGGCCAAATCTGCAGTAGCTACGGCTTCTGTTGCTGCAATAACTTACTTATACAAGGTTAAATGATGAATCATTGGCTGCCGTGAAAGCTTCAGCTGATGGCAAGCCTTTACCAGAAGCCTGCAAAATATTCCTACCACTTAAGTGTCCAAAACATTGCCTTTGTAAAAATACCAGGGGGTGGGTGATTGCATGATCCAACCAGGACCAAAGACTAGATCTCGTTAAAGCAGCACATGAGCTGGTTGCTTCTGCCCATGCTGGTGTGGCAGCTACTAAATCACTACTGCAAATGCTATTGGTGGCCTGGTCTATACAAACAGAGCAAGCTGTGTGTCCTTAGTTGTGACATTTGTCAACAAATGAAAAGGTCCACCATAAAATGCTCACCACTGACACCCCTCTTAATTTCTAACAAACCGTTGCAATGTGTGTACCTGGACCACTGTGGCTCCCTGTAACAAGATGGTGCATACAAGTATATTCTTGTTCCTGTTGATTCATGCTCCAGATTTCTATGGGTGTGACCACAATAATAGGCTGACATTCAAACTGTTACTAAAGATTTTCAAGTCTTCATCAGGACATATGCAGCATTCCATTCGGACCAGGGCCCGGTCTCTGCTTCCAGGGTATTCAGGGTCACCATGGAAACAACGGGTGTTGGGATGAATTTCACATCTCCTTATCATCCTGAGGGAAATTAAATTGTGGAGCAGAAGAACCGAGACCTAGAGACCTAAAGCAATCCTGAACAGCTAGGGTAGAAGAATCAGGTATTGGTAGGTCCATCACCTTTAAGGAGTCCAGATAGCACTGAATAGTCTGCCTAGAAGGTTTTTGGGATGCCACACCCCCTATGAAGTCCTATTTGGGATATCAATGTACGTCCCTGATTTTGATGGCCCTGGTGCAGTGGTAGAAGAAACACTAGTTGACACACGTGTCACTGTTTTACAGGAAACTCAACAATTTTGTAATGACAATTCATTAGCACATGCCGCCACCTTGGGAATGAAGGATTTGCCACCATCCACAGGCGCGATTCTTTACGTTGGGGCTCTATTTCGTTAAAACACCTGTGAAGAAGGATTTTGGCCCATCTTATCGAGTACTGGTTCCACTCCTGGGAATACACCGTACCAGAACTGTTACACCACCACTAATGCCTGGTTGTAAAGAAACCGGTTTTGTTTCAATTGACAACATCAAATTGCATTATGTGGCTGATCCTGCACAGGAGACTACAAGGTTTCCTGTGTAGCTACTGTACTCCTCTCACTACCGTTTAGGATATGCCTCTTCAAGCACTGAAAAATGCTGAAATAATTTCCCCGAGCTTGGGGAGGGTGGAGAATGAATTTTTGGTGATTCCCGTCACCACTTCAATCGGCAAGAAATGTCCAGAATTTAATTAGCAATTTACCAATGCAACACAAATGAATGGAACTTTTTATTATGAACGACCTATGGATACATCTACCAGTTCCCTTTCACCTGCATCAGCTCCAGTTTTTGCACAGACGGCCTCTGTTACTTTAGTGACTTTTCTTTAAATTCTTCAGCATTAGCTACAGTACCTGTATCAAAAGCACATAACTTTTCAGTTGGCTTGAGTAGCTGTGGATACTTCTGACACATCTTGCCTTTTTTCTTTGGATTGGTTTTGTCACTTTCTTTTTCTGCTGACACATGGTCATTATCTTCCTGAACGCTCTGCTGTTGACTGGTGAATGGCCTTATTTATTCTCACCAAGTCCGAAGAGACTTGTCCGTTGTGAACAGTTCAGCCGTTCCAGTTCCTGATGGGGTGTTTGGTATAACGTATCTTTTGATATCTTCGGCCCTACAGAAATTATTCAAATTTCATATGTTTTTAAAGCATCAATGAATGATAATACACTGGGGCGTATGATGATTGGGATATAAAAACAGATTATTCCATGCTTTCTGAGCTTGAATATTATACTGTATTTGAAAGTAAAGATCTATATATGAACACTGCAAAATATGGACATCCTTTTTATACCGTGCTGGTACCCCAAGAGTAGTTTATAATTACACACAGTGGGAACTTTGTCCAACTCCGCCAGTGTAGAGTTCTCAAAAGATATGTTGAAAAAAATCTTATTTTACTGGGCATGATATTAAAAATGCTGAGCCCTATTATTTCAAATTACCTCGATCAAAAGCAAGAAAAATATTACTAACCGACACCAAATTTATTTTTTCGGTTTCCTTTGTTTCCCCAGTTGGCCATAAAAGGTTACGAGTATTGGAAGAAATACATTGATATGAAGAGTGTGTGGGGAACTAAAGATTGGCAAATACAAAGTAGGGAGGCTTCATTTAGAGCTTGCCTTATGCAGTTCCAAATTATATTTCTAAATTACACTATACAACAGACAACTTGTTTAGGGTTGGCAAAAATAAAAGAAATGAATGCACCCAGAATTCCTTCACCAGCTAAATTTGATACTTGACAATAGAATTAAATGTTACAGAAGAACAGCTCTATGGTTGGGTTCAGAACGGTACCATTAATTAATAATTTTCAGGTCCCAACGGGTGGTTATTGTGGCCGGTAAAGTAGCCTCTTTCTAGCATGATTAATCCCACGTTTTGGCCTGTTTGTCAGTGTGTTTGACTATGTTCACTGGGATCCTGCTAACCAGGACCCCAGTGATTATGCTCTCTCCTCCTAAACTTGGTTGCTGGAACCTTTTTCACCCCACAATTGGCATACTGGTGACCCCAGGTAAGTCACTAGTATATGGGACCTACATACCCAGGGCATTGGGGTACCAAGGGATCCCTATGGGCTGCAAGCATGTATTATGCCACCCATAGGGAGCCTATGCAAAGTGTTCTTCAGGCCTGACATTACAGCCTGCATGAAAGGGTGCATGCAGGTCACTGAAAGTCACCCCCTATGGCAGGCCCTCCTAGCACAGCGGACAGGGTGCAATTACCTGTGTGTGAGGGCACCCCTGCACTAGCAGAGGAGGGCCCACGAACTACAGTTCCATTTACCTGGACTTTGTGAGTGCAGGGATGCCATTTTATGCATGTACTGGACAAAGGTCACTACCTATGTCCACCTACATAATAGTAACAAACATGCCGGAATCATTCTCCAATACTGTTGCAAGTATTGGAAGTGTGATTCCATGCACTCTAGGGGCCCCTTAGAGAACCCCTAGTATTGCTACCACCAGTTTTACAGGGTTTTCTGGGCAGCCCAAGTTGCTACCCACCCTCAGACCCAAAGCTTTGTGGGAGTGGTGCCTAAAGCTGCTCACGGCCTGGCGTCTGGCTCCGCACTGCTCCTGGAATTCCATGTCAGTGTGGTTGATACAGCGAGTGATCAGTCTGCCAATATCGATATTAGAACATTTTCTTGTAGCTAGATTTGAACAGTTAGGAGACAGTTAGATTCATGAGGTGTGGGAGCTGCCCCTTGATTACAAATGCCTGAAACAGAGAGAAAGAGGACCTTCTTAGCAGTAGTGAATGTGAGACTTCTGTAAGCCACTCTGATTTGCAAACAGATGACCTTGCATGGCACATGTAATGCCTTCGTCATAAATTTAGCCTGCTATCTGAAGGGTTTTCCCAACTCTTCAGTTACTTTCGAATGGGAGTTACTTAATGCTAAGTGATCAAGGTTGCTGCGGGATAAGACCAGGTGTCCCTTACATTATTTTGGTCTCTCAAATTGTGATTAGTTGCGGGACTGTACTCTTTCCACCCCCAACTCCCCTCCCAATGTGCAGCTTAGAATGTAAATTTTGACAAGCTGAACAGACTGGAAGCCATTTTGTTTCAAAAACACGTGGCTCTTACATCAGTCTGTGAAACCTATGACCTGCAAGTGACAAGGTTGTCCCCAGAGATACAGTCCCTTTTAAATACTAACGTCCCAAAACATTTGGTGACTTGGTAAGTTGCATTTTCAATGCGTCTCAACACTGCTGGGATTGTACACTTTAAGGGTGTAGGTCCTGGTTTTGTTAGCACTTTCCAGACTGTGTTCTGAGTTACACCTTCAGCCATCCACTCACTTTCTTCAAGTGCTTTTGGAGGATTCCCTATAACACTGCATTAATTGGCGGTATCTTGCTATTGCTATTTTTGATTCGCAACAGCTGCCCCATTGCAGCAAAGAGAAATGATGGTGTTTCCACCAGCCCAACTGTATTGTGAACGTATGATGCAGTATGGCGGAGCATCACTCCTTGAACTAGACAGGAGCTTATCACCGTCATTTCGCCCAGCTCTTTAATGTATGCAGCCAGTTGTTCGTTGCTTATGATCCCCCTTCGAAAACTCATTGGAGGTGGGTCTTGCCCTACATTATCTACCTTCTATGGACTTAAATCTGAGAATTGCCTTGATAAGGTTTAATTAGAGGACTTGTCCATTTAGATTGTGGTTGTGGCGGGATGCCTTCTATGAACTGCCCTTCATGGATTTGTGGTATTTCAACATCAGGCATTTCACAAAACGCTGCTCCCTCGGCTGAAGCTGTGGCTGAGATGACAGTTCATATGTGCTCCTCCCACCCACTGACTGACGACCTAGTTGTTTTATTGTCTGCTAATGTAGGATCTATCCTGGATTCAATCTCCCTTCATATGCTTGAGATTTCCTGCGGAATCATGATTATTGTTAATTTGGCTTTTGAGATATATATTTTTTTAATGTTTAAATTGACCTGTTTTAAATTTGGCTGCATAATTCGGCCTAGTCTGCTTGCCAATTTGGACATTTATATCTCTTTTATGTATATCTTAGCATGCTTTTAAGTAGCTGGCATTAATGTAGTTCATTTTAGGTCTTGGACCCTGCACTCCTGGACAAGACAATGTGGAGGGTGTTGTGTGTTCCCTTACCCTTATCCACCTTTCAGGTTTGGGGTCAGTACTTCTTCCATAGACCGGGACTGGCTGAAGGACTAAACATCACTACACACTCAGGTTTAGACGTTAGGGTGTAGGTAGGAATCACTAGATCTTATGATCAGATCAGGATGTTGAGACTGTTTATATGTATGAGTCTAATGGTCACTATTTTGTTTCATCTTCATAATAATTGCAGCTCATGCTTGTTATCAGATGCAATTGCTTCAATAAATGTATTGAAACCTTTCCTGCATTCCGTTGCTGGCCTCATCATGTGTGAGACTTTGTATAACTGAAAGTAGTATGATCTGTTCCACCACAACTTCCTTGTGGAGCCAGATTGTCATGTTTCTAGGCTGCCACAAATCACCTTTACTTTCTAGGTTTGGGTGAGGTGCAGCAAGGTAGCCAAAAAAAGTCAGGCCAGCAGCTTCCAGTCAGTATGGGACTGACAGTCACTTACACGCAGTGGTGCTACCACCCTAAACTTAGCAGTCTTAACCCCAAGGTTAGAATCCTAAAACAGTTTTGCCCTTCTTTGCTCCAGCCACCCATAGTAAGACTTGACCATCCACATGATTTCCCTGGTACTATCGATATAAAAATTAATTTGAGCATCCAAATGATGGAGTCTCTTCTTCTTTATAAGGGTGAAGTGAAGCAAAGAATGCCGTACTAGGGATAACACCAGTCGACAAGTAAAGGAGTAACCACGTTCGAAAGAAAGGAAGCTCTGGTCCTCAACACTAACTTCTCTGGGAAGAAAGTAGTGTAAAGGAGTACAAGGAGGATTAAATGAAAAATGCCTGCAGCTTGTTCACAAGTCTAGCTGATGCTATGACAATTGGCAACACTACCATTATCAGAAGTCTCAAGGGATAACTATGCAGCAGCTTAAAGGGAATGTAGATCAAACAAAAGTGAGGACTAAGTTCAAGTCTCACTGAGTCATCACAAAGGGTTGTGGTGGAAACAAATTATGCAAAACTTCCAAAAATCTGATAAGTATTTTTTTCTGATAGCGAAGGCTGATCCTGCAAACTTTAAAAAAAAAAAAAAAAAAAAAGAGGTGATATGTAGCCCTTAAAGGTGTCCAAGGTAAGTCCTTGCTGGGCTAGAGACAGAAAAAACAATAAACTTCAAGCACCTTTGCCATAAAGGGTCATTTTGATTGTGCCACACCAAACCACACTTTTGTCCCAATGACCAGCATGCACTGATGTTGTGGAAAGACACCTAACCACCAAGATCTACGAGCATAAACCTGTGACAGAAGATCTTCAAGACGCAGCTCAATCGTAGGACAGAAGCTCATACCCAAGAGTTCCGGGTACCACACTCTCTTGGCCCGATCTGGCATCAGTAGATGACTTGAGTCCAGTCATTCCTGATCTTTTTTTTAGAACTCCGGGTTGGAGAGGCTTTGACAGGAAGGCAAAACGAGTACCGCGCTCCAATCTAGATATAAAGGGTCTCTGAGGAAAAGCTGATTTGGAAACTACAATGTGCAAAAGTGCTGACATTACACGTTTTCAACTTTGGCAAAAACAGAGTCGCGTTTCTCCTCACTACTGGAAGAGGCCCTGTGCCACTTCTGGGTGTAAATGCTATTTGGATCTGCTAGGCACCAGAGTTTGTACACCCTGGCGTTTAAAGTTCCTTTAAGTTACATTTTCTGACTGTCTAGCCACTTCTAGAGGTTCAAGGTCTCCATACAGAGGGCCCAAGACCCCAACCCCAGCCTTTTTAGTGAACAAACACATATGAGTAGTGCCATCTGTACCAGCCTTTCTTTGGTCAACAAATTGATGATCTCAAACTCTCCCAGATAACCTCCTATACACAAAGCAGTGATGCCCCCCCTGACCACCATCTGTTCTGGGTAGGGTAAGGAGAGAGGCCTGCCACTAACCCAAACACAGTCTTGCAGCCACCACTGCCGATCTTTTGCAGTCACCCTTGAAATATGGATACAATCAGACAGATTCCCTCGATGTGTTGCCCATTGGTATTTGAGGTCCCACTACAAAGTCCGCATGTGCCACCTGGTGTATTTGGCAAGTAATTTATCTAGGAGGCCAACAGCCCCTGGAGCCCAGGAGTAATCTGTACTGATCTCCAGGACCAAGACATGAGGATCAAAGCCTGAATGTCGAGGACTCGGTCCTAGGGGTGGGGGTGAGGGAGAAGTCAAGGGAGTGAGGGGTCTCAGATAAACAGGGGCATCTGTGAAGGAGGTGCGACTTTGGCAGGTTGGATGCTTGGAGGTAGTTGATGAGTGCCTGGGAGGAGCCCACCTTCAACAGCAGTCTTCGAGGTACGGCAAGACATGTACCCTCAACCTCCAAAAGGTGCGTTGCAACCACCGCCAGATAAGACCAGGGGTAGTGTGAGGATCTTTAATTTGCCTTCCGCAGGAAGGCATGCAGTATAAAGATCTAAAATAAGACCAACGTCTCTGTCCTCCTTCAGCACAAGGAAAATGCAGGAATAACAGTTCCTACTTGCAAGGCCCCAACCCTTTATTTCCCTTTTGGTCAAAATGGCTTACACTTCCTGCTGTAAGACGGACAAACGGTCCTCCGTAAGCTGTCCTGAATGCGGCAGAAGGTGCAGCGCAAGGAAAAGAGTGTAGGCCTGACAGACAATCTGGAGGACCCACTTATCTGTTGTGATAGCCTGCCAGCAAGGACACACTAAAGCAGTTTTGCGGATGAAGTTGCTGGAGGGGCAGGGCACCAAGCTGCATGTTGTCCCTGGTGTCATCTTTGAGTACTGCAGCTTCTGGCACAAAAGGGCTGGAAGGGGTAGACTGTGTGGCGCTGGCAGAATGGGCAGCATCTACCATAGCAATGGCACCTTCCTTTCGACTTCGACCAATTGTGGTGTTGAGTCCTCTCTTATTTGGCAACAGAGTTTGGTCTTGCAGTTCTGTATGGCCTTGGGTTTCATCCAGACGCATTCACAGCTGCCTTTGGAGTTCTGATCAGAACTCAGGCACCTAAATAGACTTCGTAAGGGTCTAACAATCATCTGTTTGCAACAGTCCTGAACGGTGTGAACCTGGTTGTTTTAGGGAGTGTCCTTTACACACTGGCAAAATTGTGTTGAAAAAGTCTGGTTAAAGGGTAAGAAGAAGCACCGGATCACAGTGTGATTATGCAGAAAAAAAATGAGCTAACGCCAGCGTGCATGGGTGGTTCTTATATGCGGCTCAGCACCTCACTTCCAGCACAGAACAGCTTTGTCGCTGAGCAGCACAATGCTACCTACAGCCACACACAACTATTGCTTTGAAGTTTACTGAGTCAGTCCGAGCCAGGGAAATACTGACAAGGTGAGGAATCTGCAATTTGAAATAAAATTTTATATATATATATATATATATATATATATATATATATATATATATATATATATATATATATATATATATATATATATATATAAATAAATAATAATATATACACACACACACACACACATATATTTGTGGTTTGTTGCTCATATTTGTCAAAGTCCCTTTTCTCCCCTTCAGTAAATGCCAAAAAGAAACCCGTATTTTCTCACCACATCTGTCCCCTATATATATACTATCCATTAACTTTAAGGATTTACTTCAGCTGAATGGATGATGCTTTAGCCATATGTGTTCAGTCATATATTTATCACCAGAAAGAAAAGCAACAAAAGGCATGTAAGTGTTTATCTTGCTTCCTGGATACCAATACCACAGTGTTAATCAACAGCAGGTCTAGCGGTTGCTTGTGCACCATGATGACTTCATCAGGTAATGGTGCTGTCAGCTTGCCTCTAACATACAGCCAAACTCCTAAAAGAGGACATGTGCTTCACAGCTCATCACCCAGCGGGTCCCCTTACCCAAAATCAAGCCATGCAGGGGTTCAATTTGAAGACTTTTCTAGTGTACCTCATCATAAATCTGTAGCACCAACACATTTGTGCATTCTTCTGTACTTGCAACCACCCCTTAAGGGACCCAGCGGGAAGACACCTTTCTGTGCATGGAGGACATACTATATCTATTCATGGTGACAGGGGAGGGGAGGTGTGTGGGGGGGGGGGAAACGGACAGCCAAGAAGCACACTGTTAGAAGCAGATATACATCTTATACTAATGGGTAGCTACTGAGACAACCGCAGTCAGTCAAGACGTATATCTTATGAAGAAGAGGATGAGGAAGCAAGAGGAAACAAGGTAAGAAATGATTCTGTATGCAGTTACATGATCATTTACAAACATATACTGCTTAAAAATTAACATTGCAACATGAGGGAAATGCATTTCTGTAGTGATTACCAAACATCAGTAATGTGCACTAGAATAAAACGGACTTAAGTGGCAACTATAAATATTAGCCAGTACTGGAGCATTAAATATTTTACGTTGTACACAAAATCACAAGCTAGTACACTAATGAATTAGTGGGAGGAACTACTAAAATAAATACCTAAATATATGATGAAAACTGTTACCAAATCATGATAAATTGTGGATCGCTAAAGTAAGTACTGATAAGGAAATGGGAGAAGGGAAAATGAAAAAAAAAAAAAAAAAAGGCAAGATATTAAAAATAAAAAAAAAAGGTGCTTACCTTCAAGCTTAGCATTTTGACAATTATTTTATGTAACTCATCGGAGTAACGAAATGGTATTCGTGAAAACTTTCCTTCCTTTATTTTTTCTGCCAGCATCTTCTGGTTGTAAGCAGTGAACGGTGGCCTGAAAAACAATTCTTCATAAATATTTATATTGCATTTTTATCATATTTAAAACAGCCAATATGGATGAGATAGTAAAGGAAGGACCCTCTGCAGCAAAAATAACAGCACAGTACAAAGTACCTACTTAGTGGTCTCAGGGGATCTCCATGACCTGTACAAGAATGCCTTACCTGTATATGGAAAGGGTAGAATTGGTCATGCTGTGGATATATCTCAAAGAAGCAGTTTATTTGGACTGTGATGCAGTGTTTCTAGTAAGTAGTTTCTGTTGCAGTTTTGAAATTATCACATATAGGTACAGTTGGGAAGATGAGGAGTTCCAACTAGGACCCCTAGGTAGGACGCAAGTCAATCTAGGCACTTCTATAAATAATAGCAAGGTTCCTCGCACACCCAAATGAGTGGCATGCTTCATTCTTGGGGTTGCTCCTCGTCAGACAGGTGCTGCAATGTCTAACGGACACCACAAGGGGGCTCTTTGCAGGAGAGCTTTTGAACAATGCCGTTCAGTTGAGTGCAGGGATATACTAGCCCTAAAGGGGTGGAAAAGTGAGAGACTGGAAAGTGAGTTAAAATTGACTATAAACCCTACGGCCCTTTGCGGGGTCCATGTCAAGGTTAAAAACAGAGGATGGAGTGTTGCCAGAGATAATGCTCTAGCACTCACTACGAGAAGATGAAGGGAAGGAAGAATTGCTTCTATCCCTGTGTGTAGGTCAACGTGTTTCACGCCTACAAATGTCTCTACAGATCATGCGGCATTTCATCAGGACCAAAAGCAACATCCTAGTCCTCACTATGGAGACCCCAAATGTGTATAATGTGGAAAAAATGAGATGGAAGTAAAAAAAAAAAAAAAAAACTTAAAAAAAAAAAAAAAAGACTTGCATATAAGCCAGTTGTTCAAGGCAGACCCTCCTAAGTTGAGGAAAGGGTCCCTTCAGGAGACGTGGACTGCTGCAAAACTATAATAAACAAAGTTTATGTCAGGACAATGCCAGGAAACCTAGCCAGCGTTATCTCATTTTTTCCAAAGCAGAGAAAGTTACACAACCTTCAGATGGAGACCATCCACCATGAAGTGCAATCTGCAAAAAATAACTGCCTTCAGACAGAGGCCATCGGTTGGCATGGTATCAGAAAAATCCTGGCAACAGCCAAATTTATTCATTCAAGCAAAGCTGGCTTGCGGTCCATGTAAGATGCTGTTCTGATGGGCAATACCCCACTGTACTATAAACAACTTTTCAGAGAGGGCTCCCACAGAGTTTCTTGCTCAACTTTGGGTAGTGGGGCCAGAGGAACAATACTGTCCACAGAAGAAAAATATATTCTATGCTATAAATACCTGCATAACCAAACCATACAATGCATGTTTACAACAGTAAGAAAGGACAAGATCAGTAGCTGTAGTAAAATCAACTTGAATAAGCATACGAAATCAGAAATAGCTAAAGGACAAGAAAAAGTTCCTTTATCCACTCCACTAGGGAGCAGGCCATCGACTGTCATTGGGAGATTAAAAAACAGGGGTGCTTTAAGCAGGTCAGAAACCCGGGAAAGGCTGTGACAATGGTTGGGGGGCAGCAACTATGTTGTTCTACTCTGCCCTTTTCAACACCTCACAGGTCAGCAGGGAATTCTTTTAATTATTCATGACTCTCCTCAGCTTCATAGGACCCTTCAAATTGACTCACATCTTCAGGACAGGAGTCACTCCATTTGGTTTAACATTCTTTGGACCCAGCTCCTTTGCAGCGTCTTAGCCCAAAGCTCCTTAAACCTGGCTGCTCCCAGCAAAAAGTAACATGCTGCCCCGGGACACAGGAATTTAAGCCCTGCTCTCCTTCTACCCACTCCCAAAGGCACAATGCAACTTTCCTTCCACATCAGGGGGAGTAACCCTTCCCTCAATGTACCCCACCCCCTGGAGAGTGGAAAGCCACAATGGAATAGAAAAATGAAGGAGGCAGCACCATTTTGGCACCCTTGTCCCCAGCAGGTCTTGGTTGCATGATCACACAGTTTCCAGGGAAGTCCAGGGAGGTGTGGCCAGAGTGGATCAAGACTGCCATCCTTTGCCAACTCTCACAAATAGAGTACAAATGCATCCTTATTAATTTTCAATAGGGATTCAGGCCACAAAGGAGAACCTAAGGTGCATTACTAAAACACCAATGGTCAGAGTTCCATTCAGCCTTTGACCAAGGACACCTTATTATGGATTACTGTTTGTTCCATCCCCCCCTTTGATACCATTGACTTCTAGGTGCTCACTGATAGACTTCCAACCTCAGCTGGTATACGCAGTGCTGCACTAGTATAGTTAACATCTTTCTTCAGAAAAGTAAGGATCAAGTAAAAGACAGTCATTTTATCTCACAAACAGCTGACATCCATTGCGTTGTTCCTCAATGCTCAGTCTCTTTTCCCCATTTATTCAATGCCATACACCCGTTTGATAGGTATCCTTGACTCTTATCTGCACACAACTGGAACCCAATCATATAACACCAAACATGAGTTAAAGAGATGGCACATCAGTGCCAGGGAAATATTTTTTTCCTTTAATTTGACGCAACAACAACAACTAATGGCTAAGAAGGAGGCGACTTATGTCATGCTCAACATTGAAAAGTTAGAAAGATTGCCTCTTACCGTGGCTGAGATTCCCCCAGCAGAGTGGTTGATACACAGGGTTATTAATCTGCCTATTTCTACATTACAATTCACTTCTTGTTTGAAACATGTTCAGGTAGGCAGATATGAAGAGCTGGGAGATCGTTACATCCATGAGGTTTGGGAGCTTCCCTTCTTGTACAAATGTCTCAATGGCATGAAAGAGGTCTTTCTTAGCGGCAGTGAATGTGAGACTTCAGACAGCCATTCGATGATTTGTAAGCAGCTGTCTTTGCATGGGGCGTGTAAAGCCTTGGTTGCGAACTTGGCTTGCTATCTGAAGGGAGTTCCAGTCCCCTTGATTAAACGCACGTTCCAGGTGCTTTCAAACGGCAGCTACGTCCTCCTCAATAGTGAAGACTGTTGTGGCATGCGGGCCGCAATAGTTTACGTTGTTTCGGTCACTAAGGTTGTTACTTGCTGCGGGAACGTGTTTCCCCCCACTAGAATTAGGGAGGTAACAGATATTTGGCCTCACATTGTTACTTCCAAGGTGAATTTTGACAAGTTAAGCAGACTGAAGGCTTTGTTGTTTCAAAAGCATGTGGCCCTTACATCTGCACGCGAGACCTACGCACTTCGGGTGGCAAGGTCAACGGCGGAAATAAAGTCCCTGTTAAATACAAACTTTCCGAGCCACTTAGGTGAACTCGTGGGAGGTATATTTAATGCTTCCAGCACGGCTGGATTAGCACATTTTACCAAAGCTGTTGGTATTGGTTTCGTTCACACCTTCTCTTCCATATTCGGTTCAATACCTTCGGCTATTCATTCAATTTTCAGAACTATTTTGGGGGGGATTTCCGATAACTTTGGCTTTATTAGCCGGCATTTTGCTGCTGTTTTCAACAATGGCTGTCCCGCCGCAACAAGGATGGATGTGGGCGCTCCCATCAGCGCAGCTGTGTCGTGAACGCATGATACAGTACTTTGGAACAACACTCCTAGAACATTTGGAGTGTAACTGGTCTTGGTCATTCAGACCGGTTTTGGATTGCGTGCAGCCCGCATTTCGTGCAGTTGGTGCTCTTTTGAACATGCACTGGACGTTTGCCTCTCACAGCGACACCCCCCGGTGGTTGATGCTGATCTGTTGATGTTCTCGATGAGGGTTCATTACCAGACATGCGCACTGCGGCTGCGTTTGCTTAGAGAAGCTGATTACGAGATACCCTTCCTGGAGGAAGTTGATATTAACTCGTTTGTAGGCACTGCACGGGATGCCGCCTTGGTTGACACTGGGGCTTTGGAACACACCAGCTCCTTGATAGTCTTCGGCCTTGATTTTCCAGTTTTCTTATCTGCCGAAGTGGATAATCTCCTGCTTTCCATGACCGATGCTTGATTTGGACTTATTCTAAATTGACATTATCCTTTGAATTCGGCATTTGGCCGCATGCTCATTTTTAAATTGACAATTACTATGCTTGTGTGTCCTCTTAACTTGTTGAAATTGGATAGGGTTTTACTTATATTTTAGCTTAGGGCATTTTAGCTTCGGCTTAAACCACTTTCTACCGACAAGGGGAGGGTGTAGTGTAGCCATTTTTAATATAGCTTCATGCACGTTCGGTTAACATATTAGACCTCTGTGCACTTTGCCCTAGATACATTTTATTCAACCTTGCACTGTTATTTTACAATAAGCAGTTTTACGGTCTTGTTTTTATTTCCTTCTATCACACTGTTTAGCTTAGTTCAGCACTGTGTTCTCAAACAATGCATTCTTGCTCACCCTGTGCTTCAGTCAAGGTGACAGTTTGGTACATTGCCGGTAAACGTGGTAGAAGTTTGTGTTCATAGAAAAAACGCATCCTTGCGTAGGGACATTTTCTTAGAACATCTGCGTGTTAGTTATAAAAACATCTTCTAGTCCTAGTACACGTCAGAGGGAGATTCCGACCAGGAACCTACAACTAGATGCTGACTGCCCCGTTGCAGATGCTGATGCAGAATACAGGCCATTGCTCCAGTATGAGGGTTGATGTCCTCCCGGGGGAACCTGAAAGGCAGGCTTAGAGCTTCACATACTGTGCTCAGAATATAACTTAGAGAACCTAATATAGTTGCACTATGATAGCCTTATTCTTGTGCTTCACTCTCATCGTTACTATTTTAATCCTATTGTGTTGTGTAGTTCTGGTTATTGCAGCTCACGCTTTGCTATCTAAAATGCAGTTGTTTTATTAAACCAAACTTTAAAACTTAAACTGCCTTTGTCATTTATATACGAGCCCACACTGTATATGAGAGAACCGGTTGTGACCTGAGTGACCACGACTTCCCTGGGAAGTACTAGGATGTCATGCGCTCGGCTGTCCAATTGTCTCTTTCCTTTGGGAGAGATGAGGCACTGCTAGTTAGCCAGAGCAAAGCCCGGATTTAGAGTGACAAGGGTCCTCCACCGTGGGTCAGACTTAGTCCCCCACACTGTGAAAGATCTTGCCGCTCAAATAACAGTAGTCTCATTAGGATAATGAGAGCCTACGCGACAATACAACCTCCTCAAAGCTATGCCATTGTCTGACATTCACCAGTGGTTCCAAAACAACTGGTTATGCTTCAACAGTGAAATGAGGGACATTCAGCTCTTTGGCTCAGTCAGCCAATCCACTCTATCCATCATGTGCCCTGAGAATTTGGGCTCAGGCTGGTAAGCTGAGCTCGCAACCTAGGAGTGATTTTCAAAAGTGAATGCTAATTTTCCCTGCAAATAAATGTGGTCTGCAAAACTGCATTTTCCACCACTGACAAAATGAATATTTCTGTTAAAAAACCTGGAGAAAATTGCCTCAGTTCTCACTGTGGACATTTCCCACCTGGACTACTGCAATTGCCTCTATATTGAACTCCTTCACATGTTTCTTGAGAATCTCCAAAGACTACAAAACTATGCTGCCCAACTTGTTTTTGTCCTTAAATTACATGTTCATTTTACCCTGTCTAGCTAAAATCTCTCCACTAGCTGCCTGTAAACAGTCTTGTTCACAAGACATTACATGACTGCACTCCGAACTACATTGCTAAACCCCTTGTCCCCTTTTAACTAACCTGGATGTAGCAAACGAGTTATTTTTGGTCCAGTTGTGAGAACTCACTATAAAATAATGTCCCAATTTGTATCAGCTCTAGCTAGGTTTCTTTAATAAAACACTTAGCTCAGTCCAGGGTATCTGTGGCACAGCGCAGTCACGCTTAACCAAAGGAACAAGTGTGAAGCATGTAGGAGTAACAAAACAGTCAATAACTAAGAAATAACACAAAAATAGGTGTTTTTTTTTTTTTTTTTTTTTTTAAACTTAGACGCCAAAATGACAAAAATCTATTGATGGAAATCAAAGACGTGAGGTATGTAAAGCACTGTGGTTCGCTTTTAGGAGATTCAATAAATCATTTTAAGTGGTCTAGCCAAATGGACAGAACTGCTTGTTCTTTTCACTTGGACAGGCCACAACAGGTCAGAAGCCAGTCACAAGGACCACTTAGGTGCAGGAAGACTGTTACCTGTCAAGTCCAGCAGTCCCAGGGGCCTGAGTGCACTTTTCTCCTTTACGACGGTCTAGCCAAGAAGTGGTCCTGATGCTGGGGTAAAAGATTCTGAAGAATACAAAGATCCTGAAGAGGTGTAGGGAGTGTTTGTGGGCCACCCTTGTATCCATAAGCACCAAGGATCATATCTGGACTCATGACTCCTGCGATGCAGCAGTGGAGTTCAGTCGTCACTGGTCAACTGGTCTCCCAGTCACAGAAAACCCAGTGGTTGCTTACAGGTAAACAAACCTTTCCTTTCTGGGGACCGGGTCCACTTCGGCTTTCACAGACTTTGGGGCAACCTTGGGAATGGCAGGAATGGGTTGCCAGCAGGTAACTCGTTGGCAAGTGGCAGTCAGACGTCCCTGGGCAGCTGGGCTCTCAAGAGGTGCAGGTTTCGGTAGTCTTGAAGCTTAACAGGAGTCTAGCCAACTAGTCTTTGGAGCCACTTCAGTCCTGGCCCAAGTGGAGGTTTTATCCACAAGTGGACATAGCAGGCACAGACCTCTTTGTGAGTCCACCAGGTGCAGTAGGATCGGTCCAGTCTGTGCTGCAGCCTCTCTTTGCTGGATCCAGGTAGCGGCAGGGCACTCCACTGTTTTCTTTCCAGTCCAGTAGTGATCTAATGACTGTCTCAGGTGCCACATTTATGCCATTTTTATGTTTGTGGAAGTGGAGGACTCACTAGCCTAAGGGGCAATAGTTCCACGAGGCTACCCTTTCCACTTTATATCACTTATCAGGGGTTCTGGCAACCAAACAATCCCTGGATACCGTTCTCAACCCGAAGCCAAGATGGCTCAAACCTTATTCTGCAGTGAGGCACCCTAGGCACACCCCAGGAATGCACCCAGCATAATGAGCCACTCCTCCTGAAAAACAACGCCTGCAACAGGTTTTCCCCTTCTGAAGGAGATGCCAGCCAGCCTGCCTACACAAAGAAGCAGGACTGCTGAGGTGAGACACCAATTGCTTTTCTGAGGAGTAGCCTCTGAAGATGGGCTATCTGTAGCCACTGCCTGGCGGTCATTCTGACCAGATGTTTGGGCAATAAAGAAGTGAATTTGTGAAGTCACTTTTCTATTAACAGTTATCTCAAATCCGATCTCACCAATAAGTCAGGTTTAATGTATTAATTTGATATTCAGGAGTAATATCTTTCAGGGCATGTTAAACACCAAAGGGACATGCTGTTATTTTAATATCAACTACCTTGCTTGGTGGGTGGCAAAGGCCTTTCCCAGTAAGAGCACATGCACTGAAGGATGGACAGCAGGACCCAGTGCACCACAGTCATGAAAAACGTCAACGTAAGTCCAAAATCTTGGAGGGTGATCATACAAAAAGAGGGTCTTTCAAACAAGGGAGTTTCAGGTTAGCTGGAAAACACCTGTTGTCACTTTATCATTTCTGATACAAAAGATATGGTGATCTCTCCATGCTTCAGATGGGGACTTTCCTTTCAAACGTTCTGCCTAGAAAATAAGACTTTAAGAGGACTACTTCAAATTGAAAGACATCTTTTTACTCTTTAAGAATAAGCAACCTGTCCCAAAAACTGACCATCACAGACTACCCCTAGTCCTCTGGACAAATGTCAACGATTGGACCGCCCTTTACACCTGGATTCTGGGCTTCTGTGACCCTAAGGCTTCGAAATTGCAGTGCAGTCTCTAGTGGAATATTACATGATTTTGGTATTGTAGTGGCTTTTACAGGTGCTTCTATAACAATCTGCTACAATTACCTTTTTGCTTCCACTCATTGAGTAATCGAAGACCACTAACTGAGAGCTTAGTAGCACTTAATAAAAACACTCTATAAATAATACACTTTATCACAAACATCGGAATAAGTGCATACAGAGAATGGATTGTAGTCCTCATTTGGGGCGCCTGCCACTAGAGTTATCTTAAATTATCAGAGACAACTTGATTGTATGACTCAAGCCTAGAATGATTTTTGTTTTTACAAGTGCAGGTTGGTTGGCTGCAAGCTTGCCAAGGAAGCACACTCCCTTTCCTATGCTAGCATTTGATTATTGCTTTGCTCACGGTCATGATTTTCCTCCACCACCCACACCTTGCTTTCCCATATACATTAATCCCCCCCCTCCACCCAAATATGCACCGGCAGGGACCCAATGCCAGGCTCTGTGGCACTGGAAGACGTTTGAAAAGCATCTCTTGAGCCAATCTTGGAAGGGGGGGGGACTGGGGGTCCCGGACCCTCCTTTACTAAGCACAGGTACAGCACTGGGCCAGCTCATGCCATGGATGGATCCTATAAGATCTCAATTGTTTTATATGTAGCACAGCACTCCTGATCAGTTTGAAGTTGAGATTTGTTACGCGGAATATGAGTGCCGAGTTTCATAACTACTTTTCTTTTATTTCATTTGCTTTGATTTGAGAGAAATACGTTTGGTTCCTACTGTTCATGTATTTGAACATCTAAAGGTTATAAATAAAGCTAAAGCCGAAATATGTTTTGGGTGGATATTGCTTTTATGTAGCAATTATAACTGTGTGTACTGTATCTAGTTGCAACATTCACATGGCTTCTAAGAGTTAAGTCCTGAAAGAAAGGATACCCAAGAAAGCCAATGAGACTTGGGAGTCCAACTTTCCCAAACAGACAAAATCATTCATATTTTAGCTAGTGGTGAATACCTGTATATTCTATTTTATATTGATAGGATCTTACTAAAACTGTGAGTGTCAGAGGATTTTTTAAAGTATCTGCAGTTCATAGGAGTATTTGGGTGCCAGGTGTAGGGGGATGTTTAAACAAAACTACCATACTGCATGCCAACAAAAGAAATATTGCACAAACTCTCTTGCCATTGCAAGCTTTTATGGGTATTCCAAATTTCTAGGCAGTACGACTGTCACCTCCCCTTAAGCTCAGAAGACTGAATTCCGAAAGGCCTCAAACTACTACAACATGGCTGAAGGACTCAAATTTGTCATGCATTGGGACCAATTTTGAAATCTGCTCCAACTGAGATTAGGAGCAAGACCACACTGATGTCTTGTGCTCTTTGTGAAGTTAGAGTGGTGCAAAGGGGCAGAGTCCTGTTTGAGCTTCTTGGGTTTCTTTTTAGATTCACTCAAGGACTTTGACTGCGATGAAGATGTGCTGCTGGAACAACTTCGGGAGCAGGAACAGGATCTTTCTTTCAACTGATCACAGCGTGAAGTCTTTTGGTGATTGGTGACGCAAATGTCACCTCGTGATCTTCTATGACCTTCAGGTTCCCTTGTGGGCAGGGAGTGGAGGTCCTGTAGTGTTCCAATCCCAGGCACTAGAGGAATATATTGTAGGGGACTTGTTTTTGTGACAGTACCTACAAGGCTTAAACCCTATAGTTTTGGGAGTGAAGATCCCTTGTACACTAGAAATTGGGAAAATAAGTTGTCAAAAGAGTAGTCCCAGATGCGCGTTTAAATGCGCGTTTAAAAATATATATATATATATATATATATCTGACATCACTGCTTATTGCAGCTCTGCTCGTAGCTTCCGGAGCAGAACAACTTTGCTGTGTAGCCACATGACACCATCTACCTCCTCGAAGGAGAACTGCTTTGCAGTTTCTAGGGCCAGTATGACACCTAAGGAATATTCACAAGGTGAGGAATCTGCAGCTAGAAGTATCCATTGGATAACAGTTTTGCAAAGTAGAGGAAAGTCTAGTTGCAAATTCAGTAGTGTAACTACACTCAAACAAATCAGCCCTTTTATTTCTCAAGTAAGGAAAGGTTGGTGTGGCATCTGCACTATTGATTTTTTCCCAATGGGAATTGTGGTACTTAGTCAGTTTTCACACTTTCACATTCTTTTCCACGGTTACTATAGCTGCCCTTTACTTTAACCCCTTCGCTGCCAGGCTTCCCCCCCCCTCAGATGCCAAGCCTGCTTTTGGCTATTTGGGGCAGTTTGCGCTCAGGCCCTCATAACTTTTTGTCCATATAAGCTACGAACACTAAATTTGCATCCTCCTTTTTCAAACGTCCTAGGGATTCTAGAGGTACCCAGACTTTGAGGGTTCCCCTGAAGGAGACCAAGAAATTAGCCAAAATACAGCAAAAATGTTGTTTAAAATAAAAAAAATTAAAAAAAGGCTGCAGAAGAAGGCTTGTGTTTTTTCCCCTGAAAATAGCATAAACAAAGGGTTTGCTGTGTTAAAATCACCATCTTCCCAGCTTTCAGGAACAGGCAGACTTGAATAAGAAAATCCAATTTTTCAACACAATTTTGGCATTTTACTGGACATACCCCATTTTTACTATTTTTTGTGCATTCAGCCTCCTTCCACTTAGTGGCAGAAATGGGTGTGAACCCAATGCTGGATCCCAGAAAGCTATACATTTCTGAAAAGTAGACAAAATTCTGAAGTCAGCAAGGGGTAAATTGTGTGGATCCTACAAGTGTTTCCTACAGCAAATAACGTCTGAAGTGAAAAAAATATTGAAAGTGAGGTGAAAGACAGCCATTTTTCTCCATGTATTACTCTAACTTTTTCCTGCGATGTCAGATTTTTGAAAGCAATATACTGTTACGTCTGCTGGACTCTTCTGGTTGCAGGGATGTATAGGGCTTGTAGGTTCGTCAAAAACCCAAGGTACCCAGAGCCAATAAATGAGCTGTACCTTGCAATGGGTTTTCATTCTATACCAGGTATAAAAAGTGAAAAATAGGTATCAAGAAAACCTTTGTATTTCCAAAATGGGTACAAGATAAGGTGATGAGAAGCAGTGGTTCTTTGCACATCTCTAAATTCCGGGGTGCCCATACTAGCATGTGAATTACAGGGCATTTCCCAAATATACTTTTTTTTTAATTTATTTTTTTATACACACTGTCTTACATTTAGAAGGAAAAAAATGTAGAGAAAGAAAAGGGGCAATAACACTTGTTTTGCTATTCTGTGTTCCCAAAGTCTCCCGATAGAAATGGTGCCTCACTTGCGTGGATAGGCCTAATGCTCGATACAGGAAACACAACATGGACACATCACATTTTCACATTGAAATCTGATATGTTTTTTGCAAAGTGCCGAGCTGTAGATTTTGGCCTCTAGCTCAGCTGTCACCTTGGAAAACCCACCAAACCTGCGCATTTTTGAAAACTAGACACCTAGGGGAATCCAAGATGGGGTGACTTGTGGGGCTCTGACCAGGTTCTGTTCCCCAGAATTCTTTGCAAACCTCAAAATGTGGACCCCAAAAAAAACGAAAAAAACAACTTTTCCCTCTCATTTCAGTGACAGAAAGTTCTGGCATCTGAGAGGAGCCACAAATTTCCTTCCACCCAGCATTCCCCCCAAGTCTCCCAATAAAAATGGTACCTCACTTGTGTGGATCGGCCTAGCGCCCGCAACAGGAAATGCCCCAAAACACAACGTGGACACATCACATTTTCCCAAAGAAAACAGAGCTGTTTTTTGCAAAGTGCCTATCTGTGGATTTTGGCCTCTAACTCAGCCGGCACCTAGGAAAACCTAGCAAACCTGCACATTTTTTTAAAACTAGACACCTAGGGGAATCCAAGATGGGGTGACTTGTGGGGCTCTCACTAGGTTCTGTTACCCAGAATCCTCTGCAAACCTCAAAATATGGCCAAAAAAAACACTTTTTCCTCTCATTTCGCTGACAGAAAGTTCTGGAACCTGAGAGGGGCCACATATTTCCTTCCACCCAGCGATCCCCCCCCCTCCCCCAAAGTCTCCCGATAAAAATGGTACCTCACTTGTGTGGTTAGGCCTAGTGCTCGTGAAAGGATATGCCCCAAAACACTATCTGAACACATCAAAACTATCAAATACAAAATTACCTGTTTTTGAAGGGGGGGGGGCACCTGCGTTTTTGGTCCTGGGCTCAGCAGCCATCTAAGGAAACCTACCAAACCCAGACATTTCTGAAAACTAGCCACCTGAGGGAGTCCAGGGAGCTGTGACTTGCGTGGATCCCCCAATGATTTCTTACTCAGAATCCTCAGCAAACCTCAAATTTTGCTGGAAAAAAAAAAACAACACTTCTCCCCCCTCCCCCCCCCCACATTTCTGTGTGGGATCACCACACCGTGACAAATTTCCTACCACCCAACATTCCCCTCAGTCTCCCGCTGAAAATGTACCTCACTTGTGTAGGTGGGCCGGGCCAAGTGCCTGTGACAGGGAAGAGCCAAAAACATGTCAAAATTGAGGGGGCACCAAAGCTGGTCCAAAAGGGCAGTTTGAAAAAAAAACATTTTTTGGCTGACAAATGCAGCAGAATTTTTATTGGATATAGATGAGACAATGTTGGGTGGTAGGACTCTTGTGGATTCCTGCAGATTCCGGAAGGTTCCATCACAAAAATGTGGGAAAAATGTGTGATTTCCAGCAAAGTTGGAGGTTTGCAGGGCATTGTGGGTAAGAAAATGGTGCAGGGTGCATGTGAAGCACACCAACTTGGAATCAACCAGATGTTTAGTTTGCAGATGTGTCTGGGTCTTGTGGATTTTTCTACATGGCAGCGTCCCAAAGTCCAAAAAGTGCAGCCCTCACCATTCCAAGTGGGACGATTTTGAGAGTTACCAAACTCTCATGGCCCAAATGTAAAACCAAAACCCAAAATAATCAAATGTCTTCTTGCTTGCTGTGGGATAAGATGTTTTAGTGGGGGGGGGATGAAAGACTGTTACCCCCTTCACTTTTGTTTTTTTCTCTATGCCATCTAGTAGACTTTGACTCCCCCCCCCCCTCTTATTTTGATTTAAAAAAAAAAAAATCTTCCCTGGTGGGCTTTCTGCTCCCCTTGGGGGCTGATGGGCCTTCCAAAAATAGGCCGATCTGCCCCCAACGGGGGGCAGATATGGCCAACAGTAATGTGCCCCCATGGGGAGCGACCCTTGCGCAAGGAGCAGCCCCCCCAAACAAAACACACACACACCAATCCCTGGTGTCTAGTGGTTTCTGCCCTCCCTTGGGGGCAGATTGGCCTAACAAAAATAGGCTGATCTGTCCCTAAAGGGGGCAGAAATGGCCTAAATACAATTTGCCCCCACAGGTTATCCCTGGTGTCTAGTGGGCATTGCGATCGGGCAGCAGAAATGCTTGCAGACATGAAAGGAAAGGCTTTTCCTTTCATGCCTCTGCTGGCCGCCTCCTCCCGCCGGGCGGAAGAGAAATGCTGAGCAATCGCTTCTAATGCGATGGGAGTGACCTCTCATGAGGTCAGCATGCTCACGTCATCAGACGTCACTGGGGTGGCTCAAGGGTGGAAGGATCCCCCTCCCAGCCCTGACCTGGGGGGTTGGGGGAACGGCCCTCGGGGGAGCGCTAGCGCTCCCCCCGAGGGCCAGTAAACAGACGTAACCATTACGCCAGTGACCCTCAAGGGATTAAGCTATACTTATCTAAAGAAAGTCAAGAAAAACAAGTCACGTTAGAAATTGTAACAAAAATGAGCAATGGCAATGTCAATAGGTCTGCTTTCTTTTTTTAACACACAAACAGTATTTGTGCATGCTTTTATTTGCATGCATTAGCTCATTAAGGCCGAAACTACTGGCTTCTGCAAAGCTTTTTTGTTGTTGTTCTTTTTGTAAACGTGAAAACACCCGAAAAGAACTATAGATAAGAAAACAAAAAAATTGAGAATATAATTGCGAAGTTCATAAAGGGAGAAAAAAAAAAAAAAAAAAACAGGAAATAAACAAATTGAAAGGTAAAAGAAGGACGGGGTGAAGACGGAGAAGTGTAGATACGAAAAACGTACACGTGTACTTAGTAAAACATGTTTTTAAACCCTGCTGAAGCAAAAAGACTGAACCTATACTTACGTCAGTGCACACAATTCATACAGAAGACATCCAAGGGACCAGATGTCAGACTTCTCGTTGTAGGCTTCGTAATTCATTTGTTCCTGCAGACAAATTCCACAATTAACTGGAATAATTTGAACATAAACCAAGTATTCCCAAGAGGATTACAAAAGCAAACATCTTACTTTCAAAGGGACTGTACTTCTTGGTAATGTTTCTGTCCACAAAATGAGCTTACGTACATCTAAGTAAATTCATACACTGTCACAATACATCACAGTTTCAGAAGATCTCAGGCCAGAAATTTTATTTTAGTCAAATGTCACAATTTTGACACATTAGTCTAAAGCACCTATGATTAACCGCTGGTAATATAAAGTGTATTCCCTGCAGGCTTTCAAATCTTATCACTATACAATTTAAAGTAAACAATTGACATAGGGCCCACAGAAAGCATGCCAATTGGGAAGATACACCAGCTTTTTTGTTTTATATAAATAAATAATATTTTTTGCTTGCTAAAGTAAAAATACATAGCTGCCACTATGGAAATACAAAATCCATAAAGCTTAAGGATGCTTCGAATGGGGTAATTGACACAAATGCATGGAGTGCCTAATATATTTAGTATTCTTCTACTGTAGGGGACTGAAAGGGAAAGAGAGGAACTAAAGCTGTAAAAATACGCTCTCCTTAAAAATATAAAAAGAAGATTAGGTTAAAAATGTGTTAAAAGCAATTAATAACAGAACTAGGCATCACCTGTGGTGGACTTATGAGAACTTATGGCAAGGGCTGGTTTGGAGTTGTTGAACTGAAGTGTTTTGACTTTGAAAAAAATAAAAAATAAAATAAAAAAATAAAATCAAATAAAGGGATTGATGTCAAAAATCACCTGGGGGGGGTCTTGCTCCAGTATGAACTCTGCAAGACCAGATGACCACAGAAGGAGATCTGGGCAACAAACTTTCAGACAAAGATTTCCAAACGGAACAGAACGAATAGCTGCAGCGAGGCTTGGGCTCCAGGAGAAGGCCCAGGTTAGGTACAGAAATCCAATGTAAAGACTTCCTTGTAGCTCTAACAGAAGATTCAAGCAGGTCTACACTACATGCAGCAGCTCAAGGGATTTATTCGTGAAGTATTCAATCACGTGCTAGAGTCGGATCCATTGAAAGAGACTTAGAAAGAGTGAGAAAGAGAGAGGCATTTAATCTTCACGTTTTCATTCCATGGTAACTGAAGGATACCTCAGGAGCATTTCCTCTCAATATAGATCCCAACTAAAGGGTATTTATGGCCCATTCTGGCCTTTATATGTTCTTTAAGGAACTTGTCTAATATCCTGCTTCACTTGAGGTCCGTGATTATAACAATGGAGAAAGATTAAAAAGGTTATCTACCTTCCGTAATTATATTTTTGGTGGATACATGAAATCCTTTGACTCTCCAATGCACTACTGTATGCCTCATTCTATCATTCTCTCGATCTATCATCTATCTCCACTATGACTCATCCCAAACCTCTTTCTACTACTGTGATTTCCCAAATAACCTTTTCTAAATTCTTCCCTCATGTATCACTCCTTTGACTCACCCTAAACCTCATTTTACTACTAATGTCTCCCTAAACACTTTGTAGACTCTTCCCTCCTCCAGCTCTCCTTTTACTCACCCCAAACCTGATCTTACTAATATGATCTCCCAAATAACACTTTCTAGACTCGCTTCCTCGATCCCTCTATTAGCCTACTCAGCCCAACTAATAGACCCACATGTCCACTGCTCAAACTGCTTGGGCTGTCATCTGTCCGCACAGGAGGATTGCAAACGGAATGTACTGGGACCCTACTATGAACTCTAGGTATCAGATGTAGGCCGGATGAATTGGAAGATAACATTTGGCGGCCTAGAGGTTCAGGGACAATAAGCAACCTTCCCAATTTAAGGGCAACAGGACAGCATCGTGCACTTGCCCTGCTCAATGTACAGATTCAGAAAGCAGAGATCCAGCATAGGCTTCAGCCTCCTTTAATGTTTTGGGTCAAAAAGGGTAAAGGAAGAAAAATTACATGTCCCTCTCTTCTGGAGTTACCACCTCAATTGCACCCTTTTTCCAATCAAAACCTTTTACTTCGAGAAATGAGATGTGAGCTGACGAGCTGACTCTAAAGAAAGGAGGTTGACTGAAGTGGAAGAATAACTGGGAACGGCAAAGGCTGGTGATCAGCTGGAGCACCCAGCAGTCTGTCATTAAGGAAGAGAATAGGAAACCCTCCTCCCACCAGGAAGATGATGTTGGGGGAAGCAGACTGGAGGTGAGGCTACAACCCACAGGGGACAGTAGGATCTGGATTGCAGCAAAGGTGAATGCCAGCACCACATACAGCAGTCTTGAGTGTGCAAAATGGATATCATCTTGCTGCAATGTGTGCAAGCCTTGAAGCCTGATGTCTTCTGAAGAGACATTTGACCTTTTAACTCTAAAAAGCAGAGGAATTTATTTGTAAGGCAGAGAGAAAGAACGCTCTGGAACACATCTATGAGGTGTGAAAATAGATGAGGAGATGTCAGGTCACTGTCTGGCACCTAAAATACTCTGATGTAGAGAGGTCAAGTCATGGATGGAGCTGCACAGTGTAATCTGGCGGCTTTGAATGTTTTTCGGAGGGACCTGAAGTCTAGAAGGAATGTACATAAAATGAGGAATCGAAAAGTAAGGTCCATCCATCAGTCAGAAGAACCCAGTGGTTACTTTGACCTTTGAAAAATTGAGGCTTCTTTGGCAAGTAATTTCATCAGCTTGTTATGACAGTCACAAATGCACTCAACAAAAAATTAATATTTAAGTATTTGTTTGAAGGAAGCAGCTACTCAACATCCATGTTGCCATTGTTATTCTATGAGCCCAAGTTATACACTTGCCCAACATAATGAATAAATTATTATAATAAAAGGATTGAAAAGCATTATGATTAATAACGAAAACTCATACTAAACTGGAGGACACAGGCTTCGTACTTTTGCACCAATCGCCCTACTAGCATACCAAGACCATCAACATATAGAGGCAGATCTCCAGATATAGTTTTCACTTCACTGAAAAAGGCAGCATTCAAAATGGACATGACCATGGATGAGGCAGATTCAATGTTCAGTCGCAAGGTTCACAGAAAGGAGTTACCTCAACAAGAAAAGCAGTCTCCAGTCCAGTTTCACCATCAGTGGCTTCTTGGAAGGATTTCTATGGAGTGGTTTTGATGCATGGGAGACAGGATGCTGACGGTTCTTCTCAAGAATGCTAAAGATGCTGTGCAGTCAATGTTTTTTTTGCGGGGCTACTCCTGGGTCCACAGGCTTGGTGAGGCAAGAAAATTAGTTACTTACCTGTAACTGCAGTTCTCCAGTATTGGTATCTTTCATAGATTCACATGCTTGAATCATCCCCGTCGTCGAGGTGGGAGCCTCATGGTAAGTTTAAATAGATAAAACAGTAAGTCAGTAAAAATAAAACTAGTAGGCCCCAGTAGGCCTCATAAGGTATTTTACAGTCTATCCACTTTGTTTTGTGAAAAGACCCAAACTTCAGTCTCAACCAATCAGGATTCAGCCCCTCCCAAACAGTCCCAACAGAGGCCGAATTCCCTCAGATTTTCTAGTAGGAGTGTGAAGTTTAATATCTGTATAATAGGGGAGCCTCTGAGGGGAGGAGGGTGGGTTGCATGTGAATCTATGAAAGATACCAATACTGGAGAACTGCAGTTACAGGTAAGTAACTAATTTTCTTCTCCAGTATTGGATCTTTCATAGATTCACATGCTTGAATCAGAATAACGAGCAGTAATGATTTCTTAATTAGTGAATTACATGGACTGTAATTCTATTTGTAATTTTACAAATGATGTGAATCCCATCAGTTCAGCTTTAAAAACCACATACCTATTAATATATGTACATCAATAGACATTCTAATAGAAGAGCAATAACAGGTGTGTGGCAGAAAAAACCTGTACTCTTTTCATGATGATGAAGAGTACGACAAGCTAAGACATTATAAAGAAGTGAACAATCTGAAGCAGAAATTTAGAGTAAAACACACTGTAGCTATTAAGAAGACGAAGAACCAATAATGAACATACCTTGAGTGTGGTGGTGGGATGTGTTAGAGGCTCACCTTATCGAAATAAATGCCTCAGCACTGCCTGCCCCACTGCTGTATCGACATTGTTCGTTTCTTCGAGACAGTAATGCCTCGTAAATGTGTTGGCTGGACCATGTTGCTGCTCTACAGATGCTATGTAGTGGTACCCCTGCAAATAATGCAGCAGAAGTGGCTACCGATCTTGTAGAGTGGGCTCTCACCTTGGTGTGGAGCGGTTTTCCTGCTTTTGAATGGCAGAATTGAATTGCCAGACCAATCCATCTTGCTATAGTCTGTTTGGACACCGCGTGTCCCTTTCTTGTTCCTCCGAAAGCTACAAACAATTGATCCGACTGGCGGAGAGCTTGAGTTTTCTGTAGATAAAACTTTAAACATCTTTTAATATCAAGGGAATGTAATGTTTTTTCCGCTACTGTTTGCGGATTTGGAAAAAAGGTTTTTAAGATAACTGGTTCATTTAGGTGAAACGTTGAAGGAACTTTCGGGATGTATTTTGGATTTGTGCGCAAGATGACACCCGAGTTTGTGAATTGGAGAAAAGGCTGTTTGATAGTGAAAGCCTGAATGTCACTGACTCTCTTTGCTGAAGTAAGAGCTAGCAGTAACGCTGTTTTCCATGAAATGAATTTTTGGTCAGCTTTGTGGATCGGTTCAAAGGGGGCTTTCATAAGCTGCATCAATACCACATTCAATGACCATAATGGTGGAGGCTTTCTAACTGGCGGGAAAACCCGAAAAAGGCCCTTCATAAATTGTTTGACGATTCTAGTGGAACACAAAGAAACTCTGTCTGGAGATCTGCGGTATCTGGAGATTGCTGCCAGATGTACCCGAATAGAAGAATATGCAAGCCCTGATTTTGCAAGGAGCAGGAGATATGGAAGTATCTGTTCCGGAGTAGAGGACAAAGGATGTATATCTTGTGTTGCGCACCATATACAAAAACGTTTCCATTTAAGTTTATAGGTTTTGTTGGTAGTGTCCGCTCTAGCTTTTCGCCAATATGTCTCTACACTCTGGGGAAATGTTGAGATTCAAGTATTCATTGTATTCAGGAGCCAAGCTGACAAATGAAGAGATGACGGATCTGGGTGTCTGACTTGTCCCTGGTGCATCGTTAAGAGAGTCGGGCTCTGTCTGAGTTGTAGATGTGGTCGTTCGGAGAGCATGAGGAGCTCCGTATACCAGACTTGTCTGGGCCATTTGGGAGCTATGAGCAGAAGGCGACACCCCTCCGCCTTCAGTTTGTTGATGACTCTCGGAATGAGCGGGATCAGAGGAAAAGCGTAGGCATAAACTCCGGACCATCTCATCGAAAACGCATTCCCCCACAAATCTTTTTTGGGGAAGCCAACTTGCGTAGAACTGGCATTTCTTGTTCTCGAGAGTGGCAAATAGATCTAAGTTCGGTTTGCCCCATAATAGAAAAAGGCTGTTGAGAGTTTTCTGGTCTAGTTCCCACTCGTGATAAGGAATCACTGTCCTGCTCAGGGTGTCTGCTAGAATATTGGTTTGTCCTGGCACATGCTCCGCCTCGAGTGAAATATTGTGCTTTATGGCCCATGTCCAAATTTGTTGGGCTAGCTGCTAAAGTTGTAGGGATCTTGTGCCTCCTTGCTTGTTTAGATAAAACATGCTGGTTGTATTGTCGGTCCTGATTAAGACGCTTGAACTCTGTATCTTTGGTAAGAAAGCTTTCAGAGCTAAGTTTATTGCCTTGAGTTCCAGATAATTGATGTGAAGCTGACGTTCTTTCTGATTCCAGATTCCGCTGAGTTGCAGGTCCTGGCAATGTGCCCCCCATCCTGCAAGAGAGGCATCCGTTGTTACTATGTAACTTGGTGTTTGGAGAAGAAAAGACAGTCCGTTTGACAAATTGGTTAGATTCGCCCACCACCTCATGATGTTCTTCATTGGAGGCATTATGCGAATCTTGTCTTCAAAGGAACCGTTGACCTGGGTCCATTGTATGTCTAATTGTTCTTGTAGGGGTCGCATATGGAGCCTGCAATCTGGGACTAGCGGAATGCATGAAGATATCATTCCGAGCAATGATTTGTAGATGCGGACTGAAACAAACGTTCTTCTGGAGAGCCTTTGTGGCAAGGAGGTTAACTTTTGTTTCCGCTCGTGAGATGGGTAGGCTTTGTTGCGGACTGTGTCCAGAATTGCCCCCAAGAAATTCAATTCCTGTTTGGGGTAGAGTTGAGATTTCTGATAATTGACTACGAACCCTAGGTTGTGTAGCAATTGAAGGCAATGGAAAATATGATTTTTCACTTGCGATTTTGAGGGTGCCTTTATAAGCCAGTCGTCCAGGTAAGGGAAGACCTGGATCTCTGACTGGCGGAGATGTGCTGCTACCGGAGCTAACATTTTTGTGAAGATTCTGGGGGCTGATTTGAGGCCGAATGGCAGAACTCGGAATTGAAGGTGCATACTTCCCACTCTGAACCTTAGGAATTTGCGATGGTTGCGATATATGGGGATATGAAAATAGGCATCCTGGAGGTCTAGGGATGCCATGCGATCTCCGGGATTTAACAGACGCAGGACATCCTGTAGAGTTACCATCCTGAACGATTGCTTCTTCAGAAACTTGTTCAGGGCTCTCAAGTCCAGAATGGGGCGCCAGTCTCCTGAGGGTTTCTTTACAGGGAAAAAACGGGAGTAGAATCCTCTGTTCTTTTGAAATAAAGGGACTGGTTCCACTGCTCCTTTTCTCAACATTATTCTTACTTCCCTGAGGAGTTGGTTCAACCTCGGAGGCGGTGGGCCCGATGGAGGAACAGTTGGTGGTGTTTGAGTGAATTCCAGAGTATGACCTCTGGCCACTACATCGAGTACCCATCTGTCCGATGTTATCGCCTTCCAGTTGGGGAAATAGGAAGTGATGCGACCTCCGACCCTCGATGTTGGTTGGTGGGGAAGCGTTGAGATGATCAGCGGGTCATTGTTTCCTGCCTGTATCTCTTCCCCGGGCAGCTCCTCGTCCTCTAGCTGGGTGTTTGTAAGCTGCGGCCGGAGGCAATCGATAATGCTGCTGTTGCTGATGGTATTGCTGTTGTGATCCTGTGGAGGAAGATGGATATTGTGACCTGTATTGCTGGTATCCACCTCGAAAGGAGTAATTACCTCTACCCCTTGCTCCACGAAAAGGTTGTTTTTTATATTGCAGGGTACCTAGGGATTTTGCCGTATCGGTATCCGTCTTGATAGCCTGCAACATGTCGTCTACGTGTTTGCCAAACAAACTCTCTCCATCGAAAGGCATGTCAAGAACACGAGTCTGGACTTCTGGTCTGAAAGAAGTCACCTTTAGCCATCCTTGTCTGCGCAGGACTGCTACACCAGCTAATTGTCTAAAGCCAGTGAGAGAAATGTCTATTGCGCTGTCTATTATTTCTGCAGAGACCCTTTCTCCCTCCTGCAAGACCTTTTTTGCTTCCACCTTGACGTCTTCTGGCAGTAAATCTAAAAAAGCAGACATGTCTGCCCACATCTGGCGATCGTATCTTCCCAAGATGGCGAGGGAATTAGCCGCCTTAACGGTGACTGCGGCCACAGAGGAGAATTTCTTGCCAATATTGTCTAATCTCCTTCCTTCTTTATCCGGGGGAGACGCAATAGGTGTGGAGGGGTTTTTGGAACGTCGCTGAGCCGCCTGTGATATCACAGAGTCAGGTTTCGGCTGTGAGACTAGACAGGCCGGAGAATCATCTGGGGCCTTATATTTTTTCTCTAGTCTTGGCATTTGTGAAGGCACTGTTGCTGGGTTTTTCATTGCCTTCAAACCCTCCTGCCATAAGAAATCGACAATGGGTATGGCTCGTACAGATCTTTTTGATGGCTCTTTAAAGTCGTACAAAAAACATTCGGTTTCATGAGAAACAATTGCAAGGCCAAAACGTTTCGCCGCTCGCTCTATCAGATTATGGAAACCTCCTATGTCCTCTGGAGGAGAATCTACTGGACCTGCTGGCGGTGGAGATGGTGTGGGGACGAGGTAATCATCCCATTCACTATTCGCCGAATCTCTTAGCTCACCCTCTTCCCTTTCGTCGTCCGATGAGGGGCAAGTTTCCTGGGTTTGGCTAATTACAGGTATAGTAGCCTGTGGCGTTACGGAAAGGCTAGTAGTATGAGCTTGCCGAGGTGTCTGGTAGCTCTCAGGTCTAGGTGGCGTGGACTGAGTTGACGGTGGAAACCTTTTATAGTAGTCCTTCAACATAAATTGAAGATCTGTTACTAATGTGCTAGGCATAGCGAGGGGCGATGGTTGTCGTGTCTGTGGATAAGATGTTGAGGCATAACTAGGCTGATACTGTTGATCCTCTTCTTCGTCAAACTCTTGACATTTTACATTGAGTTGTGACGGGCTACTAGCTGCCCCAAACATTCCGTGCGAGTATGTGTCGTCGTCGTCGTCATCCTCTAAAAGATGTTGTGGTGGGTATGGCAACATTTTACTTGGTGAAGTATGCATTGGAAGAATATCAGACGCCTTGTCCCCTATATTAATAATTGAAAGGGGTAAGAATCTGGAGGAGTCGTCCTGATGGTACGAGGAATGGTGAGGCGAAGTATCCAGGTAGGTGGATGGTTTGTATACTGTTAATGCTGTAGATGATATGATCGTCGACGGTTCACTCGTCGGCGGTTCCCTCGTCGACGGCTCTCTTTTGGCCCGTTCGGTCGTCGACGGTTCTCTCGTCGACGGCGTCTTTACTAACGGGTCCTTTGTCAGCGAATGCTCCGTCGACGGTCTCTTTGTCGACGGGTACTTTATCGACGACGGTCGTGTAGGTGCAGTCGTCGGCAGTGCCTTCTTGAACCTCATTGAGAGGTGCTTCGTAGACGGGAGTGCCCTGGTTGATTGGTGAACCCAGGAGGCCTCCGCTGTCGACGATGTGGTTGCCGACGAAGCTTTCTTAAAATTTTTTGCGGTAATTATAGTCGTCGATGACAACGGCGACGACGTCATAATCATCGGTGAGGCTGGCGTTGTGAACGTCGACGATACCGTAGTCGCTGTTACCGTCGACACAGTCGTCAACGGGGTGGTCGTCGACGGATGTTTTTTCACCGAAAAGAGTTGTTCTGGCTCTTTTTGTGGTGACAGAGACAGAGATGGCTTTTTTGAGGTACTTTTCTGGTGTAAAGGCGTAGTAGGTTCTGAATGAACCTTTTTTGGCCCATGTTTAAATGTCTCTGAATGAAAAACATCCTTTTTCGTCCCAATAGAGACTTGTCTTGTCTTCTTGAGCACCTTCCTTAGTGGTTCATCCGACCCTCTGCTTCTCTCATCTGTTCTTTTCTGAGGGCGAGAAGTTTGTGATGATGCCTCGCTGTCATCTGAGGAAGGATGCTCTAAGGCTTTCTGTTTTTGTAGCCATAAGAGAAGTCTACCCTCCCGGTCTTTGAGGGTTTTTTGACTAAAGGTGCGACAGATTTTGCAGTCTCTCACCTTGTGGTCTGGATGAAGGCAATAAATACACTTCTTGTGGGGGTCATCAACATGCAGTCTCTTCTTCCCACAGGTGTCACAATCTCTGAACAGACCCTTTTTTGTCTTTTCAGACATAGTGGAGCTGTAGCAAGTTTCCTGAGAGAAAAAACTAATCTTCAGTCAGAAAATAGGAAAAAACTGAGCAGAGCTCAGGGAGACTCCCTTCACACAACGTGCGGTAGAAAATCTGAGGGAATTCAGCCTCTGTTGGGACTGTTTGGGAGGGGCTGAATCCTGATTGTTTTGTGAAAAGACCCAAACTTCAGTCTCAACCAAAGTGGATAGACTGTAAAATACCTTATGAGGCCTACTAGTTTTATTTTTACTGACTTACTGCTTTATCTATTTAAACTTACCGTGAGGCTCCCACCTCGACGACGGGGATGATTCAAGCATGTGAATCTATGAAAGATCCAATACTGGAGAACTGCGGCTACAGCGGTCAACGTCCCTTGAAATCCTGTCAAGCTCGTCAGAAGTCCAGTTGCCACTATGCCACCAGTCACATAGTAAAGTAGTTCTCTTGCTTTAGCAGTAACATCTTTTGGGTAACCAAGTTGCACTCACAGTTTTCCTGGGTCAAGCAGGCTCAGTGGCAACATTTCAGCATCGGGTCCTGGTCCGGTGGACTGCACAGCAGCAAGGAGCAGTGATCCAGGAATATGGGCTACCAACTTGCTGCAGCAGTCTTCTTCAGCTATTGTGGCCCTATGCTGCAAATAGGTTAGCCAACTGACCTATTCACTCCTTGGCCCACAGGGTTGGTGATGCAACCATGGCTACAGTGGTCAACATCCCTTGAAGTCTTCTAAAGCTTGGCTTAAGTCCAGTCGCATGGTACTGTAGTTACAGCAGTTCCCTTGTTTTGGCGGTAACTTGTCTTCTGGGCAACCAGCACTCTGACTGCTCTCCCGGGTACGGCAGGCTCAGGGGCAACTTTTAAGCATCAGGTCCTGGTCGTGTGGGATACACAGCGGTAAGGAATCTGGGCTACCAACTCGTCACATCAGGCTTCTTCAGCTGTTGTGGTCCTGTGCTGTGAATAGGCCAGCCAACTGACCGGTAAGGGTTCTTGCTTCAGGTGGGCTCAGGATAGACTTCTCCATGAGCAGGGCACTGTAGGCAAAGTCCTTCCCTTTACTAGCCAGCGGCTGCAGTCCACGTCAACCAAACCTCTCTTCACAGGTTCATGGTGCAGCCCTCCAGTCCTTTTTTCCAGGCCAACGAGATCCAAGTTCAGGGCGGCCATTTTATGCCCAGAAAGTGCCCTTCAGGGAGGTTGAGGTCAATAACTAATGGGCTATTAGGATCACTCCCACCGGATGACAACTGCCTGTGAAGTGTCTCATCTACTTATCCCCAGTGTTCCATGGCAGCACCCCTCTCTTGGTCTTGAGAGTTTTTTTGGGTCAACACCCTTGGTGGCTTCCTGCCAGGAAGGGGTAACACCTCCTCCAGAGGTGGCCAGCTATTGTTAACTTTCCTGGAAATCTTTCACATGTCCACCCAGGAGGGCAGAAGGCTGTCTCTGGTCAGCCTCAGCAAATGGCCACTGGAAAGCTGTGCAACAGAGTTACATTAATTTCGACTTGGGCTTGAAGTAAGGCTTAATACAACGAGTTGTTTAATACCTTGAAGTAACAATATTGGTAGTCCTATTCAGAAGTTAACACAGTTGAGGGGGTAAGCATGTAACTATGTACTTGGGGTTACTAGTGTCTCTCCCAGTAAAACCATTTGTAGGTTTTTTACAGCTAGAGCATGTTAAACATGTTCCACTTTACTAATGCGCTGCACCCTGTCTAAGGACTCGATCAGCCTCCTGTAGGAGTGATTTGTAGACATTTAGAAAGGGAGTTTGGACTGGCTAGTGATTAAAATGAGAAAAATCTGAATTGGCAGTCTAAAACTGGCCTTCCGGTCTGCAGTGGCAGACTAGGAGCCATGTTTGCCAGATCCCACTAAGGGTAGTTCTGCAGTCTAAGGGAGCACGCCAACTTACAAACCCTAGGTACCCCTAGTACTGTATACTGGCGACTAACAAGCGAGTTAGGCTACGCTGGGTACAAGCCAATGAACCATGTACCTTTCTAAGGGCCAGAGCAAATGCACCAGGTCCTGATTAGCATGGCTCAGAGTCATTACACCAGTGCTTAGTAGTTAAAATGGGGGCAAAAAGTGGGCAGACACCTGCAAAAAGCCTGTTTCTTCACAATTGCCTTTCAGGTTCTTATTAAATTTTCTCAAGTGGTGCTTCCTTTCCTAGAGCAAGATATTTAAAGTACATTTAACCCTGCATTTCTTTCAAAGTAATAACAGTTTCATTAGGATGCTACCGGTCCTCATCAATGGTCAAACATTTGGGGGTCACCGTGAGACTGTCAAAGACCCACAAACTTACTGTGTTTCTACATTCATACAAAATGGGGCACTCTTCTCATTCACCATCCATCAGGTGAAAATAGTTCCAGAGCTCAGCGGATGCCTTTGTCAATTATGGGTTTTGCCCCACATCTCTCATTGTCCAAGGACAGCTTACCATCTAGGCTACATTCAAACTAAATTTCATTAGACACAACCTATCAGAACTATATGTCTGTCTCTGCAAAAATGTTGGTGTCTACCTTATAGCAAACAGTCATGGAGGTCATGCCTTCAATTACATTCATCACTCCAAACCAGTGTCCCAGGTGGAGTTCTGTTAAAGGCAAGTCTAAATTCTTTGGTTTTGTCATGTTGCTGGGTTCAGGTATTGTACTCAAGCTGGTGGTATTGCAGAGTCATGGTTAACGTGTGCCCCCATGATCTAACAACATAATTAATCGTTTTGAATGATTACTGATTAATTAAACAGGCTGAGACAGAGTGAATGATTCTGCCTGGCATATAGAGAGTTACCAGTTTTTGCAGCTAAACAGTGCCGTTGTCCTAGTATACTTTATGGATGATGCCCAAGACGTTAAACTTGCTTAAGTCTAAGAAATGGTGTCCCAATATAGAGTATAACAAAGTAATGAGTTAATGTAAAAGTAAACTGTAAAAAAGAGTTCCACAAGGAAACAAGATTAGAATCTTGAGAGAGAGGAAAAAATATAATAGTACTCAACTCCACTCACTCCAAACAGCAACAGGATACCCTCCCGGGTGATAGCAGATACACAACATTATATTAAATGTTGCCCAACGCAGAGGCACAGAACTAGCCCTCACTAATATTCCTAATCAACCAACTATTAACTTGTTGGATTTTTTTTCCAATACTGAGAAGGGGACTTCTGTTATTTACATATAAAAAAAGGATATGTGTCACCTTGTCTAAGGACCAAGTGCAAATCTCAGAAAACAACCATACTTACAGGAGACATATAATAAGGAGTTCCAACAAATGTTTTTGCAAAACTGTGGTCATGCTGCAATATCCGAGCCAATCCAAAATCCCCAAGTTTGACATTTTGCTTTGAGTCCAGAAAAATATTGGCTGGTTTCAGATCACGGTGAAGTACAGTGAGGCCACCGTCATTTCGTTTATGGCAATCTTTCAATGCCAAAGTCAGCTGGGCAAAGACACGAAGGACAAAATCTTCATCTAAAAAGCGCCTGTTGAAGAAAAACAAAACATGTAACCTGAACATATCAACCGACCGTCTAATTTATCATGAGATCTTTAAATCTCAACTGAACAGCTCGATTCCACAGTCAATTTTAGGAAAAGGCAATATTCTCTACCGATTTAGGGTTTATCATGTTGATGCAAGCATGCAATAGATCCTCAATAAAGAAAAAGATTTACAGAATAGACATCACAAAACCCTGAGGACCTGAGCAACTACTATGGTTAAGCAGTGTAAACGTTATTTATGAATTTGCTGTGGTTTTAATAAGATAAAACTGGCATTACCTTCATTCCTCTCTCCACATGGGTAGGGGGGGGGGGTGCAGAGGACAAAGCATTTAACAAACTATTGATAATGAGAGTTTGGGGAGGCCTGCTTTAGGGCCACAACCACAGAACCACAAGGAAACCTTGCAAAACCATACAACCACAGCACCACAAAGAAACCTTGCAAAACCACATCTGGCACTGCCCTTCTGTGGAAGGCAAGCATCCTTACGTATTACATACTGGCTACGCTGATAAGGAAATTCCTCTGAGGAGGTGACAGATTATGCATCAACTAAACATGTTTACAGTGCAGATGAGCCCAGATGTTAAGAGACTGGACTGCCTGAATTCAGGTTGATAACCATCCATGAGCTGCATAAGGAGTTCTGTCCTCCATCTGCACAAACTCTGCTTCCTATCATTTAAGTGCATCCAATGTTGCTTCTTGCCCTATTTATTTCATTAAAAAAATGCCACAAAGGTAAACAAATATTTTCATACTCGTCTATTCTGAATGATCCAAGAGTTGCAGACCTCTTTCCTCCCAACTTCATATGCATTCCACTTTAGGAGAAAATGTCACTTTGCATCAGATTAAAAAAAATAAAAAAAAATAAAAGTTTGGTGCCTACTTTGTGACATTGTCAGAAGTGGCTCAGGTATGCTTATTTAAGCCTTGAATACTACTCTTTGGAGACTAAGAAATAAATAAATAAATTCTAGGATTCCAGGTGTGTAACACACAAACTTCTTTGGCAGATAAATAACTTAGTACCTCACATACAGAAGATGCGTGTATCACTAAATGTTCTCTTTAATTGTATTTGCTTGTCAGTCATGTGTGGCAATTAGCAGAAGAGCTCTGGCGTGTTTGTTGGGAAGCAATCAGAGGCTTGAGATAGTGCTAAGGGCACGCTAATGGGTCAGTAGATGATGGAGCCTATACATTTTTAGGTACGGGACATGTGCGAGTGTGTAATGATTCATGTTTGGGAGGTTACTGTTTACGGTATTTGAATGGACCTGTGTGAGATCAGTGTTTACATACAGCCAACACCACACCAGTCACCCAGAGAGACAGCATTATATGAAAAGCTTGAGCAAAAGGAGACACTTTTCTTGGGGTTAAAGTGCATTGGTGAAGGTCAATGTGCACATCTAGAGTCAATACTATAGAGTATGTACGAATTCGTTAACTTGAAGTGTGGGGGTGTATTGCCCATGCCAAGAGCCCCTGCCCATATGGCTACTTTCCCAATTTGTCTATTTCCAATTTGTCTGTTTTTACACAATGGAATCTTTAAACCGGGCTACACTTTATTTTGAATAGTTCTGCATACTTTTTTGTATATACGAGGAGGCAAATTTGAATTACCTACAATAACCATAAGAAACTATTTTTTTCATATTAATAGTCACTGGGTTTCACATGTGGGGCACAGGGATGACTAGGAGTGTAGGCTGAGAAAGTAAGCTTTGTTTTAGTGGAAAAAACATACATAAAGAAATTTAAAGACGAAAGACAAAAAAAAAAAAAAAAATTAAAATCCCCCTTTATTTCATAGAGCATTAGAATCCTCTACATAAAAGAATCCCACAATTCAGAAAATCTGTGAAGATTCTGACCTTAAAGCATATATTTTTTTCGCATTCCTTGACCCTTAACATTTTAACTTTCCATTGCTCAAATGAAGGTTTATTCAAAGACCACCAATTCTGCAAAATTAAAGAACGTGTAACCAAGGTTATTAAAGACATTATTTTGAGATTACTTAAGCTTGTCTCCCAGTGCTGAGAATAACCCAGTAGAATTAACTGAGAATCTGCTGGAAACAAAAAACCTAAGTAAGTATTACAGTAGTGTGAAATATCCTACCAAAATCCCTTTATTTTCCAACATGTAAAAATAATATGTCTTCTTGACCACACTTAAAGCAGGCATGTGGAATTTCAGGCATAATCTTATGTAAAAATGAGAACGTACATCGTTGCTTTCAGAATCGTAATGTTAAGCCTACTGATTTTTTTTTCCATACTCCCGGGGAGATTGCCATGTCTTTTGGGCTTCTCATCTCTGGGTCACTTTCAAATATGTATCGGTCTTACTGGTCCCATAGAACCTAGTTTTCCAGTAACTGACCATCGTTTAGTGTTATCAATAAGATCCTCCATCAACTCAGAACTATGATAATAATTGAAGCTTTATGACATAGCATAAGTGGTTCAATATTCGTCAAATCTGTAAAACCATTTATTCTCCATCTTTGGGCCATATTACGATCTACCAGTGACTGGTCTGAGCAGGTTATATCTTCCAATCGGGGTAGAAACATTTAAAATTGGGATGGAAAAAAGGATCGAAAAGAAGTGACACTTTCTTTGTAAAACCCAGAGCAACGTCTTGTATCTTTCTTGGGGAACGTAGTCAAATGGATGAAATCTCAAACACATAGTCAAACATTAGGTCCATAAAGTCAAACTGAAGTAATCTCCCCCCTATACAATTGTGCTGAAAGATGTACAGAATTGGAAAAGTAATAGAGCTTTAGGTCAGGGAGTCCTAGTCCTCCCTCTTCAATTGCCACATATGAGATACATACATAGATATATATATATATACACACATATATATATATATATATATATATATATATATATATATATATATATATATATATATATATATATATATATATATATATATAGAGAGAGAGAAAACACACACACACACACACACACAACCGCAGGGGATCTATTATCCCAGATAAAAGTGGAAGTCAAGCTCTCCATCTGCTCGAAAAATTTACTGTGAAAAAAATAGGGTAAGGTAAGGAAGAGAATAGAAAGTTGAATAACAGAAGTACCAACATTTTTATTAGAGCATTCTACCTATAATGACGAGGGAGAGAGGACTCCATTTAGGGAATTGGGATTTAGTTTGATAAACCAAGAGTAAAACAATTAAAATCTTGGGACTCCTCAAATTTGGCCATTGTAACAATCCCAAATAATGCTTAGGATTGGAGTTAATGGCTGTAACTTGGCAATAATGCTTCTAAAGTGCAATTGCACAATCAAATCTCAGTTTTCCCTTTATTTATGTTGTACCCTTCAATTCCTGAATTTTGACAGGCAACTCAAAAACCCTTGATTGCACTTCCTCTCTGGGACTTAAAATTAGCATAACTGCATCAGCATAGTACTTAATTCTGGGAATCCCATTAAAAGAAGTTTTGATTTTATTATCTAACCACTTTTGCCAAAGGTTTTTATAAAAAATGTAAATAGAATTGGGGGAGTGGGCATTCCATTTAAGTCCCTCATCTCACTTTATAGATACTAGCTTACACGGAGTTTGTGATGAGCCTCGCACATACGTCTTCATAAAGATGGTACAGTAATAAATTGTGTTGGGAACTGAAAAACTGCCAGAATGTAAAGAGATTTTCCAAGCAAACTAAGTCAAAAGCTTTTTCAGTGCCAAGAAAAGAACATGAGCTGGAATCTGTTTAACATTAAAAAGTCAAGGGCCTCAATAAAAAAAATAAAAAAAAAACTAACCTCTCATATCTTTCTTACACTTCCCATATAGAGGACGATGACTACTTTACTATGAAAAACGTTCTTCTGAACATATCTTAGGCAGTCCGCCAGGTCTTGCCTCTCTATTCTTGAGTTCTGTCTAGCAATCTCTTTGAAAATAATAAAATCGGCCGCATAGTCGCCTTGAAGGCATCTCAGACTACTTCCAGGCTTGCAGCACAAGCATATTGATGAGGAAAAAACGAGATGTCACTCCCCATTTCTTTCACCCAGGTCTCATTCTCAAGTAATGTACTGTAAAAGCATAAAATATTTGTGAGCCATAATTCAAATATTTTGAAATAATCCTCCTGTAGACTGTTTTTCAAAATAGTTATGTTTTTATAAAATGCTCTCTTGGCAAATCCTGTTGACAGAAACTTGAACGTTTCCATTCTGTGACCACAAACTACAAGAATGTGGGGGAAAGTACATAAATCTGCCTTATTTTAGAAATGCTTGAATGGGGCTTTGTGCCTACAAAATGAGTTAGTTACAGGTCACAGATTTACTGCCAAGACACTCGCCGGGGGAACCTAAGTCTTCTAGTTTCTTAGTGCTTTCAAGTCCTTCATAAGAGTGACCATGCAACTACAATTAGTTGATGATTTAGCGCTCCCCATCTATCCCAATGAGTGATATCAAGTATACCTGCCTAACGTAATCCAAGTGAAATGAAGCACTTGGCAGCATGATTGACTGGGTGGTTCTACTTGAGCTGGAGGCAAAGAAAATTTTGCTGTTTATGTTCCATAAAACACGTCTATGTGCTGGCTGTTTATTTCCTTTCACATAATTATGCTTTCACAAGTGGTGCCGTAATTCAGATGCACTGACTGGAGATCCAGATGGACACTGATAGCCGCAATCAAGTGCCTGGGGAGTCCCGCTGTCTTAGAAGCGCCCCTGCTTGATTGGACTATTTTACAGCAGCTCAGACAAAATAATTCTCTGGGATCAGTCCAAGACACGACAGTTCCATTAGCTTCATCCAAAAGATGAGGTGAACATTTTTCACACAGTCACATGTGGTCTTCGTGACAAGACAGCTGGACTGGGTCCTCAGTGTGGGAGGGACAGTGTATCCAAATCTAACAAACTGAGATACAGGAGTAGGATTCCTCATATCATCCAGGGATGGACCACTGGATAAAGGCCTTATACAATTGGAAACTGGGTTTCTGCTGCAGTCGAGACAGACTTTCGAGTAGACTACAGGAGTTAAAAATGTTAAGTAGAATGCTTTGTTGTATGTCAATTTGTTGTAGATCCAAGACACTAGATGAAAGTCAGCCATCCCTGGAGCCTAGAACTCCGACTTGGTATGTAGTGAAGAAGAAATGATACCATAGGGATTTGTGTTTGGACAAATGGCAGACACTAACCAGTAAAGATGTGTTCAGACAGTGACCCAAAGAAGGTTCATTTGAAAAGGAAGGGGTGGACTATTTAGACGAGTGTCTTAGAGCACATAAAAAGAAAGGTAAGAAAGTGAGGCTATTAGGTTGGGGTATCTATCCAGCGAAACGACTAAAACAAATATGTCTATCTGGACCGCCTTCTTTTGAACAGGAGGAGGACCAGTTTATGGAACAGATATTAAACCATCTAAAACCACCACCATACACAGTTGGTGATACACTGTACAACCTTAAGGTACCCAGAGACCTAAAGGTGTTGGATAATTCACATACAAGAGAAGGAAAGGAAGAGGAGTTAATTGCATTACAAAATATGGCAGTCAATGCAAAGAAAGTGACTAGAAAAACAGAAGCAGCTAAATTATAGTGTAAAACAATTAATGAGTTCATTGGTTGACAAGCTTTCCGACCAGGGAATATCCTTAAAAGGATGATGAGAAACAATTCCTGCATTAAATAAAAAAATGAAATATAATGCATTATTATTAATACGGAGAAAAGCAGTGGCATTGATGAATTGGTATTGGGACATCTATCTACAGGAGGAAGGTTATGTACAGATACTGCCCATACAAGGACACGCTCAGTTAGCAAAGGAAATAGATTACTTCTTTAATGGCCTCCGTCCTCTAAGTAGACGTTAAGTGATGCTGTGAGGTGAACCACACTAACCAGAAGAGTGGGGACCAAAAAAAAAAAACGAGAGGGTAGAGAAATAAATAGAAAAAAGGTCAGAGCAAGGTAATACCAAAGAAACTAGCATGGTTAACAAAATGCTACCCTTAAGGGAAGCACCAGGATAGGACTATGAACGTACAATAATGAGAGTGCACGTGCCCCGGACATATGCAGAACTAGATAAGTTTGCAGTACAATACCATGACATTAGGCAGGATAGGCAAACGAACTTAGCACTAAAAATGGATCACTTAATATTAGAAGATATAGACCGGATGTTTCCCATTATTCTGCCCGATGACATCTAGAGGAAAGTACAAAGGGAGGACGATAAGGACCTAAAAATAGACTGGACAAAAAAAGCAGATGCAAGAAAGAGAAGGGAAAAAGGCATAACAGAGATAATGCAGCACTTGCCAGCGAAACTGCTAAAGGAAATAAATAAAATATTACCATACACAGATGAACAATAAGATAAATACCTGCAAAGAAGAACATGGAGAATACAGACTACAAAAGGAGTTATCTGCATCTAGTGGTTTAGAGCCTTCCAATGACAGCACCCAACACGCACCGGGGTCCTACTTTTTGAACAACTCAAAGAAAAATATTAAGCATGCCATCTATCAGTACAGTCCTACATGGTTCCATAAACAAATATCTGAACGATTACAGCTGGCTCAGTGTTATGAGTAACTGCAGTCAAAATGGGACGATATTAAAGAAGAAGAAAAAAAACATAAGGACCTGAAAACGAAAGTGCTCATGCAGCATGTTCTGGTTTATTGTGCACAAAGAGGACAAGATGGAGAGTGAAGGACCTCCTAGACCTTTCCCTGCACAATGAGCACACACGAGGTACACTTACGACACCCATGGATCAACAGCAGGGTTGCTACACCTGTGGTGGCCAGGGCCAATGGGCTCAGGATTGCCGTCTCCAACCAAGACAGAGTGGTAGAGGGACAGGGTGAGGATCAATGAATAGGTCAGACCAACAATGCCAAAACACACAGAATCAGGCTTCACAACATGCAAACAACTACTTCAATAGAAAAACAGAAGAAGTTGGCAGACTATGAGGGGGGAGATCATCAGTTAACAGATCTCAGTGCCTATGTGGACTACAGAGGTGCCGAGAGAAATAATACAAAAGACTGTAATCGCAGTGAATAAGGGCTCATCTGTAAGAGGAGAGTTAAGGAGGTGTACCAATTAAGTGCCTCTTGGACACTGGTGCAGCCAGGTGATCTCCGACTAAAAGAACACGCCCGCAGACTTATTTTTTGGGAAGAAAGAAAACATCTGTGGGTTTTACCAATGTGTTAGTAAGAAACCCTATGTCAGCCCCATTGAAATATAGTATAGGACATTTTACAGACACTTTTATGATTTCCAAAAGCATGTGCATGTAATTTGCTAGGATTGGACCTCTAAAAAGTCTAAATGCCACAATTCAGTGCATACCAGATGGGGTTTATCTTGAGATGGATGAAGACTCCCCTCAGGCTGCCTCTATGTATGTCACTAGGACAGGGAAAGCCAAGATATCAGCAGGTATTCATCAATTAATAGACAGAAGGACATGGGCAACACATAAAAATAACGCAGGAAAATGTATATCGACTCAAGACAGATAGTTGTGCTCCAAAATGTTCAATTGCCATGCATACCCCAATACAAAATATCAGCAGAAGGATTGAAGAGCTTACAAGAGTATGGCAAGGACCTACCGAAGTCAGAAATAGTGATAAGGATGTGTCTTCTTCATGTAGGTTCATACCCTATCTTCGCAAGATTAATAAAATAGTGGTACCACAATTCCCCATAGTCCTAAACATATCGACCACCTCATCTATTCTGGCACCAACATGACACTTTTCCATGATAGATTTAAAAATGCTTTACTGTCTTGTGCATGAGGATAGCATGTATTTATTTCCATTTTCTGTTGCTGGACTCTCACCATTTTCAAAGAGCTCCTCATGGCTACCACGAGAGCCCTTCAATATACAATCAGGCACTGAAGAAGGAATTATTGTATGCCTTCCGATGCCATCAAACATCAACATTAATCCAATATAAATAGGGGTTTTTCGGCACACACTAGTGAAAAACAGTGAACAACGGGTAATATAAATGTACAGAATTTTCTAGCTGCCATGGGACAAAGGTATCTCCTGATAAGGTGTGATTTGTTCAACAAGAGCAACAATTCCCCCATTACTTTACACAAAAAATGAAATAATGCATTCTTACTAATAGAGAGAAAGGCAGTGGCGTTGATGAACTGGTATTGGGACAATTATCCACAGAAGGAAGGTTATGTTTAGATCCTGCCCATACAAAAGAATGGCCAGTTAGCAAAGCAAATAGATAATGTTTAGAGGATGGAGATAGATTAAATATGGGCATTAAATATGCAGAATGGTTCAGTGAGGCGAACCATACTATCTGGAAGAGTAAGGATATTAAGGAAGAATGAAAGAGGGTAGAGGAATTAAAAGAAAAAGACGGTCAGCTCAAGGTGTTACCAAAGAAAATGGCTTGGTTAACCAAATGCTACCCTTAAGGAAAGCACCAGGACATGATGATGAACATACAATATGGAGACCATGTACCCTGGAAATATGCAGAATTACATAGGTTTGCAATACAATACCCTGACATTAGGCAGGATAGGGAGGAGTGGTATAGGCAAACAACAGAACATTAAAAATAGGTCACTTAACATTAGAAAATATAGACCAAATATTTTCCACTATTCTGCCTGATGACATCTGGAGGAAAGTATGAAGGGGAGGACTATGAGGACCTAAGAATAGACTGGACAAAAATAGCAGATGCAAATAAGAGAAGCTAAAAAGGCTTACCGGAGGTAATGCAGCACTTGCGAAAGAAATTGCTAAAGAAAACAGATAAAATATTACCAAACAAACAGATGAACTACTGAGAAAAGGTTACAGTTTTCTTCTCCAGAATACAAAAGGAGTTCTCTGCATCTAATGCCTTAGAGCCTTCCAATGACACCACACAAAAACAGGTGCATACATGCCTAGGAATCACTGCCTACTGCAGTCATTTTTTTTTTTTTTTAAAGATGTGTTTTATTTAGTCAAATACAAGAACATTAACTTAACATTGCCAGGACAGAGGTATGCAGTTGTGAATATATATGCATAAGGAATATTGTACTTGTACATGCATATTTAAACATGTACATGAATTAGGCATATACAGAAATATAGTATCAAAGACTCCAAGTTTGAATAAAGAAAGAAAGAAAGAGGGAGAGGGAGAAGAGCTTTAGGGATAGAAAAGGGAATCAAGTGATAGCCATGTGGAGAGAGAGGCAATAGGCATTAGTTACAGCGAATGTAAGATGAAATAAGTATATATAAGAAGAAAAACAGGAAATAAATGGACATTTTTTAAAAAGGAGGAGAAAAATCCATTTCCTTCGCAGTGCGTGAGAGATAGTTACTTAATGGCAACCATAGCTGATGACGTTTGAAGAAAGTTCCTGTTGAATCAAGCTTGTAGCTGTCAAGTCTATGATGATAACATACAGAATTCCACCACTGTCTGAGAGTAAAGTTCTCCGAAGATTTCCAGTTAGAAGTAATAATAGAGATTGCAATAGAAAGCAAAAGGTCCACCAATTTTCCAAGAGGCCTGAATGAACTCCAGATATCGTGTATGCCTCCCAAAAACAGTAATTCATATGACATTGGTAAGGAGATCTGAGCTATTGCTGAAATGCGAGACCATATTGAGGACCAAAAAGTAGATAGGGATGGACAGGAAAAAAAAAAACACGTGAAAGTCAGTACCCTGATGAGTGTGGCAGCGCCAACAATTGTCATTTTGTGCAAGTTTGAATTTGTAAAGGCGTACAGGAGTGTAGAAAAGTCTATCATAAAAAAAAAAATAGGGTCTGTGTGAGGCTTGCAGTGCGTGCAGTGGAATGTATCTTATACCATATTCTATCACATAAAGAAGTTGGCCAAACACCAAGATCTGATTCCCACAATGTCTCAATAGGTGATTTGAGTCTAGGTGAAACAGACGTTCTTAAAAGTTTATAAATTCCAGCTGCCCTTGGATAATTAGAAGTTACAATCGGGTGTGGAGATGATGCAAGAGAAGAATAATTATGATGTATAAGTTTACTGAGGGCCTCTTGGACTAGAGTAGAAAGAATGATATATTGGGATTTCATACGAATAGGGAGATTATAAATTGCTGAGAGAGTAGTAAAAGGGATGATAGAGTCTTTATGATATAATTGGGAAATGAGAAGAATACCTTTAGTCATCCAAGCCTTCCAACACAAGGTTTTACCTTGTTTCCTAAGCGAACTATTGTGCCAAATAGGACTGTTAAAGAATTGATTAATGGGGGTAAGATGCAAAATAAAAAAAGGTTTCTGTAAGTTGACTGAATGGGAGATAGTGCTGGGCAACAAGAATTTTGGGGGGTTAGATATAAATATAATGTGTTTAGGGGAAAAGGGAGAAATAAATGTTTCTTCCAAAGAGAACCATAGCTTTTTAGGGGCATCATTGAGTGTAGATAAATAGGGACGTATTTGCTTAATTCCAAAAGATTTGTGATAAGTTATAAAGTCAGGGAAATTAACTCCACCTTGTACTTTAGGAAGTTTTAATTTCGAGAGAGAGATTCGGGATTGTTTACCGTTCCACAGGAACTTGGATAGAATTTTATCAATTGAACTAAAAAATAGTTTAGGCATCTTAATAGGAAGCATCATAAGGAAGAAGTTAATGATAGGGAGAAGCATCATCTTAATGGTGTCCAAGTGGCCCCACCACGTGAGATATAACGGAGACCATTTCTGTGTGAGATCTACAAGCTTTGCCAATAGGATTTCTAAATTAGTCCTTAATGTATCCTTGAGACTAGTGCAGTACCATACCCCCATTTAATCTAAGAAGAAATCCAAGATAATCCTGCATCAAGGAATAAAGAGCCAGTGCAATGAGCATTAAGTGGTAAGACCACTGTTTTGTCTATATTAAGTTTATAGCCAGATACATCAGAATATAAATTAAGCTCATGCAGGAAGAGAAGTGTCAGGGTGAGACATGAACAAAAGAATATCATCAGCATATGCCATAAATTTGATGTGTGCATTATTAATTTGAAACCCCGTAAATTGTTCAGACGTTTTTAATTGGTATAGAAAAGGTTTGAGAGCCAAAATAAATAGTAAAGGAGATAATGGGCATCCCTGACGAGTACCCCTTTTAAGAGGGAAAAAAGGAGATCGGATACCGTTTGTTATAACCGAGGAACATGGTGAGGAATAAAGAATGGATATAAAATGTCAGAATTTAGTACCTAGTCCATGCCATTCCAATGCTTTCGAAAAGAAACCCCAGTAGACCCTATCAAAGGCCTTTTCTGCATCCAATGATAAAGCTGCTAGAGGAATCTTAAGTTTAGATGCCTTGTTAATAATATTTTAACAAGTACAGGAATTATCTGCTACATTTCTATTAGGGATGAAATCAGATTGATGAGAATCAATAAGGTCAGGTATATATGGGAGTAAACGGAGAGCTAAAACTTTGGCATAGAGTTTACAATCAGTATTAATTAAAGATATGGGTCTATAATTTTTACAGTCAGTCGCATCCCGATCTTTTTTGGGAATAAGCCAAGTCATGGCCTCCGTAATTGAGCCAGATGCAGAACCTGACATTATAAAATGATTAAGTAATTGAAAGAGTTTGGGGAAAAGAGACTTAGCAAACTGAATAAAGAATCCTACTGTGAAGCCATCTGGGCCTGGAGCCTTACCCTTGGGGAGAGATTGTAAAGCTGTATATAGTTCGGTAAGTTGTAGGGGTTGGTCTAAAGATGAGAGGTCAATCTGCAATGGGTCCCTTGGTTTGAGATTAGAGAAATATTGGTTGAGAGATTCAACTGTTGGTATGTGTTCTGGAGTGTACAGGTCCTTACAGTAAGAAGCGAAACACGATGCTATATCTTTATCTCTAAAGTGTTTAACAGCATTGTTATCTGTGATAGATTTAATAGTTGTTTTTTCTTTTCTTTGTTTCAAATATCGAGCTAGAAGAGACCCAGCTTTATTGTTACCACCATAATATCTGGCATTTATTTTCAGGAGGGTGCCGCATGCTTGTTCAGTGGTATATTGGTTAAACTCCATTTTAGCTGAGACTAGTGCTTCAAGATGTGATTTACTAGTTTTGTGAGTATAGTATTCATGTTCTAGGGACTTTATATTTTCAAGGATGGAAGTCGATTTTTGTTCAGCAGACTTTTTTTTTTTGAGTGAGCGTAACTTATGATGAAACCCCCTAGAGGCTGCTTTAAATGCATCCCACACAAAATGAAATGATAGTTGATCACTATCGTTGATGTGAAAGTATTCTTCTATAAACTTACTGTAGGAAGCGATAAAAGTAGCATCTGAAAGTAGAGAGTTATTAAACCTCCATGAAGATGTTTTAGAACCATTAAGAAAAAGATCAAGGTCAGTAATCACAGGTGCGTGATCGGAGATCAAAATAGCACAGATTTCAGAGTTGACCATATGTTGCAATAAACCTTTACTCAGAAAGATATAATCAACCCTGGAATGGGAATGGCGGGTAGGAGAATAAAAAGAGTATTCCAAGAGGTCGGGATTGCATAGTCTCCAGGAATCAGAGAGAATGGTGTAAAAATTGGATCGAGAATTTGGTTGCAGTCACCACCTATTAGTAAACTGTTTGAGGAATGTTCAGAGACAATATGTGAAAGATTCTTCCAAAAATTTGGATCTGGATGTGTGGGGCCGTATATATTAAGGATAGTAAGAGAAATATTGACAATTGTAAATGTAACAAGTACCCAGCGACCTTCTGTATCTTGATGCTGTGAAATTATGGTAGGTTTGAGAGACTTATGACAGAGTATAATTACCCCATTTTTGTTTGTGATGGAAGGGGAGTAGAAAATGTCCCCCACCCATTGTTTTTTAAGCTTAATTGCCTCAGAGTCGTTGAGGTGAGTCTCTTGCAACAAAGCAATGTGGCATTTCAAACGAGCTAGGTGAGATAAGACACGCTGACGTTTAATGGGGTGTTTAAGCCCCTTAACATTCCAAGTAACAGTTCTAAGTTGCATAACAAGAAGTATTAATAAACAACTGCTGTAACAATGAAAAAACTAGGCATATCAATTTTGCAAAAGCAAAGAAATGAGGAAGAAACAAGATAGTAAAGAAAAAGAAAAGGAGGAAGATGACCTCCAGAAGTTGTATATACATGGATGTGGCAATACAGGGACTAAAGTCCACGAAAGCTAAAAACAAAAACAAAAAAAAGATAGAAAGTGAATACCCCGAAAGGTAGAGGGACAGCAGAAAACCTGAAAAGACAGGCAAGAGTGGCTTCAGCACAAGAAAAGTGATATTAGATATTAAAACATATCAAGGCGAGTTTCATGGAAGAAAAAAAAAAACATACAAACGAAAAATGTACCATTCAGGAGACCAAATAACGTAATAACTACAGTAAAGGACTGTGACATGAAAAACAATAAAAATCAAAGTTTAACAGTGGAACGTGTAGGAGAACAGTTTGGATGGTGAGAAAGGGATACGGTTGGGAAAGGAACATGAGGATTGCACAAAGAACACTATCTAAAAACAATATATATATATATATATATGAAAATAAGAAGATGCAGAGAGGGAAAACCATGGATATAAATATTAAACATAACCATTACTATAAAACTGTCCAGAAATAAAAAAAAGAAGGACATTAAAGACAAATTAAATTATATCTTCAAGTAATTGCAGATGCTCCTAGTTCCATTGCTTCTGTTTTGTGTTGGTTAATAAACGTTTGTAGTGCTGAAGGTTCCTCAAACGAGTAAGATTTGTCCTTGAATGTAATTTTGAAAAGGCATGGGTGAAGAAGACCATATCGAATATTCAAGGATTTGAGTTGTGGACTTAAGTCCAAAAAACTGTTTGCGACGTGCAGCTGTAGCAGGAGAGAAGTCTTGTGTAAAAAATACTTTATGGCCTGACCATAGCAAAGAGCCCATCTTTTTGGCTTCCGAGAGTATTTGCATCAAGTCAGTAAATTGGAGAAAGAGAATAATAATTCCTCTAGGATGTACACGAGGGCAGGTTGAAGTCTGTTTACCTAAACGATGTGCCCGTTGGATAGAGAGGGGAGATGTAGGAGGCAAGCGAAGAATTGAAGGTATTGCTTTTTGAAGGAATGCAATCATGTTAGAGCCTTCAGAACCTTCTGGAATCCCAAAAAGGCGAAGATTATTTCTCCTATTTCTGTTTTCTAAGCTTTCAGTAAGCCTTTTAAGTTTAGCTATATCTTTAGAGATCTGAGGATTGACAGTGTTACAATCTTCAAGGCTACTGACTCTCTGTTCCAGAGAACAAATTTGTTGTTCGTGTTGGGACCATTGCTCCTCAATACGTTGCAAAGAGGCATTAGTGTCCATCATAAAGGGCTTTAGTGCGCGCAATTCCTCCATGACATCATCTAGAGTAAGATGTGTAGGTGATTTTGAGGGAGAATCAAGGTCTTTTTTTGGGCGCTTGACGGAGGAGGTGTTAGATGTTTTTTTCGCAACTGCACCAGCAGCATGAGATGAAGAGGCGCCATCCTTTAAAAAGACTGCAGCACTATCCATTGTTAAAGTTGATGGTAGAGAAGATTTAGTTATATGTGTGCGCACCACTCGAAGACGATTATTAGACTTGGAGAAAGATGAGGACTGGCAACTCGGAGAATTATGTGGTCTCCCCATAAAAGCCAGCTAAATAATTACCTCAGGCACTCACATGAAGTCTCTGAAATGACTTCAAAACTCCATGTCTCTGTAAAATATAGGCATATTTATGCAGCTGCAGTGCTCCGGTGCTCAAAAATGCTGAAGAAATTAATAATTTTGATGTGAAAACATCTCCTTCTTTCCAGGAAGTGCTGCAGCCTCACTGAGCTCTAAAGAGCAGCGGCCATCTTGCGTGACCTCCAGCCACGCCCTCTGGATTCCAAATTTTTCACCATTGACAAATCCGCTACTAGCTCTCACCCACAAGGACACACCTGAACCATTGCCTTTGACAACGGACCATGAACATAGCTACCTTGCCATTCAACAAGCTCTCAGCGAATCTCCTGCTTTGGGTCTGTATGGCAATTCTAAAAGACTTTCACCTTTTCGTTCAAGAGTCCAACAGTTGGGCGCTTGCGGTTTTCAAGCAGCAGCACGGTGAATACAAAAGACCATGCACCTATTTCTCTACCACTTGGAAAGAGGAACCAGTAGATTTGATTCTGGCCAAACCAGAACAACACCGTACAAATGCATGCTTGACACACTATGAAGTGTGCATATTCAGCCCACATGTACACATACACAGATGCAATGTCATGAACGGTGCAACATTACTACCTCATGAAGGTAACGGCACAAAGCTAAATGATCATGACTGTCCCTATTTAAAAAAAAAAAACACCAAAAAAAAAAAAAGAACAGAGTGACAGATAAAAGGGCAGGATAGACATGTAGGATACACCTTTTCGGGATGCTGAAGGGGAGCTGTCGGTTGATGGGTCATGCTTTAGAACAGACAATTCCAAAAAGAACAAGTGATGAACGGAATGCTGGTAACAATGTCAAACATTCACCCCCAGTACAGAGATGTGGGCCTATATCTATTGTTTTTTTGCTACCCATGCCATTCCAGTTTGTGCCATATGCAAACCAGCACAAACTGCCAGGCCAGGTCTTCCCTGGACTGGACACAGGCATCCTGGGACTGGTTTTGGGGTATCACCACTCCTCAGCTAGGCTACAGCACAGGACCCACGTTTGGTCATGCCCATCCCACTTAGGGCAACAACTGCAAAAAGAACAAGTGATGGACGGAATGCTGAATAATGTCAGACATTCATTCACACCTCAGTACAGAGATCTGGGCCCAAAATAGACGATGGCACAACTGCGGCATATGCAGTTACCACATTACAGAATGTTGTGAAAAGCTGTAGAACAGCAGACCAATCAGCACAGGCTGAGAATAATTGCACTGACTAGAGCATGTGAAATATCATTAAGATTGTTAACATCTCAAGAGACAGCCAGTATGCATTTAACGTTGCGCACAGTTTTGGGAGGCTATGGACAGAGAGGGGTTTTATTATGTCTCCAGGAGCAAATAAACACATGGTATACTGATAAGATTGCTGCTTTAGCAGGGTTAAGGAATTCAGCAATGATAAAATGCAGTGCACATAAGAAACTGACAAAGTTGGAAAAGGGAATCTTTTGCAGGCGACAGCAAGATACATTTCCAGTCGTATGTCCGACACAGGTATATATGGAACAAATGACTACTGACATAACATTGGAAGGTATACAGTAAATGCAAAAGGATGCTACTGAAGAGGAATAAAAGCAGTGGTCTGTGACTGGCACTGTGGAGCCTCTATGCTTCAAAGCATCACTGCACAGCAATGGTGAAGAGCCCCGCCTGAGGCTCAAATGCGACTTTCAAACTTAGGCGCCGCAACTGCCATTCCCCACCTCCTCCCCAAGCAATCTCAAAAGCCTAAAGTACACTAAGTGCATCCGCGATCCACTGATTTGAAAATCTTGCATTAGTAACTTCAAGTCTTTCGTAGGGCAACCAAAATGAGGTTGTATAGGTGTAATGATATGTGAGTTTTGACCACTGACTCCATGTTGCACTTAGCCTAGCAGTACACTGTCACATTAGTGACCATCAGCTTCATTTTGCCTATTAACTTTATTTTAGCATTACCCACTGCCACACTAAAAGCTGCAAGTATTTTTCCACATTGTACAATGTGCACATGTTTTTATTTTTTGTGTACTTTCCCACCAAGGGCTTAGGCTGAAAAGAATGTACTAAGATGGCAGGGAACGGTCTTGTTTTGAATTGGCACCCTGGGATTGTGGCCAAGGACCGACGTTTTATTTTCAAAGCTGGCCTAAAGCAATCAGCATTTTTTTGATAAATAAACTTTTGCAGTGAGAGGGAGGTTCTAAAGTTTTCCTCTTGTGTGTTCAAAGTATAAGAGGCCGAGACCAGATGGACCAGGGACAGAGTGTTTGAAGATCTCAGGCATATCTAGGATGCTGGAGTGTGTCATCCTTCCTGTGAGGATAATTGATCTCTCTCTCTCTCCTCAAACGATTCTGGGATCTGGCGATCTGATGCTGAATAGGAAGGAGATGAAGCAGTGATGCCCTTGCTTCATGGTGATGCATATTTTTAAATTCATTGTTTGCTTTGCATTATAATATAGATACATATATTTGCTGTGTATATTGCAGTGGAGAATCATTTGTATATGTTTTCATTTCATTGCTGTGACCATTTTTAAACGTGTGCTTTCAGCATACTAATCTCCTTTTAAGAACCCTGCGTAGTGAAATAATAAGTGTCTTCTTTGGATTAAGAAGCGCATTCCAGAGATTTGTCAGTGCATGAGTGTTTCAGCTCTGTCATTAGTGAAGCAAAACAATAGGAGAAAAGGCAATTCTTCGAGGGGGCTTTCCTCCTACGGAGACAGATGCCCACATTTTTAAAGATAATTTGAGTACGATTCTATGCACCGGGGGAATCAGCACTCTGCACGGTCTCTGTATTGATTGCAGGATACCATAGCTGACCGAATGGATCTGCAGAAAAAGAGATTAATTCCTTCTGGTTGCATGAGGTGTGAGAATATCAACATGCTCACAACATTTGTAGTGGCCAACCCTAATGAGCTATAGATTAGACCCATGTGTCGAGACAGAATAAGGTAGCAGGACTGTTCCCTGTGTATGGTGCACAAACAGTACAGTCTCATCTTGCAACCACCATATTATGTTGCATAGATCGTATCAAATGACTCAGTCTTACTACTGAGATACTAGAACATGGTTTCATTGACCTACATTCAGAAGTAATTTGGTGCCTAGTGTACCATTGAATAACTAATAGACCTGTATCACTGAAACTGACTGATATTATTACCAGCAAACAGCTAGTGCCATCAGTGTGAAACCATAGAGATATTGGTGCAATAGCAGACATAGTTAATTTATATTTAAACACGGGCAAAACACTTTCTGCGACCTACCTTTCGCTTACACATTTCTTAATTAAAGTAGCCAGGTCTCCTCCTTCACAGTATTCCATGACTATATAGAGTTTTGCATTTGTTCGATCTACAATCCTATCGTAGTAGCGAACAATATTTGGATGCTTCAGTTCACGTAGCACATTCACTTCAGAAACAAGCATCTGCTTCTCAGATTCAGACATGCTGCTGTAGTCCAGCTCTTTCCAAAGCAAGATCTAAAAAAGGAAAAGAAAAGCATTTAATCTCAATTTAAATTTGGTGAATTAAACTTACAATGGCAGATTACAACAAAACACTACCCACTTTTTGGGGGTTTGATCACCTCTAGTATAGCATACTCAGAGTTTTATACATCAAGTTCTTTCCCACATTCTAACTTGAACTGTAGATCTAAACCATCCAATGCGCATCACTTCCTCGATTAACACCAACATAAGTTTCCAAGAAGTAAGATGTTCAATCCAAAATGTAAACTACTTTCTTTGTGCCCTGGAGCAGTTCAAAAAACATTTTATTCACACAATACTAATACATAGCAAAATTACCATAATAGAGAAGTGAAAAAGGTATTTAAAAAAAAAACCCTCACCAAGCACGAAGGGAGGTAAGATGCAGGAAGTGAAAACAGCAAATTGCAAAACTATATTTCATGAATAGCTGAATTCCAATAAGTATATACATTCCATGTTGATCAACAGTCTCATCACTCATGCATGTCAAAGGAACTTGGCTGTGTCACACGGGAGTTAAAAGATTTTGTACAGCAGAGTTAAAAAAAAAAAAAACACAACACTATCAGTACTGGACACATTTACCATAGGTTTTTTTTTTTGACAAGGCTATTAGTTCTCAAGTAAGCTGTACTTACTTGCTTTGCCATGACTTTTTTTTCTGACAGGAGGGAAGTGAGGAGTGAGGGTGACAGGGCAATGCCAGAGGACACCAGGGCAAGTAACAAACGGCGTGGCAAGCAACAATGAGGAGCAAGGTGGAGAAGGAGTACTGCAACTAAAAGGAAAAAAAATTCCCCAGAAGTCCAACGAGCAGTGAAAGGAAACAAACAAACTGGGCAAGCAAGTAGTACTTGGGCCGTCCTTCAGGGAAGGAACAAACATAGGAAAAAGAAGGGAAGCGTTGACCAAAGAGAAGCAAGGAAATGATTACTGATTAAACCAACCAACAGTGAGCAACTGGTAGGCTTCAGTCCCCTTCAAGTTAACAAAAATGCTTTGCAAGTGACAATGCACGCTCTCAGGCAAGACCTAAATAAACAGCCAGGTGAAAAATATAAATGAAATATAAGTGCTTCCTACTTCCTACCATTTTAAATTCCGGCTGACCATGAAGTTCTGATCAAGCTCCTTCTCCTAAAGGACTTCATAAACTGAAATCAATAGTAAAAATGACTTGGGTCTTCAAAAGTTGTGCAGGAGCCACCAAAAGACAGCAATTTTCTGTAGTTATTTAGCACATTTTGTGCAAAGCTGCAGACGGCTGGCCTCGGACAGAAAACCCATCTCCTTTCCTGAAGGTTCAAAATGCTGCTCAAGTCAGGCTGGTGGCTCAGGTTATCATGAATAGCTCACTACGTGATTTTAACCATTTTATCCAAATTCTCTGCCCCCCCTACCGTTCTTAGTGCTTTTCTTTTCATACAGCTGTTTTCTGGAAAAATTAGGCCGTTTGCAAGGCCCCCACCAGGGAGCCAAGGTGGCTCGAGATACCAGTCATTTTAAAGCTTCAGTGACAGGATTTCATTTTACAAGATATAATCATATACTCATCCCACGTAAAAAGTTCAGGATATATGACTTCTTAGACCAGGAATCTAAATGGACTGCCGACAGTAGGTAGAGATTGGCAAGGCAGGTAGAATCTACAGCATTTATAATGCAACAGGGGAAGTCGATTGGAAGGCCAGAGGGACAGGGTTGAGGAAGTGCTTAGGGCCAAGTCTTTGTTACACACTAATCGTAGGTAGAGTGTCGATCACATGGATCAAGACCTCAGAAACCAAAGCGACCAACACCCTTGCCCTCAACCCACCCAAAGCACCTCAACAATGTGATCCAGGATGTGAGAAGCTTCAACGCTTGGATCATGGACTATGCCAACATTGTCACCAAGAACAAGAAACACAGAAGATTTAACAAGATGGTGCAGGGATGGCATCAAGACAGTCAAGCACCTCTGCAAACACCTTGAGAGGAGACTGTGCCCCAGCAAAGACCCAGCCGACAGGACCACCAACAAAACGGAGCTCAACCTATACCACTACCATATACATGAAAACAATAAAGAAGCCCTGGTACCACACATTGAAGCTAACCCAGGCGACAGTACGGAGCTATTCTGTATAGTCAAGAAATTCACCAACCTTACAGGAGCATCACCCCCACTACCCTCTAAAGACCTATGCAACAACTTTGCAAAGCTCTTCACACAACAAAATTGCCAAAATCTACAGGAACCTCAATCCCAACTTGAATGACCAAACCTACAACCTTCCCTTGGCTTTCCACCTGGAACCAACTCACCACTAAGGACATCATCATCATCATAAAATCAGGGGCCCCATCCGACCCATGCTCCCACCACATCTTCAACCTAGGAGCATCCAAAATTGGTCATGAACTTACAACCCTGTTTAACACATCACTGGATTCAGTCACATATCCCGAAGACTGGAAGCATGCAAAAGTGAATCCCATGTTGAAGAAAACGTCAGCAGACCCCAATTCAGCAACTACAGACCCATGTCCCTGCTTCCTATACCAACCAAAGTCATCAAAGAAGCCATTAAGCACCTATCACACAAAAAACCTGAAAATCAATCACCTCCTGTACGACTTTCAAGCCAGATTCCGCAGTAACCATAGCACCAAGACAACCCTGATCGCTGCCACCAACGACATCTGGACCCTCTTCGATCAGTGGAAGATTGCCGCCCTTATCTTCCTTAATCTTTCATCAGACTACAACACAGTCTCCCACCACACGCTCATTGCCATACTCCACAACATAGGCATCCAAGGAATCACCCTCAGATGGATCATCTCCTTCCTCTCAGACAGAACACAAAGAATCCACCTTCCAACCTTAACCTCCGAACCCAAACCGATCTACAGAGTCCCTCAAGGCTAATCACTCAGCCCCACCCTCTTCAACATCTATGACACTTCTGGCCAACATAGTGAAATCCCACGGGCTCAACATTATATCCTACGCCAACGACAGGCAACTCACTCTCTCCCTCTCCCTCTCTAAAAACTCCACCGTCACCAGAGCCGACTTCCAACCAATACATGACCAGTGTCGCCAACTGGATGAGAGACAACTGCCTCATGCTCATCGTGGACAAGACTAAAGTTTTGATCTTTGTCAGCAACCCACCCTCTTGACCCCATTCCAATCCCAGTTGAGCATGCCAGAAACCTCATCCTGGACAGCAAACTTACCATGAGAACCTAAGTCAACGCTGTGCCATCCTCCTGCGCATGACACGTAATATTTTAAAGTGGCATCCTCTAAGAACAAGACTCACCATTACCCAAGCTTTCATCGCCAGTCGAGTGGACTACCAAAATGCCCTCTATAGGAGGATTGAGGCCCACCTCAGTCAAAGACTACAGACAATTCAGAACGCCGCAGGTCGTAGCCACACCTCCCCCACCTCAGAAAACTCCACTATCTCCCAGTTCAGAAAAAATGCAAGTTCAAGCTCCCCTCCCACACATTCAAGGCCCTGCACGACTCTGGACACGCCAACATCAACCACCGCCTGAGATTCTATACACCCGCTAGACACCTACAGTCTGTCTCCCACACGCTGGCCCATATCCTTAGATCCTCAGAGAAAATGAGTGGTGATGGACGTTTTCAATCAGGCACAGGAAACCTCCACTGAAATAAAAGGGAATAGACCGGCTACCAACATTAAAACAGGTGGACCAATTCTGGGGAGGAGGCCAGATGATGATATGCAGCTGAGACTCTGGTTCCTACGGGTGTAGTAGTACTGTGTATATGTGAACAAGAACTTCACAATAGAGACTCATTCTACATATATCATCAGTATATGTTGGTTTGTTCTGGCTAGCTCACAGTACCACATGCAAACCCTCAACCTTACCAGCTTAATAGAGGTTATTGTTAACTTCGAACAAGACCACTCTGATTCCCAAGGAATTTGTGAAAACATCTCCCCCTTTTGATTGTAACTCTTGCATGCCGAAGGTATAAACTCAAAAGATATGAAAATGCATTTTCAAAACATTTATTGAAATTGTTGTATTCTTACAAAGAATAGGTGAGCTGCGATTATTAGACAGACGAGACACAACTAGCATAATAGTGAAAAATACAAACAAATCAATCATGTTAATTGCTAATGTTATCCAACTCCTATTTGTTACTAACACTATAATAAAGAAAGCATAGTGGGAGTACTCTCTGCCAAATCAACTGGGGTAGTCTAACCCCCATACTTTGGTCTCAGGTGTCAGGAAGCTGGTTCTAAGCCGACAAGCCATCTTGATGAAGATCGGAGTAGCAGGGCTGCTTCTCAGTCACAGTTCACAGCTGCACCTTGATAATCCCAGCGTGAAGTGTTCCTCTCCCCAAGCCGAGCATGGATGCTGTTTATATAATGACACACAGTCTTTATGGCACTGTGAGTGACAGAGTTGCAGAATAGCTACTTTGTTTTGATTATAAACAGGTTGTCTTCCAATGAGCAAAGGGAAAGGAAACAAGAGCATCACATTCAGGTTGTACGACCCTGGACTAAATGTGCAAACTACAGGGTGATCATGCCTACCACGATTATATGTGTATGCAACACAATCTCGGGTTAGTGGAAAAAATGTAAAATGTCACTATTAGAAAAAGATAAAGCTAAAACTGAAATCTAAAATGGAGACTAAGCACAGGCCCTACAACAAGACATCCAAGTCCAGAACAAGGAAGACCACCATTTTGTGCAACACTCATACACGACCTCTGCATTCACCAGCCTTTTCACAACACAGCTAAAGCCACAGAAACTACAAGCATTATTCCACTGTCCCAGGCGCGAGAAAGATCAGACCCCAGTTAATAAACAGACCACCGTCAGAGGACAGCCAGAAAACAGTCATCCAAAAGGTTAAAAATAAATAGCTGTACCCTCCTGTTGTTTGAGTGGGGTACATTAAACATGACACATTATCCTTTTGTTAATGCTTTCACCATTTATTTCATATATTTATCAAGTCCAGAGGTAGTATTGCAAGTCGTACGCCTCCTCTTGTTAATCACACCAGAATCAGACCACCAAGATTGTCTGGGTTAGCCACGCTCCTCCAGGAGCATGGCAGGATGCTTCTAAATGGCCCTCTGGCTTCTTCTGTACTATGGCAAACCACCCGCCTGTTTCCCCAACAGCACCATTATGTCCACATTGGCTCCCTCACGTCCAGTCCGGTTCTCCCACTCCACTTTCGGACCAGCACCTTTAGTGGTTTTCGCCCTAAGATTTTCTCGTTCGGGAAAAATGGTACAGGGGACAGAAAGTCAGCATTAATAGTTTCTTGCCCTAGTTGATGTCGGACCTCAAATTTAATGGGTTGTAGGGACAAAAATCATTGCGAGTACCAGAGAATGGTTACCTTTGTTAAGCCTCATTCAAGTCAAAGGGGTATGATCAATGTACAGAATAAACGGGTTTCCTTCCAATTAATAGTGTAGTTTATCTACAGCCCATTTGATGGCCAGGCATTCTTTCTCTATAAAGAGGGTACTTTTATTCCCTAGGGAATAATTTACAGCCAATTAACATAATTTAAACCTCTAATCAGTCTTAATTGATTTGAGATACAACATAGATGCCTCCAAAGTTGGGATAGGCTATCTGCAGGATAAAGGTCTTACTAAAATCTGGAGAAGAATGGGGCTAGTAGTGAGAGCCTGTTTAAGCAGTCAAAAGGCTTCTTGGACCTTTAGAGAGGGATTTTCAATTTCCTGCTTGGTCGTTCCAGTCTTTAAAAGGTCTGTCAGGGGTCCTGCAATATTAGTATATAGGAATAAAGCTCCGATCATAGCCAAGAAGACCTCGGAAGGCTTGTACTTTTTTTTTTTTTGTCCTACGTAGGCTTGTACTATTTTTTGTCCTAGGTAAGGGGGCTATCTGGAATAGCTTGTACCTTTTCTTGTTGTGGCTCTATCAATCTGTTTCCTAAGGTATACCCTAGATACTTGACCTTATTATAACCAACCTTGAATTTCTTTGCATTAATCTGCAAATGAGTGTGCTGTAATTTAAGTAAAAGGTCACGAATATGGGAGAGGTGTTGTTCCCAGGTCGGGCTACAAATGACAATATCATCAAAATCGGCAGAGGAATAAGCCTTTTTCGGTAGGAGTGTATTCATTAGTCTCTTAAACGTGGCTGTGGACCCTTTGAGACCAAATGGGAGTACTGTAAATTCAAATAATTCATCCTGAGTGGAGAAAGCGGTCTTTTCCGGGTGTTACTTCCAAAGGTGAACATGCCAATACCTTTTAGAAAGATCTATGGTGGTTATGTATTTGGCCTCTTCTAATTTTTCAATTAACTCATCGATCCTGGGTTGGGGATAGGCCGCAGACTTTAAAACACTATTGACACCCTGGTTGTCAATACAAAAATCGGATTGAATCATCGGGTTTTGGGACGAGTACAATAGGCGACAAGCAACTGCTTTGAGAGTGTTGGATGACGCTCATTTGTAGCATAGCAGCTATCTCTTGAAGGATTGCTTCTCTTCTAGCGGCTGGGACTCTAGATGGTTTTTGCTTGATAACAACCCCGGGTGGAGTAGAAATGCTGTGTTCAGTCAGATGCGTATATCTTAGAAGGTCAGAAAATAAGGGGGAAAAAAAGGTTGAAGCACCAGGAGGAGGGTCCCTCTTTATTCTTTGGTTAATCTATCATTTATGACTAATTGGTCTAGGAAGATGGTTGAAAGGGAAGGGGCCCTATAATGTCCATCCCTACACACTCAAAAGGTTTTCCAATGAAAGGAAGAAGTTGCAAGGGTCCCAGAGGTGGTTGATCAGGGGTTTTTCTCTGGCACACTTCACATTCCTGACATTTTTTATAGAGGCAAAAAAACCTACCCAATAGAAGTGTTGTAAGACCATCTGGGTGGTCTTCTGTGCCCCTGTATGTCCGGACAGCAAGTGTGAATGAACGAAACACAGGATCTGCTCCCGGAACTCACAAGGGGGCTAATAGTTGAGGTTAATTTCCCCTCTTCTCTACTCTGTATAATAACCCCTTTATTATAAAGGAAAAGAGGATATGATGGATGGGGATTGCTTTGATTTGCTAGGGCTATCTGCCAAGCATTTTGCAGAATTGTGTCAATTACTTGCGTTTGTCTGAAATGTCTATCAAGTGTCCAAGGTTCCAAAGTAAGAAGCGTGTTTTGCGACCGTATTTGGTCTTCGACTGATTCTTTAGAGTTTAAATTGGCTACAAACACCCCTATGAAATCTGGATTATTGAGACAGAGTATCATGTCTTCGAGATCACATAAAACACTGACTTCCAGATCGAAAGCTTGCCCGGTTATTGTGGTAACAGATACCCCAGCTAATGGATAGCTTTGGACAGCCCCGTGGACAAATCTAATATTGACCTTCTGCCCTGGGAGAATCTGAGAGGGTTTAACTAGGTCTTCCCGTACTACGGATTGTTAACATCCTGAATCCAACAAGGTAGTGACTCTACAACAGTTCAGTATTAGACTTACACAGAACCAAAAGGCCATACAAGACGCTTTGTGGGGCATAATTAACCTCCATGGGTTCCTCTGTATTCTTTTTATGGGGACATATTCGAGCAACATGCCCCACTCTCCACAGTGGAAACAGTGAGGTCCCCTTGACACTACGTGTTCAGGTTTGATACTTTTTCTTTCTGTAGATTCAGTGGCAGTTTTATTTTGGTTTTTCCCTCTGGAAGGTAGAGATGCTTCGACTGTTTCTTTCTACTTTCCATGGGTATAGATCATGGGTACCCACAAACTTTTTCTCGGGTGCCAAAATTGCAGTATGGTTTGCAGCCGAGGGCCGCACTGAAGTGACAGCGGGGGGTGGGGGGCTTATAGGGGCAGATGTGGAGACGTAATGGAAACCTATAAGATAATGGCCACTGTACGTAAACGGAGGAGGGCCGCGGGAGCATTCGCAAAGAAGCCACTATTGCGTATGCTCCCGTGGCCCTCTTCTATGTTTATGTACCGCGGCCATTATCGTATGGCGTTTGTCCGACGTGTCCGCGGGCCGCCAATGTAGGTCCGTGGGGCCGCTGGCGGCCCGCGGGCCGTACTTTGACTACCACGGGTATAGATGAACATGTTACTTACCTTCGGTAATGAGGTATCTGGTAGAGACTATCTAGCTGCAGATTCCTTACCTTTGAATTCCCTGGCGTCAGCTTCGAATCCAGAATTTTTTCTGAGCAGTACCCTGCGCGCGCGCCGTCGTTCGGATCCGCGTGCGCCGACCAGCTCCAGGTGCCTCGTCAGCGGCGTTGGAGCCATCTATGAAGTCACGGTTGTCTGTATAGACACCGTCTCAGCGCGTGTACGTCAGTTCTTTTCCACAACTTCCCACGCCAGAAGCGCAGAGTCATGGAAGAACCAACCATTATGCATTTTACCTCTTTGACTGTTTGGAGTAAAAATACTTTCATGCCTATAAGAAAGGCAAAAAATGCCAAGATCAAAAATATACATAAATACATATCGTCATTAAATATTATATATATACATATACACACATATATATACACACACACACACACACACACACACACACACATATACACACACACCTATATATACACATGAGAAAGATTTCCCCAGAGCGGGGAGGCTTGGGCGGGTGTAAGGAATCTGCAGCTAGAGTCTCTACCAGATACCTCGTTACCGAAGGTAAGTAACTTGTTCATCTGATAGAGACTTCTAGCTGCAGCTTCCTTACCTTAGAACAGATACCCAAGCTATAACCCATGGCGGTGGGTCTGAAGGAGATTTTGTATTATTTTTTTATTTTTAATACTAGGAAGTCCTGCAAGACAGAACGGGCAAAATGCCCCTCTCTTCTCACCTGGCTATCCAGGCAGTAGTGTTTCGCAAACATGTGCAAAAAAGCCCACGTTGCAGCCTGACAGATGTCCACCACCGGTACGCCATGTGCTAATGCAGTGGTAGCAGCTTTCCCCCTAGTAGAATGAGTTCTCAAGCCCTCGGGAGGCTGCTTCTTTGCCAAAGCGTAGCATGTTTTTATACAGAGAACGACCCAGCGCAAAATGGATCGTTTCTGCACTGCCCGACCCTTCTTCGCACCAACGTACCCCACAAAGAGTTGGTCGTTCACCCGGAACTCTTTAGTGCGGTCAAGGTAGAACGATAACGCTCTTTTTGGGTCCAGTCGATGGAGACGCTCCTCTTCCTTAGAGGGATGCGGTGGTGCAAAGAAGGTGGGCAGGGTGATATTTTGACCCAGATGGAAAGGGGTCACCACCTTGGGGAGGAAAGAGGCACGAGTTCTGAGAACTACTTTTTCAGGAAAGATTGTGAGATATGGCGGTTTTGATGACAAAGCCTGTAGCTCACTAACTCTTCTGGCAGATGTAATTGCCACCAAAAAGGCTGTCTTAATAGTGAGCAGCCGGAGGACAATTATGCAAGGGCTCAAAGGGAGCACACATAAGGAAGGTAAGGACCAAATTAAGATCCCACTGGGGCATAAGGAAAGGCACAGGCGGGAATAGATGTACAAGCCCTTTCAAAAAGCTCTGTACTATAGGTGATTTAAACAGAGATGGTTGATGGGGCAACTGAAGAAAAGCAGAGAAGGCTGCAAGATAGCCCTTGAGAGTCCCCAAGGAGGAACCCTACTGGGCGAGAGACAAAATAAACAAAAAGGATGTTAGACAGAGAAGAAGAAAGAGGATCAATAGACCTCTCTGTACAATATGAAAAAAAAACCTTTCCAACGGCAGGCGTAGATCGACTTAGTAGAGGGACGCCTGGCTGCCAGAATGACATCACAGACCTCGGGAGGGAGGTCGTAAACCATCAACTGTCGCCGCTCAATCTCCATGCATGAAGGCGCAGAGTTGACAGGTTCAGGTGGAGAACCTTTGCCTGCTGCAGCGACAGAAGATTCTCCCAAAGAGGCTGGCCTGATTGGAGGACAGATGCTCATTTTGAGAAGCTCTGGATACCAAACTCTCCGTGCCCAATCCGGAGCCACTAGGATTACTTGGGTCCGGTCATTCTTGATATTTTTGAGAACTCTGGGCAGAAGTGGTATAGGTGGTTAAGGCGTACAGGAGGCCTGAACTCCACTCGCGATGAAAAGCGTCACCTAGCGATAGCCCCCTTGGAAACTCCAATGCGCAAAACTGCTGAAATTGCGCGTTCTCCGTGGAGGCGAACAGATCTAACCAAGGCTCTCCCCTCTGCTGAAAGAGTCCTTGCACCACCTCTGGATGGAGACACCATTTGTGATCCTCTAAGCATTTTCGGCTGAGTTTGTCTCTCTGGCGTTCAGAGAACCTGCCAGGTGTTGAACCACCAGGGTCATGCCCTGCTGTTCCAGCCATGTCCAGAGACGTAAAGCCTCTTGACAAAGGGTCCACGACCCCACACCGCCCTGCTTGTTGCAATACCACATTGCGGTAGTGTCGTCCATGAACACCTGCACCACCTTCCCTTCCACAACAGGAAGAAATGCTTTTAATGCTAGCCGGATCGCCCGAAGCTCCAACAAGTTGATGTGGAGCCCGGATTCCACCGGAGACCAGTGACCTCTGATCTCCACCTCCCCCAGATGGCCGCCCCATCCCAGAAGTGACGCATCTGTCACTACCGTTAGATCTGGTTGGGGAAGAGAGAGGGGGGTCTGCCTCTGACCCAATCGCAGTTCACTAACCACCACTGCAGATCTTTTGCAGTCCTCTCCGAGATCTGAACCACGTCTGTAAGATTTCCCTGATGCTGTGCCCATTGGAACTTCAGGTCCCACTACAGAGCCCTCATGCGCCATCTGGCATGCTTGACCAACAGGATGCAGGAAGCCATGAGTCCCAGCAGCCTCAGAGTCTGTCTCACCGAGATCCAGGATAGAGGCCGAAACATCGGAATCATAACCTGAATATCCTGAACCCGCTGATCGGGAGGATAAGCCCGATACTGCACTGTGTCCAAAACAGCTCCAAAGAAAGATAGCTTCTGAGAGGGAGTCAGGTGGGACTTCGGCACATTTATAGTGAACCCCAGCGAATGCAAGAGGTCTGCCGTCGTCTGGGGGTGGATGACGAGAGCCTGGGGCGTAGGAGCCTTCAACAGCCAATCGTCTAGGTAGGGGAAGACTGAAATCCCTGGCCTGCGCAAATGAGCTGCCACCACAGCCATCACCTTTGTGAACACCCGAGGGGCACTGGTGAGACCGAATGGAAGCACAGTAAACTGAAAGTGCTTGTGGCCCACCTTGAACCGCAGGTAACGCCTGTGGCTTGGCAGGATAGGAATATGGAAATATGCATCCTGCAAATCCAACGCTACCATCCAGTCTCCTTTGTCTAGGGCAGACAAAACCTGAGCAAGAGTGAGCATCTTAAATTGCTCCTTCTTGCGGAAGAGATCGACGTCCCTTAAATCCATGATAGGGCAATCGTGGTCCTTCTCCAGGCACCAAAGACAAACTCGGTGCGGATCAGTCACCGACATGGTGCGATGACACGCACCACACGGCTTGAATCCTGTCTCTCTCAAAGACATGACTCCAAACAGTCAAAAAAAGCATTGACAAACCGTTGAAGCAGGGTAGCTCTTTCCAGAACTGCGCTTAACCTCCGCAGAAGGAAAAGAACTGACGTACGCGCGCCGAGACGGCGTCTATATAGACAACCGTGACGGCATAGACGGCTCCAACGACGCACGCGGATCCGAACGACAGCGCGCGCGCAGGGTACTGCTAAAAAAAAAAAACTCCGGATTCGAAACTGACGCCAGGGAATTCTAAGGTAAGGAAGCTGCAGCTAGAAGTCTATCAGATGGGGTTGTGCGTGAGAAAACGGAGGCCATCTCGACAGCCTGTTCCACTGTAAGATTTGTACGATGTCTTAGCCACCCCTGGGTAGCTAAAGATAAGGCCTCTAGGAACTGCTTGAGATATATTCCATTCATTATTTCCTCTTTGGTGCTTTCCATGGACTGTAACTATTTGTTCACAGCCATTTTTTGTTTGAAAAACAAGGATTTAGGATCATCTCCAGGCGACCCTTTTTCTTTGCAGAATTTGAACCCATAAGATTCTGCATCCATGCCCAAATGGTCCAAAACAACAGACTTAATTTCAGCATATGGGGTGTTACCATGAGAACTGCCAACTTGGTTGGTTGCTTGAACTTCCCCTGTCAATAGTGGGGCTGGAAATAAAGGCCATTTGTTGTGTAGCCAGGCACAAGCTCTTGCATTTATATTAAATTTTGAACAAGAGGCATCAGGGTCTTCTCCAGTTATGTATTTCTGTAAAGCCACACCCAAACTGATTGGGTTGGGGGTACATGCAATAGAGAGGCTGGTAGTAAGCTGGTGCTCGTCATCAGCTACCCTATGAAGGCTCTTGCCATGTGATTTCAAGGCATGCCTAATTGACCCTATCCACTTTAGAGGAGTCCAACTGTTGTTCTAGGGCCCATTCAAGTTTCTTCTGGCCCATACTAATTGATATATTACTCCTCCCATTATGTGTCAATGGCCATTTGCCTGCATTCGCCACCATGTGTTGTATGAGTGGGGTATGTTTAACATGACATTATCCCTTTGTTAATGCTTTCGCCATTTATTTCATATTTTTAGCAAGCCCAGAGGAAGAATTGCTGGTCGCCCACCTTCTCTCTCATTTAGCATGCCACAGTCGGGCCACAGGTACAGTCTAGTTTAGCCACGCTCCTCGTGGCGCGTGATGGGACGCTTCACCCTTGGACCTCTGGTTTCTCTGGGTTTTTCGGTACTCCGGAAACATGTTCTGCCTGTTTTTCCAACAGTGCATTCTCATCCGTGTTGGATCCTTCTCATCCGGCTCTCCTGCTCCAACTTCAGACTGACTCAGTTATTGATTTCCCTACTCCCTGCGGGTTGGCTTTCCTCTTCCCTGCCGCTTCGAGTTTTAAATTGTTCTAGTTCCTCAACGACCTCACTGGTTGTTGGAGTTGTGCTATCATTGGTTATAGAGTGGCCCACGTGAGTCCCAGTTGAGTTGCAATTAAAAAGACTACGGTCATTAACTGCGAGTGACGGGGTTCCATATTGTTCCCATTCACAGGGACGAAAATAGATTTTCTTTTCCGGTCTACCCCCATCAGACTGCATTCTTGGGGCAGAATGTAAACAGAGGACAGAAGAGTCAACTGGCATGATGTTTTATTGAGTTGCCATGGTATGTAATTTTCCTCCACCTCATCTATTCCCTCACCACTTGCTTCTACCAGACACCTCCTTAAACTCTCATTCTCACATCAACTATAAACATGCTCTGTAGGCAGTCAGTAACCGCACAGCCTAGGTTGCGAGGGCAACAGCCACGGAACAAAAAAAAAAAAAAAGGGGGTTCAATTTGAGTGCCCCCAGAAATCATAGTCCTGTTCTGTTCTGATGTCTACACAACCAGTAAACAAAAAGATGTGTATGGTTGTAGAGTTCACTGGGAAAAACATGTATGTACAGAAACTCACAAGGGAAGGGTTGCACAGCTTTACAAAGCCACATAAAGGAATTTCATAAAGATCAGGATGTAGACTAGTGTAAACATCATTCACAGTTTGAAAACGAATTGATATCCAAATTAAAGAGGGAGGTACTATGGATTGATACAAACAGGAAAAAAATATATATCAGAATGCAGGACATATTGCTACATCCAAACAGTTGCCATTTTTCCAAAAATTACAGACATCCTGTTTCACTTTGAATTCCTATACCATGCATATCATACACTGATAAATCTACATTAAGTTGCTCCAGAGTTACAAGTCCTGTAGCCAGGTCTGCTCTGCCGGGATGGGGCCCTGCAGCCACATTAACACCTGCAGTCTTTTTGTTGAAGTTGAACAGCTCTTTCTTCAAGAGAAATCACACTCAAGAACACTAGGAGACCATTGATACATGTTAAAGATTCATTTAAAAATATATATATATTTTTTTTTTTAAGGAAATAAAAGCAAAATCATATCTTAGTGCACTGAAAAGTTACGCAATAAAGCCAAATAGAATGGTACTGCAATTATGACCTCAAGTTGTCACTTACTAAGCTAATCTTAGCACCAAACTTGGGTTCCAGGCGGTCCACAGGATAGCGCTATGAACAATTAAGTCTTTACATGTCATACCATGACAATGTCTTCTGCACTAAGTCAGGCTGATAAGCTCAGCAAGTGAAAGCTGAATGCCTCCCAGCATCCTTCAGAAAGTGCGGGCGATAAGATTTAGTCTGTGTTCACCATGTATGGAAAAACGTCTCTGACCCTTCATACCCTGTGCTGAGTCTATGACATTATTTAGTCGCTGTTGAAACTCAAGATAAACAATTAGCAGAAAACAGCCTGGTGCCCCTTTGCTGGTTTTTATTCCTTGAAACTGCGTTCTTTGAACAACAGGAAACAGCTATCAGCTTTACAAAGAACTTTATCAACTATTATTTATTTAGAACAAAATAGAAAGCTCAGGCTAAATACTGTGAATATATTGAGCAGGCTTGATAAACCTGCTGCAAAGAAAAAGCAACATTAAACAAATGTGCATTATATACCAATCCTGCACTTTCACTTTTAAATCATTAATGGATAAAGTAAAAGAAGAATACCAGGAAGAGAAAAAGCATAATAACACTCACCAATCAACTACTGCATTGTGATGTAAGTGTTCTTTAAAGGCGCAAGTCTTCAGCTCAGTCCTACATTGGAGCAGAGGGGGGTGGTCCAGATTAAAAAACAAAAAAGTGATGTTCAAGATCATGGAGGAATAGATATAGAAATCTGTTGCCTTTTTTGTTCTCTCATTTTGACCGGTGTAGTCAATCAAATCAAAAGCTTTAGTGAGGGACGAAATCTCTGAAGGAGAAGTTTTTCGCCTTTTCTCTGAAGGCCCACTATGAGCACTGTCCTTAAACTCAAAATTGGATGAGAGATCCTCTCCAGCATCATTCTCATCACTGTCTGTCATGGAGTTCAACAATATTATGTTGTAATATCACCAAAATTCTGAAACCAGTAGTTGCCCTCCTCGGAAGTCAAGGAGCGAGACGCATCTTCTATCCGGACGACTTTCTGATTATGGCCCAAGACAAGAAATGTATTTTGCTTCATCTTTCCTTTTGCAGAGACCTCCTAACAAGTCTAGGTTTTCTAATAAAGCGAGAAAAATAATCTTTCATTCCTTCCGAGACGCTCGAATTTTGGGGTTTCATGATAGATACCAACAAAGCCATCATTCAGTTATCCCAATCCAAGGTGGACCTCATAAAAAAGGAAGTTCGCCATGCACTCTCTACCTCTATGTTCTCTCTGTTCAATAGCTCATCTAGTAGGTACCCCCGCCCCTTTCTTCGATCCAAACTTTATTTCCAAGACCTCTACAGAGGTTAAACATTCACCACATATGCAGAGGTCTGGCTTATTCAGACCTGGTGTCTCTAGATTCAAACTCCATAGAAGAACTCGCCTGGTGACGGACTCATTTAGATGCCTGGAATGGGAGAACAATTTTCTCTGTCGCCCCAGATCTCATCTTAGAATCAGATAGAAGTTGGACAGGTTGGGGCGCAAGATGTGGTAATCTTGCAACTGGAAGTACATAGTCCACCCAGGCGTCATCACTGCACATCAATTGTTTAGTGATGCTTGCAGGTTCCTTTGCCATCCAATCCTTTTTTCAAAGACAGTAAAATGCGCAGTTCTTCAGATTGGATAACCTTTCAGCTGTAAGGTACATCAATTGCCTGGGAGGAACGAGATCCAGATCTCGGGCAACATTAGCCAAGAGTCTTTGGGAATTTTGGCTTCCGAGAAACATTTTAGTCAGAGCAGAATATCTCCTTGGCGAACTGAACACGGAAGCAGACTGGTTCTTCAGACATTTAAACGACTCAAGCGATTGGAAGCTTCATCCTTCAGTCTTCTTTCTTCAGTCTTTGGCATCATGTCAATAGACCTGTTTGCTTCAGGTACTAATACCCAACTTCCCTCCTTTTTCAGTTGGAGACCAGATCCTTTGGCTATTGCCACAGATTTTTTTCTCCAAACATGGCCTCAAACCCTCTTGTATGCTTTCCCTCCCTTCCTCTTCATTGTTCGAGTTCTAGCTCAGGTTCACAGACAATAATCATCCCTAATACTAGTTACACCTTTCTGGCAATCTCAAAGTTGGTTCCCAACTCTACTGGAGCTAACCTCAGACTTTCCAATACTCATCCCCCCTTTTCCCTGAGCTACACCTTGATCTGCAGGGATTCGGACACAACCCGATTCTGGACTGTTCCCTGTATCTGGTAGCTTGGAGGATATCAGGGCTTCCTGGAGAAACCCAGGAACTTTGGGAGTTGCTATCCAGTTCATCCAATAATCCTGGGCTCCCAGGACAGCAAAAGTTTACAAAATCAGCCTGGCTGGCATGGTGTGGCTGGTGTTTGGAAAGGGATTCTGATCCCTTTTCAGCAAATGTCACATTGGTGGTAAACCTTCTAGCTTCCCTTGCTGCCCAAGGCAAAGCTTATAGAACAGTCAATACTTATAGATCTGCAGTTTCATCAGAATACGTCAGGGTGGACGGAAGACCCATCGGAGAACACCTTTTGTTATGTCTGTTGAAGGGAGTACGTTTTGCCAAACCTCCTAGTCCTAAATACAGCACTATGTGGGATGTTAATCTAGTTTTACACCTTTTTCTCTGATGGCCAGATAATGATGAATTCTCTTAAACACCTATCTTCAAAATTAATCATGTTGCTATGTTTGGTTTCTATCATACGTGTATCCAATGTTAAAGCTCTTGATGTATCCTCTTTAGGTGTCGATTTTCAAGTACACAGATGTACTAAAACGAACCCGTTAGCTGTACACTATCCCGATTTCCCTTCTCAACCAAAATTGTTTATTGGTAATTGCTTAAAGTGTTATGTTTCACGCACTGCAGATCTTCAAAGTCAATCCTCTTTCCAACTCTTGATATCTTTTCTGAAACCACACAAACCAGTTTCTTCCCCTACTTTAGCTAGATTGTAGTGAATCCTAGTTTGTTTTAATGGGATAACAGGAGTTAGCTTAGCCTCTGGCCTGCAGACTTGTGCCCCCGTCACCTAGTGACTTTTAACCTACTTAGCTTGCTCTGTCTTAGCCCATTTAATGCTTCTAAAATGGCTGCCTTGTTTATAGTTAGGCCACTTGTTATGCTTTGCATTATCAGTGTCACCGCGCTAAGGCATGAAGATCAAGCAACAAAGACAAACAAACAGTAGGTGTTCACACTTAGGGATTTTCCCTCTCTATACTTTCGAGGGATTGTTTATATTAATTGCTGTCCCAAGCATGTCTGTTATCTATTGTTTGGGAACCCACCTACGTCAGGGGTCCTTGTAGATCTGTATAAATACATCTCACTTTAGACAGATAATCAGAGGGATTCCGACCAGAGGGCATCGCTGATATTGATGCTGCAGTCATCTTGACGCTGACCCAGTCTTCGTGTCCCTGCGGAGTCTGAGATACAGTCCTCATTCCAAGGTAACAAGGGTCGGGGGCTCCTCTCATGGACATGGCATTGGCAAGTTAGGTTTAGCAAACCCAGCTCTCCTTTAGTTAGGAGGTTAGGCCTCTCACATTAGGCTATTAGGGCATATTACATCGCGTATGTCTTTTCTATACATTGCAAGATGGTGGGGGTCTTTGTAATAATGAATCTTGTCTTCACAATTCTGTTCCTTGCATTATTCATTATCCTAATCATTGTAGCCCATGCAACTTATCGCAAATTGCAGTTATGTTAAATAAAAACTATTAAAAACTTTACTGTATCTTTGTCATTGCCTGTGTTTGTATGAGACATGATATATCGGTGAGAAAGGGGTAATCTCTGTTTAACCACGACACTCCCTGAGATGTCTTATTCTCAAATCCATGCGTAAATGCTGCCACAAATCACCTTTTACTATTGTGTTTCTGGTAAAGTGCTGCTAGTGAGCCGGTAAGGTTAGGACAACAGTTGCGACTCGTAGGATAGGCATAGTCGCCTACAAACAAAAGTACTGTCATCCATTAACCAGCAGTCTTGCTCAGAGCAAGAGTCCAAAACTATGACAAGATAGGTGGAATGGGTTATGTCACTGGTGGGGATTTCCAATCCTTCCTTTGGGGCATTTCAGTTTGTTGGTTTTTTTTTGGCTGCTGTTAAATTAAAGCAAGGAAAAAAAAAAAAGCATATGAGCCTCCATGTCTTTAATAAGAAGATCTAGCCTTTCAGACACCAGGGCTAGGAAAATCTTAATTGTGATGGCCTTTTTTCCAGCTGCACTTATGTGAAAACTGATTTTAATAAGAAAAGGCAATAAATATGAAAAAAGTGGAAACAAAGTGAAAAAGTAACGCACTCCACCACCAATCCTCAATGCTTGCTTATTAGTTAGTATGGGTTCCAATACAACATAATCCAATGACAAAGTGTTCACAATGGTTTCAGTAGTCCGCTCAGGTCTCTGACACTGGGAGTAATGTAGAGCAACAGAGAGTTTAATTCTCCAACTTCTACACAAACTGGTACAATCAGTTGATCTACATACTTTAATGATGAATAAGTTACCTTGTCTTTTTACTCTGTGGTGAACCTCTTCTAAAACATGACACCTTTAAGTTGGAAGTGTGTAAAACAAAATATTACTTTCCTCGATTGAAAACTATTGAAGCGCTTAGGGTAATTTACTTAGGTGCTATCTAGCTAGCATACTTTAGGCTTGACGGTCACTGATAAATGGGCACCTTTTGTGTAATCAATATTCATAAATGGTTTGCCGTTTAAATACCCAAGTAAATTCAAGCAAATTTAAGGCAGCAGGATTAACGTGTGCAACAGGTCTCAATGGTCCACAGTGACCTGCCTACCTGTTTGGAAATGACAGCTCTGTGCTTTCTTATAGAATCTGACAGCAAGTTAGCAAAAAATATAAATATCCAGAAGAGGTTTAAGTATTAAATTAAATAAATATTAAGAGGCTTGATGATATTAAAAATGTAATTCTTATTCAAGTACCAAATTGAAATGTGTTCTATTAGTATTAACTTAGAATCCTGTCAGTAGATGTTCACAATGTTGTCAGGCCTTGATGGGCTTATCAATAAATTCATTGAAGCAAGCCCACCCCAAATGGGCAACTGTTTTCTTGCAGCCAATGTTCACTTGTTGTGACAAAAATTACACATTTCCTGGTTTGTCGAAAGATAGACTTTTGGCTCATTCACGATTCTGAGCATGGAAGCTTAGTGCTCTACGAATAGACACAGAAGAAAAATACCAGTACCTTGGAGTATGGCTATCTAATGCCGGTAAAATAATACACCAGGCAACACCACTAAGGATAAAGGCAGAGAGAACCACTTACGCTTTAGGTGAACTCTATTGCCGGCTCCAACCACCTACATCCAAATCAATTAGGAGAGTTATAAAAGCAAAACTTCTACCCACTATTACTTATGGCCATTTAGCATACCCAGGCAGGATAACAAAAACTCTGGAGAAATATCAAACGAGAGCATACAAAAGGATCTTTCAAATCCCTAAATTCACTAGACATGCAGGTATACGCTTAGAATTTAACACAACAAATATGGATATAATTTGTAAAATGGACATAAGCTATTTCATGCTGTCTCCAGGGCCAATACTGATAATTTGAGGGGTTCGCTGAAAGTAATCTTTGAAGATGTTTCCAGCAGCTGGGCCACCTCTCTCAGGCAGGCAGAGGGTCTTTTTGATCTAGTCCCACATATTCATCGGATCCCCTAATATCGAAGGCCTGCTTGAAAAAGATACTGAAAGATCACGGCACGCAAATCTCCAGAGAAAAGGATATTGCCATAATCGGGGAAATCAGGGGGGCAGGGGGTTTAGTTGAGTCGTATAGCGTCGCTAACCTTCAGCCATATATGACAGCAGCCCTTGGAGCTTGAACTTTCCTAAGTATTCTACATATGCGCCTCCTAACATTACTGGCGTGGGAATTTAGATACAGTTGGAAAACAATGTGGCGGCATTCTCAGGAATGCATTCTATGTAATTATCACACTGAATCAATTAGTCATTTAATATGCTGTTGCCCGGGTTTGACCTCAGAGGCATCGACTTTTAAAACCTATTTTTCTGAAATATGGTCTACGGACATGTAAAGAAGCAGTTAGATATATATTTACTGCAGAGATTCCCATGGAGCTGGCCTGTCTTGGGAAATTCTTCATCAGCGCGAGCCCATCAACTTACAGAAACTAAAAAGCGGGAGGCAGCACCTAAAGCCACATTGCTAACCAAGTGGCTGACGCATCCCCCCAAATGTTGACTATGAGTAGTCTCAAAAAGGGCATTTGTGTGCTCCATCGCCACTTACATATGAGACCCATAACAGACCCTGAACATTAGTACACCACCACAGGGGGTAGGACCCAAATGGAGGTGGATCATGCATTGTAGGATATTTTTATCTCCGTTTTAACAGTCTTCTAGTGATTTTTATATACACTGTCATAGATTTGCTTTACTTTTTGATATTTTCAAGACACTTTTTTCAGGCATTAATGTTATGTGTATGCTTATAATAATTTTATTTATATTGTGTAGGCTTGCACACTCCATACACATTGGGGCGACTCCTACATAATTCACTCTAAAAAGCTTTCACAAGCGCACACAGATTTTAACAGATGCTGGGGATCATTCTTGTGTAATAAGTAACTAACATGCATCGTAAGATGTGCTACGTTATATTTTTAAAGATAATCTACATTCCATTTAGTATTCTATAATGACAACCAAGTTCAGTGACATAAGTCTACTCTAGTCCAAGAGAACTTAAGGTAATGGCACAACGATAGATGTCGTGAAGGATACAGCGATTCACTATGTAGTGTAATTTTAGCTTGGTCGCTATTTTACTGTATTTTCTACTATTGTGATCTTTGCAAAGGTTTCAAATAATCATGCAAATAAAGATTCATTCATACTCAATGAACAGGACACTTATTGGTGCTTCATAAGCACTCATTGAAGCATATATACCTATACTGCAAACAAAGTTACAATTACTGGGAATTCTGAATGCCCTGCTAAAGGGGATTGCATAAGACCTGGGTACAGATACAACTGACAACAATGCAAATTACTCACAACAATACAACTTACTCACAAAGACGCATCTTTGCCCCATCGTTGTATTTATAGCTTGCTGATTTGCCCGGAGCCTCAGGCTGTTTGTTCCATCCCAGTTGTATTAGCGGGGAGGCTTTTCAATTGCCAGTTCCATGCTGACATTAGTACCTTTTTGGACTACGTACCACACTGAAAAAGCTCAAAGGTGAACGATTCAAGAACGAAACACATGATAAATGGAACATATTTGAATGCATTCCACTTCACCGCAAATGATTCCTCGGTGAATTAATAAGCTTGCTGTTTCTTTAGACAAAACGTTTTCGCTTTAATCAACCTGTTTTAATGGCAGTGCCACAACACTATTGGAAGCTAAGAGCAAAAGCCTCCTTGTGGACCAAAAGCACTTACTGGTCTTGGGAGATATCGCTGCCAACATTCATGACAAAGACGTAAACAGCTTATACCCAACAAATGATTTGATGGAGAGGTAGACTGTACTGTAGTAGCGTTTAAAAAAAAAAAAAAAAGGGCAATGTCGAGTAAAATTATTTCTGAAACGTTTGATGTTTTCATGATGCACGGAGTCTGAACGAATGAATTAAAAAAGTTGCAGGTGAAAGGAGTTTGAGACATTTAGAAATGCAATACTGTGAACTAATTATTCCACATTTTCATGAGATGCCATTTCCTTTTACTTGGATGCAGTTTGAGGTGTCTGTTCATCTTGGGGCTCAGGTGACTATTAGGGTTCGGCCCTTACTATACCGTTATGGATGAAATGAGTCTGGCTGAACCTGTCGCAGAAGTCTGCAGTCTATGACGTGTATGGATATGTAGTGAAAGGCGTGGTGTGTTTCGGTTCCTCATGGCCCTAACTAACGAGCAAACAATGCAGACAAACACCTCTATCTCTTGAAGCCCGTACTGCGCCAATTCACGACCTTGCCAAAACGTCATTTATTATCCAACACGGTGGTACAGAAAAACATAGTACAAATATTTAAGTGAACTCGGGAACGTGCTCTATAATTCTGAAGACACCAGAAACAACTGCAGCCAGGGGCGAATCAAACGCACCCTGCCAAAACCGACTCCGACTTGCCCAAACACACTGTGGCTGCAAAAAGGCTCCTGCGCCACAGTCACAGAAGGATCTCAAGTAAGGAACATGGGCCCAATTGGAATACAATGAAGCAAACCTTGCTTTCCAGAATTTTATTGCATTTTTTTTTTATCAGAAACACTGCAAAGCTGCTGAGCTGACCAAGCTGCGGCATACCACCGTGATACAAGAAGCTAAACACAATGGAAACCAAGCACTCGCTGTGCAATGGGGAAACGAACATCAAAGATTATTGACTACAAGGGAACACACGAAACACGCACCGTCGCCCACACACCCTGTAGCACTCACTAACCCCCGCTTCAGAAATGCTCGGTTCCAAACCAACAAAGAAACTGTTATTAATTTTACTACATATCCTCCGCTCAAATCAACTCATACCGCACTCAGATTTCCCTATACTAATTCACCACTAATACTTTTCGGGTTCCGAAAAGCGCTTCGATGTCTCGTCAGGGGGGTAACAAGCGCCGAGTATATAACTACAATTACTAAAGGCAGCCGAATCACAGACGGACTCATCCTCGCGCTGCCTCTCTGCCCCACCAGCCGGAGAGCCCGTGTGCACCCCCGGTCTCACCGCGCCCACCTCACCTTGCCGTCCGCTTTCCTCATCACCTTCTTGCACTTCCCGTACGACCCACTCCCCACGGTGTGGAGCTCCTGGTAATCCTCCAGTCGGGAAGGCATGGCTAAGGGGCGATACAAACACGCTCTCCACGTAGGTAACCTGCGAAGCGACGGTAACCAGCAAAGCAACCTTCAAAACTGCGCCGCCTCTGGGGCGCGCGTCTGATTGGACGATGACCGTGCGGCTCACGACTCTCTGATTGGAGGGGCCGAGGTAAACAAGGAAGGTCGCTAGGCTGAGGAGAACGCCGCGCGACGAAGCGCGCGCGCCCCCAGAGTCCAAGCCCCTAAACCACAGCTGGACGCTACGCCCATTTTGCCCCACCTCGTCCTGTAGACGCCTTTCCATAGAAATTAAAGAAAGACTTACATAGAGGTTCCTGCTTGTGCCCGACAAGATTTTATTTTGTTTTGCAGTTATATAGCGCTAAATCGACTCAAGGGGTTTGGAATACTTTACAAGATCACCAGGGATATTACACGATGTCATATACATTTTTGAGACATGGGGAGATTAAATGATTTGCCCAGCATCACAGACCTTTGAGATAACGGTAGGACTCGAACTTGGTTCCCCAGTTCTACAGCAGGCAGCTCTGGCCATACCGCCACATTAATTCGTGATAACAGGGGGATGGGTGTTAATGCAACATTCCTTCTTAAAAGGGGGTAGTTTAAGGAGAAGAGACTTCTGGAATACCGATTAGCGCATGAGATTTCCAGGTTCTCCGTTAGCTGTGGGAGTGAAGAGGAGTAGAGTGCTTTGTGTGTGATGAAGGCCATTATACATTGGCTCTCACCTGTATAGGAAGCCATTGAACGAGCAAGCGTAGAGTACGGGTGTTGTGATACAATTTATTGTGATATGTTAGAAAGTGTGCTGCTGAGTGTAAACTGCTCTGAAAAGTCCTAAGTGGATCTTAGGGATGCCTGATAGGAGAACGATTCTGGAGGGCAAGGGGCCTGGGCAACCGATTTTAGGTCCTATCATTTAATGTGTTTTTTCACAAAGGTGTAGGCAGTGTAGTCTGTTAGCGTGCCTGACCTTATTTGGTTATTTATCATTAGTTTATAAGGGGGCGCATTAGAGGTTCGATGGACCTTTTGACTGCGCTTAGAGTAGTTCCCACCATAAGACTCAGTAACAATACAAATCAATACCAATAACAATCAATAACATCAACAATCTTGGGAGTCAGTCATTTCCACTCACCATGACCTCACAGCCATGAATAACCACACTTTTAGAAAAAAGTTAGAATGTTTATTTCCCTATATTAACAATGCTAATATCAAGTAAATTAGTCTCAAAATCAAATGATAGGCATACAAGAACAATACTAGTTGACCAAATGATCTAAAGAACCTCCATTTAATCAAAGCTTGGACCACTACACATTCTAGCGTTAAAGTACAAATCAATAGCAAGAATAACTGCGCAAAAGAAATGGCATACATTTAGAACTCAGCAAAGAAAATACATCAACTGTTGTTACATGTGGCAAGCAACACCAGTGAGTATCCTAAATAACCTTCTGGTTAGAATAGCATGTTTGGGCTTCATGCAAAACAATTTAGTCAACACAAATTTGGAAAAACATCCAACTATGGTTCTATCAAAATTAGCGGTTGGTACCTAGGGACAAAAGCAAATAGACATAGCTATCAGTGACACCGTCTTATACCTTGCCTCTGTATGGTTCAGCAAGCTGTGACAGTCTTCGTCAATTGGACATCTGTTCAGTCAGCAAAGCATCGGAATTCAGTATTTAAAGTTCGGGAAGGCAAAGTCTCTTCATGAAGTACGGAAAGAATAATATCTAAATGTTCAGGACGGTTAAGAAAGAACGGGGCTAATGGGCTAATAACCTCTCTGGGCAGTTCAGAAGAATATATCAAAATGGCCTCTCTCCTCTCAGTGCAGTCTGGCTAAGTTAGATTCCCTAAAACTACTTCCCCATTGATATTGGTCAAAAAATTGTGCGTTTAGGTTAAGTCCAATGAACCTCAAATCTAAGAATTTACTATACCTTTGTTCACATGTCGATGATTGGCTCCTCTTCTCCCGTTCCCGTTGTTGGGCTCGTCAGGTAACAAATTTGTATCAGCTTATGCTTTCAGTCAGGGCATCCATTGTCCGCTCTTGGGAACGTCGCCTTTACACACACTAAGTTATATAATGTATCCTTAGCTAGTACAACATATTCTAGCAAGCAGTTCTCATGGGAAAGGATTTCTGCAACTAACATTCAGTCAATGCAATGGAAAATTACAATATCATTTCTTAAGCAGCCATTTTATAATTCGTCTGAGCAATGCAGCTTGACATGAGGCCGTGCAACTAGGCCCAAGACCTCACTAAATTAAGGCCTATTATTAATAAAACAAATACATAATCCAAAACCATTAATATGACATACTACTACATTAATCCAAACATGAGCCTAACATTTTACATTAATAAGCTGTTAATAAGTATACTCCGTGATTATTGATGGTCACTCAAGTAGGCACATTTTCAAATCGTGTATTATTCTCTAAGTTAACTCATCTTCTATTCATTTTTAAAATTCAGAATACATGAATATTCTTTAGTAAAATTTAAGCGTTAACAATCCCTCCTCTGATGATTAAATATGTCATCCCATTTACATCTTCCCACACAAATTTTCGCTTCAGCTAAAATTTGTCATTTCTATCCCTTTTTATTTCCATTCCCTCTTCGACTTTTCCCTAAACAAATTTTCCCTTTTCATCTCTTCCCTCCTCTGATCGTTCTTTATTTTCTTTGATTTAATCATGTGATACAATTTACATATTCCTCATGCTCCAATTATGCAAATCACAATAATCAATATCCCCTGTATTATTTTCAATAGTATCCCTTTCCCAATGTTGCTGAGCCAATTTCCTACAGAAACAAATCCGTTGACATCTTTCTCCCAAACACCTGGTTCTTTCAAATCAGCACTATATTTGGTCAGATTAGTAAGTAGGCTTCTAATTTCTTTGCTATTATCAGGAATATATGAACAACAATGCTTAGAATACAACATTTTGCAAACCCCGCTATCCTTTGCTAAAAGAATGTCTATTGCAAGACAGTTCTGAAGAGTCATAGATCTTACCACAGCCATTTCTGTATCCATTTGGATCATGGCTCCTGAAAAAATTGTCAACATGTTATCCCCAATAGTAGACAACTTTCAAATCTTTATAACATTCAGAACAACTCCTACTAAAGGAATCATTGCTCCAAGTACATCTCCCACTATACTAGAAGGAGACTATGGGGGTGATTCTGACCCTGGCGGTCGGTGATAAAGCGGCGGCCAACCCGCCAACAGGCTGGCGGTCCAAAAAATGGAATTCTGACCCTGGCGGGAACCGCCAACACAGCCCGCCACTTTAACACTCCGACCGCCACGGCGGGACAAACAAACAGCGCGGCGGTCACCGCCAACAGACAGGCGGCAGACAATGTACCGCCCACCCTATCACAACTCACCAATCCGCCACCTTTTCCGGGGCGGGAGCACCGCCGATAAAAACACGGCGGAAACAGACTACGAACGGGAAAACGCTCACCTCAACGCACTCCACGAGGACGGAGGACAGCATGGAACCCGAATTGAACATCCTACCTGCTCTCGTCTACCTGCTCATCTACCACGAGTACGAACTCCGCCGCAGACGTCAACGGGGAGTACTGCACCTACGACACACGGGAGGGGGGAGGAGGAAAGGTTACGGGCACACACATATGCGACCCCCACCCCCCCCAATATGAACACACCAATGCAGAGCAACAAGTCACAGTGACACCACCCAAACACCCGTAAAAAATACAATCACATAACCAAATTGAGAAAAAATATTTATGAACAAAATAGTCTCAGAAAAGTAATTTTCAACCATCAAAACTTTCTTCTGATAAACAAATTATTTACACAGCAGTGGATAACTGAAGCAAGTAGTCCTGCACATCTTACGAATCCATCATGTCCGTGGGCAAAAGTGTAGCGAAACAAGGGCAAAGCCCACACAGTAGACCTGAGTCCTTTGGAGAGAACACTGCAGGGGCATCTGGTGACAAAACTACAGGCACCTCAGGGGGAAGGGAAGGGGGGGGCACCACAGCCACATGAGTCCACGACGCCAGATCCACGAAGGGCCCACCATGCCCACTGCCATATCCTGGGGGGTGCAAAGCCACAGTCTCGCAAAGTCTCTACAGTGGGTGGATTGCCCACTGTGCCATCCTGGGGAGTGCAAAGCCACAGTCTCACAAGTCTCTACAGTGGGCGGCTTGCCCACTGTTCAATCCTGGGGAGTGCAAAGCCACAGTCTCTCAAGTCTCTACAGTGGGCGGCTTGCCCACTGTTCAATCCTGGGGAGTGCAAAGCCACAGTCTCTCAAGTCTCTACAGTGGGCGGCTTGCCCACTGTTCAATCCTGGGGAGTGCAAAGCCACAGTCTCTCAAGCCTCTACAGTGGGCGGCTTGCCCACTCTGCCATCCTGGGGTGTGCAAAGCCACAGTCCATCAGGTGGATAAATGTCCCCACTGGACAAGGAGGATGCATGGTGGGCACAGTGAACCCTGAACAGTGCCTGACAGGAAGGGCCCAGCGGAGCGGTGCTTGAGACGGCGGGGCCCAGCGGAGCGGTGCTTGTGATGAAGGGCCCAGCGGAGCGGTGCTTGACAGGAAGGGCCCAGCGGAGCGGTGCTTGACAGGAAGGGCCCAGCGGAGCGGTGCTTGTGATGAAGGGCCCAGCGGAGCGGTGCTTGTGATGAAGGGCCCAGCGGAGCGGTGCTTGAGACGGCGGGGCCCAGCGGAGCGGTGCTTGTGATGAAGGGCCCAGCGGAGCGGTGCTTGAGAGGGCGGGGCCCAGCGGAGCGGTGCTTGTGATGAAGGGCCCAGCGGAGCGGTGCTTGAGACGGCGGGGCCCAGCGGAGCGGTGCCTGTGATGAAGGGCCCAGCGGAGCAGTGCTTGTGATGAAGGGCCCAGCGGAGCGGTGCTTGAGACGGCGGGGCCCAGCGGAGCGGTGCTTGTGATGAAGGGCCCAGCGGAGCGGTGCTTGAGACGGCGGGGCCCAGCGGAGCGGTGCTTGAGACGGCGGGGCCCAGCGGAGCGGTGCTTGAGATGAAGGGCCCAGCGGAGCGGTGCTTGAGACGGCGGGGCCCAGCGGAGCGGTGCTTGTGATGAAGGGCCCAGCGGAGCGGTGCTTGAGACGGCGGGGCCCAGCGGAGCAGTGCTTGTCTTCATGGCGGGGCCCTCTTCAGCGGTGCTTGTCTTCATGGCGGGGCCCTGTTCAGCGGTGCTCTTCTGCATGGCGGGGCCCTATTCAGCGGTGCTTGTCTTCATGGCGGGGCCCTGTTCAGCGGTGCTCTTCTGCACGGCGGGGCCCTCTTCAGCAGTGCTTGTCTTCATGGCGGGGCCCTGTTCAGCGGTGCTTGTCTTCATGGCGGGGCACTGTTCAGCGGTGCTCTTCTGCACGGCGGGGCCCTGTTCAGCGGTGCATGTCTTCATGGCGGGGCCCTCTTCAGCGGTGCTCTTCCAGTCAGTGTAGGTAGTCAGACCTGACCTGGACAACCTGCTCACTCGCCCTCCGAACGTGCAGTGTCAGGCCCCTTCGGAGACGGAGTCCTGGGCCCTTTGGTGTCGTCCCTTGCAGCCGGGATGGGGCGTGTGGGGCCCTCCTGCTCCGCGCTCCTGCTGGCTGGCCTCTCCGCCCTGCTGCCCTTCCGCTCCTTAGATGGGGCTCTCGGGTCCTTGCCTCCCCTGGCTGTTGTGGCAGGTGAAGTGGCCGGAGTCACCTCCTTGGGGGCAGCCGTCTCAGTCCGCTCACGGCGGCCCTTCACTTTCCGGGTCCTCTTGCCTGGGGGGGGGCTGCCAGTCCCCTTGCTGCTCAGTGAAGTGTCACTGCCGCCAAAGGGTGGACTCCATATTCCATGCACCACTTGTACCTTGGAAGCTGGGCTGGTGGTGGCTGAGGTGCCTTTGGGACTTTTCCCAGATGGAGGGGGTGGGTCAGGGGAGGGAAAGAGGTCAACATTAGAGAGGTAATATTTCTTGGGACCAGGGTAAAGGGTAGGAGTAGTGGAGATAGAAGTGGAGGAAGAGGATGTGGTTGTAGGAGAGTCAGGTGTGCTGTCTTTGGGTGCAGGTGACTGAGACGTAGGCTGTCGTGAGGTGGTTGGCTGTTGTTTGGGTGTCTGCCTGCGTTTATGTGTCTTGGAAGAGGGTGTGACAGACACAGTGGGAGAGGACACAGGGGACGTGTACATGGCAGTGGGGGTGGTGACTGCACATGTGAGGACTGTAGTGGAGGGTGTGCTGGTGATGGAAGAACTGGCTGATGTTGGTGTGCATGCAGGTGTGAGTGTAGACGTCACAGGGAGGGAGGAGGGAGACGAGGAGGAGGGGGAAACAGAGGTGGTAGTGACTGTTGGTATGTCTGCAACTGGGTGTTGCTTGGGTGAATGCTTGTGTGTTCTGTGGTGCTTATGTTTGGATGAGCTGGCCTTGGGTGTTGAGGTGTGTGCAGGCTGGTCAGATGGTGTGGATGGGATAGGCTGAGGAACAGGAGACAGAGAAAGGCTGGAGGCAGTTAGAAGAGGGAGACTGGAGACAGGAACAATGGCTGCCGTCAGTGCTGAGGCCAGAGAAGTGAACGCTCGTTGATGGGCAGCCTGACCCGAATGAATGCCCTCCAGGTAGGCATTGCTCTGTTGCACCTCCCTTTGCACCCCCTGGATGGCATTCAAAAGGGTAGTCTGCCCAACAATGAGCGTCCTCACGAGGTCAATGAGCTCCGCACTGAGGGCAGCAGGGGTAACAGAGGCAGGGGCTGAGGTGCCTGGGGCGAAGGAGACGCGCGCCTTCCTGGGCGAACGGGCACGGAGCGAAGACTGAGGGGCTGCTGGGAGGGCGGTGCTGGTGCGCTGGGTGGCGGCTGTACCTGTTGTTGCGGGGGGCACAGATGTTGCCGCCCCCGCTAGGGAGCTCCCAAACGAGGACGTGTCCGTGTCGCTGGTGTCTCCACCGGCCCCCGTTGTGGTGCTCCCCTCGCCCTCCGGATCACTGGTGCCCTCGGTGTCTGTGTCAGTGCCCACCGGGGCCTGGTGACCTGCAGCTCCCTTGTGCTCCGACGCCAATTCTCCTCCGCCTGATGATGCTAATGCACAAGAAACAAAGAATAAGGGTGGGGGGAGAAAGAAAACAAAGTTGAGTGCATGCCTTGTCAATAGCCTTGGCGGAGAGGACAGACACAGGTGCCTCATGCACTAAGCCGCGAACTTGGGGTACACTACTCTGTACTTCTGACTAGGCCAACAGGTCTAGGGACAACAGACGCGCTCATGGGTGATGTTGGACCATGGATAGCTGCACTTGGCACCCTACAGAGGTGGTGGGCGGGGGCACAGGGCCATGTCTAAGGGAGGGGACTACACTACAGAAAGCGCCCTGGCCTACTGTCACCCACAGCCCTCCTCCCCCACCCAGACGCCTCCACTGCGCGTATAGATAGGAGAATGTGCTGATACTCACCCCCTTGTGTCTGCTGTGATGTCCTCAAGCGCCCATCCAAATCAGGGTAGGCCACCGCCAGGATCCGGGACATCAGGGGGGTCAGGGTACGACTGGCACCCCTCCTAGGTCGGGAGGCCATCCCCAGCAGTGACTCGGCGGTCTTTTGGGTTCCGCGGCGGATGTCCTCCCACCTCTTCCGACAGTGGGTGCCCCGTCTGGTGTAGACCCCCAGGGCCCGGACTTCCTTGGCGATGGCACGCCAAATATCGATTTTCTGATGGGCGCTCACCTGTTTGACATGTACAGGGTGGAAAAGAGAAAACGTCACATTTCTGCATGTTTGGAGTACATGCCCCCCCTCCCCACCCTTGCCATGTGGCCCATACTCTCATCAGTCGTGCGTTGCATTCCTCATTTTCTCCCCACCCCACCAACTGACAGCCACCCCACTCCACACAGGCATTACCCATTCAATGTGCACTCAGTGTACTCACCTGTTGGTCTGGAGGACCGTAGAGTAGCGCATACTGGGGGAGGACCCCGTCCACAAGTTTCTCCAACTCTTCAGACGTGAAGGCAGGGCCCTTTCCCCAGTCGCAGCAGCCATTGTCACTTCCAGACCGAGTTCACAGCAGCACTTGCAGTATAGGTCCTCTCCTGTGGATGATCAGGTCTCGAGTGATTAATCAGATAGAAAATGGCGGTCACGCCCGCGGCGGTGCGTACCGCGACCGCCGGCGCACATCGTCATTGGTTCCTGAATCCCATAGGGTTCAATGTTAACCAAGGCTGCTTTGCGCCGCGGTCTTCGACCGCCACGGTGTGCCACGCCAGCGCATTGACCTCACATCCCATTGTCCCACTTCACAGGTCAGGCAACCGCCATTTCAAGGGCCCACATGGCTTAAATTCTACTGCGTCACACAGGCCTAGGCCTTGCTTTTGCACACATACAAACATAGCAATCAATACATGTTCGTGTACTGTGCAATCTGTGTTGTACGTACCTGTGAGTTGATTGACTCAGTGCTCCATGTTGTCCTTCCTAGGCACCGTCCGCAGGGACTTGCGAGGAGAAGGAGGAATCCTCCCGTGTACCGGCCGCTGGTTGACCTGTCGACAATGGAAGAACGCCATATAATACTCCGATACCGACTTGACCGAGCCACTATACATGAACTGTGTGCCCAGCTGGAGCCAGACCTGATGTCACCCATCCGCCAACCCACAGGAATTCCCCCTCTAGTGCAGGTTCTATCAGTCCTCCATTTTTTTGCAAGTGGCTCATTCCAGACAACAGTGGCCATGTCATCTGGAATGTCTCAGCCTATGTTTTCTAAGATTCTGTCCAGAGTGTTGTCTGCCCTGATGAAACTCATGAGGAGCTACATCATATTCCCAGAAGAGGCTGATTTGGCCACAGTGAAGGGTGATTTCTATGCCCTTGGACATATCCCCAACATCATTGGTGCCATTGATGGGACCCATGTGGCATTAGTACCCCCAAATGACGATGAACAGGTGTACAGAAATAGGAAGAATTACCATTCTATGAATGTGCAGGTTGTCTGTCTGGCAGACCAGTACATCTCCCATGTTAATGCCATGTTCCCTGGGTCAGTGCATGACGCGTATGTTATGCGTAATAGCAGCGTCCCCTATGTGATGGAACAGCTACAGAGACAGCATGTGTGGCTAATAGGTGACTCTGGTTACCCCAACCTGCCGTGGCTATTGACCCCAGTGAGGAATCCCAGGACCAGGGCAGAGGAACGGTACAATGAGGCCCATGGGCGTACTAGGAGGGTCATAGAAAGGACCTTCGGCCTCCTGAAGGCCAGGTTTAGGTGCCTGCATATGACAGGTGGATCCCTAATGTACTCACCAAAGAAGGTGTGCCACATCATCGTGGCCTGCTGTATGCTTCACAACCTGGCTTTGCGACGCCAGGTGCCTTTCCTGCAGGAGGATGGTCCAGATGGTGGTGTCGTAGAAGCCGTGGAGCCTGTGGAGAGTGAAGAGGAGGAAGACGACGGTGAGGAAACAGACAACAGGGAAGCTGTCATACAACAGTATTTTCAGTAGCACACAGGTAAGGTTCAGCCACGCCATTTCCCATTTACTTAGAGCCTCATGCATCTCAACTTTATGTATTTCCCCCCAGCTCTTTTGAATAACATATTCTTTTTCCCTTCCCTTCTCAGTGCTTAATGACTCATAGCCCGACTTCTGCTTGGTTTGGCCATGTACTACAGCGTATTGACATTGGTATGTTGTCATCACTAACTGACATCACATATTGTGAACTGTTATGTGTTGTACGTTTTTTTAAAAATACAGCATGACTCCAAACGGTTTTCTGTGCAATAATTGTTTTATTTTGTGTGCTTAGATAATGGTACATTATATGGAAACGGTGATGGGTGGGGGTGGAGTAATGTCCATGGCAGAGTCCAGTTCTCAGTCTGACAGGTGTATTGTCCATATGCCTGTGGAAGGATGGAGCAGGGGCTGTTTGAGTTTGGACAGGGTTGCAATGTGGGACAGTGGGATGACTTCTGGGGGTATCTCATGCTGGCGGTGGTCTTGGCATGCTACTATGGATTCTTTTTGGGTCTTAGGCTCCTCTTGCGGGGTGGTTGTTCTTCAGCAGGAGGTGGGGTTCTTGTGGCCTGTCGTTGTGTGTGGGCCTCCTGTCCACTAGCGCCGGCGGAGGTGGTAGGCTGTTCCTGGCTAGTGACAGTGGCCCTGTGTGGTGCCACATGGTCCCGCAACGTGTCTTCTATCCTGTTGAGGGCCTGGACCATGCTCCCCATGGCGGTAGCGATGGTGGTGAGTTGGTTGCTGTACCCCATGTAGCATTCTTCCTGCTGTGCCTGTATCTCGGTGAACCTGGCCAGTACCGTCGCCATCGTCTCTTGGGAGTGGTGGTATGCTCCCATGATGGTAGTGAGGGCCTCTTGGAGAGTGGGTTCCCTGGGCCTCTCCTCCCCCCCCTGTCGCACGGCAGCCCTCCGAGTTGCCCTGTTTGCCTGGGCCTCTGTCCCCTGGACGGTGTGCCCACTCCCACTGCCCCCAGGTCCCTGTTGTTGTTGGGGTGTTGGGTTAGCCTGGGTGCCCTGTAGTGGCAGACACACCGCTGCTTGACCTGTCCTAGAGACAGAGGCATGGGCCCGCTGGGTGGGAGCTGTGCTGTTGTTCCCAGGGGGGTTTGGGTCTGCTGTGGCCTGTGTCTGTGTTTGGGGAACCCACTGCCCAGAGGTCCCCGATGGTCCGGGCTGGTCATCAGCTTCCAGGTCGACAGAGCTGCTGTCCTCACTGGGGGCCTGTTCCGGGGGTGGGATGGACATTTGAGGACCCTCCTGACCGGTGTGTTGGCGTTCGGGTCCTGCATGGGGTGAGAGAGTATGGTTATTGTTTCTGTGTGTGAAATAGCGTGCAATTTATGGGTGCCCTTGTCCCCCAGTGCAGGCATTCCCTTGTGGGTGGTGTTGTGAGGGTGGTTTGTGGGGGGGATGGGTATGTGCAGTGGTCATGCTTAGGTAATGGGTGTCCAATGTTTGTGGTGGCATGCAAGGGTTGGTGATGGGTTGGGTGGGTTGTGCTAGGGAAACATTCTCAGGGATTATGTGTGATGGGGGGTTGGGGGTGAGGGTGGGGGTGTGGGTTGGCATGCTGGTGGGGTGGGAGGGATGAAGTATATGAGATAGGACTTACCAGAGTCCATTCCTCCGCCTACTCCAGCGAGCCCGTCAGGATGCAGGATGTTTAATACTTCTTGCTCCCATGCTGTGAATTCTGGTGGGGTGGGTGGGGGTCCTCCGCCAGTCTTCTGCACCGCGATGTTGTGTCGCGACACCATCGAGCGCACCTTCCCCCGTAGGTCGTTCCATCGTTTGCGGATGTCGTCCCTATTTCTGGGATGCTGTCCCACCGCGTTGACCCTGTCCACGATCCGCTGCCATAGCTCCGCCTTCCTTGCTATGGTGGTGTGCTGAACCTGTGAGCCGAAGAGCTGGGGTTCCACTCTTATGATTTCCTCCACCATCACCCTGAGTTCTTGGTCCGTAAAGCGTGGGTGTCTTTGTGGTGCCATGGGGTGGTGTGGATGAGGTGTGGGGTGGTATATGTGGTGATGAGTGTGTTGGTGTGTGGTGCTTTGTGCTACTATGTGGTGTGTGTGATGTTGTAGTGTGCCTCTGTGTGTCTGGCTCTCTATTCTCTGATGTGTCTCTCTCTCCTACGTCTCTGATTTTTGGTTGTAGGGGTTTGTGGGTGATGTGGGTGTGTGTTTTATATTGTATTGGATGTGTGGGAGTGGTGTGTGTATGTGTATCAGGTGTGTGTATTTCAAATTGTCCAATGTGGTAGTGTTTTGTAAATGTGTGTGTATTTTGACCGCGGCGGTGTGTACCGCCAATAGACTACCGCGTTTGAAAGACCGCCGCGTGGATTTGTGGATCGTAATGGCATGGGCGTATTTCTGTTGGCGTGGCGGTGGAGGTTTGGTCATCTCCAGTTTATCGCTGATGTGGCGGACTGCAATGGAGGTCGGATTTTTGGAGGTTTGGCCGTTGTGGGTCAGAATGTCCGTAGCGGCTGACCGCGGCCGCGGCGGTGTTGTGGCGGTCTTCTGACCGGCGGTAAGCGGCTTTTACCGCCGAGGTCAGAATGACCCCCTATCTCTTTTGTTTAAGGTGATGTAACGCAGTCATTTTCGGTAATCTTTTCATGTCCTTAAGTTGAAATATCTTTGGGAAAACTATCCCCAAATAACATGTGCCATACCATCCTCTTGGAAGACAGTAATAGGCATTCAGCCCACAGATGTAATATATTCCAGGAATCGCTGGATCCTGTCCATTCAACATAAATGTCCATTTACTCTGAAACAAAAATACATGTCTACATTCACTTGTTCCCACAAACAACGTGTCAATACTAGATTTAGGCCTATATATACAAAGCTTTCCTACGTGTTGCACATCTAAAGCTAAACTCCCTTGTGTTTTTATTTCACTAAATGCGTAATCATATCTAAAAGTCCTCTTCTCTAAGCCTTTTTCAAACTTCTCCTTTAATGTCTTTCTCCTGTCATCTGTCTGATCTAAGGAACTCTTTTCTAGTGGTGTAAGCAAGCATGTCAGATTGTTTCTATGCGCATATGCTGTGCCAAAGGTTAATGTAGGCTCAAAGAATCCTCTCACTAATTCTATGGTGTTCTGCTTAGCTACTCTACTGAGGTACTTAATTATGGGAACAAACAAAAACACAACGTCATAATTGGAATAGAAATACTGGATGTACTCCTGGTTATAGAATCTTGTTAGTAACACACTACAACTTATCCCATAAGTGAGGGGCAGACTATGATAGGTAACTCCTTCTACGACTGACAAAGGAATCTGCATGCAGACATTAGAAGAAAGTTCTCCTTGTGCATTATCTGCTTGCGGATACCTCTCATCTAACCTGAACTTCTCTATTTCTGTGAGTGCAGTAGTTGTCTTTAAAGCTGAAGTATGGTTGGGTTTACTCTTATCAAGAATAGTCATTCCCACAATCAGTACCAGGCACAATACCATGAATACAATCGCCAAACCAATACTCAAGTATTTACAGCATCTATTCTTCCTACCCTGCTGGCTAAGGTTACTCATGATCTGTACAGAATCAGAAAGTAGAAGAGAAAAAATAATAACTATGCAGCAAAAATAAAAAAATAAACATTTTTAGTCTTCTTTCAGCAATTATTTACAGATTTCAGTCTTACTTCCAGGATCCTTTTGTCAAAATCGGTTAGGTTGTCAAAAATCAGTTTAGCAGCTCGTCAAATCAGGTTTTCAAAAGTATTTTCCGGTTACTTTTCAACAGTCTCTTTTTCTTTGTACTTTTCTCAAATTTGTTTCAACAGTTCAGTTCATTAGTTTCCTTCAAGTGCCAAAATGTTGACCTGGAATGTCTCAATTAAAACAAAAAGACAAAAATTCTCTTTGCCGTTTACTTGTTGTTGCTTTCGCCCATTCAGGACTAGCGTACCTTCAACTTGCAATTCTCTTTCTTTTCAACTTTCAAACTCCATTCAACTCTCCTTCACTCAGATCTTCTTTCCTTGTATCTACTTCCTCCTCAATTGTTGTCACAACAATTGCTTCCTTTCTCTTTGCTTGGGACCCCAGCCATTTATCTCCTTTCAGTGGACCTTTGGTCAATGCTCTTTTCAGTGTCGAACTTGTAACTTCTTCTTGCTCTGCAGCACTTTCTCTTGACGGACATGCAACTGGTTCAGGAGGAGTCAGACCACAGTGGCTTTGATCTGCCTCAACTCCTTCCCCCTTGGGTTCTGTTGTTTGCTCTGTATGTCTCTCAAAATCGTCTACTTCTGGGACAGCCCTCCTCTGACTAGACTCTCCTGCTGCCTCAATTGAGATTGGTCCACTTTCACTTCCCTGTAGGTTTTCTCCTTCGTCTCTCATAGGAGTGGCTGAACCGTTCTTGCTTTGCTCAGATCTGGTCTCAGTTCCTCTTTCTCCTCTTTCCGGCTCCGAGGTTGGTCGGGTCATTGTTGGTACTCTCAACAACTATTCTTCATTGTCTGAAGGACATGACACTTTTCTCGTATGGCTTGCGTTGATCCAGTTCGGAAGTCCAGCGCACTTCATAGCTGTGGTAGTGATCAAAACTACCTGGAAAGGGCCTTTCCACCGAGGCTTCAAACATGTCTTCCTCATGTGTTTTCTGATCACAACCCAGTCACCTGCTCTCAGGTTGTGTCCTTAATCTTGAGACGGTTACAGTGTGGTGGCTTCCACCCGATGAAAGAAAGAGCGAACTACATCAGCCAGACCCTTGCAGTAGTCCAACACCGTATCTTCTGTTATGTTCACAAGAGCATTTGCAGCAACTGCTGGCAACCTCATTGCTCTGCCCTTGAGGATCTCATGCGGCAACAATCCTGTCTTCCTGTTGGGTGTGTTTCTTATTGTCATCAGAACTAACAGTAGTGTGTCTGGCCATTTCAGATGCGTGGATGCACACATTTTCGCCACTCTTGATTTCAAGGTACCATTCATCTGTTCCACAAGTCCTGATTCTTCAGGGCAATAACTACAATGCAACTTCTGCTCAATGTTCAAGGCTGCACACAGTAATTTAATTACTTCATTGTTGAAGTGACTTCCTCTATCTGATTCTAAAGAGATCGGAAACCCAAAACATGGATTCAGTTCCCTAAGCAGTCATTTCGCCACTGTGAGGCTATCATTTCTTCAGGTAGGATAAGCTTCAATCTAATGACTAAAGATGCAGACAATCACCAACACATATCTCAATCCTCCACACACAGGCATCTCATTAAAATCCATCTGCATCCTGCTGCATGGACCTCCTGCTCTTCGACTGTGGCTCAAATTGACCACTGTCCTTTTACTCACGTTCATTTGTTGACAAATGATGCAACAATGGCAAACTGCTTCAGCAACCCCCCCAAAATGTGCTTGACCATGATAATATCTAGCCATTTGAGTCAACAAACTGTTTGGCAACACCAGTTGACCCTCTTCTGAATCCCACAGTTCATCCGGTCGCTGTACACATTTCATTTTGACCTTTTTTCCTCCCTGTCAACATTATTTTGCAGTGTTCTCAGCTCTTCCAAGGTATCTATTACATGTAATCGTAACTTGGACATTTCTCAATTTTCTCCGGTAACTATTCCCACTTATCTTTGAACGATATACAGTTAAATGCGCAAAACCTTGCGATTGGATCTGCATATCCGTTTCTTATTGATACAAAATCTTGTGATTTCAGATGTGCACTGCATTTCATCACAGCAATCTTCCCAGGCATTTGGATAGCTTGCACCAACTCCTGAATTCTCTCATTGTTTTTTACTGGTGAACCAGAAGAGGTCAGGAAACCTCTCTGAGACCACAACTGGCCAAAGTCATGCACTATTCCAAATCCATACTGGCTATCTGTATAGATGGTAACTTTAAGCTGTGCGGAAACATGGCATGCTCTAGTAAGGGCTACCAGTTCCGCTACTTGTGCAGAGTGTACTCCTCCAAGCCAGGACGCTTCAAGTATACCAAAAATTGTGCACACTGCATATCCTGCTCTCAATATTCCCGTATTGTCCCTTAGACAGGAACCATCGACAAAGATAATTTGGTCATTTTCTTCCAGTCAGGTGTCTCTAATATCGGGTCTGGGCTTTGTGCACAGTTCGGTTACTTCAAGACAATCATGTTCAATATCTTCAAATTTGTCAATTTCAACATTCTCATTTTGGGAGTAAGATTGCCGGGTTAAGCACTGTAAATCTTTTCAACGATACATTGGGTTACCCTAAGATGCTGGTCTTATTGCGAGTCTGCCTGGCACCTGTTAGGTATTGCGTCTTTGTTCGTGTAAGTAAAACTTCAGTGGAGTGAGGGACCATAATAATCAGGGGATGTCCCATCACAATGCCTTCACACTGTGTAAGGCTTTGTCCAACCGCTGCAACTGAACGCAAACAGCTAGCGAGAGCTGCTGCAACTGGGTCCAAAGTAGCTGAAAAATATGCTACTGGGCAGTTTACACCTCCATGGACTTGAGTCAAGACAGACAAAGAACATGCATCACACTCGAGACAGAACAACGTAAAGGGTTTTGTGTAGACAGGCATTCCCAAAGCCAGGGCTTTGCAGAAACTCTCTCTCAATTCAGAAAATGCTTTCATACAGGCCTGATCTAACACTAGGGGATCCGTGACCTTTGTGAGTCAGCTTTTGCAATGGCTTTGAAATGACTGAAAAGTTGGGAATCCACTGGTGACAGTAGTCTACCATCCCCTAAAACATCCTGACATCTCTCTGTGTGGCTGGGAGACTGATCTACAATATGGCTTTGACCCATTCTCTGGATATTTTCCTACTCCCCTTCTCAATCTGGTGGCCCAAATATTTCACTTCTTTCTGACAGTGTTGCAATTTGGTTGGAGACACTTTATGGCCATTCTTTCCCAAATGGTTCAGCAAGGCAATCAAGTCATATTTACACTCTTCCTTTGTTTTGGACGCAACCAATAAATCACCAATGTACTATACCAATGTCAATTGGAAAGGTATTTCCAACGACTCCAGGTTCTTTTTTAAGATCTGTTTGAATACGGAAGGTGATTCTGAAAACCGTTGAGGATTTCTACACCAACAGTAAACTTGATCTAAAAATTCTGGGGGAAATTGTGTTCAGCTTTACTGGAACCTTAACTGGGTCAACTCCTTTTATCAAGCCAATGTCTTTCCCTGTCAAATCCCAAACTTTCTCATTAACTGTTCCCTGTAAGTCGGAAGGAAGATCCTTTACTGTAAAAACTGTAAATAAACTAATCAGAGGGTACTCCTCACCTATTATCTCACTCTGTCTCTGGAGCTGGCTCATCTTTATCATCACTGTTCATCTGTATCTCGATTCCATCATTTGAGCAAGTAATCGACCATTTTGTTTTACACAGCAAGTCCCTTCCCAGTAGGGATACCGGACTTGAGTCCCAAACAACGAATTTGTGAAATCCTTTAAAGTTGCCAATTTTAACCTGAACTGGTTCTGTAATTGGGTTGGTCAAATACTAATTCGCTACTCCTACAATCTGGACTGTTTTTTCTGAAAGAGGCAAGTTTGGAACTTCTGCAGTTCTCACTGTAGAGCCATTACTTTTTCCCATTACTTTTTCCTTCACGTGTGTACCCTTCTGATCTACTTCTAAGAAAGCTGCAAGCCCATATTCCTCTTCATCAGAACTCTCACTCTCCCAATCATCATTTATTCCATTCTCACTGTGTAACGGGAATTAGTGTACTGTGTTATTACTCTGGTTAAACATTTGACCTGTGACCTGTTGAGGAAGCATCACCTGCTGCTGCTCCATTGGGGCTTGAGGTATTTGGATTTGCTGTCTGGGTACCATTTGAACCCGCTGTTTCATTGGCTGCGTTTGTGCCATCTGCATACGTGGCATTTGCACCTGTTGCATGGGTTGAAAATTCTGTATCTGTTTCACATTGCTTTGAAAATGTGGATTTGGACCCCTCATTCTCGGTCCTCTCATATTTTGAAACAAATTGATGTCACTTGTTTGCTGAACAACACCTTCCTGTACCATCATCAGATACTCCCGCTTCCAATGTCCGATCCCTCCGCAAGCGTGACGTGGCAATAATCTCTTCATTCCCTGCACATCATTCTGAACCACTACAGTACCCAAATCGGGACTACGGTTTCCATTTCCATTTCCATTTCCTCTACGACCCCTACCTCTTGACTGATTTTGATATACCACATTTCCCTGCTGCTGCTGTTGCTGCTACTGAAAAGTTCCTTGCATCCCTGTTTGTGCCGCTCTAATCTGCTTCACCATCACCTTTTCTTTCAGCTTCCTCTGCTCCAACTCAATCTCGTCACTACAGTACTTTGCATACTGCAACACCTCATCAATCAGCTTCGCTTTCCAGCAAATCAAATGACTCTTAATCATCTGGCTAATTTTAGGTCTCAATACTTCCACAAATCTGAACTCAAAATTAATCATGTCTTTCGGCTTGATTGTTTCTGTACCACTGTAATGCGTGAGCACCTGCAACAATCTCTCATAAAATGCATGCATTGACTCTTTCGCTTCCTGGGCTGTCCTGTCTATTCTCTGCCATTCAATGTTTTTAGACAAAATTCTCGTTTTCAAAAATTCAATCATTCTATAGTAGTATTTAATCACCTCAGGAGATGGTGCACCTGTCATCGGGTCTCTCTCTGGTTCTTTTGTCAGCCAATATACACTTCTCTTGCACTCAATCTATAAGTCTGCTGGAACTACTATCTCTGAGTGTTCAAATCCTCCCACAGGCATTTTCCAAGTTTCACAAACCTGTCTGTCTGCTGGTACCATTCTACTGGTTTCTCGCTCAACCTGGGATAATCATTTGCAAAGGAAAGAATGTCACTTCTGCTCCAAGGGACATGGACAAAATTCCCTCCTGGAATCTCTCTCATTGGTAAAACTTTTACCAGGTCCTCAACCTGCTGCACATTTGCAGTAAGCTTTGCGGAATCCCTTTTCTTCTTGTCTCTTTTCTTCACCCATCCCATTTCTCTAATGCTCCCAATGTCTGGACACTTTGGAGCAACTCCCTAAGGGGTGCCTTCATTCCTGTAGATCTCATGTGTTCAAAATCTTTTGAGTCAAAATCTAACCTGTAACTTCTTTTCAAATGTTTTGTTTTCTCTATTTCTATACCGTACTTCTCTGCCAAGTCTGCTAGCTTTTGATGGACATTGCTTGCTTCGCTTGTAATTTTCGGGCATAGGTATCTCAGTTCTGCTTCGGTGTAGGATTCGAGTCTGTTCACATCCATAGTTCCTTTGATAAGTTCACCCGCTTCCATCCCTAGTCTTGTATAGTTCAACTATTCCTCTCCTCTAGGAACACTCTGCGGGGTATTCAGTTTATCTAACCATTCAGTCAATTGTTGGGCAGTCAAACCTTGCAGTGAAATGTTGTTGGGCTGGGTATTTGGCAACGGTTGTGCAGTTAGTCTTAGAGACTGCGGTGTCAGTAATTTCAGGCTATGACTGGTGTTTGACCCTGTTCCGGTGTCCGGAGGAACTCCGAATGACCCAAGGTGTAGCAATGATCTGGTTCCATCACTCTCACACATACTGTGGCTGACAAAGTCTTGCGGCCTGTCCTCCTAAACTCAGATGCACACAAAACGAATGCAAAATTACTGCGAGCACTAAACAAAATCAAAACCCAATTAATCCGTTTACTACAGGTAGGGTAACACAATCGCTTCAGAAACCTTACGGATTTTTCACTGACGGCGGTTCGCTCTAGCAGCCACTCCTTCTTTCTCAGTTTCCCTGATTCGCAAGCAAAATTCGACCCGCAAATTTTACTTTAAACTGATCAGTGGGTCTGTCCTAGTGCACATAGGACTCACCAGATCTCGGTCGAAAAATTATTTCACTCACTTTGACTCACACTCTGACTTGTTGACCACGCCCGATCAACCTACTAAACCAGATAAATTACAACAAAAACCAAGTGTCTCATACACTTTTCAATATACTCCGGAGTCTTAGACCTCGCAGGGCCCTTATACCAAAAAACAAGTGGACAATTTGTGAGCACAAAGCGCCACACACATGTGAAGTTCAACGACTTCCCTACTCTCACACTTCGGAGTACGCACACTCCTTCTAAAACTTCATTTAGAGTACTCAAACTCCCTAAACCCTCACAGAACTCACAATTCACCTGCAATTTGCATAAACTGTGCAAGCACAAAACGTATTCCATTCACACTGTCACTAGAACGCTGGGAACATCTTCAAACAATTATTGGCAAGCTCCAAGGTTCTGGGAAAGTCATTCTAAGTACTTAGGGATACATTTTCTCTCCACTTTGTATCATAGAATCTGGAATCCAAACTTTATTGCAAATTTTCTCTTTAGGGGACTAACCTTGTACTGGGCCTTTATGATGGGCTCTTAACGAGACTAACCACCATACTCTGCTACCATCTCTGTTAGCGTGTCTGACCTTATTTGGTTATTTTCATTAGTTCATAAGGGAACGCGTTAGAGGTTTGATTGACCCTTTGACTGCGCTTAGAGTAGTTCCCACCATAAGACGAAGTAACAATACAAATCAATACCAATATCAATCAATAATATCAATATTCTTGGGAGTCAGTAATTTCCACTCACCATGACCTCTCTGCCATGAATAACCACACCTTTAGGGCAAAGTTGGAATGTTTATTTCCCTATATTAACAATGCTAATATCACGTAACTTAGTCTCAAAATCAAATGATAGGCATACAAGAACTATACTGGTTGACCGAATCTTCTAAAGAACCTCTGTGACAGGGCACAAGTAACAGGGGCAGACGTAAAGTGCCCCGGGGGCACTCCGCTTAAAGCCGGACCTTGTTTACATCCAGCACGGCCTGACGGGAGCGAGGTGCTTAGAGGAGACACGCCCAGACCCGGGAGGAGAAAAGCCGGCGAAGGGAGAGCAAGGAGGAGGACGCGAGTCCTAGAGGAATGGGATGAGTCTCAGTGTGGTGCAGTCGGGCTGGAGAGGACGGAAGGTGAGCAGAAAGAGGAAGCGACAGAAGGAGGACGCCACACAGAGCAGAGTGTATTCATCGAGAGGAGGCCGAGAGGGAAAGTTGCGGATGAGGAAGCGAGCCACGCTCCTGGAGGAGCGTGGCTTATCCAGGTACGAGGACGGGCAGGGGAAGGAGGTATAATTATCAGAAGGGAGGGAGAAGGAGACCTGGTAGGGGGTGGGCACTGGGAACTAATGAACTAAAGAAAATGATAAGAGCACAAGGGCACAAGGTGACGGAAGAAAGGTGATACACATGTATGAAAAGAAAACAAAGAAAAAATAATAAACAATTCACTGTATATTACTAACATAGAGAATATCAAGAGAATAAAGGAATTAACCAGTGCACAACGCACCCAAAGGCACAAAAAAGGATAAAAGAAATCCTCTGGGGAAACGACAAGTATAAAAAAGTAGCAAATAGCTCTGTACTTACCTACTAAAGGCCTCATATTTTCTTTGCTCTCTCCCTCTCTTGGTCTGGATGACGTTCCGGAGCCTTGGAACAACAGTACCAGGAAGAAGAACCAAAGGAAGATACGTGAGGGACTTACTAGAAGAAAAGGAATACACTAAGGACATATATAAAGACTGGAGAATGTTCTGACCTATAGGGATAAGGAAAGAACGATAAACAATATAGAGAAAGAAATAAAGATGAATACCAAAAGACCCTTAACTAGTATCCTGACTTATTACTTACCTGTCACAACCTCAATTTAATCAAAGCTTGGACCACTACACATTCTAAGATTACAGTTCAAATCAATAGCAAGAATAACTGAGCAAAAGAAATGGCATACATTCTGTGATTATGCAATTCAGTGCTAGGATTACTTTATGTGTGAGTTTACTTGCTTTTGGTATTGCAACTCATTTTATGTTGTAGTTTTACAATAGAAAACCTAATGTGAAAGTGCAGATCCATGAAAGAGACTTGCAGAACTTCCTAATTTGTTTAGAGACATTCCGATTTCATCACCTTTTGTCTATATATATCCGTGAGAAGAGAGAGCAGGCCAAGTTGCTGATATTACCAGGTGAATGTGATGTGATAACGACATTAGATGAATTTAATGAGATCAGTGCATGCTTTTTTGAATGCTGTTTAGTGAGACCAGTACATGCTTTATTGAATGTTGTAAAACAGACTCTTAATAGCACATAGCTTCACCAGTACCGTAATTCATCACAGAAAGGCACCTTCCAGGGGCTCCACTGACAGTCCTCCATAACCCGAAGAACCGCACCCAGCTGGCCCTGGTGAAAAGGAGTACAGTGTTTCTTTCTCTCTTTTTCCAAATCACCTTCCCTTTTGGGGCACCTGCCAGGGCTCTTGGTGCAATCAGCAGCACGAGAGGTGCCTCAGGAGGTCGGGAAAACAGTTAATGCCCCTCTAGACAGCCAGGTTTTCAGGTGAGTGGCACTGCCACAGCATTCCATATGGTCTAAGGTTCCATACAGATATCAGCAGCAAGCACATTACTGGTGCAAAACCTAACTATGATTGCAATCTGTGACATGCAGGAGAATACAGATCTCTGTGCATAGTGTAGATCAGGGTAGCGATGCATTGTGAGATGACCGGGGATGTAGGAAAACAGGGGTATCTGTCAGTGCCGTAGGAGTGAATAGATTTATATAGAGAGTTCTGTAATGCCTCATTGCTATGGTAACTGCAATGTGAAGGGCATGATAGAGGTGCCTTGTGAGAGCTCAGTGGTTATTTCAGTACATGGATAGCATTGTATGATGTGGGTCAGGAGAGCTCAGAGGACATTTCAGTGCTAAGATAATTTTGCACGGGGAAGGTCAGAATGGAAGTGCATAGTGAGAACTTGTTGCTGTCTTAGTGGTAGGATAGCTCTGCACAGGGGCAAGTCCAGATGGAAGTGCATTATGAGAGTTTGTGCAGATAAATCTAACTTTGTGTTGCATGGAATAGGTTAGGAAAGGTTTCATTGTGAGAGAAGAACTATCTTAATGTTTGTATAGTTTTGAATGGGGCAGGGCAGAAGTTCATTATGAGAGCACATCACATGTCTCAGTGCCAGCCTAGCTTTGTATGGGAGATTCCAGTAAAAGGAACATTGTGGATGATCTCTGTGCATGACTTCGTGCTTCCTTCAATGCTAGGATTGTTTTGCATGGGAGGGAGGCTAGGGCAAAAGTTAATTGTGAGAGCTTAGTGCCTGTCTTAATGCTAGGATAGCTTTGAATGGGGCAGGTCAAAATAGATGTTCATTGGGATAGCTTTGTCACACTGTAGTCCAGGTCAAACGTTCATTTTGATAGAGCAGCACGTCACAGTGAAAGGACAACTTTGCATAGGGCAGTTCAGGACAAAGGTTTATTGTGAAAGCTTAGTGCACATGTTTATCTTACAATAGCCTTAAATGGGACAAGTCAGGAGAGGAGTGCAGAATAAGAGCTCTGTGAAGGACCCAGTGCTAGGATAGCTTTGCATGGGACAGCTTAGGGTAGAGGTGCAATGTAATATGTCATTTTACTTCTCAGTGCACTCTCAGTGCACACCTCGATGATGAACAACTGCCTGCAGCTGAACAGACAAAACGTAAGTACTGATCTTCGGCAACAGCAGCAACACATGGAACAACTCCTGGTGGCCATCAGACCTAGGACCCACACCATGAAATCACAGATCAACGTCGTCTCCTCCACCTGCTTTCTCACTTTGCACATTCTACATAAGATCTTCAAGTGGCTACCCCTACACACAAGACGCACCGTGACACAGGCCGTGTAGGAAAGTACCATCTTGCCTGGCATGTTACCCCCATTTTTACTTGTATGTATGTTTGTTTTTGCCTGTGTCACTGGGATCCTGCTAGCCAGGACCCCAGTGCTCATAAAGTATGCCCTGTATGTGTTCCCTGTGTGGTGCCTAACTGTATCACTGAGGCTCTGCTAACCAGAACCTCAGTGTTTATGCTCTCTCTGCTTTTAAAATTGTCACTGCAGGCTAGTGACTAATTTTACCAATTCTGATTGGCACACTGAAACACCCTTATAATTCCCTAGGATATGGTACCTAGGTATCCGGGGTATTGGGGTTCCAGGAGATCCCTATGGGCTGCAGCATTTCTTTTGCCACACATAGGAAGCTCAGACAATTCTTACACAGGACTGCCACTGCAGCCTCAGTGAAATAATGTCCATGTTATTTCACAGCCATTTTACACTGCACTTAAGTAACTTATAAGTCACCTATATGTCTAACCCTCACTTAGTGAAGGTTAGGTGCAAAGTTACTAAGCGTGAGGGCACCCTGGCACTAGCCAAGGTGCCCCCACATTGTTCAGGGCCATTTCCCCAGACTTTGTGAGTGCGGGGACACCATTACACGCGTGGACTACATATAGGTCAATACCAATGTGTAGCTTCACAATGGTAACTCCGAACATGGCCATGTAACATGTCTAGGATCATGGAATTGTCACCCCAATACCATTCTGGTATTGGGGTGACAATTCCATACATCCCCGGGGCTCCAGCATGGACCCCGGGTACTGCCAAACTAGCTCTCTGGGGTTTTCTCTGCAGCTACCGCTGCTGCCAACCCTCAGACAGGTTTCTGCCCTCCTGGGGCCTGGGCAGCCCAGTCCCAGGAAGGCAGAACAAAGGATTTCCTCTGAGAGAGGGTGTTACACCCTCTCCCTTTGGAAATAGGTGTTAAAGGCTGGGGAGGAGTAGCCTCCCCCAGCCTCTGGAAATGCTTTAAAGGGCACAGATGGTGCCCTCCTTGCATAAGCCAGTCTATACCAGTTCAGGGAGCCCCCAGCCCCTTCTCTGGCGCGAAACTGGACAAAGGAAAGGGGAGTGGCCACTCCCCGTTCCATCACTACCCCGGGGGAGGTGCCCAGAGCTCCTCCTGTGTGTCCCCGACCTCTGCCATCTTGAATGCAGAGGTGTGAGGGCACAATGGAGACCTCTGAGTGGCCAGTGCCAGCAGGTGATGTCAGAGACCCCTCCTGATAGGCTCTTACCTGGTTAGGTAGCCAATCCTCCTTTGAGGGCTATTTAGGGTCTCTCCTGTGGGTTTCTCGTCAGCTAACGAATGCAAGAGCTCACCAGAGTTCCTCTGCACTTCTCTCTTCGACTTCTGCCAAGGATCGACCGCTGACGGCTCCAGGACGCCTGCAAAACCGCAACAAAGTAGCAAGAAGACTACCAGCAACATTGTAGCGCCTCATCCTGCCGGCTTTCTCGACTGTTTCCTGGTGGTGCATGCTCTGAGGGCTGTCTGCCTTCACCCTGCACTGGAAGCCAAGAAGAAATCTCCTGTGGGTCGACGAAATCTTCCCCCTGCTACCGCAGGCACCAAACTTCTGCATCACCGGTCCTCTGGGCCCCCTCTCATCTTGATGAGCGTGGTCCCTGGAACACAGGAGCTGTATCCAAGTGTCCCCGACAGTCCAGTGGCCCTTCTGTCCAAGTTTGGTGGAGGTAAGTCCTTGCCTCCCCAAGCCAGACAGTAATCCTGTGTACTGCGTGAACTGCAGCTGCTAGGGCTTCTGTGCACTTCTGCAAGACTTCCTTCGTGCACAGCACAGCCCAGGTCCCCAGCACTCTGTCCTGCATTGCCCAACTCACTGAGTTGGCCTCTGACTTCGTGGGACCCTCTTTTGTTGTGCTGAGACGACCGCCATGCTCGGATCTTCTGAACGCCTGTTCAGGTGCTTCTGCGGGTGCTGCCTGCTTCTGCGTAGGCTCTCTGTGTTGCTGAGCGCCCCCTCTGTCTCCTCCTCCAAGGGGCGACCTCCTGGTCCTCCCTGGGCCCTGGCAGCACCCAAAACCTTCAACTGCGACTCTTGCAGCTAGCAAGGCTTGTTTGCGGTCTTTCTGCGTGGAAACAACTCTGCATCCTCCAGCACGCCGTGGGACATCTTCTGATCAAAGGAGAAGTTCCTGGCACCTTCCGTTGTTGCAGAATCTTCGGCTTCCTCCACCCGGAGGCAGCCCTTTTGCACCTTCATCCGGGGTTTAGAGGGCTCCTGCCCCCCCTGGACACTTGTGTGACTCTTGGACTTGGTCCCCTTCCTGTGCAGGTCCTCAGGTCCAGGAATCCGTCTTCAGTGCTTTGCAGTCAGTTGTTGTCTTTGCAGAATCCCCTATCTCGACTTTACTGTCTTTCTGGGGTAGTAGGGTAACTTTACTCCTACTTTTCAGGGTCTTGGGGTGGGGTATCTCGGACACCCTTAGTGTTTTCTTATACTCCCAGCGACCCTCTATACACTACACTAGGCCTGGGGTCCATTTGTGGTTCGCATTCCACTTTTGGAGTATATGGTTTGTGTTGCCCCTAGGCCTATTGTCTCCTATTGCATTCTATTGTGTTCTACAGTGTTTGCACTACTTTTCTAACTGTTTACTTAACTGATTTTGGTTTGTGTGTATATTTTGTGTATTTTACTTACCTCCTAAGGGAGTGTATCCTCTGAGATACTTTCAGCATATTGTCACTAAAATAAAGTTCCTTTATTTTTAGTAACTCTGAGTATTGTGTTTCTTATGATATAGTGCTATATGATATAAGTGGTATAGTAGGAGCTTTGCATGTCTCCTAGTTCAGCCTAAGCTGCTCTGCTATAGCTACTTCTATCAGCCTAAGATGCTAGAACACTACTAATCTACTAATAAGGGATAACTGGACCTGGCACAAGGTGTACGTACCATCAGGTACCCACTATAAGCCAAGCCAGCCTCCTACAGGCCCTCATCACCAGCTGACTGGACTATGGCAACGCCTTCTACATACGAATCGCTGCACACCTTCTAGGAAGACTTCAGACCATACAGAACGCTGCAGCCAGGCTCATCCTTGGCCATTCCAGACAACCCACATAACACCCCACCTCAGGCAACTCCACTGGCTCCCCATACAGAATAGATGCCAATTCAAGCTGCTGACCCACACGCACAAGGCTCTACACAACCAAGGACCCAAGTACCTTAACCATCGCCTGAACTTCCACCAACCGCCCAGAAGACTACGCTCTGCCTCCCTTTCACTTGGCAATACTCCCCGCATCTACCAAAGCAGAAGTGGAGGACACTCCTTCTCTCACATCGCAGCCTCCCCATACACCTGTGGACCACCCCCTTCCAGAATTCCGAATGGCCATCAAGATCTGGCTGTTCTAATAAGCCTCTGGGACCTGCAAGTGCCTGGATACCTTATTGGGTGATTAGCCACACTTTATAAATCCTGATTGATTTATTGATTGATTGAAGGGGTTGCTACCTGGTAGGTATTTTACCAGCGTGGCTTGTATTTTTATGTTCAGACAGTAAAAAAGCTATTAAAAGCAGTGAATTCCGCGGTTTTTCCCTGCTGAAACGCAAGCTCAAAACGTAAAAACATTAGAATTCACTTTCAAAGTATCTGAGATATGTCTAAATTACTTTTAAGATTTTATTAAAGCGAGCACAGGGGTCATTGTGACATTTCAAAAGAATATTGGGGATTTTGAAGAATATATTTTTCATGTGCCTGTGGCACTTCCGGAATAGTATTATAAGCATAAATGGAAGGTTTTATTCAGGGCAAGGTAGCAAAGATTTCAGGATGAAGGTGCATTGTGATAGCTGAGCACACAGTGTTTGGGTAAGTTAGCAGAGGGCAGGTTAGAAGCAATGGAAATGCTTCAATGTTATCTACGGAATGGCATAGCCCCCCTGAAGCCTCACAGACTCGCTTCCAATCGCTGTCACATTCAGCGCTTTTTAACATCATTTGCAAAACATCCTCCTATCTCCTGGATCGCCTGTAATCCAGCACACCTCCTCTGGGAGCCAATCCTTTCTCATAGAGGAAAGAACAAAGAGCTATATTCTGTTTTCTATTCTGTTTTCTATACAATTAGTAAAACGGAACAGATCTGAGTTTTAAATAAAATGAACGTGAGAAGAGGGCGACGCCGACGTCTATCCCTTCTGCGCATGCGGTCTCGTCAAAGCACAGACTGCTGTTCCTTCCATCTGCGCCTCGTCCTCTTTTCCTGCTACAGAGAGTGGAGGGCCACTCATCCCAGGCCACAACGCACTGCCTCCGATATGAATCAAAAAGAGGCTTCAATCAGTCACTATCAGCAACATACACGTATTTTAATTTATCGTCTGTGGTTAAAGGGGCCCTTCTCTAACTTGTGAATGGATTGCCCCTGAACTGCAATATGGCAAAATTGTATTTTAGCAGTGCCCAATATTCCTGCATTAGTAAACCTTAGGCACCGCTATTTGCCAATGATGGGAATTGTTAATAATTTAACTACTGCCTCCAGAGTTTTGTTTGCAATCTTCCAGTAGTGACTGGCATGTAGGATCTATAAGTTTTTTAAGTTTGTGATGGAATATTTTAATATAATGTATTATTTTCTAATTTTTTCCAGTCATCAAGTTTGTTGGATCATCTTATTATGACTTTGATCACACCTAATAAACTTAATGGAATTGCATTGGCATACTAATAGAAAGCTAGTTCTTCTAAACCTTTGATACATTTTGTGCAGAGTCATCCCACAATGCAAAAGTTATTAGCAATGAACATTTTTTAATGTCTTCATGTTTTTAATATAAAATATTTGTGTTAAGGTGCTACATTTGTCAAAGCAGAGGGGTAATCAGTCAAGTGTAGAAATTATTAAATAAATTATTGTATCTCTGCTTGGGGGCCACACTTGCAACCTTTAACCATCACACTAAACAATCCCATATCGCCATCCCCATTCCCATCAAACAAAATATTTTTTTCCCTCCAGTTTCTAATGGTCTCTAAATCAGTTGCTTCTTCGTTCAGAGTCCAAGATCACCTGTCACTGGGTTCAAGCAGTATGCCTCTGTGTTGACACCATTCCTTGCAACTCTTTTGGTGCTTGTGATGGCATCCTTTGTCAACATATATGGGCCTCTCTAAAGTCATGCAAAGGTTCAGCCCTATTTCCCATCTCTCCAGTGCTAGGGGTTCAGAGTCTTTCCAGGCTCAAGTGAAGTCCCTCTTGGCCATCCCCAATCCCAACCACTACAAGGTAATTTTATATCTGTTGCTGTCTATATCAGCCGCAATGTGTAGGAGAGTCATTATGGGATACGTAGACAGCCTCCAATCCGAGACCTCTCGAAGTATGTGAGCATCCCTTCCTAGAGGGGGACTAACTTCCTGCGGCTCCAGATCGTATGAAAGAGATCTTTACTCTTGGATGAGCATCTTACACATAATGGTGAGTCTACTGCTTCCATTTTGCAGTGCATGCTGTATGAAAAGTATGCCCAATGTAAATATTTCAATTGTATGGCCTTAAATTGTGAAGCGATTGCTACCTCCTAGGGGATGTGCGCGCCTCTCTGCAATCATCCTCTCATTGAGCCCAGATCATTCTCTGTTGATTCCTGCAGTTTATTAAAAGAGTATGTTTTGTTGATCACTATCGAGCGATACTTCATCTCATCTACCACATTATGGTCTAGGAGTTCCTCTCAATCAGCAATATAGAGTTTAAGGGCATGCTGCAGGTAATGGAAGAATTGGCTGCAATAGAGATTGCATTTCTCCTGCAGGTCTGCAAATGATTTTAATACGTTCCGAGACGGACCATCACCCAGTTTTGAGATGCTAATAATATTCCATCTCCTGAATCCCTGCAAAACAGACACTGCCGGAGCGGGTAGCTGTTCCGCAGATGGGTCTCCCTTGTCAGTCTGTGGGACCAACCCAAGGCCCTTGTCAACTCCTCCCACACCCAGAATACTACCCCCATAGCTGGTGGTAGATCATAGAAGTTGTCCCGCTGTATTATAAATGTGAGATCTGTACATCCTGCATTTGCGCATTTCTCATAGAAGGCCGGATCACCCATACTATCAAACCACCATTCATTAAGGATGACCAGGTAGGAAGCTCTGTTGTAAGAGGTGATATCTGGAAAGGCTATACCTCCCTCAAAAGTGCATTTTAAACATTTTGACAATGCGATTCTCAAGAGACGAACGTTCCACAGGAAACTCTTCAGTATTGTTTTAATACATTTTGCAATTGGTACAAGCAGTTAGCCCTACCATCTTAGAAACTGTGGAGTGCTTCAAAAAAGGACAAGAGGAGCGCGAACTAGTACCCAAGATCTCTAGTCAGCCAGTCAAACTGTGTTTGGATGTTCTTCTCCCACGCTAATTTGAGTGTCTCTTGTCATTAAAAAAATCCAAGGTATTTAAATCCCTGCTCAAGCACTGACATTGCACCCGCCCACTCCATGGGCTGAACAGAGGGCCAATCAGTTATAGGGGTTATGCACCGCCTTAGATTTTACATGTTGTCAGTGATGTAATATGTGGGTCATAAGCAGTGGATCATAGTGGTGCAAGATATGCTTAGGTCCGTTATGGATTACTGTTGAATTTCAGTGGGTGTTTTGATTTGTAAACATTATTTTTTTATTATTATAAGACCTATGTATAACTCTACTTTAACTTTTGTGTTTTTAGTGGATTTTTATGGGGTTTTGTTTCAAAGTGAAGTAAGATCTTATATCATACTTTTACAGCCACCCCCCATGAGCATACAACCTTAGTCCATGTGCATCTGAGATAATCCCCAGCAGGTGCCCCCCCTCTGCGCCACGCACAGCATTCAGCTAAGGGCACTCGGCCGCAGGACCGAGGGCATAGGGGTGGGGGTATGGGGGAGTCCTCTGAGACCACATGTGAGGCCACACTAGGTCTTGTGGGACTCTCTCAAGAGAGCTGTCAAAGACTGCCACAAGAATATTGCAGGTACGGGCTTGGTGCAGATAGGACCGAACCATGCAGAGAACTGTGCCTTCAAGGACTTCTGGCATCATCCCAATTCATACTGTGGCCTTTGCTGGCCTCAGTTGTATGCAGGCGTCGTGCAGGGATAGGGCACTTGTATCTTGCTTCTCCCAACGCCAGACTGTTTGCTGCTAGGAACTAGGGAGTTACGCTAAGTATGCAGCTACGCTAAGTATGAAATAGGCTAAGTTAAAAATGGGGTTACTAAAAAATATATGATATACATGTACACATAGATAGCCTAGCACTCTAGCAACAGAATATGTTGTCCTAGAAATGCACCTCAAAAGTGGGAGTGCATAGTTAGTACCCATATTACAAGTGCCACTGACATAAAGGTTATTTTCACCTAGTACATCATCATGGGCATTTGCTCCGTGAAAGACCGCCATGGTTTACATGGTCCTCTTTTATTGAATAGGCTTCTCTGAAAATGGTGCTGGACTGGTCACTCTAAATTGAGTGACCAGTCCAAAACCATTTCCCTCAGTATCCACCACGTCCAGTGACAGATTCCAAGGTGGAGCCTGTGGATGTCCTATATTGTACTGTAATTGGATTTTACAGCGCTTGCTACCCCTGTTAAGGTGTTGAAAACCTTTACTGCTGGCTACAAGCACAAAACTCCAGAACCCACGATTAGTGGTTAATCTAGTGGCTATTAAGTATTGTTGGTTATTGAGATTAGTCTTGTGCTTCCACGGATATCATTCTATATATTGAACACACAGCAAAAATTAAATGTTTAAATGGACTGTGCAAATATTTCAGAACATATCGGAATTAGGAAAGCACAAATGAAGCACTTTTTGTCATTCTGAAGTATGAAGGAAACAAATATTTTAATACAATCAAAACAAATCAATACACTTGGTGATAGCATTTCCACACATTATCATTTGTACACTGTATTGTTCCAATCAGTAAAATGGTGTGTGCAAATGTAATGGTCATTTCAATAGAAAATGAGTGGTTGGTAATGGCAGTGCACTACCTCTCAATGCATACTCCACTCTATGACACTTTACTCCACTCTGCTCCAGTCCACTCTACAACACTCCATGCCACGCTACACCACTCCTCTTAATGCCACTCCTCTCTACGACACTCCACTACACTCTTTGCCACTCCAGTCTCCATCACTCCACTCTATGCTACTATACTCTGCAATACTGCACTCTACTCCACTCCACAATACTGTACTCCCCTCTACGGCACTCTATGCCACTTCACTCAACACTCCACTTTATGACATTCCACTCTACAGTACTCCACTCCTTGACACTGTACTTCATTCCACTCTACTCTACAACACTACACTTTACAACACTCTACGGCATTCTACTCCACTTCACTCTACACCACCCCATTCCATGCCACTTCACTGTATGACACTCCACTACATTTCACAACACTCTATCCCACTCCACTGTACTCCAATCTACAACACTCCACTCTACGACACTCCACTCTGTGACACTCTATGGCACTGTACGCCACTCTATGCTATGCCACTCCACTCTACGACACTTTAATCCTTTCTGTACTATGCCGACACTCCACTTTACAGTACTCCACTCTGCGACACTTTACTCCATTCTTTGCAACGCCCCTCCACTCTGCTTCACTCTACCCTTCCCCACTCTATGCCACTCTACTCCACTACACTACACTCCTCTCACTCCACGCCCCTCCACTCTATGACACAATGCTTTACTCCACTTTACTCTACTTTGCCCCACTCTACCCTACTCTGTGCCACTCCACTCTATGAGACAATGCTTTACTCCACTCTATCCTACTTTGCCCCACTCAACTCTATGACACTCTACGCAACTGAATAACACTTCACTCCATTTCACTCTAGGACCCTCTACTCCGCTCTCTGAAAATACACTCTACTGCACTTTATGCAACTTCACTCTAGGCCACTCTACTCCACTCTATGCCACTCTACTTTACAACACTCTACAACCCTCCACTCTATGACCCTCCACGACGCTCTACTTCACTGTATGACAGTATACTCTATGAGACTCCATTTTGCGACACTCTACACCACTTAACTCTACGAGACTCTATGACACTCTATGTCAATCCACTCTATGTCACTCTATGCCACTCCACGACACTCCAAACAGACTCCATGACACTCCACTCCACGACACTCCACTCTATCCCCTCCACTCTACGACAGAACACTCTACTCCACAACGCTCTACTCTACAACACTCTGCTCTGTGCACTCCACTCTAATCCATTCTACACCACTCCACGACGCTATGACCTTCCACTCTACGACCTTTCACAACACACTACAACACTCCACTCTACTCTATGCCACTCTTCTCTACTCCTCTCTATGTGACTCCACTATATGGCACTCTACAATACTCTGTTCCACTCTATGACACTTTACTCCACTCTACTCTACGCGCATCTGCTCTACGACACTCTACTCTACTCCACTCAATGGCATGACACTCTATGCACCTCTACTCCACTCTATGCCCTTCTACTTTCTTCCATTCCATGCCCCTCCACTCTACACCACACCACTCCACTCTAAGCCACTGTATGACACTTTAAGCCAATCTACTCCACTCAAATGTATGCCACTCTATTCCACTCTACACCATTCCAATCCACTCTCCTCTATGCTACAAAATTTTAGCCATGCTAAACAGCAGAGACGCTGATATACAACATGGCTAAAACACATTGGCAAATAGGAGAGAGGATGTGGCATAATAGACAGAGCTGCCCACTATGGAACCAGGTTCGAGTCTGGCTTCGGCTCAACATTCTTTGATTCTGGGCAAATTACGTGATCTCTCCTGCCAACAGAAACCAAAACATGAATGTGTCTTCGTGTAATGAAACTGGTGCTCATGTAAAGTGTTCCAATACCTTCGAGTTCGCGTTATATAAAACTACAACAAAAAAAGCGTTTGCATGGGTAAAACCTATTGACGTTGCCAGTGCTTGTTAATATTTATAATTGAATGAGAGGGTGTTACTTTCCCTTGTCAGTCTGCACTGCCTTATATGGTCTGTTCCAGTAGATGTCGCCATTTCTCTTCCAAGTAGAATGATAAGCGCTGCACTCCTGTGGCGAGCATCCGTCCAATTTAATGCTCCAAAAATAACCGTACTGGCGTCATTTGAAGAGTGGGTCGAAAGTATTCCCACGAGTGGGTTTAGAAAGCCAATCCAATATTTGTAAATTGTCCACATTTGTCAAATCGACAGGTATTTTTATTTTCACAATATTTGTGAAATAATGTCTGAAATTATTGCGTGTATTTCTGTGCAACACAGAGACAAAAATGTATAACTAAAAATATGTATTCGAGGAGCATAAATGGGAGAGACAATGAAGGTGTGAAATGCAAGCTCGTGTCTATAATGCTGATGAGCAGTGATAGTGATGTGTGTTTGAAGCACAGATGCGTGTCACAGACGTGTGTGTATATCAACATTGTTCTAAAGCTGCGTATATGTTTCTTAAATCTATATACAGTACTTATTGTCAAAAAGGCCTGGCTTCACATAGGACATATTGAAATCTATGTCTTTCACGACAAAGTACACTCCAATACGGTATTTTACGACAGTGATGTTTCAAAGTTTTAAGACTACGTTTCCTAACCAGTAAAAATGTGTAGTACACACAACGCCTCAAAGCCTGGATTTTTTATATAAAGGGAAACTCCGAGTTAGCTTAGAAGGACGAAGCAAAGCCCACTCCTTTCACGTCAACTTTTTATCCTTTCCCAATAATCTTTCTTTGAACGAACCTGGAATCCCTAGTTGTGAACGGAGAAGTACGGCATGTAAACGGCTCCCTTAAAACTATGTTGCCAGCAATTTAGTTTGTTTCACTTTGGTCATGATGACAAAAACTGTTAACGCCTTTAAATATGGTGGCTGCTGCCACATGGGCAGAGAATACTACTACCAGTGGCATCGCTGGAGGCGAGTCAGATGGGGTACGCACCCCAGCTTTAATAGTCTTGCCTCCTCCTCCCTTGAGCCTCACCATCGCAGCTGTTGAATGTGCCAAGAGGCAGCATTCACAAAACTCACACTGCACCTGTGCTGCTCTCCTAGAACACCACTGACTGCAAGAGGAGCGAGGGACCTAGTGCTTAATTTGTGCTTGTTGTTTCCGGTGCTGAGCACTGGCACTTATTTTTGAGGGGCGGGGCTTATTCTTCAGCCTCAAGCATTTGCTGCGAGCAAAACACACATATGGGAAAGACGGAGAAAGGGAAAAAACGAAAAAGCGTCACAAAGGGAGAAAGTAGAAAGCTGCCAGAGTGAGCTGAAGGGGCAGCGAGTGGCTGTAAATGGATTGAAGAGGCCCGCGATGGCTTCAGAATGACGCCGCCTCAGTATTCCGTGGTCGCACATATAAATACAGCAGCCGCGTGTTTAAGAGGAGGGCTTTGGGCACCTGCACCATTTTATTTACAAATTAAGCACTGGAGGGACCCCACTAGCAATGAAGGGAGGGGGGAGACAGAAGAGGCGCGTGCTACCAAGAGACCGGGACACGAGGTGGGAGGGCATTCCAAGCCAAACCAAAGACGAGGGGTGGGAGGATAGCTGGGAACTGGCTTCTAGTGAAGTGACTGCATGGGATGTTTGCCCCTGAACCCGTGTGCCCCCCAGTCCCGGCCAGACCAGCACTAGGCTTCCACCATGCTCTTGGAGGAGCTTGGCTCACAAAGGTAGGTGCGCGTGCGCAGGGTCAGGGCCCGTCAGATAAGAAGCAACATGGCAGCTGGGCCATCACCGTAAAGGGAGACTCCATGGCCACTAAGCGAAGTAAATAAAAAAAAAACACGTGAAAGAAGATCCACTTAACCAGGCAAGCACAAAGGTTTTACGGACACAAAGGGTTGATAGCCACAAAGGGTGAAGAAGCAAGGAACAAAATAGAGAATGGGGAACCCCCTAAATGTGCAAACTGCCGAGCATAGTTCTAAATCTAAAGAAATAGGTGCATGAGAGCACAGCTGGCCGAGCAAACTGAGACATAGGCTGAGAGTGATAGAGAAAGAAAACAACATAGCAGTAAGAAAAACTACCCACGATTGTCTGTCTACAACACAATCTAGTAATGTGGTGACTGATCAATACCAGACTTCCAGCTCCACCAGATCTCAATGGCTTCCTCTGCCCCTTTCTTTTTATAGAAGAGGCAGGCAATATGGCAACATCAGAAAGGACCCATCATCTTCATTCATAAATAGTTACTGAAAGGAGGGGAGACATCCCAGTTGTCAGTACCCCATTCTTTCAGAGTACAAGTGTTTTATGCAAGTTCGTACTTGATGATAGGTGATGTTGGCTTCAAGAAAACCTCCCAAAGCATTGTAGAGGATTTCTATTGGTTGGGTATTTATTCTCAATGAGAAACATATATTGCAAGGAATGTTTAGTGTGTCAACATTTTTTTTGATAAACCCCCAGAGTTCCCTAGAACGAATGACTATTTAATGTACACTCCTCGAACAAGTCGGGTTAAATATTATAGGGCCATTGGTTTCCTCTACTAGAGGGTAGAAGTATGTGTTGGTCATGGTTGAATATGCAACGTGCTACTCAGAAGCTGTCCCTCTTTGCGAAATCAACATCAAGACTATTTTAACAGACCAGGGACTCCTCTTCATATCAAAATTAATGAAACAAGTTTGTGAGCAACTAACTGGTCATAAAACCAGTGCTTAATTTGTAAATAAAAAGGTGCCGGTGCCCAAAGCCCTCTTCAAACACGCGGCTGCTGCAATAAATGTGTGAACACGGAATACTCAGGCAGCGTAATCCTGAAGCCATCTCGGGCCTATTCAATCCATTTAAAGCCACTCCCTGTACCTTCAGCTCATTCTTGCAGCTTTCTACTTTCTCTCTTAATGACGCTTTTTCGTTTTTCCCTTCATCCGTCTTTCCCATGAGTGTCTTTTGCTCGCAGTAAATGCTTGAGGCAGAAGAATAAGCCCCGGTCCTCAAAGATAAGTGCCGGTGCTCAGCACCGGAAACAACAAGCACAAATTAAGCACTGCATAAAACAGATGCATTCGTTATCCTATCATTCACAAACGGATGGTTTGGTTCAAGCTTTTAATGGTACCATTAACCTCGCCTTACTCAAAATACTGCACCATTAAGGAAAGGAATGAGTTAAGCTGTCACCCCTAGCCCTAGTTGTAATAAGGAATCAGACACAAGCCAACTTATGGTGTTCTCCATTCAAACTTTTGTTTGGCCTAAAGTTACGCATCTTATTGAAAATGAGCCAGGAACATTGGAAAGAAACTTCAAGCGAAGAAAAACTCTCATTGGAGTATGTTGGTCAGCCTAAAACTCGCTTCGGAAAAGTTGAGAGGGATTGCATAAAAAATCTAGAGAGTTGCCCAAGAACAGTAACAAGCGTAGTATAAAAAGAAGGCCACATGGAGAAGCAATCCCTGGGTGATTGGCTCATAGTATTAGTACAGACTAGTGAGCAACAACTATGGTCTGAATGGCAAGGCCATTAACAGGTTATAGAGGGGTTGAAACGGGTTACATATAAAATCAGAACAGATGGCTCTAGAAAGGAACACATCTTTCATATCAACCTTCTGAAAAAGTTCCAGGACCCTTTACCAATCCAGACAATGGTACCCTCGAAAATGGCAGGCTGGGATACAGAGAAACCTACTTGGGAAATAAAAACAGAACTATTGAAAACTTACAAAAAATATCTGGAAAAACTAATTTAATTCATCGCCTAATTAAAATAGAGCCAAGAAATACAATAAAACAAATGCCATGTAGAATTACGGAAGCCTGGAGGAAGGCTACACAACAGAAAGTGGAGAAAATACTGGATTTAGGGGTCATAGAAAACTCCAGGTGGAGCTCCCTCACAATTGTGAAGAAGCATCGCCCCACTGGCTAAGCCTGCAGCTGAAAAATAAAACGATATTTTACTATCGGTTTATTTTTCAGCTGCTGGCTCAGCCAACGTGGGCAGGGATGGGCCATAGGAGGGGGGAGCGGTGAGGGGGAGTGGAGTGCACCTAAGTGCGCATGTTAGTTGGGCCGGCCGTCTTAGGCTGGCTAAACTTACATGCGCACTTGGGTTTCTCCAACCCGGCTGTGCTGCACAGCTGGGTTGGAAAAACTGCACAGTCTCCCATTCACTATCTGATCGGCAGACCAAGCTATTCGGACCAATCCTGATGTTGCTCTCATGCTAGGTATACCATGAGAGCAGCACCAGGATTGCGTGGGGAGCCTGTGCTGGTGTCTCATGGACTGCTGGGACACCAACACCATCGAGGGATGAGGATAGATGTGGCAGCAGCAACAAAGGTAAGGGTTTTCTTTAAATTCTATTTTTATTCCCCCCTCTAGCCCTCACCCACCCCCTCCCATTGAGATTTGCGGCGGCCCCCGCTGGAAGACTCTTGTATTGAATGGGATTCTCTAATCATTTTGGTCCCTAAACCAGATGGCTCTATATCATTTTAGATTACATTTAGAGCAGCAAATCAAATTTCAAAATTTGACAGCTGTTCTTTACCATATATTGACGAGTTGATTGAGCTATCAAGGGAAACCACATGTATAACCACTTTTGGGCTAATTAAAGGTGCTTGTCTCCATTGAGACAGTAAGACAAAGAGAAAACTGTCTTTGCCAAACGCCAAAGTTTGTTCTATTGTAATGTCCTGCGTTTCGGTATAGATGGAGCACCATCTATGATTCAGCCGTTAATGAATCAGATGCTGGATCCACACCAGTTATATGCAGCTGTATTTCTGGATAATATAATAATTTTAGTAAAACACTGGAGGAACACCATAAGCACTTAACGCTGCTGCTGACAGATTTATCGTCAGCAGGTCTTCATGTAAATCCCTCCAAAATTCCAAAGGATTGGGTTTGATACAGCCTCAAGAGGAAAATGTAAACAACAAAAGTTAAAAAAGCCTTCTTAGGTTTAATGAGCTGTGATAGTCGATGTATTCCTGATTATTCACACCTCTTCTCCTTTGACTGATTTTTTAAAAATAATTCTTCCTCACATTAAGACTATAAACATTTAGGCCCTTGGCTCTAGAAGGATTTGAAACACTGAAGATGATTATACGTCTAAATCGATATAACAATCACTGGGTTAAAAAAAAAAAACTTTTATATTACAAATTGACGCATTAGACCTTGGAAGTGGATCAGTGTTTTCCGCAGTTAGATCAATTGAAGGAAGATATGCCAACCCTTTTCATTAGTAGGAAGTTAGTCTCAAGAAAGAAAGGTATCTCATCATAGAAAAAGAATGTTTAGGTATTAAATGTGCTATCAAGAAACTCATATTATCTAGAAGAACATTCTTATGTACTTTTTACAGACCATGCTCCTCTGACATGGTTAAGTCACAACGAGGGGAATAATCCTAAGGTGGTTTTTGTCATTACAAACATACCAGTTTGAGGTCAAATATAGGAAGGGGAAAGATCAGGACAATTCTGATTTTTGTTTAAGATATCCAATAGCGCTTCCTAGTGGAAGAAGCTAAAGGAGGAGAACTGCGAGGGAGAGGAGGAGGAAAGCTTACCTGATGTCATTGTCTCCTTGCAGCAGAAAGCTCAGGACGCCAAGCGAAAGTGAAAAAAGAACACAAAAGTAAGGAGAAAGCCAAGGAAAAAGAGAAATGACAAAGAAGGAGAGGAACAATAAGGACAATCTTCGAGGATTCAGCTGACCACAAGAGGAGCGAGGACCCAAAGAAGCAAGGAAGAGAGCAGGAGATTGGAGAGGAGAATAGGCACTTGCTACCACTAGACCAGGGCATTAAGTGAGAGGGTATTTCAAGCCAGAACCGAAGGATGAGGCCGGAGTTACAGGACAGCCAGGAACTGGTTCCTGGTAAAGTGACCACAGGAAGCCGTGCCCCATAAGGTGTGTACCTCCAAACCCTGACCACACCAGCACTGGGCTCCCAGCATGGTCCTTGAGGAGTGTGGCTCAAACGTTTGTGTGAGTTTTACAGGGTTGGGGCCATCAGATCACTTGGATAGTAAAAGAACCAGCACTTTGTCACCTGCAAGGAATGTCTCTCACCCCATTTCCTTATTGTAGTGGGTTTGCTGTTGTATTTGGTCCTACTGAAAGTTAGTAGTAGCAACACCACTACTAGCCTCTGGATGTTTCATGCAGCAGATAATCCAATTTATTAAGGTCTTGTCTTTAGTAATTTTCTCCTCCCATAGTTCTAGTGTGATCCCTAGGAGAGTACATAGCTGTGTTCCAAACACCAACTCAAATGAAGTAAACCCTTTAAAGGTTTGTGGACTACTTTGTAGGGAGAATATAACTAATGTGAGAGTAGAGACATTTTAGTGAAGTCCCACCATTTCAATTACGCTATGGTTTATGGTTCTTCTACATTGAGACACCAATCCCCCTGTCCGGAGATAATATATATTGGCCTTTATATCTTGTATGGGTAAAAGATGACAAAGTTGCTGGATTACATAGCATGTTATACTGTATTGGTCTCCAGGTATCCCTACCTGTGAAATAAGGGCATTAAAACACCACTAAGTTCTCATGCAGGGATGCTTTTTAGAGGAGGAAAATTCTCAGAATAAAGGGCTGCCTATTAAGCCAGTTCCAGGATTTGTCATGGTCTTCTCTGGATAGTTCCATTAGTCCTACCATAGCCTTTCAAACCCTCTGGAAACACTCATTTACTTTTCAGCTCTCTGCTTTCTGTTCAGAATCACCTCACACCACAGCAGCTTCAGTTTAGGAGCATCCCTCTATCTATCAGTTTGAGCTGTGTGCGGAAGATTGATTGTGGGGGTCAATATTCTAAGGTTGGGAAGCAAGGAGTTCCAAACTGCTGTGGCTGCCCCAAAAGCAAGAAGAGTGTTTTTCTGGGTCCTGAGAGCTCCTGAGCCATCTAAAATATTGAGTGGATGAGCTAGGTAAGGAGTGGTGTTTCTGTGAAAAGGCTCTGTGCACAAGACAGCAAATCATAAACATAAATCGGGCTGCTGTGAGCAACCAGTGGAGCTTCGATGCATGAAGGTAACCTGTAGAGTTACCCAGTTTCACACAGTTGAGTTTAGAACAATTCTGAGTGGAGGAAAGGACGATCCTAAAGCTTTAGCTAAATAGGCATTTCTGTTCAGTCAGTTCTTGAGCTAACTAGGGAGTGATCTGCTGTTTTCAGATGACTGGGGGAGAAGATGAGGTGTCACATTTATCATAAGGTGTGCAGGTGGAAACTGGCAGATTTGCCCACACTTTTATAAGGGCAAACTATGTTATGTTATTAATATGTGTTAATTGCATGCATCCCAGAGCTCAGTGGTGCTGTAGAAGTCCACAACATAACCTGGAAACGTGAATCTGTGGTACAAACAGCTAACCATGTTGATTAAAGAGTAGGTTTTCTATTTTGTTTAATAGATGCAAGAAAGAATAGAAAGCCAGCTCAGAAGGCAGTTCAGCAGCTGCAACAAAGACAGTCATATTCCTGGAGAAGACTGTACCCCAAATGAAGCCAAATTTGTTTTGGGGATTTCTGTTAGCTTTTTTTCCAGAAGGTCATAAAGCCTGTTGAGGCTTTTACCACTGAAACCTAGAAGCCACAAAAGAAGGGGAAAAGCCATGAACAGCACTCTCCAACTGGGGGCCAATGAAGACCTCTACTGCTGGGGAAAATATGGTTTCTTCATCTAATGTCAGTCAGAAGAAGGGGTGCAGTATTTTGGATCAGCTAGAGCAGCCTGATTCGCTTAGCTGGCAAATCGAGATACATGGACTTTACATAGTCAAGACAAGAGTGAATCAAAACCATGACTACGGACATGAGATGTTCAGAGGCCCTGTTCAGTAGAATTTTCCTCAGTTGAGTTATCTAGCAGACAGAAGAATAGCTAATTGGATTTCTGGTCTTCATTAGAGAGTTCTGATGAAATTTTGATGCCTAAATTATGAATAGAGGTTGAAGAAAGAGTCACAATTTCTGTACACGAGGAAGGGTTCCATTTGGTTATAGAATGGTAGGTAATGAGAAGTCAAATTTTGTTGGGTTTAGTTTAAGCAAATTTGAAGACATCAAGGTCAGAATTGAGGCTAAACCTTTTGACCAGAGTGTCCTGATTGTAAGGATATTTGTGAAGCTCTCAGACTGGACAACACCTAACTGTCGTCAGCATACATGTAGAGTTTTGCCCCCATTGTCTCTAACAGTAAAGCTAAAGAAAGCATGGAGATATTGAACAACAATAGGGAAAGTATTGCCACCTGTGGGACCCTACAGACAAGTTGGCAGGATATGGATTTAAATGGAAGACAGAAAGTAATCTGGGAGTGGTCGAACAGAAAAGAGACGATCCATTTCAAAACCAGATCAAGGCCAATAACCTTCACCCTGAACATAAGCAAGGCAGGATTGACAACATCAAAGGCCAGTGAGAGGTCCAAGATGACAAGTAGGCTGACATTGGCCTGGTCCACTAGACTTTGCATATTGAGAACACCATTAGTCCACTGCGATGGCATGGCCGAAAGCGGACTGGGAGGGGGATGCATGACTTTGAATTTGGATGAAACCTAGCTTTTCTAAGATCTTTTCCAGGTTAGGTAGCAAGGAGATAGGACAATAGTTGTGTGGGTCTTTAAGTGGTAAAAAGGGATGTTTACCAAATGTTTCACCTGTGCCCTGTTTTGAAGAGACGTTGAACAATAAAGTATTTGGTCAATAATCTGCCTTTGAACGTTGTGTCATTACGCTTGGCAGTCCTCCCACTGCTCTACTGGTGGCTGCAGCTCTCCTTTGATAGGCTATTCACTGGCTCATTCCACAAACTGCTCTTGCGACCTCCTAACAACCCACCTGAAGATTGAATTTTTTTATATGATCTCACGGGTTGCACACCTGTATTTAAACCCATGTTTGAACATCTTAGTAAACATTGATTGCTTTCCAATCTGCTAAGTTGTTGTGTGCCCCTCGGTTGGTTCCTCTTTTCTTAGGAACATATTTCATTCCTCTGGCCCTTGGAACCCCTCCATTTCATCTTTTGTATGTCAAGCTGTCCTGCATCGCTTATGGTTTAGTTTCAATTTTCGCCTGGGTAGGTTGAGGAAATAATTTCTCTCACATTTTTATGTTTCACACAAACAGCATCTTTATTTTATTTTATTCATATTAGATTATATTTCTCTTGAGTAAGATTCATTTGGTCTATGTCATTTTGTTTTCAATAAAATACATCCTCATTTAATTCATGGAAAAAAATGATATCCTTTGTTATATACTACCCATGGGCATTTCAAGCTGGTTGCTCATGTTCTTCTCTTAGTGTCCTATTTGTAGCATTCATGTTACAGACAAACAGGACACCAACAAAAGACAGGCATTGGCAAAGCCAATAGGTCTGGCATTGGCCGCTTACCTTTTGGCATTACCAGTACTTGCTTTTTGTCTTGATTTGCGCAAAGCTTTATTGTTGTTTTGACTGCTGAGCACTCATCAATCTAAAAGAAAACGTTGGTTAAAAGAAAAGATATTTTTTGGTCTCAAAAAGCACACATTTGCTTAGTCCCTGGTACTGAACACACGAATTTGGGGCATTTTTTGGAAAAATTATGCACGTCAGAAATTTTAACGGGAGCCAACACCATTCCATAGCGCCATCCGTGCGTCATATTTATAAAATGATGCACGGTGGGGCTAAGGAATGATTAGCGCCCCAAAAAATGATGCAAACCCCTATGACATGCCGTAAGTAAAAATTACTCTAATACTGCAAAAGTGGCATTAGAACGTTTTGCTGCAAGTTTTTTGATGCAAAGCGGCTTAGCGCCACATTTAACATCATAGGTGTAAAAAAAAACATTTGGGAAGTCAAGATGGAGAATGCAGGCCAGGAGAGACCCCAGGGAGATCCCAGTCAGTAAAGTACCAGCCAGGAGAGTCCAGAAATGTCCCAGGAGAAGGAGAAGAGGAAGCGGAAGTGTTGCTTAAGGAGGGAGGAGAATGACATTTTGGTCAGAGAGGTGACGGAGCACCAACATTAGCTCTTCGTCACCTCCAAATTGCCAATTGGTAGGACAGAAGCTATATGGCAGACAATAGTAGATAAAGTCAACAGCGTGGTAGAGGTGAAGAGGACTGTCACTGATTGCAAGAAGCACTGGCACGATTGCAAGCGCAGAACAAAGGAGAAACTGGCCAGGAACCAAAAGACAGCACTGCAGACTGGAGGTGCAAGTCCTGCACCCCAGGAGGACCTGGATGACTTGGAGGAAATAGTGCAGCTGTTATCCTGGAGGAGCTGGTCACTGGAATCACAGGAAAGCACAGACTACCAAGAACTACTACAAATGCACAGTAAGTTGCAGGGGGGTATTATCTGGAATGTCCCACATGGCAGAAGGGGGAGGCTCATAAGACACACTGAAAGCATGCAAAAGGGTTGCATCAGGACACAGGGCCAGAATCAAAAGGCCCCACCGCCACACAAGCTTCACTTTTAGTGACGCTCTGGTGGCGCTATGCATTCCGACATATACACAACATGGTGTAAAGCCACTTACTGTGCCTTAACACCACCTTGTAAATATGGCCTCTCACACACGCAGCACTTTGCCTGGAAGTGGTGTGCAATCAGTGTGGCTGGGGCTGTGCATAATAGTGTTGCCCCAGATCCATTACAACATGTTCACCAGAGACTGTGACTAAAGTCAACACCACCCCAGGTATGGTGTCAGGATGGTGCAACAAGGCAAAAGGCTACCCATCCTCCTGGTGTCCATACCATGCTCATGTGTGCTGCATAATCTATCTCCTCAACACAGGTACCTTTGCACTTTGATGCAACGATCCCTGCGTTGGTGCAAGGAGAACAAGTCTGCGCAGGCGTTGGGGGAAATGCAGGGGTGTGCCATCTTCCAGAAAACACGGTGCATCCCTGCGTTTCAATAGTGGTGCAGTGCGGTGCAACTATTAATGCCGCTGCACCAAGCTGCACCGCATATGAAAAAAATCAGGGCCTCACTGTGCAACATGTGGAATGCAAGCCGCACAGGGTGGCCCAACAACAACTCCCACACACCTCCATTTCAGAATGAGCACAAAAATGAACTCATACAACATATGGGGCACGTCTGTGATCATCATTTGTGCTGCAGGACAAGTTGCTCCAATTTCACCATGTAACAAGGATCTGTGTTGCGTGAATGGTTAGTGTTATGCATAAAGGGACACCTCAATGCGTAAGAACTGGCACACGTGGCATCATTGTTGCACTATGGGCACAATGTCACTAGCCCGTAGAGCAACTATACCATCATACAAAATGTTGCCCATGTGGATCCAAGCTGCTCATTTCCCTGTGCCACATTAACAATGTCTCAATTGTATGCATTGATCCACATTGTACATACTTACACCAACATATGCCTGTGGCAGATGTGCTGTATGCAAGGACATGTAGGGAGGGATGAACTAATGGGGCTGACAATCTATAATGGTTGGACTGTGCCATATAAATAGCACATGTGGGGCCAACTAAAGGCAGATGACAAAGTAACACAAGCAGTGTTAGCAATGGACCCCCCTGTGCTTTGCTGCACTAGTGCCATCATTCATGGTGCCAATGCAGTAAAGCACCAAAGAGTGACAACACTCATTACACCATTGTGGGAATGTCCACCAAGGTGAATCGGAAGGTAAATGACCTACTACCATGGTGTCAGTGGCTGGGGCAAGGGGCCTGCAAGGAATATGGTGGTGTGGGATCAATGCACAAAATACCTTGAGAGGTTGCCCCATGTGTGATGCACAATGCAACACATAAATAACAACTACAACCTGGGGCCTGTAACATGTCACTGATCATCCAGTAGCAAGTAAATGATGAGACATGTCAACGGCCACTACAGACAAAGACTGACATTTCACTATCTCACTGCAGAGGATGATGGCTTACCTCCTGTTGACCTGCCTGTCCTGGATTTTACAGATGACATGGATGACCAACTCCCGACCATCAATGAACAGACTCCCCAGGATGTCCTAGGTTCCCTCCAGACACCACCTCCAGTTCCAGGGATGACACACAGCATTGCGGGGTCCCCACATGAACCACCCAATTACCAGCACACAGCACCAACCAGTCCTGTTACAGCCCTGGACTCCAAGGACCCAGACATCACCTTTCAGAGGACAATGGTAGGAGCTGGCACTGCAGGTGCGGGTGGGGATGGAGACCATGGCAGGCAGCCCAGAGGGAATGCAGAGGCGCCTCAGTCTAAAGAAGGACACTTCAGCTGCCATCAGAGGCACCCACAACATGAACTCCAGCAGTCCCTGGTCGATATAGCTGCTGTCATGGGGCAGAGGCTTCAACAATTGCCCTCCCAAGGTGGCAGCAGCAGGCTGGGGGCAATAGAAAATGCCCTAGAGTCCATACAGTGGGAAGTGGCCTCCCTCAGGGAAAACATGTCTGTCTACCACCGTGATGTAGCTGCGGTGTTGAAAAATCAGCAGTTCCTCCTTGCTAAAAGATGGGGACATTTGTTAAGCATGAAAACAAATGTGGGAAAGATACTTAAAAGAAAACTGTGGGTCAGTGGACCCCTTAAGTATCCTCTGGAGATGATATCTCCTGAAAGGAGAGATAATTAGTTATAATAAGAGCTAGAATCCCACATTGAGAAGCTGGAATGATAATATCTTGCCAAGGCTAATTCTGAGTGACTCTTTACACACACCCAGATGCTTCTACGACAGAAACACATGGAGGAGGCTTGGGCGGTGTGGTTGGCTACACGAAGCCAGATATACTTGTGGGGGTACAAAGCTAGTAAGACCCTTCATTGGCTGTGCACACCCCTGTTTTGCTTTCACTAATGACTGAGCTGACAAAAATCTCTGGAATGCACTTCTTAGTTTAAATAAGACATTTATTGTTATTCCACCACGAGGTTCCTAAAAAATGAAGGAGATTAGTAGGTCGAAGGCACATGTTTAAAAATAGTCACAGCAATGAAGGGAAAATATATCAAAGTGATTCTCAACTGCAATGTACACAGCAAATATATGTGATTATATTAAAGCATAATTGCAAAGCAAAGGATAAATTCAAAATTCATCACCGTAGGGCCTGCCAAGCTCTTCATCTTTCTCATGCCAGCAAGTTGATGACCCCTGTTCAACTGCGAGAAAGAGATATCCACTCTCACAGGAAAATGTCAGGCATTTGACGTCTAATCCTGACCGAGGTCTCGGAAATTCCCCCGCTACTGAGCAGGGCCACCTCTTTTATAGATTAGGCCCTCCCCTTTCAGATGGAAATATTCAAACATGCTGGCTACTGTATGTCAGAGTTGGAAGAAAAACGTTGAAAATTGGCCAACGTTTCAAGGCTCCCCTTCCAAGGCCAACCTGTTCCCCGCACTGGAGAAAAACCAAAAATATGTACTCTCTTATCAAGAACTGTTCGTGTTCGAGGAGAGAAAATACGAAAAACATAAGCTTAGTTTACCATGTGGAAAAACACAGCTCATCTGCAATGTCTCAACTGCAATGTCTTAATGCCATGATAAAGCCAATAGGCAGCTAAACTGAATACAAAATGTAATCTGCAACTGAAGAACACTGAACAACTTATATGCACAGTGGTGAAACACACAGTCAGTGGTCAAACCTACCTACTTTCACTTCAACCCCATGCAACTGGAAACCCCATATCCTATACTGAAAACGACCAAGTTACACATGCCACAGACAGCAAGAATATAGCATTCGCTTTTGCCACATACTATCAACAATTGTAAGGCCATGGCCGGGAAGAGTCGCAGACAGGCCTTCAGCGTTTTGTTACTCACCTTCCGGTGCCCAAACTGGAACTCACGGAGAGGGAAGGGGTCAGGGATGGCCCTGGTTCAGCTTCAACCAGGTAAGGCACCAGGCCCTAACCGGTACCGGGCTGAGTTCTGGAAGCTCCTATGGCCTCAGTTGGACGCACTCCTGATGCAAACATTCCAGGAGGCACTAAAGAGGGGCCGACTGCCTAGAGACTGCCAGGCGGCAGACACAGTGGTGATCCTAAAACCCAGGCCACAGTGGTACAAGCTGTGAGGAATATCGACCAATCTCACTACTAAACATAGAAGTAAAGATCAGGGTTAAGGTGCTGGCCAGTAGACTGTTGAGGGTGATTGGAAGACTTGCTCATCCAGACCTGTCAGGGTTTATGTCACGAAGTGCTACTAGACACAGCATTGGAAGAGTCAACAGTGCCACTGAGTTGAGTGCTAGTCTAGCGGCCATCAGGCTTTACTCATGGTTGCCTTTCAGAAAGTGTTTGACTTAGTGGACTGGGAACGCCTCTTAACACTGTTAACACACCTACAGTTTGGGTCCAAATTCATAGGGTACTTCAGGCTGCTTTACACCCACCACCAGGCCAGAGTACAGATTGGCAATTCCGTCTGCCCTTGGTTCACCATATAGAGGGGCACTCATCAGGGATACCTGCTCTCTTCCCTTCTCTTTGCCCTGGCGATTAAGCCCCTGGCAGCATGGGTGATGGTTGACACACTGCTCCGCGGCTTCTAGTGGTCTCCGACAGCAAGCAACAGAATCTCACTATATGCAGACGATGTCCTGCTTTTCCTGGACAAACCTCCCAGCTCAGGACTGCGAGTCCTTCAAATACTGTCCATATTTGGCATCTGCTCAGGCATGCAGATTAATAAAGCTAAATCATCCATCTACCTCATTGCCAAACGGTCATGTCTTAGGCACCGGAATTGCAGGTACTTCCCCAGGGTTCTAATACCTTGGGGTGTATATCACCAAAGACAAGGCCTTGATGTATGAGCGCAACCTCCAGTCTCAGCTAGAGAGAATGGCCACAGACATTAAATTCTGGAACTCCCTTCCGCTATCTCTGCTTGGCCACTCAGCCATCTTCAAGATGGTCTCATTACCAAGACTTTTCTATCAACTCCAGAACTTCCCCTTTCCGATGAAGAAAACCTTCTTTGCTAGTGCCAATGCTCTATTACGTGAGCTCCTGTGGAATAGAGGGACACCCCGCATTGCCATCGCAAAGTCACCTTTGAGACGGGCATTGCCTTCCTGGACCTCCTGCAATACTATGCTGTTGCACATCTGCTGGTACTCAATGACTGGTGGTTCAAGGGGTTTGAAGATCCGGCATACACAGTGGAGGGTTGGGGGCTGGGCTACGGCAGCCTCCCACACTTACTATATGGTGGTGCTTTGCGACACACTGTGCTCACCTCCACGCGGGTGGTACTCATTATATGGAAAGAGGCCACAAAAGCCATTTGATGGGCTGACCGACTGACATCTAAGACCCCATTAAGGGGGGGTAAACTTCCCCAGGTATCGGCACTATGTGGCATTCCCAGGTGGGATTCCAATGGCATCACGACTCTGGGAGACATTCTCATGAACTAATCCCTCAAGGCTTTCTCAGAGCGACAGGTGGAATACCAGATGCGCTGCGCTCAGCTTTTTCGCTGTCTCCAGCATTGACGGCCTCACCTTCTATTTACCCATAGATCCCAGAATCCCAGTTAATTCAGCCCTAGAGGCTAAAATTCTGCTCACTGGAATTAAAACACACAAGCTGTCGGAACTATAGCAAACATTTTTATGCCAACAACCAGATCCTATGGCGACGGTGAGGGAGTCATGGTCCAGAGATGTGAGACAACTTAAGATGGTGACTGGAGAGAAGCGGTGGCGGCCTGAGAGAATCCGTGGTGGGTACTCAGTTCAGTCTTATCGAACTCAAAACACTGCACCACATGTACCTTACAAGAAAACAGCCATTCAAAATGGGGCTGGTAGGCTCGGGGAGTTGCCTGCACTGCACTGTTGGTGACGGGGACTATTACACACTTTCTGGAGGTGTCCAGTCCTAGCACATTGCTGGGGACGCTGCTGGGCCAGAGGGTCCCAAGGGAGCCAAAACTGGTCTTACTACGTATTGCAGATGATGTATAGGATAACAGATGTCAGAGGGTGCTGCTTTGGTTGGGGCTGCTTGTGGCAAAGCAAGACATTGCAAAGGAGTGAAAGAATCTAGAGGCCTGGTCGTGGGAAGGGTAAGCAAATGGCATGGATTTCTGTATGGGCCAAGAGCACCCGGTATATCAGTCTAGGGGGTGGCCCTGTAAGTATCTCAAACGTTGGAGGGATAGGTCATAACACCGAAGGGTTTATATTGAACCTTGCCCACTTAGGCTTTGGACCATAGACAATCCTTCTTAGGCACTATTTCAACGCCATACCACACTGAAACCTAGGGGGGAAGGTTTACCGGCCCCATGCCTTTTACGGTACTATGGTTAACGGGTTACGGCTCTCTGTATTTCTGATGGGTCGGCCCAATGCTCAGAGTGGAATCGTGCAAAAATGATGATGACTGGTTTGTATATTTTGTATGTTTTGTGCCAGACCTGGCTTTGTTTTGGCTACAACTCTAATAAACCGTTTTACAAAAAAATTGAAACAACTGAAAGAGTTAACTTAACAGCAGAGTTCATCAGGGAAGACTCCAAAGAGGAACTAGATGAAATAGAAATTATTTTAGTTGCAATTAAAGGTGAAAAAGCCAGCAAGATGAGAGACAGGCGAATCAGAGGTGTTTAAATGCAAAAGAGTTATTTTGTGGCATTTGCAGAGCTCAGTTGCACTTCTGATAAAACTTGGCCTGTGTTTGTCTCGGGTGCTTCTAATATTTGTGAAGCTCTGATTTGTATTATTCTCTCTCAGATGTTGCGTAGGTGATTCTCCCTCATCTTTCAAAACGTTCACGTCACCTTTTCGCAGCTGTAACTGCGCCCGTGAACCATGGGACACATGAAGAATATCAGAAGCATTTGGTGGCTTTCATAGGCATGGTCAGGTCAAGCGCAGAATGTGATCCATCAGTCAAAGGAATTTTTACTGGTGTTTAAATCTGTGTTCGTTATTGGGTAGGAAGAGTCCAGAAGAGAGAATATACCATGAGAATAACAAGTTAAGACCAGGCCGCTACTGTTCGATGGGGAAAATTCAAGAACTATTATGTAAGTAAGAGGAGAACGTGAGAGAAAATAAAACAGTCCTGTGGTAAGTCCAAGGAAGATCTAAGGCTAGTTGGAACTGGACCATGCCAAATTGTGCAGGTCAGTGGTGTGACCTTCGTGATGAGGGGATCCAGTCAAAAGTTAGAATAAGTCAGTTGAGGCACACGAGTTAACAAGGTCGCAAGCATCTTTAGAGAAAGAGTCACCCCCCAGGCATTAAAGACTACGAGTAGGAAAACGTTATTACATTTAAGTTTGAGAGCTGTAACTGATTGAAGGGATAGAGGATTGTAGGCCTATTATTATTGCTTTCAAAATAAAAGGATCCCAGCCTATTCCTTGCAAATAATGTAGAACCAATAAAGTAGGGATAATTAAAAAAAACAATGGAGCAGTACCTGCTGAAATGTTAAAATAACGAGCTAGCATATAAGACTGTGAAGGCAGGGAATCCAAACCTACAAGAAAAATAAATAATATGCCCAAAGAAAAAGTATTATAAAGTGTTTTTTAAGAGGTTTCAGTTTCTGCAGTTAGCTTTCAGTCTCCAAGGATAAAGAAGCAAATTGTAACAGCTCGTGGCCTTGAGGCACAATTACCACCAGTCCCTCCAGAATGAGCTTCTCAGTAGGATCCGAGTGAGGTGATGCGCGGGCAAAACTTCAGGTGGAATAAATGTTTAACAGGGGCGTGAAAGAAGTTAACTAAGACCCTAAAACTACTGGAATTTGTTGAAGGGACAAGAGTCTTTCAGATTCTCTGCACTAGGTTCATTGGTCAGTGATAACTTCTATCTGTAGAAGACCTCCAACCCCAAAAACTATTGGGGTTATGTACTGTTTAAGGATCCCATGTAGGCACTCTCCGAGATAATCTGGATTGTGTCAATAGGGATGAAAAAAATTCTGGAACCCAACCCCTAAACATATTAGAGTTAGGAGTGACAAGATGGGTATGATATGAGATATGTTCATCTACAATACTCCTGTAGTTTAGTAACTTCATTGAACTTTTAGAAAATGAATGGTTTGTCCTTTGATCCACCAAATAAAAGTCTACAGAACACACCCTGACAATGGGGGGGGTCTATTGGAGGATAGAGCATGGGAGCCAAGAAAATGGATTTTGTCATGCGTCCTGGCCTACTTCATCATGTCTTAGTTGGAGCTGGGTGAAGACTACCCCAGATTAGTGGACTTGGATGACCCTTCTCCCACCTCCCCCACCTCTCACCCCTAAATTGTAGGTATAGGGTGTGGTACAGATTTCCCAAAATTAAAGCTATAGAAAGCGTGCCACTTTCCAAATTGACAGTGTACATGAGGGCAGGAGTGTAGGCCAGGGGAGCGGGACATGCAGAAGACTGGTATGACATTGGCACTCCTGGGTGAACAACTTATCGACCTAGCATTGCGGGTTGTCTGATGTCCACTCCTGCTAATGGTTCCCTGACAATCCTGGGCTGCGTTTTGTTGCTCTACGGTGCATGTAATATGGCTCTTTGTATTACGGGCTAGATGTACAATACGGATTCCCATGGGTTTGGGTTAATCCACTGCCTCTCCTTAACTAAGCTACTAAGTGTAGAGTGTATAACAAGGCAGGTAGTGTAATGTCGATTCCTATGGTTGCTTACAGCAACTCTAAGGTGGAAACCTCTGGCATATAGAATAGAGAGATAATCCCCATTTTTATGGTTTGCATCTGCCTCTCTTGGGTGGGCTATGATAACAAGTTCTACCGTCTTACTCCTAAGCATTGCTGCTATGTCTCTACTTGGCAGAACCCTCAGATCATATACCTTGGTAAGTTGCAAAATGCTCATGGAGGGTTCCTCTTCTGCTCATATACCATAGCTCGTTTTATAATTCCCATTTTTGTGCAACCCGGCACGGTTCCATACACCATGCTCAGTTGTATAATGTTATTTCTTCTGGGCTGCTCCCTGCCACTCCTAGGTAAAACTGTGAAGAATTTGGTTGTGTAATGCCCATTCCCAGGGTTTGCTCCTCTGCTGTTCCTAGGCGGATATCTCAGAGCTTATAATGTAGCGGATTGTATAATGCCCAGTCCTCAATACTGCACCTCTGCTGCTCATATGTCGACCCTTCAGGGCATATAATATGTTTCTTTGTATAATGCCCATTCTTCTGAAAACCGACATGGTTACATATGCCATGCTGAGCTCTATAGTGCCAATTTCTAGGGACTGCTCCTGTAGGTTGTTCCCAGACACTTGTGGGCAGACTCCTCAAACATACACCACGGCGGGCTCTATAATGCTTGTTCCTCAAGATTGTTCCTCTGCCACCCCTGGGCAGACTTCTCTGAATGCGATGCCTCCTTGTATTTGGTTGCTCCTTTGCGACTCATGGGTGTAGTTTCTGGGCATAGACGGAAAAGACCTGCTGCTTTGTTGTTTCTTTTTTACACTTCTTAGTCTTGGTCTGCAGTCTGATGGCTTTCTTGCATGGGTGCTGGTCGTGATAGCTTTGTAAATGATGCAACTGGTATTGAAGATAGTGCAGCCGGCAAGGAGAGATAATGAAATTCCATCAGGATGGGGGTGATGTGATCACATTTCTTCAGGCCCTGGATGAGACGTGCTGCGGCATATAGGAAGTCTCCGAGCAGGGGCGTCGTGAAACCCCCTACAGCAGAATGAGGTTCTTTATGGGCTCCTGTCTACAACTTGGCAGAAAAAAGCTCATTATTAACGCTGAAATACAGCAATAGAGGAGAAAGCAGGAGCAAGGGAAAATACGACAGTTGGAAAAAATAGAACAGAGAAAGAAAAGAAAGAATGAAAAGGAAAGTGTGAAAAGAACGAAGTATGAATGAATAAGTGTGTGGATGAATGAGTATGTGGAAAACAAATGGGTGAAATGATAGGTGAATGATAGGTGGATAGGTGACAGGATGGCAAAGTAAAGGGATGGGTGGATGGCTGAGTGAGTGAAGGGATAGGCGGATGGGCAGGTGAAAGGGTGGCAGAGTAAAGGGATGGATGGATAGTGGATGGACAGGTGAAAGAATGGCAGAGTAAAGGGATGGATAGGTGAAAGGATGGCAGAGTAGATGGCTGGAAGATGGGTGGCAGGGTGGCCGTATGGCAGAGGGGATGGATGGCAGAGTTGACAAATGGATGGATGGCAGAGTGGATGGATGGATGGCAGAGTGGATGCATTGAAGGGTGAATGGCAGAGTGGATGGATGGCAGAGTGGATGGCTAAATGGATGGATGGCAGAGTGTAGGGAAGGATGGCAGAGTGTCTGGATGGATGGCCCATGGATTGGATGGCTGGACTGATGGATGGCCGAGTGGATGGATGGATGCAGAGGAGAGTGGGTGGGTGGCTGGATGGATGAATGGAAAAGTGGATGTATGGCAGAGTGGATGGATTGATGGGTGGCAGAGTGGATGGATAGGAGGGTGGATGAGTGGATAGATGGAAGAGTTGATGGATGAAAGGACGGATGGCAGAGTGGATGGATGGCTGGGTGAATGGATGGAATGGGAAAATACCGAATGAATGATGAAAGAAAGAATGGATGACAGAATGCAAAGGTGACAGTAGATTTAAGCAGACGGATGGAAGGGTGAAAGAATGTATGGATAGATACATGGATGGCAGAGACAAGGAAGCTGTTTTAGAGAGAATTTAGCTCACTTGCTTGGTGGCATCAGTGCTTTAGTTCAAAGTAAGGGCTATTTTATTTTTCTGGCTACTCCCTTGCCCCTCAGGGGTGCCAGTGTGGAGTCTGGGCGGTCATGGAGTCGGGCATTACTACCATCCAGATGTGAGCGTATAATAACTCAAACAGCAGTTCTGAAGTCACTTTATGGAAGAAATGGTTTGACTTTCTTTAGAAGCGAGCTGGTACCAGGTCCTCTTTGTTTTTTGCCAGTGAGTTCCTAGAAGGTGAGGATGGTGTCCAGGGCAAATACAAGTGAATGTGCATTCTGTGAAAGTTGGGGTTTGAAGTTGTCAAGATTCATGTCACTGAGCCAGGTTTGTAGTGTATGTTGTTTATTATATATCTGACATTCAGAGATAAAGATGACACGCTGTGTGATAGCGATGTATACATAAAGGCCGCAGGGTGAGAGGCCGTACATATTGCCTTTCTAACTCTTATTTATCTAGGATTGGAAGGTTTTAAACTTGTTCACCATTTTTGCGATATATAAAACTAGGCAGCTTTGTGTCTTACTACAGCAAATGTTAAGTGTGGGAAAATGATACCAGAATGTATCTTAAAAAGCCAAATGTAAAGTGTGCCTAAGTGACTGAGTTCCCATAAACAACTGTTTTTTTCGATGGCCTGCTCAGTCAGAACCATTAGTTCTTAACTCTCCAAGGGCTTAATTTGTACCCACCTCCATGATGACTGCGGGTACACAGGATGGTTTAGAAACTGCCTTTCTAGTCTCCCAAGACCTTAAGCCTTATCTAGAGTTTGCAGGATGGGATACTCTGTCACAAATGTGCCGCATATCCCATTTCGCCATGTTAAAAGTGTATTGTAGTCAATGGCACTCGTAATACAGCAGATGGGCATGCCCTCTGTTCTTAACTGGGAATCATCACACATTGCCACCAACTGGTTCATGCAGCTCTGATGTTCTAATCAACAGTGATTTTTATGAGACCGATAAACTATTGTCTCCTGAGAACTCTGAAGTTCCAAGGTTTGGGAAGGTGACTGAGGGTGTTGGGGTATGGACCTTCAGCTCCCACTGTTTGCCCTACAAGAGGCACATCTACACCTGATCCCATTTCAGTGGCTGTGGGGATTGGAATGTTCCTTAATATTTTTTAAAACATATTCAATGTTAAAAGTTACTACAAAAGCTCTTAAGTGGCATTGCCATAAAATAGAACTACAGGTTGATTTAGTCTAAACTATGGTTAATAATGTATGTTGCATCCATGTATTAATAACTGAGACACCTTGAAAGGGGCGAAACCACTGAGGGCAAGGCAGTGGTTGTTCCCTGCAGAAGCTCCGATGGGAATCCTACTTAAGTGCAAAAATCCTCATATTGCAGACATCAAAATACCATGACTGATTCCTGAGCACTGGAGAATGGATGGAACTTGTAATCATAAGTAGAGAACGCTCTGAGACTTATAAGGCAGATTGCAGTGGAGGGACGAGAAATCAAAAACCATAGATGTACCCATGGAGCTGGGAGGAGCTGAGGCACGGCTCAGAGGAGCTTACTAGTGGCGAGGAGAGACGCCGAAACCAAGGGGAAGTCAGGTTACCGACTTGGCCTGTACCATCCAGGGAGGGAAAGCCCAGAATGGTGTCCCAGTGGAAAATGAAGGAGATCCAGTGGTGCAGAGAAACAGGTTTAGAATGAGATGAGTGCTGAGCCCAGCACTGGGGTGACTCTGAGGTGGGAAGGCACCAAGGAGCACCAGCTAGCTTGCGGTAGTGGGGGAGTTGCCAGCGAAAAGGAAGACAAGGGGCTGGTGACCAAGCTGAGTGGGGATCCACTAGAGAGCACGTAGTAGGCTCTGGCCCCGCAGATGAGGAACGTGGATGCTCCTACGCCTGTTGACTGAGACTCAAATGGAATAATGGCAGGGGATTATAGAAGTAGGATGTGGTGGAGTGATGCAGAAGAGAGGAGGGAATCTTCCTGCACACCACTTGGTCCTGTAGAGAGACACAAGTTTTTGACAGAAGTGGGGAAGAAATTGTCAAAGGTTAGGGTAGCAGTGATCCCTTTGACACCACAGGGTGCAGTTTAGAAGTGGTACATGAAAAGGACCTGCCTATACTGAAGCTGATCCTCTGCGCTTGAGGACTCATTGTGGCAAAACAAGGCATAGCGATAGGGGGAATAGAGCACAGACATCAGGGCAATGTGTCATATGCAAACTGATCAAGGTATGAAGGCAGAAAAGGTCATTTGAACTGTCTGTGGAAGTTCATAAAGATTGCTTGACCCCAGCAAGAGTAACACTGACTCGACAAAATGGCCAAGGGAGCTTCTTCTGAGAATCCCAGGAACCGAAGTTCTCACCAGATGTGAGCAACCCAGACTTCTTGAGGTCACTGTCACTACCTGTCACATTACAACTGTATTGCTTGCTGTTGAGTAGTAGAAAGACGAAGGGGAAACAGTTTCAAGTTATATGGTTGATGATGAACCATCTGATGCTATTATCACCAACATAGTTACAACTATGAAAACGAATAATAAAAGAAGTTTAAAATAATGAAATTAGACATTTTGGTGAAAGGCTTACTTTGCATTTGGGTTCAGCCAATCTATCTAAAATATAAGTGCATTTTTTCTCCCATTTAAATAAGCTTAGTACCTTTCTAGTGCAGACTCCACTGACTGGACAGGCAAGCACTTATTGCAGAACTCAGTTCACTTACATCCTTTTGTTAGATTCAAAACGTGCACAGAGGTGGGTGGTCTCTGTATGAAACCAACTCACCCTAGGCACATGAATGTTCGACAATGTTTGACCCGAGCTGGATGGTGTGCAAACCAAACATCTCTTCCAGTCAAAGGTGCTAACCCTGAAACATATGTACATGTACCTATCAAATCTTCCGAATTGCATGGTTCTGTAAGAATCCGAAAGATTTTGAAAGACTGTCTCCAATCATCAAACTAGTAAACAATCTAGGTGGAGGAAAGGAACCTGAGCGTCCGTCGCTGCTAGAGAAGACTCAAGCGGAAATCAGTTCTATAGACCAGTGGTTCCCAACCTGTGGGCCGGGGACCCATAGGGGTCCGCAAAGACTCCTCAGGGGGTCAGTGACTGCTCAGAAAATGCAATAATATTAGGTTCCAGCTATCAGTAATGACTCAGTGGGGGTCCCCGGATTCCAATAATGATTCAGTGGGGGTCCCTGGGCTCCAGTATTGATGAAATGGGGGTCCACAGAAGTCAAAAGGTTGGGAACCATTGCTATAGACGACAAGCCAACACCAGAACTCTGTGCCTCCGATAACAATTCTCTCAAATGCATAGTGATCAAACTCTCCATGCGTTCAGTTGTGCTAAGTTTCGCACAGTGTAGTATTTGACCATTAGCATGTTTCAAGAGATGATTGTGATGTTTTAAATAGTGATAACACTTTGAAATAGCTTCTGACTATTCCAGATCTGTGTCATTGTTTAACTTAATGAATGTCTAATATGTTTTGCGAACAGTATCCTTGCATATTTCATGTTTTCCAGCCTAAATTTTGTTGCATTAATATACTTAGTACCCGAGGTGCTTTCTTGTATGTTTTTGTTGAGTTTACAAATCTCTAATATAGAAAGAATAAGTATTAGGTTGCTTAAATAGAAGTATTAGGTCGTTTAAGGTAGTGCCCACAAAGACTTAAATAGTAGTTCTCTTCAAATTTCTTAAGAATGGCGTTATCCAGCCTTTTTTATTAGGAGACACCTGGTCAGATGTTAACTAGAAATTGTCTTGCCTGGAAAGTAAAAATGCACTGATGGAAGAAACCATGCTTTCAGAAAGTGGATTATTAATGTTTAAAAGGGGGACCCTTGCCAACTTAATAAACACATGCTTGTTCGGCCTCAACAGAAGTCACACTGTCACTCTGTTCAACTCCTGATAGCCGTGGCACAAGCAGCATAGCATCTTCCAGTGAAATGTGCATTAAGTTATATTATACCAACAATATTAAACTAAAGAAAATAACCAAATAAATGTATCAATCTAATTTAGAAACAAAGAACATTTTGCTGAGTAAAAAGACACAAAAACTATCATAATTAGACGAGGAGAATCAGAGATATGCATTTCTAAAGTTTTAAAACAAAAAACAGCAAGAAAAAGTAAAGAGCCATTGGAAAATGTCAGTTTTTACTTGACCAGGACGTAGGCTCAATATCAGGATGACAGCAATGAAGCGGAGTTGAATACACAAGGGCAAGCTGCCACAGTCAAACATTTTACCTTGGGAGTTCGTTTTTTAGTGCTCAAAGTCTTCCAGCGCATCAGGATCCATGGCGGAGGCTAGCAAGAGTCCCTCTAACTCAGAGACATCATTGTCCAACTCCTGCTGAAACAGTTGGTTTGGTATCAAAAGCTCTGATAGGGATAACGTTGAATTTCGTAGCTCCCAAGGATGCTTCCATTCTGGGATAAATGTGACATCCTGTCTGGTCCAAAGTTTCACCTTCTGATGTAGCCCTTTTTTGTTTGTGAAAATCTACTAGAGCAAGACTGGAAGCTGAAGCTGGTAAGGGCTCCACTATGCCAGATATCTTTACTGTGAGGTCTCCGGAAAGCTGCTTTAGCATAACAAAAAGCTCTGAGTCTGCGTTAATGCCTGCACTCTATGGAAAAGCACCAGTGCCTTCTTTCGGTCCCACTTTTCTTTCTCCTGGTCACTCTTGCAGCGCTTAGATCCTTAGTCATATTTATAGGCACCAAGTCTCTCTTCAGCTGTTTCTCCTGACGAGCCCAGCCCTCAGTCGCAAGGCGATCCCTTTGTAGTAAGGAGTCTTCCAGCTTTTGTGTCTGTAGAGTAGGCAAACAGAAGCCAAACCACGTCAGCCACAGAGAGCGGTTCTAGCCCCAGGGTACCAGCAAGAGTCAGGAGTCTTATATCAAAGGAGAAAACGCTTAAATATGGTGTTCTCGAGGGGTCATCTCCTACTCCCATTTTATTCAATGTTTATATGGTACCCCTTATCACTCTTATCAATTAATTTGGTATCTCCACCGTGCCTTACACTGATGATACTCAATTGATTCTGGCCCTTGATAAGAACTCCACGAGTTCCAAATAAAATTTTAAAAACTGCCTCTCTAAAGTAATCAAGTAGTTGAATGGCAATTTTCTACAGCGCAGTGGTGAAAAAAAATGAAAATTCTCTGTTTTGGGGAATAGTAACCATTTCGCACTTCAGACTGGTGGCCAGATAATCTCAACAGGCCCCCTCTGCTCCCAATACAACGAGGAACTTGGGGATTAAGTTTGACAATGATTTGTCTTTCAGCCATCATGTTAACACTGTCTCAAGGGTCTGTGTCTCTGTGATCAAGTCCCGAAAAAAGTTTGTTGACTTTCTTCCTCTCTCAGCAATACAAACTTTGTCATCTCTTGGGTTTGCCTAACTATTTGATCCATTAGGTGCAGGCAGTTAAAAATGTGGCAGTTAGATGGGTTCTCAAACTCCCTCACACTCTAGATTTGCTCAACTCAAATGTCTGTTTATCTAGCAAAGTTTTTAAGCATAGGATCAGCACAGTGCTATCCACGCAGAGCTAGATAGTGACAAAGGGGGTCATTCTGACCTCAGCGGTAAAAGGCACTTACCGCCGGTCAGAAGACCGCCATAACACCGCCGCGGCAAACCGCCACGGTCATTCTGACGCGCAACTGGCAAACCGCCAAAAACCTGACATCCACAAAAGTCCGCCCCACCAAAGGTCAGCGAAAAAATTGCGATGACCAAACCTCCACCGTCACGCCAACAGAAATACGCCCATACCATTCCGACCCACAAATCCATGCGGCGGTCTTTCAAACGCCGTATTCCATTGGCGGTACACACCGCCGCGGTCAAAATACACACACACATAGAAAACTCAGCTACATTGGTCAGTTTGAAATACACACACCTGATACACATACTAACACCACTCCCACACACCCAACACAATATAAAACACACGCCCACATCACCCACAAGCCCCTACGACCCGAAATTATTGACGAAGGCTAGAGAGAGAGCACAGAATAGACAATCCCACAACACAGAGGCACACAACACCATCACCCACACAGAATCCACGCACCAAACACCACACACCACCACACGCACCACACTCATCACCACAAACGCCACCCCACACCTCAACCACACCACCCCATGGCACCCCAAAGACACCCCAGGTTCAGTGACGCCGAACTCAGGGTCATGGTGGAGGAAATAGTCCGTGTAGAGCCCCAGCTCTTCGGGGCACAGGTGCAGCACACCACAATTGCCAGGAATATGGAGCTATGGCAAAGGATAGTGGACAGGGTTAACGCGGTGGGACAGCATCCACGCAATCGGGAGGACATCAGGAAGAGATGGAACGACCTACGGGGGAAGGTGCGTTCCATGGTATCAAGGCACAACATTGCGGTGCAGAAGACTGGCGGCGGACCCCCACCTACTCCCCCCGAATTTACCGCATGGGAGGAGGAAGTCTTGCACATCCTGCATCCTGAGGGCCTCGCAGGAGTAGGCGGAGGAATGGACTCTGGTAAGGCAAATCTTCACTACTGCTTCCCACCCCCACCCCACCTGCATGCCAAATCATACCCCAACCCTCACCCCCTCCCCCATCACACCAACACCTAGCAAAAGGCTCACCATCACAACCCACCCATCCCAACACCAAGCCCTGCATGCGACCACAAAGCATGGACACCCATCACCAAAGCATGTCCACTGCACACACACATCACCCCCACAAGCCACCCTCACAAAAGCCCCCACAAGGAAATGCCTGCACATGGGTACACGGACACCCACCCATCACACGAAATACCACACACAGAAGCAATAACCATACCTTTATACCCCTGCAGGACCCGAACGCCACCACACCGCCACGGAGGGTCCAGAGATGTCCATCCCACCCCCAGAAGAGGCCCCCAGCGATGACAGCAGCTCTGTCTCCCTGGAGCCAGATGACCAGCCCGGCCCATCGGGGACCTCTGGACAGTCGGTTCCCCACAGACAGCCACAGGCTACACCAGACCCAACCCCCTCTGGGAACACCAGCACAGCTCCCACCCAGCGGGCCCATGCCTCTGTCTCCAGGACACGTAAATCAGCGGTGTGTCCACCACTACAGGGCACCCAGGTTGACCCACCACCCCAACAACAACAGGGACCTGGGGGCAGTGGTAGTGGGCACACCGTCCAGGGGACAGAGGCCCAGGAACACAGGGGAACTGGGAGGGCTGCTGTGCGACAGGGGGGGACAGGCCCGGGGAACCGACTCTCCAAGAGGCCCTCTCCTCCATCATGGGAGCATACCACCGCTCCCAGGAGACTATGGCGACGGTACTGGCCCAGTTCCAGGAGATCCAGGAACTGCAGGAGGAAAGGTACATGGGGTTCAGGGAGGAACTGAGGAACATCGGTTCCGCAATGGGGACCATCGTCGTGGCCCTTACCCAGATCGTCACCACATTGCGGGACCATGTGGCACCCCAAAGGGCCCCTGTCACTAGCCCAGGCCAGGAACAGCCTACCACCTCCGCCGGCGCTAGTGGACAGGAGGCCCCCACACAACGACAGGCCACCAGAACCCCTCCTGCAGAAGAAGAACCACCCCGCAAGCGGAACCTGAGATCTCACAAGAAGACAGAGTAGGATTGCAAGACCCCCGCCAGCCTAAGATACCCCCTGATGTCATCCCACTGTCCCACATTGTCACACTGTCCAACCTTGAACTGCCCCTGCTCCATCCTTCCCCAGGCATATGGACAATGCACCTGTGCGACTGAGAACTGGACTCTGCCATGGACATTACTCCACCCCCACCCATCACTGTTTCCCAATCATGTACCTATATGTAGCACTTAAAATAAATCACTTATTGCACTTAAAAAAACAGGAGTCTGCTTGTATTCTTAACAAATGTATTACACATAACGGTGCAATAATGTCCAGTTACTTTGTGATGACAACATACCAATGTCAATAAGCATTAGTCCATGGGCAAACAAAGCTGAAGTCAGGCAGTGGGTCATACAGCTCTGAAAAGGGAAGGGAAAGTCACAAATCAGTTAACAGGAACTGGGGGGAAACACAGACAGTGGAGACGCATGAGGCCTTAAGTAAATGTAAAATGGGGTGGCTGATTCTTACCTGTGTGCTACTGAAAATATTGTTGTATGACTGTATCCCTGTTGTCCGTGTCGTCCCCGTCGTCTTCCTCCTCTTCACTCTCCACAGGCTCCACAGCTGCTACAACACCACCATCTGGACCATCCTCCTGCAGAAAAGGCACCTGGCGTCGCAATGCAAGATTGTGAAGCATACAGCAGGCCACGATGATCTGGCACACCTTCTTTGGTGAGTCCATGAGGGATCCCCCTGTCATATGCAGGCACCTAAACCTGGCCTTCAGGACCCCGAAGGTCCTTTCTATGATCCTCCTAGTTCGCCCATGGGCCTCATTGTACCGTTCCTCTGCCCTGGTCCGGGGATTCCTCACTGGGGTCAGTAGCCACGACAGGTTGGGGTAACCAGAGTCACCAATTAGCCACACACGGTGTCTCTGTAGCTGTTCCATCACATAAGGGATGCTGCTATTTCACATGACATACGCGTCATGCACTGACCCAGGGAACTTGGCATTTACATGGGAGATGTACTGGTCAGCCAAACAGACCACCTGGACATTCATCAAATGATAACTTTTTCTGTTTCTGTACACCTGCTCACTTTCTTTGGGGGGAACCAAAGCCACATGGGTCCCATCAATGGCACCAATGATGTTGGGGATATGTCCAAGGGCATAGAAATCACCCTTCACTGTAGCCAATTCGCCCACCTCAGGGAAAATAATGTAGCTCCGCATGTATTTCATCAGGGCAGACAACACTCTAGACAAAACCTTAGAAAACATAGGCTGAGACATCCCAGATGATATGGCCACTGTTGTCTGAAAAGACCCACTTGCCAAAAAATGGAGTACTGACAGAACCTGCACCAGAGGGGGAATCCCTGTGGGTTGGCGGATGGGGGACATCAGGTCTGGCTCCAGCTGGGCACATAGTTCATGTATAGTTGCTCTGTCAAGCCTGTATGTAAGTATGATATGTCGTTCTTCCATTGTCGACAGGTCCACCAGCGGTCGGTACACGGGAGGATTCATCCTTCTCCTCGCAAGTCCCAGCGGACGGTGCCTAGGAAGGACAACATGGAGCACAGAGTCAAGCAACCCACAGGTTCGTTCACACAGCTTGCACAGTACACGAATCGCTATGCATTGAAAGGCTTGTATGAGTGGCAATGCAAGGCCTAGGCCTGTGTGACGCAGTAGAAATCATGCCATGTGGGCCCTTGAAATGGCGGCTGCTTGACCTGTGAAGTGTGACAGTGGGATGTGAGGTCACTGCGCTGGCGTGGCACACCGTGGCGGTAGGCGGTCGAAGACCGCGGCGCAAAGCAGCATTGGTTAACATTGAACCCTATGGGTCTCAGGAGCCAATGACGATGTGCGCCGGCGGTCGCGATACGCACCGCCGCGGGCGTGACCGCCACTTTCTATCTGATTAATCACTCGAGACCTGATCATCCACAGGAGAGGACCTATACTGCAAGTGCTGCTGTGACCTCGGTCTGGGAGATACAATGGCTGCTGCAACTGGGGAAAGGGCCCCTGCCTTCACTTCCGAAGAATTGGAGAGACTTGTTGATGGGGTCCTCCCCCAGTAAGCGCTACTCTACGGTCCTCCAGACCAACAGGTTAGTACACAGGGTGCACGTTGAATGGGCTATGTCTGTGTTGAGTGGGGTGTATGTAAGATGGTGGGGAGGGGAGCGAATGAGGAGTGCAACGCACGAAAGATGAGAGCATGTGCCACATGGCAAGGTTGGGGAGGGGGGGGCACTCACATTGACCAGGCAGAAAACTGATGCGATTTCCTTTACCACCCTGTACATGTCACATAGGTCAGCGCCCATCAGAAGATCGACATTTGGCGTACCATCGCCAAGGACGTCTGGGCCCTGGGGTTCCACAACAGACGGGGCACCCAATGCCGAAAGAGGTGGGAGGACATCCGCCGCGGGACCAGAAAGACCGCCGAGTCTCTGCTGGGGATGGCCTCCCAACGTAGGATTGGTGCCAGCCGCCAATTGACCCCCCTAATGTCCCGGATCCTGGCGGTGGCCTACCCCGATTTGGATGGGCGCGTGAGGACATCACAGCAGACACAAGGGGGTGAGTATCAGCACATTCTGCTATCTTTGCACGCAGTGAAGGTGTCTGGGTGGGGGAGGAGGGCTGTGGCTATCTCCAGGCCAAGGCGCATTCTGTAGGCTAGGCCCCTCCGTTAGACACGGCCCTGTGCCCCCGCCCCCCACCTCTGTAGGGTGCCAAGTACAGCTATCCATGGTCCGGCCTCACCCATGTGTGCATTTGTCGTCCATAGACCTGTAGGCCTAGTCACAATAACTGAGTAGTGTACCCCGATTGATTGGCCTAGTTCAGGGGGCTTCTGTGTCTGTCCTCTCCGACAACGGTGTTGCCAATGCATGCACTCAACCTGTCTTCATTTCTCCCCCCCCCATTTTCTTTGTCTTCCTGTTCATGTGTGCATTAGCATCATCAGGCGGAGGAGAAGTGGCATCGGCGCACGAGGGAGCTGCATCTCACATGGCCCCGGAGGGCCATACAACAGACTCCGAGTACACCAGTGAGACGGAGGGCGAGTGGAGCTCCACAACGGGGACCCGTGGAGACGTCAGCGACACCGACACGTCCTCGAAAGGGAGCTCACTAGCGGTGGCGGCAACATCCGTGCCCACCGCCACAACAGGTACAGCCGCCACCCAGCGCACCAGCCCCGCCCTCCCAGCAGCCCCTCAGCCTTCGCTCTGTGCCCGCTCGGCCAGGAAGGCGGGCATCTCCTTCGCCCCAGGCACCTCAGGCCCTGCCCCAGTTACCCCTGCTGCCCTCAGTGAGGAGGTCATTGACCTCCTTAGGACACTCATTGTTGGGAAGTCTACCCTTTTGAATGCCATCCAGGGTGTAGAAAGGGAGGTGCATCGGAGCAATGCATACCTGGAGGGCATTCAGCGATCGTTCAACGCTCTGGCCTCAGCACTGACGGCAGCCATTGTCCCTGTCTCCAGCCTCCCTCTTCTGACTCCCTCCACCCAGTACCAGTCTCCTGTTCCTCTGCCTATCCCATCCACACCATCAGACCAGCCTGCACACACCTCTACACCCAAGAGCAGCTCATCCAGACATAAGCACCACAGATCCCACAAGCATTCACCCAAGCAACATCCAGATGCAGACATGCCAACAGTCACTACCACCTCTGTGTCCCCCACCTCCTCATCTCCCTCCTCCCACCCTGTGACGTCTCCACTCACACCTGCATGCACACCACCATCAGCCAGTACTTCCATCACCAGCACACCCTCCATTACAGTCCGCACACGTGCAGTCACCACCCCCACTGCCATTTACACGTCCCTTGTGTCCTCTCCCAGTGTGTCTGTCACCCCCGCTTCCAAACCACACAAACGCAGGCAGCCACCCACCCAACAGCCATCCACCTCACGACAGCCTCAGTCACAAGCACCTGCACCCAAAGACAGCACACTTGACTCTCCTACAACCACATCCTCTTCCTCCACTCCCATACCCACTACACCTACCCGTCCCTGTCCTTCCAAAGTCCTTTTCCTTTCCAACCTTGAGCTCGTTCCAATCACTGACCCACCCCCTCCATCTGGTAAGAGTAAAAAAAGCACCTCAGCCACCACCAGCCCTGCATCTACTGTGACCATAGTGCAGGGCTATTGGAGTCCACCAGATCCTAGGGCAGGAACATCGGCCAGCAGCAAGGGGACAGCCAGCCCACCCCCTGGGAAGAGGACAAAAAAGAAAAAGGCCCGGCGCGACAAGACTGAGACGGCTGCCACCAAGGACAGTAGCCTTGCCCCGTCACCTGCCACATCATCCAAGGGAGGCAAGGGCCACAGAGCTTCAGCGAAGGAGGGCAAGGGCAGCAGGGCGGAGAAGTCAGGCAGCAGGCGAGCTGCCCAGGAGGGCCCCACCAGCCCCATTCCGGTTGTGACGGACGACACCCACGGGCCCAGGACTCCATCACAGGAGGGCCCGCAACCGCAAGTTCGGATGGCGAATGAGCGGGAAGTCTTGCCCAGGTCTGGCTCCCTAGACACACAGGACAAGCACCGCTGAACAGGGCCCCGCCGGGAGGAGCACCGCTGAACAGGGCCCCGCCGGGACAAGAACCGCTGAACAGGGGCCCGCCGGGGCAAGAACCGCTGAACAGGGCCCCGCCGGGACAAGAACCGCTGAACAGGGCCCCGCCGGGACAAGGACCGCTGAACAGGGCCCCGCCGGGAGGAGCACCGCTGAACAGGGCCCCGCCGGGAGGCGCACCGCTGAACAGGGCCCCGCCGGGAGGAGCACCGCTGAACAGGGCCCCGCCGGGAAGAGCACCGCTGAACAGGGCCCCGCCGGGAGGAGCACCGCTGAACAGGGCCCCGCCGGGACAAGAAGCGCTGAACAGGGGCCCGCCGGGACAAGAACCGCTGAACAGGGGCCCGCCGGGACAAGAACCGCTGAACAGGGGCCCGCCGGGACAAGAACCGCTGAACAGGGCCCCGCCGGGACAAGCACCGCTGAACAGGGGCCCGCCGGGACAAGAACCGCTCTGCTGGGCCCTTCACCTCAAGCACCGCTCCGCTGGGCCCCGCCGTCTCTGCACCGCTCCGCTGGGCCCTTCATCTCAAGCACCGCTCAGCTGGGCCCTTCATCTCAAGCACCGCTCCGCTGGGCCCTTCATCTCAAGCACCGCTCCGCTGGGCCCTTCATCTCAAGCACCGCTCCGCTGGGCCCTTCATCTCAAGCACCGCTCCGCTGGGGCCTTCATCTCAAGCACCGCTGGCCCATTGACAGTGCCGGTTCTGTGTCGAGCAGGGCTTCAGGAAGCACTCTGGGCACCATGCCTCCTCCATTAACAGTGGAGTCGGTAATCCATCTTATGGACTGTGGCTTGGCACTTCCCAGGATGGTCCAGTGGGCAACCCACCCACTGTAGAGACTTGAGAGACTGTGGCTTTGCACTCCCCAGGATGGGACAGTGGGCAAGCCACCCACTGTAGGGACTTGAGAGATTGTGGCTTTGCACTCCCCAGGATGGTACAGTGGGCAAGCCACCCACTGTAGAGACTTGTGAGACTGTGGCTTTGCACTCCCCAGGATGGGACAGTGGGCATGGAGGCCCCTCGTGGATCTGGCGTCGTGGACTCATGTGGCTGAGGTGCCCCCCTTCCCTTCCCCCTGAGGTGCCTGTAGTTTTATCATCTGATGCCCCAGCAGTGTTCTCTCCAATGGTATCTGGTCTCCTGTGTGGGCTTTGCCCATGTGTTTGTGCACATTGGCCCACGGACTATGGCACTTTGACGGAATGTGCAGGACTTATTGCCTATGTATATATTGTTGACTGTGTTCATTCCTTATTTTTGTATCTTTTATATAGCATATTTCCCATACCTTCAATGGAGCTATTTATACATATATTTTATAGATCATTTTAATTGTGTCTTTGCATTATTCCGGGGGGTTTGGGTGGTGTCACTCTGACTTGTTGCTCGGCATTGGGGTGTAGGTATTTGTGGTGGGGGGGTGGGTGTATGGCACATGTGTGTGCCCGTAAGCTTTCCTCCTCCCCCCTCGCCTGTGTCGTAGGTGCAGTACTCACCGTTGTCGTCTGCGCCGGCGTTCGTACTCCTGGTAGATGAGCAGGTAGACAATAGCTGGTAGGATGTGTAATTCGGGTCCCATGCTGTCCTCGTGGAGTGTGTATAGGTGAGCGTTTTCCCGTTCGTAGTCTGTTTCCGACGTGTTTTTATCGGCGGGGCTCCCGCCCCGGAAAAGGTGGCGGATTGGTGAGTTCTGATAGGGTGGGCGGTACATTGTCTGCCGCCTGCCTGTTGGCGGTGACCGCCGCGCTGTTTGTCTGTCCCGCCGTGGCGGTTGGAGTGTTAAAGTAGCGGGCTGTGTTGGCGGTTCCCGCCAGGGTCAGAATTACTTTTTTTTGACCGCCTGCCTGTTGGCGGTTTGGCTGCCGCTTTATCACCGACCGCCAGGGTCAGAATGACCCCCAAAGTCTTTTGCCATTTGTACAGCAAAGTCTTTAAGCATAGGTTTGACACAGTGTCAACCTTGCCGAGCTGTAAAATGACAAAAGCCATTTACAACTCCAGGCACAGTATTACAGCTTTGGACTGGTAAAATACTGTCCAAGCCAACCTGGGATGAGTAAAAGCAACCCATGACACGTGTTTCGCTCTCATTAGAGCTCATCAGAGAGGTTTAGCTTTGCCCAGACACAAGGGAGCACCCAGTATAAGTCGAAACAAATCCCTTTCAGGGTTAGAGTGACGCATAAATTATGCAAAAAAGAATAGAGAACTCTGGGTAATTCCCAAGTTTAGGTGGAGAGCAGCTGTAGTCGGTATTTTACCAGTCCAAAGCTGTAATACTGTGCAGGGAGTGGTAAATGGCTTTTGTCATTTTACAGCTCGGCAAGGTTGACACTGTGTCAAACCTATGCTTAAAGACTTTGCTGTACAAATGGCAAAAGACTTTGTCACTATCTAGCTTGGCGTGGATAGCACTGTGCTGAACCTATGCTTAAAAACTTTGCTTGATAAACAGACATTTGAGGTGAGCAAATCTAGAGTGTCGCTTGTGTTGCAGCGTGCTCTTTACTAGAGCTGCTCTCCACCTAAACTTGGGGATTACCCAGAGTTCTCTATTCTTTTTTGCATATATATATATATAGTAGAGCGCATGTATAGTAAGCTCGATGTAAGTTTGCAATTCTCAGATTAACATAAAAAGAGAATCAGAATTTCATTAAAGACACGGAGGCTAACATTATGCATCAACCTTTTAATTGCCACTCCTGTAGCACCTTTAAAGAACATTCATAATAAAGTAAACTTCCAGAATCAGAATTCCAACAATCCATAAATAACCCAGCAATAGAACATTCTTCCTCTTTTAAATGCAAAACTGCAGAGAACCCGTACGATAAAGTCAATCTGTAACAGTTATCCTCCTTCTACCTTAAGTCTGCATATCTGTGAAAAAATGAAAGAAATAAAACTATATGCACTATAACTTTAATGCTTATTGTAATATAAGAACCTAGGCACCATGATACCATTTAAGCAAAGCATTAAAGCACTGATATATAATCTTATTAAAAAACATTTGTCATCAATTACTTATATATTATATATATATATATATATATATATATATATATATATATATATATGTGTATATATATATATATATATATGTATATATATATATTTGTTTTATTTAATGTTCTTGTTTTTTTATTTTACTATGCCAGCGTGCAGAGGGTGGGATACTGTTAGCTTCTGTGTCTTTAATGAAATCCTGATTCTTTTTCTTGTTAACCTGAGAATCGCCATTTCATTACAAGACCAGAGGCCACCATTATGCATGTTGAAAGCCTTTCAACACCCCCTCAGACATATGCTCAAGCGGCCTAAAGTAGTGTTTTGCAAACGTTTCCACATTTGACCAATATGCCACCTTTAAAATACTTTACAAACTGCCACCAGACCAAATGGACCTGCTCACCATAGCTCCCCTCAAAGAATGCGCTTTAAATCTTTCCACATTTACTCCCGCTTCCTCCATAGCATTGAATCTTTAACCCATCTTGCTACTGTAGAATTACTTACAGCTTTAAATGGTTCCACATATGAAATTACTAACTGATGTTCACCATCCTTTCTGTTCTCCAACACTCATATTCAACATTGAACCACACACATTTTTTGCAATCTTCAAATTCTGGATAAAATATTGCCGTGGACAGTCTTTGTCCTTTTTCATATCTCAAAGAATACCCCATCTAGAGTAAAAGTCCTGGTACTTACCTCCAAACATCGAACATCCAACACCCTTCTTCACAATAATGTCACCATTTTAATAGTAAGATTTTTGAGAGTCAAATATTTATTCACTGGCCAACTCAAAAATAACCCTAAAAAACCAAATTCACATCCCATAACGTCATATTAGCCTTAGGAGGCCTTTTAAGCCTCATACTTTTTATTATTCCCCTTACCAAAACATTGCTTCCTACCGTTTTTCCTCCCACTGTAACATGTTCCACAGAAATAGCTGATATGTAACAACTCAACGTCCCACAACTCAGACCTTTCTCAAACTGCTCTTCTAAAACATTTACTACCTCTACCACAGACTTTTATCAGTTGCCCTCCCAAGCACAATTTGCTGTTCATTTCTTCATGCAACATTTCATCCTGTGCTCACTCCAAGTCTGCACGCAATAGTTTACTGGGTATTGCCAGTCAAAAGAGTACAATGTCTACACTACACCAACTAACACATGTTGTCACAGCAGGACAGTTCTCTGAGTATGACAAGTTCTTTTATTACAAACAGCATGCTGCCCCCACCAGCTTAGAGGGGACATTCCAGCCAGCTATCTTATGCTGCACATCATCAGAGTTTCTGCTGAAACCCTGAGCTTCCTCTTCGTCTACGTGGGAGGACTCCCAGCAGACTAACAGACCTCTTCTTTACCTCTGAACACAGGTATGGGGTTTGGACTTCCTTGCCGGGACCAGAAGGGTATATTAGGGCTACCACTGCTATTTGCTTTCATGTAGAAACTTAGCAGTGCATATAAGGGATGTCAAACACACTATTGTGACAACATGGTGGGGCTCTTCCGGCGTTTTACTCTCTTGGTCACTGCTGTTGTGTTTCACTATCCTCATAATCACAATTCATGCCTTTTTACATAGGGAACAGTTGCTGCAATAAAACCCATTGAACTAAGGTCCTGCTTCTATTTTGTCTGTGCATGTATGAGACTTGTATAACTGAGAGAAAGGGATACGATCTGTTCCACCACAACTTCCCTGAGGAGTCTCTGTGTCATGCGATAGGCTGCCACAAATCACTTTTACCTCTGGTAAAAGTGAGATGCTGCTAGCTAGCCGGAAGAGTTAGGCTGAGAGCTGTCACATGGTGTGGGATCAAACTCAGTCCCCCACACTTGGTGGTGCTGCCTTCCAAAACTCCAGCAGCTTGTTACTACAACAGGAGTCCTATGACAAGCAGAGGAATGTGCTGCTCAGATAATCCCCATCCCTGTCCTCACAAACAAGGAAAATTCAAGAGATTTGCCCATTCTTGTATATGGCCATTTGACATCTTGAGCTCTCCTCTTCTCTCGCCTCTGCCTTCATTAAACTGCCCTGGATCCCTGACAGGGTGGAGAAAGCCTCTACCCACACCACCAAGAATCCAGTCTTTGGAAGCCCAAGGGAGCTCCTCGGCTGAAATCACTCTCCTGATCCAAGCTGTGGTTGTTGCTTTTTCCGTTGTAGATTGAGCTATATGTATCCTGGTAAAGAGTTCTATGCAACTTGGTAGCATAGAGGGATACTTGAGACTATCTATCTTGCTTTAGACTGTCCAGAGGTACCTAATCCCGGTATTAAAGATCCATATTTTTTTTAATGATGTGTTGACTTCCTTGTGCTTGACATATCTAGACAGAAACGCAGCACCCTTTTAACATTAAGAGATTGTGAAGTTCTCTCTGCTGCACTTGAAGGGTTAGGAAAAAAAAGTTAGGAAGAGTGATAGACTGGTTAATATGAAAATCTAATACTTTAAGTAAAAAGGAAGGAAGCACACGTAGAAGAACTCTATTGTGAAAGGTCCTATTGAAGACAGAGCCTGCAACTCATTAAACTCTACGTGTCTTTTTTATTCATATTGACTATAAAAAAAACTGTTTTCCATGACAAGTGTTGCAGCACTGACTTATGGATGGGTTCAAATGGCGATCCCACCGGTTTTGAAAATACCAAGTTCAATTCCCAAGGAGGAGAGGGTCTCCCGATTGGAGGAAAAACTTTCTTCAATCCTTCCCAAAAATCTCTGACTACAGGACTCTTGGGAAAATAAAATGCTGCATTGGTGATTTTCAATAAGCAGTAATGGCTGCTAAGCGTACCTTAGTAGATGATAATTGCAGGCCTGACCTGGCCAAGTGAAGTAAGTGCAGAAGGATTACATTCTCATGTAACTTAATAGGGTCATGGCTATTATTACAACACCATAAACCGAAATGCTTCCACTTCAAGGAATAGGATGCACGTTGCTTGCTCAAATCTGATCTATCCTATCGAAAAGACCCTGATCTAAGTTCCAATCACTGAAGTCCTTTAGATGCCTCGAATACCAGTCAGCCACTGAATTCTTCTCTTCCTGCAGATAATCTGCTCTCAAAGTTTTTTTGTGCTCCAGACCAAAGAAATACAACTCCTTTGCTATGTCTGAAAGAGTCAAGGATCTGCCCCCCCCCTAATCGATTTATGTAAGACGGTGCTGATGTGTTGTCCATTTTCATAAAAATTGTCTGTCCCTGTAATTCTTGAAACTCCTCATAGTATGTAGCCTGGGCACCTATTTCAAACAATTTATGCGTAGACCTTTCTCGCACAGTGACAAATTTCTGCCTGTTTCCTGCCCTCCCATCTGAGCTCCCCAACCTGAAACACTGACATCTGCCTGCAGTCCAAAATCTGGTACAAATCCTAAACTTGCTCTGCCATTCTATGCCTCTAGATTGTGCATAACCCAGTGAGTGCTTTAAAACAAATGTTATGTCTGCTCTAATATTAGACGTATTGTCCCACTGTAAATCTGTTAAATTGTGTTACCTGCGCACTCCATTGTTTCAACAGCGGCGCGTTTGTGTTACTGGCAGCGTGCCACAGCCTCAAAAGCACTCGTATTTGGCAGTTGTAATAATTTATTCAAGTTCCTCAACTGTTTACTCTTCGTGCGACACTTCACACTTCTAAAGAGGTGCACCTGTGAATTTACAAAACAGTCTTTTTGCCATCACGTGCCACCTCTCATACGATAACCAGAGCGGATGAAAAAGCTTTAATCTAACTCGTGCCCACTACACACTTGTTTGCAGTGCAGGGTGTGATCCTCTTACATTAATAACCTCGCGGCCACAGTGAACTCACATGTGAAGAAGGGCGCTCGTGAGAAAGCTCTTAATCAAACTCGCGCTCCGTACACAGCTGTTAGCACTACAGCGCGTGAACCTGGTACATCAGTAACCTGTGCTATGAATAAAGCACTATGGTCGCTCATAACACAAACATCCCCTCTCTACTTCAAACCCTCAAATAGTTGTAAAAAATAAAAAACACTTGAAACTTTTTATTTCCTGTTCCCTCTTCAGCTTAACATGTTAAACATATATTCAAGGGGATAAAATAAACAACCTTAACTTTCAAAGTACTTCTGAAAATGAGAAGCTTTTTCATTAACACAGCTAGATATTAAAGTGCTTATCTGAACAGGAACAGCATTTAAAAGAGGAAGAATGTTCAATTGCTGGCTTAATTATGGATTGTTGGAATTCTGATTCTGGAAATGTACTGTATTATGGATGTTCTTTAAAGGTGCTGCACGAGCATTAATTAAAAGGTTGATGCATAATGGTAGCCTCCAGTCCTGTAATGAAATCCTAAGCTGAATCAAACGAAAACTCGCCTTTATTGCTAGCATTGTGGAGAACTCCCAAGCTTCCTGACAATCTTTCTTGTCCAGTTCCGCAAGTCTTGTTCCCATGTGTGCTGTACTTTCAATAGTGGGGCCTGTGTGTTTCTCATTACTGGGCCTTATGCTAATGATATCAGCTTCTTGGTTACCCTTTCTTCCAACAGCCTACTCTTTAATGGGACATTCTCTTGCATTTCCTCATCTGGAGACACACATTCTCTAAGGGCAAGGGCATGCCTCAGGCCATACCTCGGCCACTGCATCTCAGGCACAGTATTCCTGCCATAGTACAGCAAAGGGAATCCCCCTATTGGCATCACAAACATCAGCCAGTGTGGAGAGGCCAATATTATCCCAGCCTTGAAACCTCGTAAGGTAGCTAGGGGTCATAGTTTGGTACCTTCCCATAAAGGTGTTTTCAGCGTCAGCCTGCGTGCCCATCCCATTTCTCTAGTTAATGTCTTCCAGGTATCCACTACTACTGATGTTGCAGGGCATGCTTGTGTGCCAAACTGCCCCCGTATAGGTCATGTAAATAGCTACCAGCCCAAATCCCCAGTCTATCTTGTCTAAACACAGGGTTGGTCCATTCTGCATATCATTTACCACACTCACTTGCGCAGCCTCATAATACTTCCACACACTTGTTAATGCAATACCACCTTTGTATTTGGATCTTTGAGGAATTCCCATGGCAATCCGTGGCTGACCCCCACACAGAGCAGTGTTCACACCATTGCATCTACCCGCTTAAAGAAACTAACTGGAATTTGGTAAGGGCTATTCTGGAGTATGTACAGAAACCTGGGAAGAGACACCATCTTAAACACCACTGTCGCCGAACGCATGTCATCTGGTAACTTTCCCTCCTGGAACGCTGGCTGAAAAACTGTGCAAAGAGGGGGTGGCATCCACCTATGTAATTTCCTAAGAAACTCTATTGGGAACCTATTCAGACCTGGGGCCTTCTTGGACTCCATATGGTCCATGGCAGAGGAAAATTCTTCCACTGTGATATCTACCTCCAGTTCATTGGATTGGTTCTCTCCTTATCGTCTCATAGGGCAATCGACTACAAATGCTAGTACCTCTTGATCTGGAGTGCACAGCTGAGAAGCATAAAGGATTTCAAGATGATAGGTAAATTCTTCAGCTATCGCACAACCATCTTTCACCACAATGCCAGAATCTTGTCTTTATTTTCCTGATCAACATACTATTCCTCATGTTACTACCTAGCCATGCAAGTAACTTACCCATCTTATTCCCTCCTTCGTATGCTCATTGTTTTCCAGGTAAGCCACCTGGGCCTCATAGTTAGTTACTGTCTGATGCTATGCCCTCTTCACTTCCATGTCTGTCCTGCAAGAGGATGTTGGCATCTCCACATATCCCTTTTCTAATTGTAACAATTCCTTATCTAAGTAAGCCAGTCTAGTATCTCTCTCTTTTCTACCTCCTACTTCCCCTGCAATTACAACCCCCCCGAGTGTGGCCTTGTAGTATTATGGGGCTTTTCACAGAATTTTTGTTTTCCGAAAAGTAGGGTGTAGATGCCCTTCCCAGGCGTTTTACTTCTTGGACATTGGACAGATGCCACGCTTCCATTTTCCCCATCCCCTTGGGTTTTAACATTTTAGTAGTCAGTGTCATGTGAATGGGTGAATGGTCGCTCCAAATAAGTGGCGTCAACAAATCTGGGGAGAGACTCACCCATTGTGACGAAATATCAGAATCTAGAATGCATGTAATGCACCGTCGAGAAAAAGAAGAATCATTTCTCCACTGCGTGTAGGATTCTCCAAATATTGCACAATCCCAGTGCCTGAACAAAACCTGCCAGTTTCCCTTCTGTTACCTCACCTTCTACCCTAGCGCTCATGCATGTGTATCCAATGTCAGATTAAAATCCCCTACGAGCATTACCAATGCTGAGGGAGCCTCCAACAGAACATTTCCCACTTTCTGTAGCATGTCTAACTGGAGACCTGGGGTGGCATAGACATTGATCATTAGCACTCCTTCCCCCTCAAAGTCGCCCATGAGCACCACGTAGCAACCACCTGGGTCTGTCCACAAGTATTCAATATGAAAGGAGAGTGTTTTCCTCAGAAGAGTCATCACACCTCTTGAGCTTGCGGTGTGTTGTACATACTCACAAGTCTGTGCCGCCCTCTCTCCATGCTGCAGTGTTGCACTCCTGTGAGGTGTGTTTCTTGGAGATATATTATATCTGGTTTAGATCTGTTGAGGGACCATTGTACCAAACTCTGCTTTATCTTATTTCCCAGGACGTTAACGTTCCAGTACAAAAGTATTTGTGTACATGCATTGGTGGATACGTTCATTTCCCTGTTATGGAGATCAGAGCCTCCACGTTCAGCTTGACCATATTGTCTCCTGTCTTCAAGTGTGTTGTGTAGTTGGGATATTTCTCCAAACTCACCCCCCACCCTACCTTACCGTGTATGATTGTAAAACTAACCACCTCCCCAATTCACGGAATGTTTGGGTCCCGAACTTAAACAACAAACAAATATATGCAACCTTCGCTGGGGCACAGCTACCGGCCATTCTTAATAAGCTGCCCAGTTGCCAAGGCCATGCACCGAACAACATGTAGAGTATATTCACAGTTCAAATGCCACCCAAAGCCCTCCTTTGCCCCCCACTCAGGAGCCAATTCCAGTCTTACCAGACCTCACCAGTACATCGAACGGTGATCACCCCAAGTGTTCCGATGTCATAGGCATCACCGGAGGCATTAATTCATCCTCAGTCTCAAGTTCTGTTTCCGTCCAGTATGAACCACTACCCTCCTCCTCCATGACCAAAGTTGTCTGCCTATTATTATCCATTGTGTCTGTGCATTCCTGGATTTCCTTAACAGTTTTCTCCTGTGCCTCCGTCATCTGTTCCTTGGTGAGGGAGGTCATAATAATCTTTCTATTTTTGCAACATCTTGATGTCATCAGCCTCCACCCCCCACCACAACCATCCACCGAGGGTGGAGCAGACCACAGCCCCCTTCACTCAAGCAATGAACAAATCTCCTGCACTGACAGCAAGAAATGAGCTGTTCCCTCATGCTCCACCTGCAGCTTTGCCTGGTAAACAAGTGCACACTTAAGATGTAGCTGGCGTAGCACCCCCTTGACCACACCACGTTGTCACTGAACTAGCTTTGTATGGTCCGGATAAAAGTGCACCTCTTTCCATCTATCCCCCATGGGCTGTGTTTCCTTGCAGCCTATAAGATAACATCCCTAGCCCTGAAGTTCATCAAACTTGCAATGACTGGACAGGGGTTAGGGCCCAGCGGTGGCGGGGCAAAGGGGATCTGATGTGCCCGCTCCACCTGAAAAAAAGCGTGAGGGTTTACCCTGCAGGACTAACTAGTCCTCCACAAAGTGTTCAATATTCGGCCCCTCTGATTTCTCCAGCACCCCTACTATTCTGACATTGTCGGCAGGACCTGTCCTCTGCGTCCACCAGCCGGCTTGCCAGTTGTTTCACCTCCTTTTCCATAGCAGAGTATTTCAGGGTGAGATCCTTGACCTGTGGCAGGGCAACATTTGATTGATTCTCAGATTCCTTACTCGATCAGCCAATTTTCTACGATCATCCCTCAATAGTCCCAACTGACCTGCCACAGCTGCTATTTGAGTTTTTAAGGATGACTTTGTATCCTTAATAGCTTGTAGGATACTCACCTTGTGAGAGGCCAGGGATTCCCTGTCTTAACTCTTCATAGCCATCACGGTGGCACTCATCCCCATGCCTGTAGGAGCCCCCTTGGCACCACGTGGGTGAACCATAACCTGTGTAGAGCCGATCTCAATTTTGTCAGTAGCCCACATGGTCAATGTATCACAACCTCAGTTCACAGCAGCCTCGGATACCACCCGAACAGTACAATGTCCACAATACCCCAGTTCAGCACTGCAATATCATGTGCATTGCCACTGTCTTCACTGCGTCATCTTCAGCAAACCCATACCATGCCATATATGTTCTACAATACTGCACCGGGGCACTTTTCTCCCTCCAGGTCACATATGCACCCCCAAGAGTCACCATGCACAGGACCTGCACACCCCGGGGGGGAGGGCCTTCAGCAACTCAGCCTCACTGCGTGGCGGTCATCCGACCGAGACAGGATTCCCCTGAGGTGCCCTATTTCGGGATCCTCATCTGTTGCTGTTTGCCAAGTCCTCCATCTGAGGCTCTCCACCACCTGCATGTACAGTCTCTTCGTGTCCTATGTGCGGCCCAGTTCACCAGCTGGAATCTCCAAAATAATGCTCAGTGCATTAAGGGTTATGCCATTGAGCACCTCACTGCCCTGCCATGTCCCCATGGCCACCAGTCCAGCCCTGTTGATACTATGCAGTCTGTTGTCCAGGAGCCCCCTCATGTGTCCAGGTCAGTCAGGAGGGGGCACCAGCTGGCTTTATACCTGACTACTGTAATTTCCCAGGTGAAACACAAATGCACATGCATCCGTTCCTGGGCACACCCCAGTGTGATTATGTCCCATAGGGGCCACACAGTCCAGAATTCAGTTAATTCCCTTAGAGGCCCCCTACCTCCAATCCATAGGGCTTCTCCAGTTTCTGCCGCTCAGTGACATCCCAACTGAAAAATACTGCACAGCTGCTATCCCTCCTCTCAGCTGCATGGAACTCTTCCTCAAGCCCAATCAGCCCTGCAGGATTCCGAGCGATTTTACCCCCGCCGCTCTCAGGGGGAAGCACAAACTCAATGAAGTTTGAGATCGTCCCCGCCACAGCTCTCGCCAGCCCCCAGCCGAAGGGGGAAATGACTCTCTGGTCGCTGTACGGCTCACTCAGGCCGCGCCTAGCCACCAGGTAGGCGCCATGTTGACTGACTCTTTGCTGCTGCAATCACGGTTCGTGGCACTCATTGTGTGGTGCCGAAGGGGCTAATAAGTCACACACATTGGGTTCCCATTCGTGTCCGGGTGCACTCCACTTTTTGGCAGGCCATCAGGCAGGGTTGAACTGGATATTTAGGCACCGCTGTTGGACTCGGGAGCTCCAGGTATCAAGTCCTTCTACATCAATGATATTCCTAGTACGGCCCGGGGGCCGCAAGCGACCCTCCTGACCTTTACATGCGGCCCAGCGGCACTGGGCTGCTCTTAACTAGACTCAGCACAAACATTAAAAACATGTAAATAAACAGGCAAGCTATTATTTAAGATGAGTTGAAAGTAAAGAAAATAGATAACAGAGGGATTCTGTACTCTGTAACATCAGAAACACCTTCATTTTTAAAGATATATTTGAAGCAAAAATGTAAAAGCACGATCAAGTCTGCTCAAAATTCAAAAAGTGTATTTCATTAACATTCAGAAATGTCACCTTAGTACACCAGATTATATCAGTGCATTGAAGAAATATATTTTTTCAAAGTGATAGTTTTCTAACCTGAATTTAGAAACATTCAATCCCTCATCCCCCACCCCGACAACAATTCCTTTGGTGAGCTAAGAGGCAAGTCAGCTATGTGCACTCTTTGGGTGGCCTAGGTTTCAATTATACAAAAACATTATAGTTTATTAAATCAAACACAAAAAGGGTTTGTGCAGCACACATCCTGAAGTCATGTGAGGTCCTCATATGTGATAATGAACAAAAAGCAGGGAAAGTGAAATAAAACATTTTCTTAGGATCACACAGTTTGGTTAAGTGGAGAAGCCGTGATTATTCCCAAGTTTATGGTTTCATGTTGTGCTATTCAGACACTAGAAGTATATCTTACACCCACTTTACTGCCAACCCCGACTGCCACCCTGGTGCCATCAGTGCGGCCCTCGGTCACATCAAAGACCAAACTCTGCGGACCTTGTGAAAATGTTTGCGATCACCCATGTTCTACATTGACGACCAGGCCACGCCCCCTCAGGATTAGTATTTTCAATATGGCCCCAAAACTTGCAGGGAGCGACATGTACAAAGAACAGCATACCACCATATAGATGTAGGTGAACTGTCTTCTAAAAGGCAACTGAGTATATCCTTGGTACCTCTGTAATAGAGCAGTAACTGGTTGTTTTGAAAACCACTATTAGTTAACATAAAGTATATGTTTATACAACTTTGTTTTTATTTTGTTCCCTTTAGCAGAATTTTCTATATTCTTAGCGCAGCAGTCCCCAAGTGAAAAATGCTGGGTGTGTAGATACAAAAAAATGAATTTTTAGTTCATATCCTCTTCTTATGTCCGTAATCACGGACTCATTCCCACTCTGAAAGTGTCTGCCTATTATTTTTGCAGACCTATGGTTGTGTATTCAAGCAAAAAGGAGTGAAATGCAAGCTGGATTTTCCTAAATATCTGTGATTTATTTAGAGGTGCAGCTATACAATAAACTGTTATTTCTGTACTCTGAATATGCTTGGAGGCAGATTTTTAAATCTTTTTAGTTTTGTTTTCGGGTACCAGCTCTCCACCATTTCCTGATTTTATTTTATAAAACACTTCATTGAGTTGTATAAAACCTGAAAACATACAGTAAAGATTTTGGCAAAAGCATACTCCATTAGTTACACTCATTTGGTATTGCTTTACATCATGGATACATTCTGTTGACAGCTTTCACCAAACCGGATTGACAACTAGAAGTGCCTCATTACCTGAGACTAGCTATGTGGATTCTCATGTTTTGTCTTGTATGAGACCTGGTGGGACGATGTTGTGTTATGTATCAGTCTGTAAGCCTTTGTGTTGTGGTTCTGTGGAAGCCTAGTGTTCATATGGTGCAAACTCCAACAAGTTGTTTCCGATTTTACTGTGCTTTTGTTGGCAAATTGTAGATCTCTTTTTAAAATAAGGAACAGTGGTCCATCCAGTCTTGGGTTGGGGGGCGGGGAGTGTTTTGGATCTCCAGTTTTTACTATGCCGTTTTCACAACTAGACACCCCATCACCACATACCTGTTAATGTACAGCTCTTTTTCATACCTCCTGGTGTCATTTCAATAGGTCTACCCACTACGTCTGCCAACTAATGTGGTATTTGCCTACAGTATGTTTGAATTCTGGAACCAGTCCATGTAACATGTATAAAAGTACCAACTGGGTCTTGACATCATGTGCAGATAGGAGATGCAACATTTTGTCTGTCTTCCACTATCTTTCTGGAGTATAGTACGTTTTGTGGAGATAGCTTGTATTAGGGGGAGAGAGGCGATATAGCTAAGGTGTGCAGTGCCATCATGGCCGCTCCCCTTTTCATATTTTTTTTTATAGAGTCTAGCGCTACCTCCCAGCTAGTGCAAAGTACTGCAGTAGCATCAAGTGCATTGGCCAATAAGGTATGATATAATCTTGAAATGCTTTGCATGCCCCAGTTGTTCTATAGCTAGTTTAACTTCCTTGGAGTTGAACTCACAGAGCTCAGCCAGTTGATTTGTGTGTAGGTCTAAGGTGTGCCCCAGATGGAGGAAGCAAAAGAACTGAAATTTGTGTAGCATGAATTGTCTTATGTTCTTCGAAGGATTACATGCGGTCTCCCATCCATATGTCCCTATGTTGTCCCATTCTCTGAAACTCTGCAACCTAAGGACATCAGGGAGCCGGTTACCCTGCCACAGGTGGGTTTCTTGTGTGGGTCTTCCATTATGGCATTCTGCTAGCGTGACCTTTGTAATCTTGAGAAGGGTGTCTGCTAGCCCAGACCCATAATGGAATGCATACACATTTGTGTCAGTGAAGAGCACTAGTTCAACACGGTGTACAGGGTCGTCCTGACCACTGAAGAACCAATTGTTTACATTAAATATTTGAGCTGACCAGCCCTCCCTCACACACTGACCATATGCACTTCGTGAAGGAGACACTGGTCTGCTGACCTGGCCACAGGCGGCTTCTAACTTCTGTCTGCAGCTTGTCAAAGAAACTCTCAGGAGTGGTGTCCAGATAATTTTGGAGGTGTTATGATTATGATTATCATGTTCCTTCTCCTCTAGGTATCCCCCTTTTTAAGTTACATTTGTTAATCATTTACGTATAAATGACAGATATAGAATGCACTTCTTCGTAATGCAGAAATCAAGTCTGCTTGAATATATTCATAACATTTAATCTGAATTGCATTCTCTGTTCTATAATTATTGCTGAGCTGTGAAATAGGGTACATGAAAACTGATAATTTGGTTTCTCGTTTATTATTATCATTGAAAGAGTAGAGTTTCACAAAATGAAGATAAGTGAAAAAGCATCTGGCCACTTACTGCTAATTGTTTATTCTAAAAGGTTTAACAAAGCCCAGATAATTTTATATAAGTTAAGAATGGAGTGTTGAGGGGACAGAGAGGACTTTGTGCTAGGCGGCCTTGACGGGACAGGCCATGCAGAATTGCTTCACTTACATTTGCAAGTCTAACAGAAGAGCCTTTAGCCTTCACTTGGTGGAGAATTATTTGCCTTCCTTCCAGAGTATACAAAAATAGGAAAGTGAGCTATTATCTTAAACAATAACTTAATTATTTGAAGCAGGTATTAAGAATATGAACCATCTTTGAAACTCGAATTAGACACTTCTTTTGGTTCTGAATTCATCTCTGTAATTATTACTAGGTTTAGATTGATATAAAGCTAAAACAGCTAGAATATTTTCTTCTGTTCACCTCACTTTTATATGTTGCAGCTGCTATTCTATTTCCTTTTATTATAGTTACAATCCATATTGTGTGCACTAGGATAGGATTTTCATTTTAAAATAAATGTTTATAACGTGTCCATTGTTGTCTAGTGGTCTTGAGTGTGCCCTTCCATCATAAAAAAAAGACTTGGGCTCCACTAAGCATTCCTGCGAATTTTCACAATATTGATTGTTAACTGAAACAGATCCCACTCGAGTAATGCTCAGTTGGTTGCAGTGTGGCTGCAATCCAACTGGGTTTCCATCTTGGTTTGGCACATCAACAAAATCCTTAGTGCCCATGGATCTAGAAAGCCTATCTCCTGGGTGGTGTTCTAGAGAATCTATTAAAAAATAAATCAGAGGTGTAGAGCTGTGTCAGTAGAGCAGTCCTTTTGTACAAGCGGACCTACTCATTATTGATAACGTCAAGGTAGCTCACCTACATAGGTCATCACACAGTGTGGATGGCAGAGGGGAAATGTTTTGGTCCCAGTTCCTGGAGTAGCAATGCCATATGAATACCTAAGTATTAACAACTATCTGTCCTTACTGAAAGATTTGTATGTCAGTGAGTCGCCTAGGAGTCTGATCACATTGGGACAAGTGCTAATTTGTCACTGTTAATGGGCATTTCCAAAGTGCAACCATATATGTCTAGTATTTTCATTCGTCGTATTGATGTCAAAGATGGAAAATGCAGAAACAAAAGCACATCATCGGCACATCAGGAAATGCCAGCTGAGTCACAGTGTAAGTCATTTATAGAACAAGATACAGAATAAGGACCTTTGATCGTTACAGGGGATTTTAAAATCACATGAACCCCTAGATAACTCTGAGCAATCTATCACCTGGGGGTGAAGACGAGAAGTGGAGAATCCTGAAATTTGATCTACCAGCATACAGAAATGGCTGCAATTATCTACAGAATTAATGGGGATTCATTGAAATCTAGGTCTCAGAGCAGGCAGTGCGCGGTCCTCTTCTGACTTAGCTGGCACACATACCTTTAATTGAGCAAACCGTACAAACAGAAAAGAATACATAATGTTAGATCTTCGGCTTGGTCATTCGTGAAGGATATTATTATGATATAGAGTGAAGACAGTGATCATAATGCTTTAAGCCTCACAGTGCAAGGTTATTTAATACCAAGGTTTAGTGGACCAACCCCCATACAACTTGGAGAATTACAGCTTTCAAATAATTGGCGTATATAGAAGTGGTCCCAAGTTAGGAGTAGGTCACAAAAAAAAGCACACAATGATGCCAAAGGTGTTGAAGCATTAGATACTCTGTTAACATATATGGGAATTACTTATATACCAAATGACACACTGGTAATCCATGAGAAACTGTGCAATAGATTAAGACAGTGGTTCCCAAACTTTTTCGACCGGCGGCTCCCTTCACCTACATTGGCCATTGTTCGTGGCTCCCCATTATGTTACTTTTTTTTTCGGGTGGGCGATGTAAGCCCAGCCTCAGGAGTACTTCAAATTTTCTCCCTGCAAATAATTGGGATGTAGGCGATGAAGGTATTATCATATTGGTAACAAAATAAAAATACAAGTTGTTTACTTTTTTTTTTATTCAGTTAAGTCAGAAACAATACAATATCAAGAGCCAAAAATGTTTCCACGAATTAGCAACCTTTTTTGAACACATGTAAGATGAACCACACAACAAAGTTCTGTAGTAAATATTTTTTAATTAACAAGAAAAACCAGGGAGTCTGAATGTGAACAAAATAGAAAGGCCTATGTTTGGAAAATCCTAGTGAGATGGATGTGCTTGTTTTTCTTTACAAAGCTCCTCGAATGTTGGTGTTATTTTTGAGATCGCAACACACATTTCTTTTTCAAGGTGAATTTTTGCCCTATATTTTGACTTTATCACTGCAACTGCTGAGAAACCAGCTTCACAAAGGTAGGAAGTAGCAAACGGGATCAAAACACGCAGGGCAATCTTGCTAATCACTGGGTATTCATCTTGAGTTTGGCACCAAAACTCAAGCAGTGACAGAGACTGGAATTGTACTTTCAATGTTGAGTCACTTGAAATGTCAATGAGCTGTTCTGCTTCCTCGTTATTGAAATGCTGAGGTATCTCAGCATTGAAGGGATCTCTCACCCATTTTATTGGCTCCACTTCATCCTCTGGGAAATATTTCTGAAGGTAAAAATGCAGTTGTGACAAATACAGAACAAAAACTGTCCTCAGTTCCTCCTTTAATGCCATCTCATTGTCTTGCAGAAACTCTTCCAATGAAGGAAAACATTTATAGTCACCTTTGCTTACACTGCATTTCCAAAGGATGACTTTTTTCTTAAACCCTGAAACTTTGTCTGAGAGCTGCAAGATGGTAGTATTATTACCTTGCAAGGACTTGTTCAGTGTGTTCAGTTTTTCAAAAAGATCCGAAAGAAAAGCCATTTGTATTAGAAAGTCTGCATCAATAAATTTGTCAGCAAAACAATGTTCATCATCGTGTTGATATGAGTATATTTCATTCCTAAGCTCATACACCCTAAGCAGGGAGTTACCGAGAGACAGCCATCGAGAACTGCTGTAGAACAAGAGGCATGAGTGTTCGGCACCCATGTCTTCACACAGCTTAGCAAAAAATCTTGCTTTCATTGGTCTTGTTTTAATAAAATTTATCACTTTGGTGACTATTTTCAGAATATTATGCAGTTCTTTATTGAGGTTTCCTGCTGCTAGTGCTTCTCTATGTATTATACAGTGTGTCCAAATAGCATTCGGTGCTTTAGACCGTATGCGAGCTTGAAGTCCTTGGTAGCATCCAGCCATTGAACGACCCCCGTCTGTACAAACTCCAACACATCTCTCCCAGTCAATCTGATTCTGTACCATAAAATCATCCACAACCGCAAACAAATCTTGACCGGTAGTTCCACCTTTCATTTCCTTACAGAACAACAAATCCTCAACTATTTTTTTTTCATTAACAAACCTGACATAGCAAATAAGATGGGTGTCTTTTTGGGTGTCTGTTGCCTCGTCCAGTTGGAGTGCAAAGTCTTTGCCTTTTAAGTTACACATGAGCTGATCGTTAATATCGTCAGCCATATCGTTTATCCTCCGGCTGATAGTATTATTAGAAAGAGGCACTTTGAGCAGCTGTTTACCAGCATCTTCGCCAAGCATGATGGTTACCATATCAACAGCAGCAGGCAAAATCAGCTCTTCTGCAACTGTGTGTGGTTTTTTTACACTGTGCAACACGATAGGCCACTTTATAAGAAGACAAGAGGGCGTTACTGTTAACTTTGGCTTGTTTTGAGAAAGTGGTCTTTTGTAACTTGGCTTCTGTTAGTTTTCTTTGGAAAAATTCCCTTGGCTTTCCAACCACATTTGGGTGAAGACTTTCAAGATGACGCTTTAGTTTACTTGGAAGCAAGGATTCTAAAGCCAAAACTTTTAAACAGATTACACATTGAGGACGCTCCTCATTATTAACCTGTACACATGTGAAACCATAATCTAGATACCTGTCATCATACTTTCTGTACTTGGTTTTTCGCTTCCCATCCTCTTTTTTCTCTGAAGAACCTCAGACTTCACTTTGCTCAGACGAACTTTAACTCGGCATTAAAAATCTCTTCATTGTCAATCATAAAGATGCCAATCAGTTCACACGTAGAAGAGAAGAGAAGAAAGGGAAAGACTGAGGAAGAGAAAAACGAAATAGTGTCACAATGGTAGAAAACAGAAAGCTGCAAGAGTGAGCTGAAGGGGAAGGAAGTGGTTTTAAAATCATTGAAGAGGCCTGAGATGGATTTAGTATTACACTGCCTCAGTATTCCGTTTTCCCACATTTAATTTCAGCAGCCCATGTTTAAGAGGAGGACTTTGGGTACTGGCCCATTTTTATTTACAAATTTAGCAATGTCGTTCACACTCCCACTCTGCAGTTTCTTGAGAAAAGGGGTGGTTTCTGCAGGGTGCAATTCTTAGCATCAAGATAGGGGCAATATGTGAAGGCATTAACAACTATGGTGCAAGGCAAAGTTGTTACCCCCTTAACAACAAATAGAAGACTCTTGATGGGCTAAAGGTCACATGGCACTCAATATATATTTGGCTTTATGGCTTTTTTAGCCAATGTGCTTGAAAACGTTTTTTTTTTTTTTTAATTGCCAATATATTCTACTTTTTTAAAACGTTCTTTAGGAACTACTCCTTGAACATCCCTGGGGAGAGCTGCTGCAGTAGGAAATTGGCAAGTTCTCAGGACCCCATTCTAGTCCATCATTATTTTGCACACTGTGCCACTTCAGTCTTTAGTCCGAGCCATATGCAAATCAGTCTTGACCCTGCTCTAATGTGAAGAGTGTGAACAGTGCAGCCCAAACTGCCTGACCAGTTCTTCCCTAACCAGAGCACAACACAACTCATGACTGGTTTTGCCCTTATTAGGGATCACTAGCCAAATATTGCTTGGCTCCAGTGCCACAATGTGCCACAATGTGCCACAATGTGCCACAATGTGCCAGGGGCCCACACCTGGGCCTAACCGCACACTGAAGTATACAGAAAAAAAATGCTTGATTTAATCTCAACCACTAGCAGTTTCTCAGGACCCCATCCCTCCAGTCCATCTTTATTTTGCACACTGTGCCACCTCTATTTGTATTCAGCCATAAGCGAATCAGTCTTGACCCTGCTCCAATGGGCATAGTCCAGCCCGACTTTAACCGTCGTATAGCCATGTTGCTTACCTGGGGAAATTTGTGTGGGAAATCTCCTAAGAAGTGTATAATGATGAGAACGAGCGCCTTTGTAATGTGTGGCCTAACTAGTCTTGTGTTTTGGAAAGAAAACAATTCTGTCATTTGAAAGCGTTTGTTTTCCGGGAGAATTAACAGTTATGTTAGTCTGCAGGTTCTAATCAAAACGTTGGACCCTGGCACTTATTCCTTTATAAATTAAGCAGGGAATGCGTGTGTTGTATTACAAACACGAACAAACACCCTTCCACACTCAGTGCTGGGAGCGCCCTCCCTGGCAGAGACTCTTCCCGCCCTCCCAGCTGAGCACGAGGACACAGAATCTGGGCCAGTGACAACCAGCAAGGAACACACGTGTGCTCTGGCATTATGACCGGCACGAGAGCGGAAATCGAAAATAAATGGGGTGAAGCATGGGGGGAGGGGTTAAAAGTTTGTATATGTGCACGCAGTTATATTCTCCAAGGTCTACACAGTCTACAATGTAGATTCCAAATTCTAAAAACGATAATAATTACGGTAATTACCTGACAATGAGCTGAAATTCGACTTGGAATGCTGAGGGGGCTCTCGGAGTCTCTAAATTGCCGCGCGCCTGTAAATGCCGAAGAACGTAATCACGCTGGGTGAAACCATAATGCCAGACGTTGACAGGTGGGGCTCATGTAATCCCCCCGACATGAAATGCTAATGTCTACTGCTCGACTGGAAAATAATTACCTCCCTGCGTAAGTTACGCTGGTATAAACCGCGTGCATAAATCGTTTCTGAAGTGTGGCATTTCATGTTTTCAAAAATGCGCACGGCGCACCGGGGTGCCGCGGCGCACAGTTTGGGAACCACTGGATTAAGAGAACTGTTTACTAGGGAAGTTAGGATAAGAATACAAGTGGCAGCAAGTCCAGAATACGACAAGGCACTAAGGTCTGGCTGTAGCTGCTAGGACAGCGGATAATAAACGTTTCTACCACAAAGTGGCCGATGGCAGTCACCAAATCACATCGGAGATTGAGCACTACATTTAACCTCAGGTATGGGGTAGACCACTTCGAAGGCCTGTAAACTAAAACTGAAGTAGAGGCAAGCATAACATCAGATGTAGAAGTGCATGGGACATCTGAAAAGCTAAGTCCACTAGGGATCACTTTAGATGAAACCTATGAAGACATCTATAAGATCGCTAGTGGCAAGGCCCTGTGGCCAGATAAAATCCAGGGGGACTTATATGCCTCAGAACCTAATATTTGTGGCCCTTATGTAAACTGACTTACCAACAGTATACTGGAGGGTACTGAGATACCAAATTCTTGGTGCGAACTGAGATTGTACCGATATATAAAAAAGGTGAAGGGGACAATCTTGTAATTATAGGCCTAAAATCTGGTTGGCAACCTACAAAAGATTTTCTGTTGCCAGATATCTGCAAGCTGACTTTCATGGGAAAACCATCAGTATAGATCAGATCTCTAGATTCTGCTCGATATATTGGAAAACAATCACATTGGGAAAGGGACATCTTTATGTTGGGTTTGTTGGCTGCCAGTCATTTTCCAATCTGATTTCACCCCATAACCTCTGGAATGTGCTGGTGCGCATAGGAGTCCCAGAAAACATTCTTTCAATTCTATTATGACTACATAATAGCAACTTTGCTCAGGTCAGGTGGGGAAGTATGGGTGAAACAACTAATCGAATTGCAGTTGAAAAAGGGGTCAGGCAGGGATGCGTATTGGCCTGACTCTTTTAATTGTAATGCAACAACATGATAACATATTTAGACATTACCTGAAGTGATACACCAAAAACTCGTTCTATAAAAGCCTTATCTTTACTATTTGTAGACAATACGCTGTTAATTGCTAAAACGTCCTCTAGGTTTGCAGGTCCTGGTGGACCGGTCTATAGAATTTTGCAAAGATCGTAGGCTGGAGTTAAAAACGTCTGAGGCAAATTGCATGTCCTTTAACCCCTTTAAATTCCATAAGGATATTTTAAATTGAAAAGATAGAGAGGGTTACAAACCTTGAATTTCTGAGTGTAAGGCAGACTAACAGTATGAACTGGCTACACCAGTTAAACAAAAGTGCATTGAAATTACAACATCAATCCACTGCCATTTTAAAATTGTATAAAAAACAAAAATTAGAATTGTCTCTCTAGCAGTAGAAATTTATAATACAAAAGCATTGGGGTCTGCGCTCTATGGGGCACGTTTTTGGCCCAAGAAAAGGAAGATAGGACAACTGTGGTGGAAAATAAATTCTTAAAATCACTAGAAAACTTACCGCAGAGAACCCATTTTGTGCTGCTATATATTGACTTTGGCCATCGACCGATTGCGCATATTGTAAAATCGAGACCTCTGTTATATTGTGGAAGATTATGGCATACAGAGGAAATAGGCCCATATAGGACTGCATTGAAAGAACTATTGCAATCCAGTAACTGCCTCATTATCCCATGTTTAGCTTATGTAAAAGCAACATTGTATCAACTAGGGCTGGCAGTTTTATGGGATTCCCTGACAGAAGTCCGTTGGGTAACTAAGTCAGTTCTTAAAGAAATATTTTTTCACTCTGTATGGAAAGGAGAGTTGCTTAAGTTTCTGGATAGAAACATCACAGATAGGTTTTTGGAAATGCATACCAATGTTTGAGCCCTTTCTTGATAATCTGTCTTGCCCTGTAGCTAAACAACTATATGTTAAATATAGGTATGAAATCCTACCAACTAAGACTTTTTGTTCAGGATGGTGTAAGACCAAGTGTGAAAACGCGCCTTGTCCAGCATGCAAAAGAGGGTTAGAACCAGCGCTTTACTTGTTTTTCTTCTGTAATGCTTACATCGGCCCTCAAAAGAAATAGATTTTACCAATTTGTCGTATGTTAGGGATTAGGCAGCATTTAGAAGCATTGAGAATCTGTAGATATAGTGCAGATGAAGTAATTGTCTATATTCTATAATGTGGCTAAATTTCTGAGTATTATTCGGCTTTTGAGAAGGAAGTTGTGTGTCAGATTCTTAAAGTGGCTTGCACGACCACTGGATCATCTAATGCATTTTATAGTTTAAATTGTCTTATATACTAATGCATTACAATGGGGTTTGAACTAGATTTATTACTAATTTATTATGCTGTATTTTATAGATTAATCTATCCACAATATAATCTAGAGCCAAAAACTCATTAAAGATGTGGAATAAGAATTCCCAATGTATTAAGTCAACACTTTTTTAAGTCAGTTAGGTCCTGGGCTTGTGGCTCCACCAGTGGATGTCCTCTGGCCAGTCTTAGCAGTAGGCACCTACGGCTACGCTTGGGACTGTGGCGCGGTATGAAGCTGCTTTGATCTTCACATACCAAGGCCATTATAGCCTTAAAGAGCCAGTTGGCCATGGTCTTTATGAACATTTGATTTCTGAGTCGAGTGATAGGAGGGCTGCAGGAAGAACATAGCTCTGGAGACCTATCCAGCTTCGTGATTACCACTGTGGTAGTCTTACATAAATGCTTGGGCGTCTACCATTCTGGATGGCTTTGCTAAAGAGGGATAGCAAGTGTGGGTTCATAGTAACTGCTTAGATTTATTAATAAATTGTATTGGAAAGCTGTTTGTCCTCGGTGTTCTCCCGGAATGCATCTCTGCTATTGCCTCGGAGCTCTCTTGCGCCCCTAGAGACAGGTCTATTTCATCCTGATCTGAGGTGCTGAGCTTTCTAGCCACTTAAGTCGTTGATTACTGGGTTAGCTGCTCTATTTCTGGTGATGGGTGTGAAACAAATAATGATTTGTAATATACTGCAAAGGCCTCGGTTATTTCTTTCACCCTGGTCACCCTTTGTCTCACTAGCAGTCACTCTATCGGGGACGATTTTGTCCAACATGTCCACTGTCACCAACCAATACACCAGTTTAACCATCTCTTTGTCAAGGTCGTACACTACAATTTATGAGGCTATGCATATATGTTTGGCCCTTTTCAAGGAAAATCTCGTATTAGTGTTGAGATGCAGTAGCTGTCTAAGAAGCAATGCTTCTTTAGAAATAGAGGCTTGCTCTCCCTGTTGTGCCATCCTCACTTCCAGGTATAGCAAACTGACATCCCTTTCCCTTCTCTTCCACCAGCCTCCATGCACCACATTCCACGCTGTATAGAACTCAGGTGTATATTTGTAATGCGATTGGCAAGTGATCTCACAACCATTGCAGAAGTATCTTGATTCAGACTACAACTTGGGAGTTTAATGCTGGTAGGAAAAGGTAGTCTATTTTAGAAAAAGAGATATGTACATTAGAATAAAATGTGAATGATCGATGTTCCCAGTGTGAGGTGGGCCACACATTTAGTAGCTCTAATGAGTTGGCCCAGTCTGGTGGTTTTGATAATCTATGTGGGCCCAAAGACCTGGGTTGCCAAGTGTCATGAAGTCTGTTCATGGTTGCATTAAAGTCTCCAGCCGATATTAAATTCCGGGTAGCCACATCTGTAATTATAGGAGTGTGTGTATGGTTTCACTGAGGAGCAATAGAAGCAAGTACTCGCTAAAAAATGCACAACTCTGCCCCGCCATATGATTAGACACATCATTTGATCTATGTTGATGGGGGAGTGATTTGTGAATAAGTATTGCCACTCCAATAGACTTGCTTGCAAATCTCGAATTAAAGACCCTTCTGTACTCATGTACCCAGGAAGCCACAGTTCTTGTCTTTAATGTGTGTCTCCTGCAACAGGACTATGTCGGGATATTACTGTGTAATATAGTGCAGCACCACTCCCGTTTTGATCTTATTTTTAAGTTCATTAACATTCCAAGATAAAATCTAGTAGTTTTTGGAAGGGGGGTTGTTGATTCTTGCTACCCATAGCCATGTGTTGATGTGTCCATGGAATGCATGCCACAAATGCGGAACATTACAACAGAGTCTCCACACCCAAAGAACTGGCTACTTCTACACGCCTACAATTCACGTTTTTACATAGATATTAGTACACATCAACGTGTGCATAAAATGGGGAAGCTATTAAATGCACAATGGCCAAGAAGCACACTGCACCTGTGCAACTCTCCTCAGGTAGTGTGAACTTGCACAGATATTAAGAAGTATTGAGACAATGACCAGTCAATACTCACACAGATTCAGAGCCGGCTTTAGCATTGGTGACACCCAGTGAGACAGTTTTTTTTGGCATCTTCCCCCCTGACCTCCTTGTCCACCAGTTTCCTCACTACCACTCTCCAAAAGTGCCCCTCCTCTCTCCATAGCCTCTCTCTGACATACTTTTAATTCTTTGTAGTTCTACTAACAGCTCACTCACACTCAGTTCTGTGGTCTGCATGGTACACGTTCTTTGAGGCAGGCCTATTAACCCTCTGCACTGCTTTATGATGAGTCAAAACTGCCACTAGAAATAATTTGATCTCTCACCAGTAGAAATATTAATCACCAGAGTTATCTCGACATGTTTACTGTTGCCTGAAAAGTGCTGGAAACACAAGGAAGTTCACTTTAAACCAATAGTTGTTTTTAAACACAGCGCCTGCCAAAGTCAGCACTAGGTGCGGCTGCACTGGTCTGCACCGCCCTCAAGCCAGCCGTGCACAGGTTCTCAAGTACCGACTATAAAGGAGCGTAGCTTCAGGAGGGTGCCAGGGGGTGCGTGTGGTGTTACCAGGGGTGGCCACTTTATAGGGGCGAAGGGGCATTGCCCTCTAGATCTGCTGCCCCGTAATATTTGTTACATTCAGGTTTTTTAAATTATTATTACGTTTTTTGCCTCTACTGTCTGAACTCATTTTCTGGCAGAACCGAGAGTACTTCAGTGTAGGCGGGGCTTCATGGACTGTAGTCTGCAGATTGAGCAGTGAAGGAGTCTTTAAGTGCGCATGTCAGGTTGGACAGGTGCCGTTCTATGTCCAGCCCGACATGCGCATTTGAGACCTCTTCCTATCTGCCCAATGTTAGTGAGCCTGGAGGTCACAGACAGAGCCCCCCAGTCTCCTAAGGGGCGCTAGGTTTGCCTGACTGGGCCAATCCTGGTGCTGCTAGAGCAGCATCTAGATTGGCTCAGGAGCAGGAACAAGAGATGCAATTATGCCTCCTTTATTCCTCGCACACTTGAGGCAGCTGAGGATGGAAAGATGAGGACATGGACCATCAGTGCATGGCTTCATTTTGAAGCCATGCAGTGATTGGCCATTTTCTATTTGTCCCATACTCTGTTCAGTTTTGTGCCCAGCGCCAGGAGCGGCGTTGTGCAAGCGGGAGAAACCAGAGAGTAGTGCTATGTCCTCCTCCTGCTGCCACCCCTACGGAATGAACAGGTCCTTCAATCAATCAATCAATCAAAAAATGTATAGAGCGCGCTACTCACCCGTAAGGGTCTCAAGGTGCTGGGGGGGGGGGAGAAAAAAGAAGATGGGGGGCTGACGATTACTGTTCAAAAAGCCATGTCTTGAGGTGTTTTCTGAATGACAGGAGGTCCTGAGTCTTGCGGAGATTGGTGGGGAGGGAGTTCCAGGTTTTGGGGGCGAGGTAGGAGAAGGATCTGCCTCTGGCGGTGGCACGTTGGATGAGGGGGACAGTGGTGAGGGCGAGGTCGGCGGAGCGGAGGTGGCGAGTGGGAGTGTGGAAGTTCACTCTTTCGTTGAGGTAGGCTGGTCCAGTGTTGTGGAGGGATTTGTGGGCGTGGATGAGGACTTTGAAGATTACCCTTTTGTCGATAGGAAGCCAGTGAAGGGATCAGAGGTGGGAGGAGATGTGGTCATGGTGTGGGAGGTCCAGGATGAGGCGAGCGGCTGCGTTCTGGATCCTCTGGAGTTTCTGCTGAAGCTTGACTGTGGTGCCAGCGTAGAGGGCGTTTCCGTAGTCTAGCCTGCTGCTGATGAGTGCATGGGTGACAGTCTTTTTGGTTTCTATGGGTATCCATTTGAAGGTTTTTTGCAGCATGCAGAGGGTGTTGAATCAGGAGGAGGTGATAGCGTTGATTTGCTGGGTCATGGAGAGAAAAGAATCTAAGATGACACCGAGGTTGCGTGCTTGCGTGGGTGGCGGGTGTTGGGGAGATCCTAGGGCCACCAGGAGTCATCCCATATTGTTTTGTTGGTGCCGAAGATGATGATTTCGGTTTTGTTGGAGTTTAGTTTGAGGTGGCTTGCTGTCATCCATTTGGCAGTGTCAAGGAGTCCGGCGTGGAGGTTGGTTTTGGCAGTGGTAGGGTTTCTGGTGAGGGAGATGACGAGCTGGGTGTCGTCTGCATAGGATATGATGGTGATTCCGTGTGGCCGGAGGATGTTGGCGAGCGGAGCCATGTAAATGTTAAAAAGGGAGGGGCTGAGGGAGGACCCTTGGGGAACTCCGCAGATGATCTTAGTGGCTGGGGATTGAAAAGCAGGGAGGCAGACTTTCTGGGTCCTTTCGGCGAGGAAGGAGACGAGCCAGTCCATGGCCTGGTGTCGGATTCCTGCGTCGTAGAGGCGTGTATGGAGTATTTGGTGGCAGACAGTGTTGAAGGCTGCGGAGAGGTCCAGGAGGATGAATGCGATGGTCTCGCCCTTGTCGACTCTGGTTCTGATGTAGTCAGTATAGGCGATGAGGGCAGTCTCAGTGCTGTGGTTCTTGCGGAATTTAGACTGGGAGGCATCAAGTGCATTGTTTCCCTCTAGGAAGTGAGACAGGCGGGCGTTCACTAACTTCTCAGCGGCCTTGGCGGGGAAGGGGAGAAGAGAAATTGGGCGGTAGTTTGTGAGGTCATCGGGGTCTGCTTTGGATTTTTTCAGGAGTGCGGTTACTTCTGCATGCTTCCAGGGGTCTGGCAAGGTGGCGTCGTCGAAAGAGCTGTTGATTACGGCGCGAAGCTTGGGAGCGATGGTTGGGCTGGCCTTGTTGAAGATGCGGTGGGGGCAGGGGCCCGAGGGGGGAGCCTGAGTGGATGGAATTCATGGTTATTTCGGTTTCTTCATCGTTGGTAGGGGCCCAGGTGTGTAGTAGGTAGGGGAGGGGGGGTAAGTTGTTGTTGGTCGTGTCGGTGGTGGGTGCTGGTGGTGTGAAGCTGTTGTGTATGTCTAAGATTTTGAGGTGGAAGTGGTTGGAGAGGGAGTCGCAGAGGTTTTGTGTGTGAGTTGGGTCGATGTTGCGGGCTTTGGGTTTGGTGAGCTCTATGATGATAGTAAAGAGTTCCTTGCTGTTGTGTGAGTTACTGTCTATGCGTTCCTTGTAGTAAGCCCTTTTGGTGGTACGTATGAGTTGGTGATGTTTGCGTATGGTGGTTTTGAGGGTGGAGAAGTTGGTTGTTGAGGGTTCCTGGCACCAAGCTTTCTCTGTTTTGCGGCATTCACGCTTGGAGGCTTGGAGTTCAGTGGTGAACCAGGGTTCACCACTTGATGTTGCGGGTGGTGATGTTTCTTCTAAGAGGGTGGAGTGAGTCAGCGCAAGTTGTAATCCATTGTGTGAGGTTATGGGCAGCAGTGTTGGGGTTGTTGGTGTTGGGGGGGTTATGTGCGAGTTGGGCATTCAGGTGTTCTGTGGGGCTCTTGTTACACATTCTGTAGGGTGTGGTGTGTTGGTGGTGGTGTGTGGGGGGTTTCGAGAAGGAGAAATGGACGCAGTGATGGTCGGTCCAGTGGAGTTCGGTGGTGTGAGTGCAGGTTATGTGGTTGCTGGAGTTGAAAATCGCATCTATTGTGTGTCCTGCTGAGTGGGTGGGTGATGTGACTAGTTGTTTGAGTCCTAGGTTCTTGAGGTTGTCTAGTAGGGATGTGGAGTTGTGGTCGTGGGGGTTTTCCAGGTGAAAGTTAAAGTCACCAAGGAGGATGTAGTCAGTGGAAGTGAGGGCGTGGGGGCTGATGGTGTCAGCGATGGCATCACAGAAGGGGGCGAGTTCCTGGTGGTCTGTAAATGAGGGTTCCTCTGAGGGTGGTGTTGGCGTTTATGTGAATTAGGAAGTGCAGGTGTTCTGCACTGTCTAGGGTGTCGTGTATGTTGGTGGCGATCTTTGTGGTGTTTTTATGCATAATGGTGATGCCACCTCCTGGTTTGTTTACACAGTGTCTACAATGGATTTTTTAGCCTTGTGGGATGGCTGTGGCTATGTCGGGCTCAGATGAGGGATTCATCCAAGTTTCCGTGAGGAAGGCAATGTCCGGGGAGTGTGATGTGATAAGGTCCCAGAGTTCGATGGCATGTTTGTGTACGGAGCGGGTGTTTAGGAGTATTCAGTTAAGGTGGTTCTGGGGGCTGTTGTTGTTGTGGTGCATAATGGTGTTGGTGTGGGAGGTGTTAGTGTTGTTGCAGAGCGTGGTAGCGTTGCAGGGCATGTTGGAGTCCTTTGGGGCTTAGAGCGTAGCAAAGGCCCACCTTCACAACAATACTGCATTTTTTACCAGGCCATCTGCAGCCATAATTACAAGGTACCAGATTGGGTGGGGGGGTGGTGGAGGAGTTGGGGGGGGGGGGGGGTTACAAAAGAATTATGAATTATGACACCAGTAAGCAAAGAATAGACATTAAAAAACATGAAATCGGCCTGCTGAGACTCTGAGCAGGTAGACTTTATGTTTTTAACCCTCTAACAGACAGAATTATGTGGCAACTTATTTTTATTAAAATAAAGTGTTATTTACTCGGGCACATGCAAGGCCTTCACTTTACTGGTGCTGAGTGCTTTTCAAATTTACTGAGTTTCTGCCGGCTCATGACTGGTCTCATAACTAGGAAGAACAAACCAAGATCAAAATCTTTATAGTAAATATATTAATCAGGATGTTTTATCATTCCATTTCTTAAATGTGAAACAGGCGAGGGGCAACATTACTAAGGAATGCACTATTTACTCTCTTTCACTTTCCTGCTTTTTAGGGGCGAGCACAAAGCACTCCGTCCCTCTTCTATTCTCTCTTTAGGGGGATTTTAACCATGCCCACTTTCATTGGTTGTGGGCTTGCCTTTTAAAATCTGTTTGTTTTTCTCCATGAAAGGCATTCATACGTCATGCCTTTTCCGGTGTTTAGCACTCCTCGAGAGCACCAGTAAACTACTGGAAACATACGAGGCTCCAGGTTTTCTGTATGGTTTCTGGACTACTTTTTCTCTTTATTTCTCAGCACAATTGCGCTCGTTGTTTTTTTTTTTTTTTTTGCTATTTAATGTGGCAAGAAAACTCCGGTTAGGAGCTTACAATGCTAATAGCTCTAACTCGACGTAATGCGAGACCTGTTGCATTACAAATGCTTGTTTACATTTGCATCTGCAGCCTTGGCCTTATGTGTTTCATGAGTGAACTGTGATGGCTGCTCGTCTTGTGCAATGAAAAGGCTACGAAGCGGGCAGTATTTTACTTTTACAGATCGGCCTTTACCAGCTTATCTAGCAAGCCTTTATCTGTACATGGACTAGAGGTTTTGTACTTACCGCCTAACGCAGCTTGTTAAAAATATTACCAGGAAAACAAAATTAAGATTGAAAGTGTGCAGTACTAAAAGTGTGTTTAGTGAATGGAACGACGTCAAGTACACCCACAGCAATTATGAGCTCTCAAGTCTGGCACGAGCAGTAGTGACATAAATGATGTCCTAAAAAGTAAAAAAGAAATGAAATCAAGGTGAATGTGTCAGTTCTCGCTAATTTCAATTGCTTGCCCGACTCCCTGCTTAACTTCGATGCTCTAAATTCGATTTCTCAGACACCGAGCACAACAGGGACATGCCATTACCATGCACCATGAATGATTGTTGAGGAGAATATCTGCTAGTCGGTTTTCTAGGTAGCAATGTGTTTTGACTACAGGGAGCGACCCATTCCGTGTGACCCCAGAGCGGCTTCATAAACTGCAACACAACTAAAAGGTCTAAGGGTTTAGAGAGCAGACTTCACTGATGCCGATGCTAATACAGTGGCATGCTAGGTCATCTTCCTCTTGTATTAACTGCACTCACAGCAAAGCAAATAGGTCTATGTTTAATGTACTAACATGGAAAACCAAGACAGGTCAGACATAAAAGAAGGACTAACGACTTTACACTCATTTTTATATCCGTCCTGTCCCCTGTTTTTTGCGTAGCTTTGTGAATGTGTGCCTATATAAATAAACACACATTTACAAGACTATACATAGAAAATTAGCTATGTCTTGACCCCCCACCCTCCACCCCCAACCTGCCCCCACCCACCTCTCTCTGCCCCCACTTCGTATCTCTGCTGGGAGCAGACAGGGGACTGTGTTGCCTGACAATAACAGATAAATTACTTAATTATTACATACTTTGTAGGCGTCTGTTAAAGGAGAGCATACCTTTAACTTATGCTTCCCTAGATAATTTTACCTTTGTCCCAAAAACCGGGACATTTGTTTAAAATGAAGAGAAGTGTCAGGACACCACACCGGGACAGTCCTCTAAAAACCGGGACGTCTGGTCACCCTAATGCAGAGGTCTCCAAACGTTTTAATGCCGCGCCCCCCCAGTTGAAAAATAAAAATCATTGGGCCCCCCCTCAGAATTTTTCACAATTATTTTATAAACATGGCAATGTTTAAAATGTGTCTAAACCTATTTATACATTGCAGTTAAGTACTGTTACCTTTTTAAAACTGCAATAACATGCTTCTGCTTAAAACAAATGCCTGTTATCTGTATAATATTTATTTTGGCCAGAGTCTGGGGCCCCCCCTGGGATCACTTGAGGCCCCCCCTAGGGGGGCCCACCCCCCAGTTTGAAGACCTCTGCCCTAATGTGTTAGCTCAATCAATCCAGCCCTATTGGCTTTCAATAGAAAACAACATGGAAATTCATGCACACAAAAAGTAACAGAAAGGAAACATAAATGTCTGTAGGAAAGACAGTGGTGGCTGCTGAAATTAGAGAGTGGTGGGGCTGGGCTGAGGAGGATGGGGCTCTTTGGGGTTCACATTAGGGGCACAGCACTTTTGGAAGCTCTCTGTGCTCGACAGCACAAGGTTATTGAACAAGGAATGATGACTGATTTGGCTCTTGTCATTTAAATCGATGCCGTGCGTTTTGCACATATGCTTCACCAATGTCCTCATTAATTTGATTCCCTAACATTTCACCAGATAGTGCTTGACAGCTGCACCAGGCTGCCACACCCTTGGGGTGACCCAACACTTGTACCTGTCTTGACCATGCAACCTTCTGCCATCAGTCCATCGCGCTAACACTCGCCTGCACACACATACAACTGTTAGTTCCCACTTGGCACTGAAAGTTTGGGATGGGCACTGAGAGTCTGGGTGTTACCATTTCGAGGTGCTTTTCAGCTCCCTCTTTCTGATTCGCATGCACTTCGCGCTATATAAAAGGTGCACAAAAAAGTGAAATCAAAGCCTTAACATAAAGAAAGATATATAGATACCTGGTCACTGGCTGAGTTGTACAAAGAGAAACAAGAAAACCTGGGTAAATCGTGGCTTTCCAGGTTTAATTGCATGATCTTAAGCAAATATTTTATTTCACCAAAACTTTTTCCTCGTTATTGCATATGAAAGGACTTTCAAATATGACTTCAGAATACAAACGGCACACAAAGCTATTGTGTCAGGTTTAAGAGACTAATGTTGCTGTATAATATCTGAGGCAAGTTGGTGGTTTGTGTTAAAAACAATTACTTTCCATAAGTACTTCTCAGTGCAGCTGTTGCGACGCCCAGATCCTGGAGGGTGGCTGCACTATCAGTCTTGTGGAAAGCTGACTGCCAACAAAGCAGCTCTCACACTGACCAGAAGTATGCAATGTGTCACATGCTGTGCAATTTGTCCTCTTGCTTACCGATATGATAGCTCCAGTGCTTAATTTGTGCTTGTTGTTTCCGGTGCGGAGCAACAGCACTTATTTCTGAGGGCCAGGGCTTAGTTTTCTGTCTCAAGCATTTACTGGGAGCAAAAGACATGTGGAAAAGACGGAGGAAGAGAAAAACAAAAAAAGCGTCAGAAAGGGGGAAAGCAGGAAGCTGCAAGAGTGAGATGAAGGGGGAGGGGTGGCTTTAAACGGACTGAAGAGGCCCGAGGTGGCTTCAGGATTACGCTGCCTCAGTATTGTGTTCTTGCACTTTTAATTGCAACAGCCGCTTGTTTAAGAGGAGAGTTTTGAGCACCAGCACCTTTTTTTATACAAATTAAGCACTGGATAGCTCAATGGGTTAAGGACCATGCCCTTTGTCATAGCGCCCACAGATGTCATGTTTGAAGTATGGTACACTAGTTCATGCATTATTATTCACTTTTTTGAGAAGGAAAAACACTTGAGATTATTTAAGCCCCCTGTCCCTTTGCTTGAACAAAAGACCATGCGATCTCTTTTGCTGCAATGCCGATTTAGGCCCCAGACTCGAATGGGTCATTTTTTTTTTTTTTTTTTTTGAGAAACAGAGTGTTTTTTAAACCGCAAAATAGCAATTATTTGGAACACATAGGGATGTGCTCACCCTGGGGTACAATAAAAATAACACAAGATTAGCTTTATAACATTACCGAAGGCAAGGCACTAAATCACACATGCTTGCATCCACTCCTATTGCGTGATAAATGGGGAAAGGGCGGGATCTATGCCTCTGAACGGCAGATGGCTGCCCTCACGCAGGGATGAAGACTCGGACGCCCAAAATCATGACGCTAGAAGTATCACTGGCCTATGATGAATACTGCCATAGCTCATAATGGAAATGAAGGGCTTTAAAGCAGTGAGCCCTGTGCGTCACAGTGTAGGAAGTTGATTTACTGCCTGGCTTCCGTCTCGGGCTTCAAAGCGAGGCGTGGTAGGCAGGCTGGAAAAGACAGCCCAGACTTAAATGCATCGATTTGTTTAGAGATGCAATTGTATCTCTAAACAAATCGATCTATTTAATATTTTTTTATATGAATGTGCAGGAATTTTATAGGGGTGCAACCACTCAGCCCTAAAAGAGAAACCGCCCCTGAGGAACGACAAAAAGGATAAAGTAAAGAACAATCTAGAAGACAGGAAAAACACATACAAGTCTTGAGTAAAGCACTTTAAAAAGCTTGCTTTCTGTATACAATGCAATAGAAGTTGGTGAGCCACGAAATTAACATTTCCTTGAGAGATAATGAAGAGAAGGGTGGGTTGGGGAAACAAAATATTTGCGTAAGATCATACAGTTTGGTTAGAAAGGGGAAGCCAGGATTAATCCCAGGTTTTATGCTTCACTTTGTACAAATAGGCCATTAAATGAATATCTCTTTGTCCCTCCTTTTTTTTACCTCAAATGGTAATGCTTTGTTTAAGCTGAGCATAAGCGTTTGATCCCGTGTACACTTTTAGTATACTTCTTATGGCTTAAAGTGATTTAATTTGTTGGTTGCAGTGTCCTTTAAAAATTCTTGCTCGCTAGTGGTCAGTTCTGCCTTTTGCTCCCTTCTGTTTCGGAGCAGTGACCAACTATTGTATTATGCCACTTTGGTTTCTTTATCTGTTGCTGTGACGGGCTATTTTGACATTTCTTTGGTGCTCCATTTTCATTGTGGGTTTTTTAAGGCTGGTAGCTGCCTGCGTTTGATTGCAGCATTGCGTTCCTCCCACCTCCTCCCATGTTGCTGACATTTGTATTGGCTTTATTCCAGTGCTGGCCTCATCTCTGGCTCCTAACATAAGCTTATTTTATAGAAGAAACACCCAGTCATTTAGCTCACTGCTCACAAAAGCCCCAATATGGCCTTTGTGGTATAATGCAGGTAAACCTAGAAGCAATGATGTGAAACCTGCTTAGCATTGCATCTGGGGTCTCTTCTCGGGCCACTCCCTGCCTGCACTCAGGACAGTGCACCCAGGGCATTGCTTATCTCCTTTATAAGGGCCATACATTTTCTCAGCCTGCTCTGCTATTATTAACTTCTTTAGAGCTTTGTTGAAATGTGAGGCAAGAACGCTTGCAAGACTTAATTCTGTTAAAATAAAAATAAAATACTTTTCCAGCCTTATTTTCCATCGTATCTCCTCAAGGGCTTGTGATTTCTGATGTCAGTAGCCATCAGTGATCACCAAAACATGGCAGGAAAAGACGAAACAATGAGACAGGGTTGACCAATTTATGTGGAAAGAAAAATCCAGTTATGAATTTACAATGCCAATAGCACTAACCCAAGAAAATACGAGACCTTTTGCATTGGAAATGCTTGTTTTAAGATTGTGCATGACAGTAGAACGAGAGTGATAGGAAGAAGCCACGTGGAAGCTTGACTTATTTTGGCCTCAAGGTTCTAAGAGGACCTTGAACTGAGGGAGAGAGAGGCATTTGGCCCGAGCTTTAAGTGGCTCGCCCAAATCTACATTGCAAGTATGTGATAAAGTATGACGAATTACTATACTTTTAGATGCAAAATCGTTCCTCACGCATTGCAATGCAAGCATTTCATAGGTGGCAGAAAGATGACACCAAAATCAATAGCATGAGGTGAGAGGGAAGTTTTCTTCTGAGTGGAGCCCAAGCCCACTTGTAACAATAGGTCTTGCAGACAACTACCTATAAACAAACATATTTGCCCCACACAGAGACTAGTGGTGTGAAATCTTCCAAGTATGCAATAAACATTTTGTATTGTTCCTTATTTATTGTATTTTAAGTTGTTCATGGTATTTCCTAATTTTCCTTTGGCTATGTCTAAGCTTACCTTTTCTCTCTTTTGTGCTACTTGCTGTTCATACTGAATGTTACTTCCTCTTGAGAGCTGTGAAATTAGGTTTCTGTAGTAACTTGTAAGCTTTCCGTACACAAGTGCATGGCATAACATGTTGCATGGCAACTCAAAAATTGCAAGTATTGAACATATTTGATGCAGTAGGATATGAGGCAGGTTTTCATGTGTTTAGTTGTTTCAAGACTACATATTCACAATCCCTTCATAAATCTTCTTGCTTTCTCACAAAATTCTTTATTTAAATTGTCTTTAAAAAAAATTCCACTCTTTTTCTTTAAAATGTTCTCATCAGGAGAACCTCCCCGAATCCTCCTTATGTCAGTCTGGCTCTCTCGGTTCACTCACTATGTGACACTGAGCCCCAACATTTACGCCCCACCACTTTGAAATGTCACCAGCCATCACTGGGTATTACACCCCCTAATAAATCTATTTTCGGCTAAATATTTGGGTACAGGTGCTTACAGTCGGGTATGGTGAGTGTGGAGTCAGAGGTGAAGCTCCCTGGATTCCGATCGCGCGTGGCGTACATAAACTCAGACACGTGTTTGGTTCATTGGCTGCGAGCAGGCCAGCGTGGTTTTTCCTTGCACAGCGCTTCCGTCTCTGGTCCTGCCTGCTCGCGCCACTTTATTTATCCCTCACCCCATGTCACCTCAGGGTTAAACCATTACCCGTGGTGGGATGAGGGAAAACCAAGCCAGGAGGGCGAAAACCCCTCTCTGGCATATTTCTATGGTAATGGCTGCGCACCAGTTCACGTCACTGGTCGCGACATTACAAATGAGGTGCCTGTCGGAATTCAACAGTAATATTTACATGCACACACACTTTCTTTCCTTCTCTGTTTTAAAAGTCTTCAATAAGGTCTACCACTGCCCTTTAGCCCCTCTCATGTGCCCTGCTTGTCATTTAATGTATTTTAACATTATATGCCAGCGCCAATGTTGGGAAATCTGAAGCTCACACCCCCTCAATCTTAGTGACCAAGCTACACCCCTGCGATTATACTTACACAACAGACAGCACTTCTGGGGGCAGCAGGTGAAGGGGACATATGGCTTACTCAGGCAGATGCTGATAGGTCTGGGCTGTATGATTGCAAAACAGCTTAAGGGACACTGGCTATTATTGGCTGAGTAAGAACACTCCGCCGATATCAGTGTGGCAAAAGGAGATGGATAAATGTGAATTTCTAGAGCAAGTACCGTAGAGCCTGTGGCTGCCTGAAGAAGTACGAGACAGTATGGGGCCCTTGGCTCAGATTCTAAGGGCTGTGCTCATTACGTGCCACCATCTGTGAATAAATGAGTGAGGTTTGCTGTGAGGAGAAGTTGGAAACACTAGCCCACTCTTTTATTAGATGTAATTTGTGTAGAATGTGTAATGATGCTGTGTGCAACATGAAGTTTCATTTTATTATTTGTTCTTCTAACTGGAAAACTAATAAAATTGTTTTGTGTTAAAAAAAAGTCTCACTGTACATCAACTTACTCTCACTCCCCTTCACCCTTCTATTTCCACCTCACCCTTTTCTCTTCACCTCACCCTTCTCTCTGTTCCTCGTCCTCCCCTCACTCTTGTTCACTCTCTATCCTTCCAATTCGTCCTCCTCTTCCCCTCATTATCCTCCTCCTTTATCCTCACTATCGTTCATCGGCCTCTTCCCTATTATTCTCCTATTTCCCTGCTTCATGTTCCCCTCTCTCTACCTCACCCTGGACTCTCCACCTCACCCTCGCCTTCACAGCTGCAGCCTATGTGGTAAAGAATGAGGGGGGTGCATGTGCTTGAGTGGGTGCCCTGGTGTGCATACTTGGAACTGGCACTTCTGCATCCCTGTATCTGTTCTTCATTGTTAGTGCTCTTCATTTTAAACAGTGACAGCGCGAAGGCCTGGATCATATAGTGCATACTCATGAGCACACACAAGATATACAAAGACCTGGGGCCATGTGTGTTCTAACTAAGCAAGTGAGATAACAATTAGAATAGTGATCAAATAAGGCAAAGTAAGCAACAAAACCAAATCAGCCATCAAATACGGGCCTCTTTCTACCCTTATCTGTTCACTGTGCCAGGAGTGCAGCTGCCAACATTGATGACTGGGCTTTTTAATTTCCAACCTGTGAGAAATAGGGTTGTTGGTTGACTTGGGTGTGCACCCTGGTTATGAAGCAACCACAGTCCGTGTTAGGGTGAGGCACAAGCCAACCCTAAATTAACCTGTGCTCAACTCTCTGGTAGCTTGGCACAGAGCAGTCAGCTTTAACTTAGAGGCAATATGTTAAGTATTTGTGCACCACTTCAAACACTTATAAAGTAAAAACACCACACAAAAATGACCCCATTCCAAGTTAGAAAAATAGAATAACATTTAATAAATAAAACAAGACCAAAACAACAAAACTCCATTCCGTAGAACCGGAGTTATTAATTTAAAAATGCTTTAGGTTAAAATAGCACCAAAAAGCATAAAGCGCCAAGTGCAGCTAGCTGGTCTCGCTGGACCGGGTCAAAGTTACACTTTCAGGCTGACCACAATGCAGCGCAGGTGGGTTACAGTCACCAGGTTAAGCTTGCTGAAGTTTACCTTCTCAAAGTCCATGCTAAGAGTCCCGTTTGTGTTGGAGGGGGCCACGAGAAGCAGGTAAAACATCACGGGATCCTGCCAGCATAGTAGGAAGAGCAGGCCAGACACTGTGGCCGGGCACTGCTAGATGTTTGTTTTAGCGTTCACCACAATGGTCAATGCTGGAGTGTGAAGAGTCGCTCTGACAGCACTTTGCGCTGAATCTCAGTGAGAAGCTGTCTGCAGAGCCCAGACAAGCCAAAAGAACTCTAAGGGGCAGCTGACTGGCTTCCTGTTCGCAGCACAGGGACACAACAGCTGAAGAAGCCTGCTGGGACAAGTTGGTAGCCCAAAGTCTCCAAACTGCTACCACCACTGCAGTACAGCACCAAGGACCAAGTCCCAATGCACACAGAGGCCGGTCCCCCCCTTCCCAGTTCGCTGAGTCCAGGAGTGCTGTTTGAGAGTTGCTGGTGTCCTCAGAAGGAAAGTTTTCAATCCAGGAAGGATTGGCCTGTGACCATGACAACTGATGACTGGTAGCACAGTGGTAAGTGGACTTCGGCCAGACCATAGAGGACGTCGAGGGACATGAACCCTGCTACTAGGACTCCCTCACCATCTTAGTGGACCGAGGAATACCGGCATGAAACCCCCCGTTGACTGGATCATATCTACAGCATCCTTGGAGCATATTCAGCATCCTTCATCTGTTGCATCAGGACCACTTCATAGGATTCAGCATATTCAGCATCCAGCATTCCTTACATCAGGACCACTTCATAGGAATCCACTGCAATGCGGATAAAGTGCCTGGAAGTGCTGAAGGACTGTTTCTTATATGAAGGTAACTGTTCTTGAGGACCTTGTTGGTCCCCCTGACTTGCGCCTTGCAGGAGTTGGTCACGCCAAGTACCTCTAATCGACTGCATTAACACTTACCTAAGTTTTCTTTGAAAACTTTTCCCCATGTCCAGTTTGTTGATTTTGCAGAGGCTTGTTTGCGGATGAGTAAAATTGCTTTGATTTATTACTGCTTGTAAAACCAATATCTCCGGAACCCTTCAGTGGATCTTTTTCATTTTAGTGTTTACATTCTTATAAAAATACAGTCTATTCTTATAAATTGCTGTTGTATTTCTTGAGTGTTGTGTAAATTTCTTCTTCAATTGTTTTGGTGCTATTTAAATGCTTTACACTTGTTTCTCTGTCAGCCTTGCTGCTCAAGACCATAGCTACCCAAGGTCAAGCTGCGGGTTTTTCAGACGAAACCTACTGGATCAAACAGCTTTGGTAGGTGTATTACACGGTGAAGTTGCACAATCACACTATATAATACAACCCAGTTCCTCACAGAAATTACGCTTATAACATGTAATAAGGTAATTCTAATGTTATCCCATGGAAGAGATAGGCCTTGCACTGGTGAAAAACTAGCTTAAGAGTTTTTCACTACCAGGACATGTAAAACTTAGAAGTAAATATCCCACTTTTAAAAACGTTGTACCCTGCCCTCTGGGCTGTCCACAGCCTGCCCTAGGGATAACTTGCATGTATTAAAAGGGAAGGTTTGGGCCTTGCAAAAGGTTTACTTCACCATGTTGAAATGGTAGTTTAAAAATGCACACACAGGCTGCAATGGCAGGCCAGAGAAATGTTTAAAGTGCTAGTTAAGCGGGTGGCATAATTGGTGCTGCAGGCTTACCAGTAGCATTTAATTTACAGGCCCTGGGTACATGTAGTATGACTTTACTTAAATTAAATATGCCATTTAGGTATAAGCCAATTTAACATGTTTTAAGAAGAGATCACAAGCACTTTAGCACTGGCTAGCAGAGCTAAAGTGTGTAGAGTCCTAAAGCCAGCAAAAAGGAAGTCAGCAAAAACAGAAGGTCTGAAGGCAAAAAGTTAGGTAGAAAACCACACCAAGGTCTAACACTACCGCTACTTAGATGTCGCTCTTTTGAACAGAACGTATCTTAAGAGCAACAAAGAGGAAACATAAAGCTTGTGAGTTCCTCAAAATGGAACGGTCTCTCCTAAATAGTCTCCGGTATCCTTCGTCTTCTTTCTTGTTCTCCTGTATTCTTCCAGGCTCTCCCATTCACATCATCATATCGGACCCTCCCGTGTGACCATTTTTCTTTGTCATTATCCTCTGCCTTCTCCCTTCTGTATTCCTCTTCCTCTGCTCACCTCTTACAGCCCCGACTCAGTGCATGTTTAAACATCTCCCACTCACATCACTCACTGTACTCATCATCACCTTGCTCCATCCAACCTACTTCCTCAAGCTAGGGAGAATAAATGCACAGTCTCCAGTGCCCCACAGTAAGTTCCTTCGAGTCATATTAGCAAGCTCCGCCTTCTGAGAGTACCTCGAGAGACTGAGCGGAGGCAGAACAGCGGCGGCATATGTTGCCAGGGCTGCCATGTAATTGTTGCCAGTGTTCTTTTTTGCATAATAGTCACTTGCATTGCTTCTTCCCATCCAGGATCTGTGTTGCATTAATGATACTTGGCAAGTTTTTTCACAAGTCAAAACATTGCCTTGTCAGTCTTTTTTCCTTAATTTAGTCCCATTAGCAGGGCCACTTGAATAATGCAATGTTGTGGCATATTCCACTTAATTATGGATTTGCCGCATTTGTCACGTAACCCATTATCTGTGGCATAATTCGCTGGTTTGAACAAAAAAATTGTTTCTAGATTAAAAGAATTAAAAGTTACTGAAAACGCAGTGAGACATGCTGCTGAACAACGGAAGGCCCTTTGCAAAGCTTGACTGGTCACTTTTCAGTTGCCTACTGCTGTATTTCGATGTGAAACTGGTCCTAACGATGTGTAACCATTGCCAAAATAGTGTTACCATGTAAAAAATGTAAAAATAATGAATACTATCACAAAATGTGCCACATTATGCCACGTAATTTGCCTTGTCCTGCTGCATAATTTTGTCAACCCAGCGTCATCATTTGGTTTTCCCCAGCAGCGCTGTCCCAGTGGCCCTTGCCATAAGTTAGCAATAGTGTCACAAAACAACAAAAATAAAACAAACTACTACAAAAATATATCCTGATTATATGCACATTTTTCACTTACTTCTCTTGCAGTGGCAAAAGTTTTCACACTTATGGAAATATGCCTGTTTCCACCATAACATTTTTTTAATCTCGTAAATACGGTGACAGGAGCTTGTGGACTTGATATAGTGGTGTCTATCTGGTACCCCTTCTGTTTACATGTGCAGAGTAATAGATGCTATCCCCTGGGACCTCATCCCAGGCGCCAGGCACTTGACGTAGCCCTAGGCATTGGTGTTATACCTGAAAGTTACGTAATTAGGGAATCATAGGAGGCTGCAGGTCACTGTTCTTTTCCGTTCAGAAAAAGAACATTTCTTGTTTGTGAAAAGAGCCTTGAGTGGCCATGGGGCTATCATGGGAGGGCCTGGCCCACATGGCGCCCACGTAGAACCGGGCCTGTTTATGGCTTGAATCGTAAGTCATACTCCTCTCCGTGGCGGCTGCATGATGGTTTTCTTGTTTATTTTGCCTGGAGTCCTTCGGTCGTTTGCAAGTGTCCACCATGCTCTAGTTCGTCCTTCGGGATGGGTATTTTTCACAATGAGTTTTCTCTTAAGGTCCCGATATGTCCCAAGGATTTCTGTTCCCCAACCCAATCTAACACACATGGGCAAATCAAAGAAGTAGGCTTTCCAGTTGTGGATCACGTGGAGTTAGGCCGGGGAGAGTAGCGTGCAGCTGCAATGGCTTTATCTCTGCAAAGGTCTACACTGCACCTGGTGTGTAGACTGTGGGAAGATCATAACCTTGGTCGATTAATGACGAGTAATGATGGATGGTACCCTGGCGTCTTGCTATTTTCAGTATAGTGTGTCAGTCCATAATATTGAGGATGCAATCTTTAACTGGAGTGGGGAGTACACCCGGAGTGGGCTTTGGGCCCACAGCTCGGCGTACCCTCACAATCATGAAACATGAGGACAGCTACTCTTCAATAATTGTAGGCTTGGAGCCAAGTTAGTATCTATTGGTCGGGTCTGATAAGATCTCTCTGCTCTCTCAGCAATTCCCACTTTTTAATGTTGTTTGGATGTTCTTTCTGCATCTTCAACCTTCTCTTCAGCTGCTTGATTTGTCAGTTATGAGACTGTGCTTTGAAGGTTTTGCATGGTATCCTCCACATCGGTAATGATGCATTTAGCCTTTTTCCCTTGGTTCACATTTCGTAGGTATAGGTACAATAGGGCAGAGGCCAAGGCTCACCTCCCCAATTTTGACTTTCGATGAACTCGCCTCTTGTGTTACCTTTAGGGGGTCACCAATGGATCCCGTTCACTGCTGAGTCTTGGTTTAAGGTCGATTTCTGTGACTCTAATGCAGTTACAGGCCTAGAAAATGTGTCCATTTTTCCTTGTGCCAGCAGAAGCCCTGCCTTGTCTTGTCTTTAGCCATGTTTGATGGAGGGGGAATGCCTTAGTATGCAGATTCTGTCTGTATTACTGGCCTTCCCCGTGACAGTGATGGGGGGAGTGGAGGTTTACTCTGTTATGGGCGTCTCTTTAACCAGCAGTGCCTCGGGTTCTGCAGGACCCACTTCATCAGGCCAGTCTGCACCCTACATTCACTACTTTGTTTTTCTGGGGGAGAGGACCGCCACCTCCTGTTCTAATTCTGTGCTGCAGCTCTTGGGTCCACAGTAAACGTCCAGAGTAAGGGGACACCCGCTCTCCTCCCTCCCATGCACAAGCATCTCCCAGAGTTCAGGTAGCCTATGTTGGTGTCTGTGGGGTAGGCCACTTTGCTACCCTGAGCCTTTCAGTCGGTGGGAGAATTTGCGTCCTGTCGGGTAGGCGCCGGACCAAAGTGTGGGCGTGCTGAATCTGTGAGCCACCTGGGATGTACTGGCTTCACTGCGACAAGCCCTTGCCATCCACCTCCCCACCTGTGTTTCAGCTGTAATTCTTGGCAGGGCTGGTCTTCAGAGCGCCATCCAGATGTCCATGTCCACCGCTTTGAAATGTAGCCCACCGCTCTCAGGTCAATGCCAGGCAGCTGGGGTCCGGGACCCTCCGAGAGCAACCCGCTTAGATGGGACCAGATTGTTAAGGAGTCTGCATTTCCATCATGCTCTGTTCGCCACTGCTTGAATTGGATGGCTCCGGATATTGATCACAGTAGTGGGGTTGCAACACGGGGCTCAAAGAAGAGCTGCCGCCGTCTTCAGTGGCTAAGCTACGCCCCCGCCCCCAATTTCCTGATGTTTTAAAATGTTTGGAATCAGTTATGTTAATTGTGTTGCATAACTATATTCTATGTATGTACCATGATCGTAACATTGAAATGGGATTAATTAACTCCCAATAAAACAGTACATTAAATTACTTAAGGGTGAGCCACGGTTTAATGGTAATTGGATAGCACCGTACAGTTCTGACTTATACACACCACACCCACAGATGAATAATTTAAATACACCATGTACGCTCGTTCCCAGCCACCGTCCTCCGAGGGGTTAAAAAAGCAACTCAAAAGGATAAAATGTCTGTTACCTGGTCTAGTTGACGTGTGGCTGTGACGGCCCAGAAGCGATGACTTCACACCCAGAGTGGGTCACGTGGCCTTTGCCTTTATTACAGGTCACAAGGAGGCTATATTGTTTAAAGATGGGAAGAAATGCCTCAGTTCAAGTTTAACAGCATCTCCCTGGCTGAGTCTTAGTTTTCTATTCAAGTACTCATTCTCGGAGAATATCACTTCTTATGCTCGTTGGAATCAGTGAAGTTCGCACTAGGATGGACAGGGACCTTTCTTCCTCTTCTAATCCTGTATCTTCGAGGGCAGGGATCCGCTCCTCTCTTCCTCGGGTATGATTTCTGTCTCAGGGGCGAGAGTGGTCGCCGATATCCATCCTCCTGCTAGAATTACTTTCTCGATTCCCATCCAGTGGTGTAGCGGATCACCTGGGACAGACAGAAGGCTCTTGTCATCCCTGTCTCCTCCTCGACTGAACCTCCACTGCCGCGCTCTCTTCCCAGACTTTTTAAGGTCTGTCCAGAGGAAGCGCCGTCGTGAGAACCGACCTCCTGGAGCTCATGGGTCCACCAACCTGCCTGGAGGGTGTTCCGAGCCCGTCCTCCGTGTCACCCCGCCTCCCCCTTCCATCCGGGAACAGCAAGGTGGGCCTTTGTGACTCCCCTGCTTCATGCAAGCCTTCCCCTGGGCCCCCCCACAGGCAGCTCTGCTCCGCAGCTTTGGGCCTGTCGCCCCTTAGCCCTCTCCATGTCTGCCCATAAGGACGCCCCTGTGCTGGCTTCGCCATTTCCTCGGGAGGTTGCCAGTATCGGATGTGAAAAGGTACTGGGGGAGGGTTAGATCTCATTATGCCCTTAGTATCTTATACAAAGTAGGGGATTACTGTACAGCGACCGAACAATTTTCTCCATGATATGGACGTCACGTGCATCACTTTGGACACATGAACACCATCAGTGCCACCTAACCATGCTACGGGCAAATACACCATCACTAGCCCATGCTAGTGCCTGTGTCTAGAGAGATAATCCTGATCTTTCCATGCACAGGAACATGAAAATGCAACAAACGGCAAAACATTACTTTCTTCTAACAGTCCATCTGTAGCATTGTAGTTCAGGCGATGTGCCCTCGCCTGCCATCCAGTGGCGGGTTGAAATACTGCAACGTACAGTAACTAGTTCTTTCCAAAGCCTGTTTTTGGTTCTAATGTGCATAGAATGACATTTTCCGAGATCCACTATGTGCCCGGACAGACCGCACCTTGATTTCCCGCCCCCCCCCCCCCCAGGACCTCAGTCTTGGTGTAATGAATACTGAAAGTAACCTACGAGAAACTTCTCGCTGGTTCGCTTGTGAATCTGCAACACTACAAGCTCAAACCAGTGCTGCAGGTAAGCATCATGTTCTATTTGTTCAGCACAGATTGAAAAGCAACACCCTTCCCCTATAAGCTGTGGACGAGGTGCAGTGTGACCCCCTTAGGGCTTTCTTTCTTACTTTATTATCAACAGAACAGTGTTGAATTAAAGTGCTAGGTCTTGGAAGAGATGGGTAGGATGGCTGTAAGGGTAGAGGTGTTCTGCTGGGGCTTGAAGTAATCATAGATGCTAGTTATCTTGCTGCTGAAGGACAGCTGGGTGCAGCGGAGTGGTGGAGTCCTGTGAGGGAGGGTTGTTGGTGGAGGTTGCCACCATAGAGATGAAGTCTTTCACAATAGTGAAGAGTTCCCTGATGCTGTTGGTGCTGCTTTTGATGAGCTCGTTGATAGCAGATCATTTGGTGATTGTGATTTGTTGGTGGTTCTCGTCTGGTGGCTGATCTGTAAGTGCTTTTGTCAGTGCTGTCCTGGTTTTGCCTCCATCTTTGTTCTAGTTGCTTGCAGTGGCATTTGGGGAGTTTGAACTCTTCTGTGTACCCTTTGCTTGTAGTCTGGTTCTTCATTGGTAGTTTTGAGTGTGGCCAGGGTGTCTGCGCAGGAAGTGATCTCCAGTTTGAAGTTGGAAATGAATCTAAGAAGTAGTTGAGGGATTGCAGCCGGTAATGTAGGAGCTCTGGATTCCATCCCGTCATGAAGATTTTGAGATTACGTTTCTGTGGTAGTGAGAGATGGGTATGTTGAAGTGGATGAAAGCATGGGCAGACCAGGTGAAGGGTGTCGGCTTGTTCACCATGATTTCGCTGAAGACTGGTGAAGATGGGGTCCACTAGGTGTATGTGGCATGGCCTTCCACTTGCTGGGCGAGTCCATGGTTTGTTAGGTCTTCCAGCAGGTTGGTAGTGTTTGGGGTTGGTGAGGACCTCCACATGGTAGTTAAGGTTGCCGAGGAGGATGAAGGCTCTGCAGTAGAGTGTCAAGGGGGTGACAGACTCAGACTGTGCTTCCGAAGTTGGCTCAGGATCAAGATTTTAGTAGACAAGGGTGCCATTAGGGATGTAGCTTATAGTGTTGTGGAGTTTAAAAATCCAGTGTTTCATGTTGGTGTTTGCTGAGGTAATGGTGCATTGGATGTGCTATTTGAAAATGATGGCGAGTTCACCTCCAGGCCCTTATGATCCTATCCCAGGTTCTGATCTTGTGTCCTGGGGACAGCTATAGCAGGATACTGGGAGTCAACGTGGAGGTCAGACAGGTTTATGTCTGGAAGAGCAGATCCAGCAAGAGGTCATGCAGCAGGTCTCAGATTCCAATGTCGCGTTTGGGAGGGATGGGGTCGGGTGATTGTGGCGGTGATGTGTGTTCAGTGTGGTGTATGCATGGGTTGTTTGAGGTGTGAGGGTACAGGAGAAGTAGGCGAAAACACATTTACTGTCAGCCAGTAAGGCTTGGCAGCAGCACTGTGAGGTGCATCTGGGGGTTCAGGATGAGGAAGCATACGAAGAAGTAGTGGCAATGGCTGGGAGAAGGGCCAGGGATCCTGACCCAGGGTGCAGGCAGGCTTGCCTTTGGCACGCCCATGCTGTGGCCATAATTAAGTAGGAAAGGGGAGGTGCTTTAGGGGGCAGTGGGCAGGGCTAAGCATTTAAGAGGAAGGGAGCACAGCTCCGAAGAAGGGCATGAAAGAGCAGGAAAGGAAAAAACACACTAAAATGTAAGTAAGTAACAGGAATAGGAGGAAAAAGGCACAGAAGGGAGCAATGCAATCGCAAAAAAGCAGTAAAGAATGAAAAAGAATGAGTGAAAAACAGTACAAAAAAAAAGCAGCAAAGAAAGGGCGAGGAAGCACAAAAAAGTGGCAGAGAAAAGCACAGAAAATGCTGCATGCCAGCTTGGAGGCAATCTTTGCTGGAAGGTAAATACATCGAAAGAGGCCCCACCTTTGTGTTCTGAGCTGTGGATGTGGTGGTGCTGTGGAGCCCTTAGACATCTCTCTCGGACAGACTTCAAGAAGAGGGCGGTGGTGAGTCCTCAATCTGTTGGTTAAGTAAAAAGGAGGCTACTTGGTGAAAGGGCACCTCCAAACCCAGACATTGTGCCTAATGCCTCATCCAGCATTGCTTTGCCTATGCACCGAGCATATCCCTTGACAGAAATTTCCGCAACGAGATTCTGATGTCTTATTAGTCACTGTAACGTCAGATGACTACTTCCTTCCTAAGCCACATGTATGGCCTCTCAGAACTTCCGGTCAAGCACTCTAATGGTGCTACTGATGGTAACTGACTAATTCTGATCCGTAGATCACGCCCGCTCTCTTGGGCTCCTACACATTCTTGAACGCTAGTGGGTCTTTGCCTTGCCTCTTCGAGGTAGTGGCCACTGGGCGATTTTTTATTCTAGGCCTTTCACCTCCTTGGTGACTCATGCCATGTAGGACTGCGTCTCAGGCCTTCAGTTAGAGATGGAGGTCAAAAGTTACTTTGCCCCTGCCACACCAGCTTTTGACATAGGCCTGATGAATCTTAGCACAGCTAGTCAATATACACATTTGTGTAACAGGCAATCTGGCTCTGATTAGGAAAGACTTGCTTTTCAGCTCTCTGCTCCCTAAGGAGAAGATACAATCTGACTTCTGTAAGGGCCTTCAAAGGTTGAATTTAGACTTGGACCCCAAATTTGAAGCTTTGCGATCTGACACAAATTCAGAGGGTGCAAGGGTACTGGACACAGAACTGAGGATCAAGTAATTAGAATGTTACTCTAGAAACTTAGAAAGTCTCTTTTGAGATTAATCTGCAAAACACTACACACTTTCTATGCTGAGAAAACGTGGACAACAATTGTAGGAATCCAAGTTAGAGGACAAACAGAATGAGTGAACCAATAGAGCCTATTCTCATTCATCCTTGGTGACAGCCCAAACCTAAGCCACAGATGGTCAGAGTAAGCTCACTGAGACAAACTACCACTACTAGGGACTCCCAAGTTCTATAAATTTAAAACAAAGGATGAGGTCTTAGGTGCAATGAGCTCCAAAGATAAGATGTTTCTGAAATTATGAAGGCTCCATTCAGAGAGGGCATGTTTTACGCCCAGTCACTGATATCATTACATCAAGCTGCAGAGCCTTCTCATATGGAAACTCCTTTGTGCACAAGAATGAGATGTACTACTTTACGGAGTGGTGACAAATACCTTTTGGATTCAAGCGGAAGGTGGGTGGTGGCTAATAATGGCTTGACTTATGGCGGTGGAGCAGCTTCTAAAGAGATCCACATAAATCACTGGACAAAGTCTAAATCATAGAACAAAAGAGATTCCAAGTAAAAATCCGAAAGCTGCATAGAGGAAACCTGCAACCTCCCGAACCTCAACATTTAACCACTCCGTGCCATGTCACCAAAACACACACATACTGCTGCGATTTACCTCTCTAGTAGTCACCTGTGCGGAGGCTGATTGTGAAGGACTAACTTCATTAACAGCCGCTTGGGTCTGGAGCCCTTTTTCGTGTGTCTCACTACTCTCCAGCAAGAAGGTAGCAAATTCGATTGCCATCACCAGAGTACTCCCACTAAATAGCCCCTTTACGGTGCTGAATTATATGCTTTTTTAAAAAGTTGTTTGTTAATTCTGGATTTAAGCCTGGCCTTTAGACTGTTTAAGCTGCCTCACCAGCCTCATGTTTTCCAAATACAAATAACAATATAAATACAGGGGCATCCCTTTTCATCCACCGGTCTGTTCAAGTGCCATTTCCACGCTGCTTCCACTCTTCACAGAGTGCAGCATGGGCAATGGGTCATCCCACTTATGCTATTGGCTCTCTGTAATGCGAACGACTACATTTAGCTCGGGTACATGTGCACATCCAGTTACAAAGTAGCCCACTTCAGTGTCAGGGCTGGTAGGCTAATCTCAACCACATTTCTAATTTAGTTTCATATTTTCTCCCATAATGGGTCCTTTTTTGAACACTTTGTTTCCAAACCGATGCATGCCACTCTTAGATAGCAACACTTTTACTCTTTATTACTTTGCCACTTTTAATGCCTATTTCACATATTTCCAAACAAAATAAAAAAAACAACCACAGGCTTGTCAAGTCCAAACATACTGACTTTGTCAATGCTTGTTGTGTTATTGTTGACTTTTCCTAATTTTCTCTTCTTTGGAGTGAGCCAAGGGGAAATCAGTGTCTGTTTCTTTGTCATCAGTGATGTGAACGTTCCACCTTTTGAGTTGTGAACAATAGGAGGACCTGGACTGGTGATATTCCAGAAGCTTGTTCACAACCTTTACGTACCAACCAGTTTAGTAATTATCAATTAATATAGTGTCTCTAATACCGGAGGGAGTGAAATCCTCTAGTATAAGGGTCAAGATGGTGCTCACTTCTGGAAGGGAAGTGTGACATAGTTGCCCTACAAGAGACCCATTTAAAAAAGGTAAGGCACCCATTGTGTTCAATACAAGCACTACCCTAAAGATTTTCACTCTTCTGCACTCACAAATTCACGAATAACGCCTGATCATCAAAAGATTCTAAAAGCCTCCAAAACTACAACTGACATATTAACCGCAAACAAATTGCATAAGCATAACAAAGTCTCTGGCACAGCCGGTGCTTTAAGAGGCTTTTACAAAACCTTCTTTAAGGTGGAAATACTGAAATCATACACATTTTTATGATGTCCATCTCTATATATCCAATATTTCACATTACACCAAAAGTAACAGATCTTTAAAAATGTTATTACTCCAGTCCAATTTAAGCAATGACTTCAGAGGATGGTCCCCCCTCTTTTTCTCCTGGCTGGAAAATATATGCACTAATATGATAGATGTACTCCTTATGATTCCCTTATTTATTACAGCCTTTCTACAACCTAACACAAAGTATTATTTTACATTTAATCCCCTGACTGGCACACCTTGGTAAATATTGTGAATCTGTGGAAATGGACCTTGCTTTTAGTCCCCTCCAAGTCTTCCTTTCCCATCCCATCCCACATACCTCCCAAATGACCATTAGCTACTCTTTTCTAGAACTAATGTACAAATTATTTTGATTCAAAGCAATTGTACCGCAACCTGCAGGTAACCATTTGGGAAACATAACATCCACTTGAGATACGCTTTAGGAGAAATGGGGAAGCGCAAGGCAGTCTAAGCAGCCACAGGATCAGATGAGGGGAAAACCTCATTTCCTCAGCGTCTACCTGCATGCTAAGTGAAATAGAGAATTTAATTGACGAAGTTGAAACTATTTGAAATCCACCTACACTATATTAAATGCCAAAACCAAAGATAATTCATGCCGCATTCCAAAACTCTTTGCTAAATTAAAGAAACCCTACTCAAAAGCAAACACCCCTCCTGCAGTCGGTGCTAGTGGCACCATATCTAACCCTGACACTCAACCCCTACTAGCACCCCCTTTCAATCCAAACACTTATTTGCCATTACAGATCTGCCCCATTAGCAAACGATGATCCTCCTATCAGAATCAAAAGTAAGTGGAAGAGGAAAATATCACCAAGGGACCTATTGTGATTCCCTGTATAAAGACCTCCTGGAGATAATCCATGAACTAAAAGCTGAGGTATGAGAGTTAAAGGAAGTGGTTTATATTTTGACAAATCAAGCAAGTAATACCAGACTAGGAGCCATAAGTAACCTTCCTAGTAGAGGTAACATTAGCTATGTGGTCTAATCACCAATACAAGTAACAAAGAGAGCAAAAGTTCCCTGTCCCGTCCGCTCCCAATAATCCCCCAAAAGAACTGTGTCCGCTTTGAACAACATAGATCCATGGCTATGCATAGAGGACATGCAGTATTCCTTGGTCAAAGGTGGAAACCTTCAAATCATCCCAGAGGACAAAATGCAGCAGAGTTGGGTAGGAAAGGGGAGTAGGAATGTTCATGAGAACCTACTCCCTCCATATCAGCTAGCATCCATGCAGTACAACTCTCAGGGCGCAACTACCACTAGCAGTCCACTTAGCCTAAATCCAAGTATTGGCAGAGAGGATAATTGGCCGGTGTGGACTGTAAGGGTAGATATGTGGGGAAAGAGCCACAACGAGAGGATGGCCAAATCCTTTTGTCACCACTACCAAAATTAAGACCAGTTATTAGTGACAAAGACATAAGGCCTGATTACATTTGAAGTAGGGTGAGGCTCCATTTTCTGTATTTTTGCAGAATCATCAATATTGGACACAGATTTCGTAATTCCTTATCTTTCCTTATCTTTCCAAGAACCTGTGAACGTGTCTAGTCATTTAGATAGACATCAACAAGACACCGTAATGTGACATCAGCCTGGAACAAATGGCTTATCTCAATTTCAAGGTCAAACAAGAACAGCCAAAACAGTACAGTCTGCATTGTATTTTTACATAATTTGGTTAAATAAGCTATTTTAGACTAGTATCTGGATACTCATTGGTTATTCCTAAGTTGATATTAAAAATTCCATCTTAGATAAGATTTAGTATATAAGGGCTGCTACTTGACAACTTGTCAGAATAGGCTTTTTGCCCCAGATTATCGCGAGCAAACTATGACATTATAAGCATAGCAGAAATGCTAATGTTAGTCTATTTGGTTGACACATGCATTTGTGCTTTTTTTAATTTAATTCTGTGTAGTTAAGTTAAATGTGCTGAGCATAAGGGTGCCCCTGTTGAAATAAACATGCTTTTTAGTTAAAGCATCTTTTTCTTAGCACAGTTTGAGTGTGTGGTATTAAAGAGAACGTAAAATATGTATTTATAATAACCTCTGTGCCCCTGGATCCCTCTTTGGGGACAATTAGTAACCCAAACGCAATTATGGCATTTCAAGTACGCATTGGGTGTGAAAAACCTGTCTTTCACATTCATGCGTAAGTACATTGAACTAAGTTTACTCGTGTCATCCATGGGTGTGAAAACAAACCCTGTAGAGCTCAGCCAAAAAACCCAGTTTACACAACATTGGCTCTCAGTGCTGGGCCTGGATGTTTTGGGAACCCTTGTGTAGTTTCTTTTTGATATACACACACCATTATTATGTCATTACGGAGATGTCCGTAGTAATTATGGTTATCTCCTACAGGGAATAAGGGAGCACCTATTGCTGTAGGTTTGCCAAGCTTGACTCTTAAAAGGTTATTCCCCGTATTGAGAGTTTTTTTAATTCTTTGAATCAATTTAATTTGAATCTGTTCATATGGCGGCTCCTATTGTGATAGGAACTAATTACAGGGAAGCAGGTACTCACCATTTCAAGGTATCCCCGATGCGGGGGCAGTTGCTTTGTAATAGCTCGTCATGCGGCATATGCCTTTGAGATGTTCTACTCATGGGTTGAATTTGAGGCCAAAGATGCTGTTTAAAGCTTGTAAGTCAGCACCAACTTGTGTAAATTATAGGGCTTACTAAGATCTGGAACTCCCTTTGACTTACCAGGAATATCGGAACTGGTTTGCTGGTCAGTTACCACACCACACATACACAGGACTGTCTGCTGGGACAACTGAGCAATGAAAGGGCCATGGGCCAATTTTGGCTGGCTACACACCTGTTCTTCATCCCAATACATGAGTTCTTGCTGATGTTCTGGTGTTTCAAATTTCACAGTCATCTTATACAGAAGACTTGTACAATCTGTACTACATACCATAAACTCTATACTCGCAGCGGGCCAGCGTGTCCAGCACAGATACTCAGACTATTAACAATATCATGGGAAAAGCACCCACGATGCGTTAAGTGATTCCCTTCTTGGTTGCTCGCAAGACCAACCAGATAGAAGCAGTCTATCCATTCACAACATCCCAAGACAAACATAGAATATTGACTGTGTCTCCCTTTGGGGATGGTGCAACCCAAGAGGAATGTAACACACCTTTGGAAGCATGCTTGCAAGCATTTACACCAGCACACATGGCCCACCTTTCCTGGCAGTTCTCCCTGAGGTACTGAAACAAGTACAGAATAAAGATTGAGCTGCACCAGCTCTGGCCTTAGGAATGACCATAATGGGAACTTTTCTAGTTTCCTCGATCATCCTGAGCAACATTAAAGGAGAAGCTTCAGTTCTGGCCTTAAGCCAGAAGTGGTTCCAGATCTTGAACGGGGATTACCAAAAACAATTAATTAAGTTTACACATCTGTGGCCCGTGAGACCTTAGGTGCATGAGCCATTAAGCCACATTTAAATCCTAAGTGTCCGGCCAAAGGCTCCTCAGGATAAGTGTGATGCTCAAAAGGTCCACTTCTCAATAGTTGCAATTCTGATTGCTGTTAAGGCACAGAAGTTTAAAGTGATCAAGAGGGAAAAGGTGGGGGTTAGGAACATGAGAGCAGGAGACCTGAAATCAAAAACAATAGTACGTGAACTTCTTTTGTGTTGTGGTAAATGTCTTATCAATAGTAATACCCTCTATTTCATATATATTTGGGAGTTAACTCTGAGAACGATTGGGGATGAGTTCGAATTCAATATTTCGTACTCATAATAAGCAAGTTACTTTCTTATTTACTTAGAGAGGATTTCATAATCGTGCCCTGAACTGCAGCAGCTGAAATTAAATAGATTGCAAGCAATATTTATTAGCCCCCCTTTAAACATTCGATCAATCACTCTCACAGACACTGCTCACCATCAGGCATACCGCAATTTCAGTCTCTCCCAATAAAGATGAGTTTTTTCTGTATCTTCTTGTCCCTTATGGATTCTCTCCTAGGTACTGTATTGACATCAACTTAGGAATGTCACTGTAAGCTTCAAGACAATAAGCACAATTAACACTGTTGGAATTTACATTGCCTGTATCTGAGGATTCCAACTGAACCACAACAATAAACCTTAATGACAGGCTAAAACTTCAACGTACTTTGCATAATAGTGCCAATCACCTTTTTATTGCAAGAATTTCCCTTACACAGTAATCATTCCTTTGCTCAATATCAAGTTATGCATTTGCACACAGGGAACCCAGGACACTTCTATGTCAAGGATCTTTGTCAATCACTCTCTCCATGAGCTACACACTTGCATAAAATTACACAGCATAAAATACAGCTGTAATTTGCGGCAGTGACAAAGAGGACAAAGAGCCACAAGCTCCGAACCTGTTTGTCGGGCCCACCTTTGAGGTACTTTGATCCTCAAATAGCATCTCCGATATCCTGAGTGTGCTCGGCTTGATCCAGGCCAAGACTAGGGAGCAGAAGAATAGCGTTCCTAGAAATCCGGAAATAACGTGTGACGGCTTAACGGGTGGGCTCTTCTTACACCAAGCCTCACCCAAGATGGCCACCTGAGGAGAGTGTTGGGACATGCAGTCCAAATCCATGATTCCCTGCGAAACAGAACTGCAGACGAAAAGTGTTACATTATCGCCCTCACAATTAGAATACACTCAACAAGGGCCATGGCAGTGTCCTGACATGAGGATACCAGTCTCCCCAGAGACCAGACGCCAAAGGCAGAAACCTTCTTGCCACCCAGGCCCTGCGCACTAAAACAAAGTGCGTTGTTGTATTGAGGTCATCATGCACTAGTCTGAAAGCGCCTTGAAGTCACTGGAAAAGCCCTCTGACAAAAAGGGACATCAAGGGTTCCATTAAACCGAAATCTGCAACAGAAGGAGGAAAGAAACAGAGGAGTAGAGAGCAAAGACAGACTGGATCGTCTGCATCTCAGGATTCGGATAGGAGTGGTTATAATTTAAGGGACCATAAGAAAAGTAAAAAAAACTGAATGGTATCAGTATTCTGATATACGCTCTCTATGTTCTTTTCAGGACACCAACAGTGACAGCAAATTAGCAGAGAGAGGGAGTTGATCAGAGTACCAGGAAAGGAGGAGTACAGCACAAAAGGTGAAAAAGAACAAGATGCTGAATTCAACTTGAAGAGGGAAATGAAAGGATTGGACTCTAAAAGTCCAGTTAAGAAGAGGAAAGCAGCAGGACTATCTAAGAAACATGCTGATCCAACTACATATTCTTCTGCAAAACAAGACTTGGGCAAGAGTGCTTTTAGACAGAGCAGAAGTCACAATAGTAAATCAGAAGCTTGAGGTTTCTGGTGGCGAGTCCAACTGATTTTTTGTGGGTTGAGAATACAGATAAACATTGAAATCCTCCAGATAGAGTTTATGATTTCGAACTACAGATTGAAGGGGACATACCATGCACCATTAAAGCAGTCCTCTTAGCACATTTATCTGAAGATTATGACATCTTACTAGCTCTGGAAGACTGTCCTCCAGTCTTTATTGGGGAAGCTCCCCGAGGGGTGGAAGTAATTAGAGTAGGTTTCTCTCTGATAGTATTTGAAGACAACAGGGAAATTTTCACCAATGAATGGGCTGTAAGGCATCTATTCCACATGTCATTCCCTTGCGCAGCGAACCTCAGGCATAAGCTCAATACCCTTTAAAGCCAGAATCAAAGCATGGTATAAAAGCAATATTAGACCAGTTGCACCATCAGGGCATAATAGCGCCTTGTACCAATGAACACATCTCGAAACCAGACGGATCCTACAGGATAGTTTTAAATCATAGGATTCTAAACGCACATGGAAGAACATAGGTGGTGCAAAATGTGCATTGCACAGGTTTAATGATGAACCTTGTGTAGAAGACCAGGGCCCCGTGGGCATATAGGGTTGTCCCTGTGAGGGAATACCTGGTGTGGAAGAAACACAAAACAACCCTAGGCATCTCCAATTTGTTTTCAGTCAAAACATAATGCCTGAAAGAGTGAATCTAACCACCTTTAGTTTTGACAGGGTTCAGTTCTTGTTCCAACGCTTGCCTATGGGCTATAAGAACAGTACTGGCTTTTTTTAAGCACGCATCACAGATATCTTACAACCAGATCCAGAGAATTTGTCATATATTGATGATACCAGTCTTACTGATGATGACTTAAATGTACACCTAACTAGGGTGGACACTAGTAACATCACACAGTGAAAGAATTCATAAAAAAAAAAAAATAATCAAAGATTGCTTACCTTACAGAGTTATCCAATCAGGGCAAGGGTCTGGCTTCTGATTTCTTGCAGAAGTGTGCTACGTTGCAGCTTCCTAATACATTGAGGTTGCAATCCCTGCTGGGATTCCTCAACTTTGGACATACCTACTTGCCTCACTATGCTCAGTGAGTGAAGCCCTTGTATGACTTGATTTCTCCCATATTTTCTGGAAAACAGTAGACCAACATGCACATTGATACCTTGGGCGCTTTGCAAACAGACATGTTAGAGACAAAATATTAGGGACAGTAAGGCCAACCTAGTTCTTAGAGTTATAGCAAATCACTCCGGTTATACCCTTGTGATCTACAATGAAGGACTGTTCCTACACTATACAAGTCTCACTTGTATTCTCCGGCTGAAGCACACTTTGCTCCTATTGAAAATGTACTTGCTGTGCAAACAGCTATTTTGAAGGCGTGCCCTTTGGCAGAGGGAAAACTCATGATTGTAGTTTCTCCTGTACCATCAAGGCAAACATTCCTAATGCTTGCCCCTTACACCCGAGGTAGGTGCAGTGGGCCTCTTCCTTGAGTGCAATGGTTGTAAAGCTTCAGTATGATCCCACTCTTCATACAGAAGCTTCTCTCCAACATGAACTATATAGGAATATGTTCCTCGAACTTCAGAAGCCCTGCCACTTAAGCGGCAGTGCAAGGTGAAGTGAAAGATGGTGAATTTGGTCTGCAGCGCACCCACACTAAAACCCTAGGCAACAACACTACACAACATGCAGAACTTTATGCCCTCTTGCTTGCATTACAGAAGGCTGTTCCATGAGGTCCCACACTCAGTGTGGGATTCTGAGGAACCAGGAAAGATTAGACCCCCACCCGGGATCTCCTTCCCAGTGGTGGAGGGACACCCTTGTCCTCAGGGTCAGTTTAGCAGAGAGTACACAAATCAAGCGGAGTCACCAACTGGAGGAATAAAGAGAAGTTTATTACATGGATTATAGCTCGAGCTAATACAGAGTCCCAGGACAGTCAAGTGACTATCCTACGGAGGCTGCCACTTCACTCTGGGGCACCCAACCTTATATACACACACAAAACTGCTTAGTCAGAGGACAACTCCACCCCTAATGTATTCAAGGTCCTCTGTGGCCTTCAGAATATTTCAGGGATACACGTGTGGTGGGAGAAGGTATAGATGTAGCTGGCAGGAGGTGGCAACAACCTGTACAAACCTGTTCTGGCAGTTACTGATTAAGCACGACAATTCTCGGAACTGTAATTGGAAAAAGTAAATGGCAGCGATAAGCAGATTGCAGCCCAAGGCTGCGAGCACAAGGTCAATCACCAAAGTTCAGGAGGTTTGTCGAGCACATGGCAACATAATAAAGATAAACAGATGCCTAGCAGCTATGGTGTATGATTAACTTTATGTACATTTTCTCAATTTAACCTTATGTGTGAAAGTTTACAATGTTGACTTGCAACACTAGCGACTGAATGGATTCAAAGGGAAAATCTGTTATGGATATGCAACTCCAGGGAAGGCTAGCTGTATTACGAAATAAACTTACATTGATCCATGTGAGGCAACTTTTGGGCCATCAAGCATAATAGATTTCATGCTAAAGGGAACTGTGTGGCTGACTTAGCTGCCAAAGCTGCAATTCAGACTGTTAGAGTAGCACCCTTAACCAGATCTAAAACAAAGATTAACACACATTTTAACAGCCATCAATACCACCAAACAAGGCAAAGAGCCTCCCGCAGGTTTTCCTCCTGAATTTAGAATTAACTCCAGTAGTTACATTAACAGGAGTGGGAGACCGGACAATACATAACAAGTTAGCCAGATTCAATTTATTCAGTGAAGCTCATGAGGGATTGGCATCCGCCCATGCTGGAGTTAATTCAACTGTAGCATAGTTACAGCAACACTACAGATGTTTGTATAAACAGACTAGAGACTACATCAGAAAGTGTGATAGTTTTCAGCAGATCACACCATCTACTGTTAAGAGACCCTTGCCAACTCCCCTCATTATTTCCAACATTCCTTTCGGGGTTATTTATTTGGCCCACATAGGCCCAATAATTTCTGTTAACTGATATAAGTATATATTGGTAGTCACTGACTCATGCTGTCAATTCCTATGGGTATGGCCACAGATAAATCTGAGTGTTTCAGCGGTTGTAAGGATTTGCAGTGTCTGGTAACATTTGCAGCAGTTAATTTATTTCACTCAGGTAATGGTTCTGCATTCACCTCAAAGGCATACAGCGATATGTCTGTACTTGGAGTTCGTCTGCAATTCAGAAACCCACCTAGAGCAGAATCTTCCGGGTTAAGTTGAGCATGCTAACAGCATGATAAAACAAGCCTTGACCGCTAGGGTACTAAGTTCAGGTCTTCATTGGTACCGTAATCTGTATGGAGTCCAGAGAACTTAAATAACTTGCCTAAATGAGTATTGAGGGGATGCAGTTCTCTTTGGAGTGCCTATAAATGTGCCTGGCCTAGATAATCTTGAGAATGCAAGAGATAAAGAAATGTTTGACTTGGAAACATGATTGAATGTCTCTCAGAGTATCCAAGAGCTCAGAGACGACCTGTGTTGTGTGAACCATTCTGAAGTCATTACCAGAGAAGAGAAGGTCGAAACTATTGCTGACCAATCCCTAAAATAGGGGATCTAGTTAAGGCAAAATATCACCAACAAGCAAGCTGCTGAACCATCCCACAGATCACCCATTACAGTCCTTGAGGTAAAAGGCAAACAAAATGTCATCCTGCCTCCTTTGTTTGGTCCAAGGAAAATCAGAGAGGTGTCCATTAACCATGTGAAAAAAGTACTATATGGCCAATTCTCTACAGCAGACCATTGCAAGAGGCAAGATTAATTTAGAGTAGAAACTCTCAGCCTCTCCCTACTCTGATTGAAATACCAATTAATGAAAGCAGTAACATCACTAGCTTGAGTGCTCAGCCAGGGATAATTGGTCATGATGCATCTCCAATGCTACACAGAGCAATGGACTCTACAGATAAATCTGATGCTGTCACCACTACAGTTGCACGTTTCACGCAACTCCATGATCTATTATGAAGTAGCACATGGGCACACATCAATCGATCTAATGCCTTTCTGAGAAATAACCGATTATGAATTTTCCAAAGTTACTTTACACCATAGACTGCTTCTTGCCCATCACTGGTTCCGTGACTGGTACTTGATTCCACCTTGGTCCCACATTCGGACCATCTTAAGAATGTTTCTACTCATCATATGGCTCTCAACAATGATCAGTGTTTTGTTACTACTGAATGGACACTATGTTCCAGAAAGGACAATTGTACAACTCTTGGTTCCTGAACTGAAGCTACATCTTTCATCCTAGAGCTCGAAGAAACACCTGCGCTGCAAACATCACAGCTTATGCTGTTCCCGAGGGCACGATGGGAAGAGGTTCCTTATAAAATCATGGGACTTACTGAGCACTACTGTTATGTTTTAAACGTTTCCGTAAATGATATTGCTATTCCTGGTTCTATTTCAAATGACTGGGATACAAAGACTAGAAGTCTGAGTCGCATATGACACTTTGAATAATGAAGATCCTTATTTGAATTTGGTGAATTACAAAGAAAGATATTGTTTCATCACTATGCATACTGTTACATACAAATAAATAGTCTAGGCAAATATACAATTACACACAATGGAACATTTTGAAGCTCCACCTCCTAATAGACACCCAAATTTCTTAAAGACATTTTCTTACTTCCAGAGTGACGACAGGTCAAATCCCTCAGCTTTTTTTTTTTTTTTTTTTTTTTTTTTTACAAAATCCACAACAATGTAAGAAGAATGTAATCACCACTAACAAGCTGATCTATTCAAAAGAATTTAGTCAGAACCTGGCCAATCAAGTATATGAGTATTGGAGAGACAATGCTAATGAGAAAAGTATTTGAGGAACAACATTTTGGCATATTCAAGGCAACAAGACCATATTTCAAGCAGGTAATTACACCTTAAAAAAAATAAAAGATTTTTGTGAACAAAAACATCGAGCAGACTACCTGTCTGGGATTTGGTACTATGCAAGACTTTAAAAAAACTTTCCATACCAAAATTTAAGATCTAAATGACATGATCCAGGATGGACCATTTAATTCCACTCAATTCCCTCCAGAAAGTTTAGTCTCATGATTCCATGATAGCCTTGACCGCTGGGGTAATACATTCAGGTCTTAGTTGGTACCATAATCAGTATGGGGTGTGATGTTTCTTTTCCATTCCTCTTGACTCTAAAGCTAATCAACCTGATCCACGATATAATACACAAGCACATATAGTAGTTACCACATACACTGTAGGCAAACTCTGCTAACGTTGTTTAGAATGTTCCAGTCTTTCAGCTGTGAAATAACATTTATCCTCAATCAAAGAAAACATGGATTTCTCCGACTTCCTTCTCGAACCACATCCCACTAAAAATAAATGGGTCATAGTGACAGGAGTCTTTGCTATTTATAATGAATGGAACAAATACTCAGAAAAAGAAGCTGGAGAGAGAATTAGGCAAATGGATCAAGGAAACCTACAACCAAGAGTGTTTTCATTAAATCACGTCCTGTCCTGAGCCTTAGACCTCCTCAAAGGAGACTTCGGTCTGTTGCAACATGGCCAGGCTCAGTTAAGAGCTGTCATACAACTAAATTAGACATTACAAACACTCAGATCAGGTGTTGTGCCTTGGCAAGTTGTAAACAAAACAACTATTCTTGAACCTTATAATTTGACCTTAACACAGAAAACAATTGCGAAAAGAAAATCCACATACACTTTGTTGAGTATTGAGCAAATGGAAGAAGCACCATTTTCGATTCATGACCATCCACTTATCACATGGGTGATACACAGCATTATTTCTCTACCAATTACAACTTAAAAATTTCATGACTGCCAGAAACACAAATCATTAGGCTGGTAGGAAACAATGCACAATTCACATCTGTTCCATTCACAGACATTTCAGTTTTCTTACATGTGCTTGAATGAAGATGACCATGTGTTTATTAGTGCATTCAGAAATTCCCTTCTGTGTGATACCATTTCCTTGCACTTAATGTGTAGCGCTTTGATGCCTGAATTAAGTTGCTTTTATCAGTCACTCCTACTCTATCCACCCCCACACACCAGGACCTACTGTACAATGGCTCCTATTTAGTTCTAACGAATGTTACTTGTTGCAGCTTGAAACCAGGCCAGCTATACTTGATTATGGTTTTTAAAACAACGCAGTGTTGGGGAAGTACCATGTACCCACTGCCTCAACATGTAATCAAAAATGTCCCTTGGCCTAGTATTAATATGAGATGCATGTGTTTCGAGGAAATTAGCAAATTAGTGGCAGAGTTATTATAAAAAGAAGTCCCTTTGGCATCTATGGCAGAAACGTACAACTTGCAAATAGCCAGAACCTCTTTGGCGATTAAGAGGTTATTACAGACGCAATACCCGACCAACTTTGCGGATATCCTCCTTACGATTTTTAATTTGTCTACAACTGCCATTGTGTATCTTTTTAAGAACACTGGGAATAATCTGGTGACTGGATTTAAAGCTGTATTTGGACTCAGCCCATCATTTTTCCATAAATTGTTCTGCAGTCTTTGTGGAGGATTCCCAACCATTCTACTGTTCATCAGTTGTGGTAATGTCACCTGATCCAATGAGGAAATCAATAATATGGAATATACTTATCCAGCTGAACAGAGATGCAGAGAGACCCTAGCACATTATCTGGGATCTGCTTGGTTTTCGAAACTTAAAGAAAATTTCATAAAATAGACAACGTACAAGTGAAACCTGTATTCTGGTGTATAAACTGTTCAGCTGAAATCATCTTGAATCTACATTTAGAGCACCTTCTAGTGGCTTTCATAGACATGGAAATACTGCTGCAACCTTTGCAATCACACCAGAGACAATGCTGATCAATGCACTTGAACCCATTACAAGATGCAAACTATGATGGACCGACTACACCAGTGACGCCCTTTGATGAGTTGCTTGATGACTGGCTTGACTAGCTGTCAATGATCAAGCCTCCAGATGCAGTACTCTCATCATCGTCATTTACTTTGGAATTGCAACTGATTGCTGGTCCATCCAATGTGCGAACTAAAGACAAGCAAGTATTAATTGGTTTTCATAACAACCACACATATGCTGTTTGTGCAACTGATAATGTGATATGTCCTCACATGAGGATTAATAAGCAGAACTCTAATCTACCACAGAGACTATGTCAAATAACTGAAGATTTAACTATTTTTGTTTATAAAGCTACATAGTTTTTATTGGCATATTCAGTATCATGTCTTATCTGTTTAATTGTCACCATGCATCCCTCTAAGCCAGCATGAATGCTTTCATGATAATGTAGCTATTACGTTTATACGTTTTATTGCTTGAAACATGCAAGGCTTAAAGAAGCAAATGGATGCATATCTTAAAGCATATTTACATAAAATGGTACAATATGCATTATTTATTTATAGGTATGTATATATGGTATGTGTCTAACCGATATTTTGAAATTAGTTATGGCATCAAAATGTATATCTCCATTTTCGAAGAGCATGGATTTCCCTAATAAGTAGACAAATTCCTATATGTCGCTCCACCCATATGATGTTGCAATTCAGACATACATGCCAAGAATGACAAAGACATTAAGCAAGACTCCATTTTAAGTAGGCTAAGGCTCCATTTTATGTACTTTTGCAGATTCATCAACAAGTCTGGCGGAGCTGTGATCCGTCCTTCTCTTTCCAAGGATCTGTGAAAATGTCATCTAGCTATAGACATTACTAAGATACCTGATGCGACATCAGCCTGGAACAGAAGCCTTATCTCAATTTCAAGGTCAAAAAAGAACAGCCTAAGCAGTGTAGTCTGAGTTGTCATACTTTGGCCTTATTTTTTTAAAAGAATGCTTCTTAGACTAGCATCTTGATGCTCATTGGTTATATGAAACATTCCTAAATGGATGCTGGAAATTCCATCCTAGATACGATTTAGTATAAAAGGACTGCATGGCCACTTGTTAGAGGAGTCCTTTGCACCCAAGATTATCACAAGCAAGACACTGCCAGACAAGAATTTGGCTGCCAGAGATACTGCTGTATCACACTTTCCACTGAAAGTTGACATTTAGCCTGAGTCCAGGAAGAGCTGAAGTGATACAGGTTTGCCTTTTGCACGGAACAGGCCATACTTGAGTCCTGATAAATACAGCACTTTGCTGTAAACAGGTATGAATTGTGCTAATTTCCCCTACGAAAATCTAGATGCATTATGCTACTCCACGCTCTCCTAATGTAGCGCATATAATTAGGTATTCGGTTCTTGGATGACATTTTAACATGGGTAGAAATGTTCATTTTATTCTTGTTGTTTACAACATCGATTTATTTTTATAGTATTCTGAGTGGTTCTTTGCCATGTGCTGAGCAACAGGGTGACTTGTTGAAATAAACATACTTTTTAGTTAAAGAGTCTTCTTCTTAGACCAGTTTTGTGTCTCCAAGTGTCTCTAGATCCCTGTTCAGGGACTGCTAGTAAACTAAAAGCAATGATACCACTTCAACTATGTATTGGGTAGGGTTCTGCAGGGCTATAAAAACCTATCTTTCACATTTAAGCACAGGTGTGAAAACAAACCTTGTAGAGCATAGACTCAGTGTATGCAACATTAGAGAAAGCAAAGGAATAAAATAATATACTGGCTGAGGAACACCTGGAACTGTACCTTAGTAATAAGAAATGACAAATCTAGGGTTGAAAGGCTCCCAAACCCATTAATAAATCAGCACATCATTAGAGTTGCCCTCTGACGTAATGATATGGTGGCAGGGTTAATGTAAGTAGAGGCAAGGACAATAAGCTCTGCCCCTTCAACAATTGAAGTTATTAAAAAAAAAATATATATATATATATATGAAATCTGATATACCTCTAGAAAAAAACGTTGTCCAGAGTTTTTCATTTTTGATTTGTGTTTGGGATCATTAGAGAAGTAACTTAGCTTGGGTAGACATTGCTGATCCGGGCCACTTTTTTCTGGATGACATTTTTAAAAATGGCGGATGTGTTGCAGTGATGATGTAATATTTCAGGAACCATGAGACCAATACATTTCGTTTTGGTGTTAAAACATACTTTTGGGAGTCAAGAAGTCTTATAGAGATAGAAAATTACTTCTCACAGCAACCCTTCTGCCAGTTTCTAAAATGGAGGCTATAATAGAGGCAGAAGAGACGTATATAGAAATTAAACAATTAATAATGGTTTTTAATCATTTTGCATATACCATACAATGTTTATGATCTGAATATGAAGAAAAAATAATGTTTATCACTCCTGTTTTAGACACATTTTCATAGTTCACTTTATTTGTTTCAGCAATCGCTCGTGGTACATTTGCAGAATGTTGAACATCTGAGAACATCATATCGACAGGGATATCTTTTTGTAGCACAGGTTTTGCATGTACGTATAAGTTCTGTGGGTAGAGGCTTTAGACATTTCGTGGGTTTTAGCACCATAAATATCTTAGCAACAAAATCCACACGGATCTTTCACTACATGTGCATGAGCCAAAACATTTACACATCTTCTGATCAAGTAGAATGCTCTTAATGTGTCAACGCGCAGAATATGACGTCGGTGAAAGGTCACTTAGCAGGACTGATCTCTTGAACTCACTGTACTGACGATCGTCAAACGTGTGACAGTCAGATTTCGTTTTCCACACAGGCACAAGGTATTTTTCTATGTCTTTAAAAGTCACATTCTTTTTCTGTCTTAGCAAATCCTTTTAGAAACTTCAGCAGTTAAAGTTCCAAGCTTTGTTACAATTTTGTTCATAGTGTCATCACCCATACGAATTTCTTGTGCAGAACATGAACGGGGGTTAAGATTCTTTTCTCGCCTGTATATATAACTGTGACAATCCTAGACTTATGAACATTTCAACAAATCTAAGTAGCACAATAATAACATCTGAGTCGTTTGACAGTACAATGACTGGATGGAACCATTTCAAACAGCCCACTCAACATGTGGCACAACACCAATGTCAGCTTCCTCCAATTTGCTGTTACGTTCTTGAACAATATGGCCCATACCTTTTGAATACATCTCTGCAGACACCAACTCCCCATTTACAATCATTCCACTTGCAATTGTTGGAAATTCAGTGTTCACTGAAGCGTCACCAATGTTCTGGCGAGTTAACATCTCCAGGTTCATCTTGTTTGCAGCTGATGACCAGAATTTCTCAAGTTGCACAGGTACAGGTGTTGAATTTTTGATGAAGGTAAGGTCAATTGTTCCACTTGTAGACATTCCTCTGATTCTCTCACATTCTTTGACAGATCGTTCAAGATAACTGTCAAAGGCAAACTGCAGTTTTTGCAAGGTGCACACTGACTTTGATGTTTGTAGAACAATCTGGACGACCTCTCTGAAGTTTTGCATGGATTAAATCTTGACCATTCACAATGGTGACATATAGTCCACAACACCAGCAGTTTTCAATAAGGACACCTTTTGGAATTCAAATTCTTCAGGTGAAAGATTTTTGTTCAAGCTCTTGTACAAGTTTGTGCTTCACTGGTTTGGCTGCAACATCTCCATCAAATAATGTGTTTGTTGGAAGATCAAGCGGCAGATTATCTCTATGTGTTTGCGAAAGGTTTTTTTGTAACCTGTTTTGTATTGGCTGGTTGGACGAAACTCTTACTATGGCAATCAAACTGTGGAAGTTTAGCTTTAGTGATTATCTCAAACAGCTTTTTCTCTTTCAATACAAAACTTTCCTGCTTGACTTCTGCATAACTATTCTATGTTCCAGGATATCTATTAGACCACAGGCTCAGTCACTACAAAGGGGTTTCCTTGCTTCTGCATGAAATGAAGAAGGCTGCCATTATGCTTATTAAAACGTTCCCCTCTCTTTCCCACAAGTTTGTGGTGAGGAACAGTTTCACGATGGTTACTTAACTTTGAAGTTTTCATCTCTCTGAAACCATTGCAAATAGAAAGGACTTCATGGTAAACTAGCTGCCATTGAGCAACATTCACTTTTATGTGTCTGACCAACCATTCCCTTGGAGCTTTTCTGTGACCTCTGGATTGTCTGTTCCAGTTTCATATCTGGAGTCAAACCTTCCCTCTCTTTCACCACAAAATATCTTTGGATGAATTTTCTGTAGGGGTATGGTTTTTCCACCTCTAGCTTCTTCACTCTTTCCAAATACCAGGGCCCATATCTCAGGTAGTTTATGCAATCAAATTTCGAATCAGTAATCAGTGTCTCCACAGTCTTCACGCGCAGCTCCCAATCTCCTTCCCGATCAGCACATGCCAAGGTGCCAAGTGTTTCACTAGAGCTATCATGTGTAAAACATTTCCCCAGTACTTGCAGAGTTCTGATTTTTCTTCACATTTTTTGACAAACTCTACAAACTTAGTTTTCAGTTTTTCTGGTTTTGAACTGAGTGTACTGAAGATTTCCTGGCTTTGCATTATGTCTTTTGAATGAAGTGCACCCTGTGCCTTGTTCACTTCTGAGATAAGATATGCAAAACGTAATTTGACATTCTTGTTCCAGAAAGCAGTCCAACGCACTGTTTCTATAGTCTCAGATATGATAAGCATACCGTGTAAAGAACGAACATAATAAGTTCCGCTCAATACTGACTGGACAGTTTTTCTTATTAAGATTTCAGCTTCAATAAATGCATTGTCTATGCCACATCCACTGATATAACTTCCTGCACACCACAACACAACTTTTATCATGTGGGGAATCACCCATCATTGGATAAAGATCATCAAATTCTGCTCATAAAAATCTCAGCTTCAATACAGAAAACATCTTCATCGCTGAAAATTGGCAGGGTAGGCTGGTCTTTAAGGTGCGCATGCACATTTGGGAACTGTTGTAGAGCGGTGTACACTTATGTCGTTTTTTACTGTAGTTTTTACTGATAAAAAAACAACTTTCCTCAGTGGGACGGTATTCTGGGAGATCAGACCATGAGTTCCAGCCCATGGAGGAACTGGCTTTTCTTCATCCTTCAGTCCGCACCGAATAAGCTATATTATAAATTCAGTTGAGTCAGCTTTGCAGAACATAACATCAGGTAGAAGATGATCCACGTTCTCAGCCACTTTGAAATTTTCTGGTAGACTGGGATGTGTTGGTGGCTTGTAGTGATTTTGCACATGTTGGCAAGGCATTTGGGTTACAAGTTTTCAGCTTTGGTTGTTTTTGCCTACAGCGGACACAGCTTATTTCCCAGCAGCAATTTCATTAGTAGAGTCTTGAAAACGTACCATAGCAGTATCATGTGTACTGGACGTTCCAGACAATTTTGATCTTAAAGACAGTTCTTCTTTATCAGGAGCAGCAATGGTAAATTATTTCCTAGTAAAGTGACTTGGAAGTCGTGTGCCGTTGGATTCACAAGATTTTATAGCCTGAGCGGTTAACAAGTTCCTGCTCCGTACTGATAGATTGAGTGGGCAGTCATCATGTGTAGCAGAGTTTTCTTTTTGCCATGCTGTAATTCATAAAATATAATTTGGAAAAGGCAGTACATTCGCACAGCATAAGCCTGTCTGTTCATGGACTTGTCTCCCACTTCTTCGCTTGTATCTTCAAAGCCATCATCAATGTTGTTAGCTTCTGTTCCGAACTCAAAAACGTTAATATCAGCACAGCAAAACTGTTACAAACTTAAACAATGATGTTAAAAATGTTAAGAAAACATCAGGCATTCTTGTGGACTCCCATGATTTATGGCACTCTGTGCATCACAAAATTTGTCATTTTTTCCAATATCTAAACCTTTCAGGACCTTTCGTAAAACTGTTCCTGCTGATTTTACTTTGTTCTTTTGTCAATCCCTTTCGACCTTGTTTTGGTTAAACCACAGATAGCACATTGAAGATCCTCAGCTTTCTGATCAGTTGTTGGAGGTGGATGAGGGTTAGATATCAATCTTCTAAGTGCAAGGGCACTGGGTTAGGTTATCGTCACTTTCTCAGAAGACTCAGATTCTTGTTGTGATACACTGGTTTCTGCTACTTGTTGCCAAAACATTTTTTGCAGGCTTTTTTCCATTGTATACGACTTGTAGCACTTGCTGTAACAACAATGAAATAATTGATCCTCTTCACCCATCAGCTTCAATCTTTTCTGAACTTTGTCTTGCCATATTTCTGCAGCATCTCAAATTCTCTTTCTGTCCAGCCACAGTTGGTTAGGTTTTCCTTTGGATTAGTTTGGCACATGATACATTTTTCTTTGTTGAAGGAGTCCTCATATTTTACAGTTATCAACACTCTGTCAGGAGGTAAAGATCGTCTCCTACCACCTACGTTGCTCATGTTAACAAATTTGAATCAACTGAAAACCTAAAACAAACAATATTAAAATAAATTACCAAAATGATTGTTAAAACACATCATTAAAGAACCTCCATTTTGGAAATGGAAGAAGGGTCGCTCTGTGGAGTTTTTCTCTTTCTCTATAAGATTAGTTGACCCCCAAAACCTAGGTTTTGACACCAAAATGAAGTATATAGGTCGCATGGTTCCTGAAATATTACATCACTGTAACACATCTGCTCTTTTTTAAAAATGTCATCCAAAAAAACCCCCCAAAAAAACCCCAAAAACGCTCAGATTAGCAATGTCTGCCCAAGCTAAATTACTTCTCTAATGCTACAAAAAAACAAATCAAAAATGAAAATCTCTGGGCATTTTTTTTTTTTTTTTAAACAGGTATATCAAGGAGCTAGGACTATTACTGGCAGCAGGGTGGAGGGCCCTGGCTGATGACCATGGGCGGCATGTTGAATACCCTGAGAGGGATAACCAACCATCATGCCTGGACAGGATAGACTAACTCAAGACCACAAAAAAGGGGGTAATCATATGCAGACAGTCAATATGAGAGGGACAGTAGAGCCACTGGCCTCCAGTGAAGACATGTTGCCCAATCACTCCATAGGAAACACACCGATAGGGGATTTAGAACCAGACCAGAATAATCTTGGGGGAGGGTTCTTTGGAGCCCTAGAACTGCAGAGATCTTGTTTGGGATCGAGTAGGCAGGAATATGATCACCTACCAATCTGCCCTGTACAAATCTTATCTTGGAATGTAGCTAGCTTAGGTTCTAACCTAGGGGACCTAGATTAGGGTCTGTTGAACTATGATATTTGCTGTTTACAGGAGACCTGGTGCCTCCCACCCCTTTTTTGACCAGGCTATTCCTTCTACTATAAGCTAGCACCTCATTTGGGAAAAGGGAGAGCATCTGGAGGATCAGCAATTCGGGTGAAGACTGCCCTACTTCTCAGGAATTACTGAAGCAATAATTGATTCCAGAGATTAAAATGACCATCAGATTGGCTTAATGTCTGGGTACCAGGTTAAGCGTTTCAATTGAGTAACAGACCGTAATGGAGAGACCAACCTTCAACAACTCTAAAGTGCACTGATCCACAGTGTTACGAAATAACATACATTGATTGGAGACAATTTTAACACTACCTATGAGCCCCTGGCATTAGCTCATGGGATCCAACTGTTGAATTCTATAGAAAATAGGGAATACCTTCTCTTGATTGTGTAGTCTAAAAGGGCTGGCTAAGTATTTTCCCTCACCCTCAATTGGGATCCCACGCCTGCAATGGAAGGTCTTTAGAGAGGGCTGGGCTCCTGACCTACAACTGTTCAGGCTTTTCCAGTCATGTAGAGTATATCTTAGTCAAGCTAGGTCTGTGGCCAGCAATAGCGAATATGGTCATCGCGGACCGTAAAGATAGCAATTACAATGCCTTTGACCAAACGTTGACGTGTTTACATCAAGCTGCTGGTCCTGATGAAGTACTGGGAGATCTAGATCTAGCTCTCCCACTATATCAACTTTATCTCCAACTTTATCCTTCAGGGAGCTAAGCTGCTTAACATACAGAACGCAGCAGACATCCCCTTACATAAAAAGGGTCCACATGATTGTCCAAATCATTACCAGCCCATCAGTCTCCTTGATAGCAAGCAGAAGGTGTTCTGGAGGCAGATCTTGAACCAACTCCAAGTCTGGATAGGGAGCAACAAAGTACTATCAACATTTCAGGCAGGGTTCAGGTCAGGCATGAGCATCATCTATCATGGGCTCTGGTTTTGTACCATCTACTTGAAGAACGTTTTGATCAACAAGGGCTGTTTGTATGTGGCCTTCACTTATGTTCAGCCTTTGACTGGATCCATAGAGCAAAGGTATAGACTGTGCAGGATGAAATGGTTCTTCCAGATAATTTGCTGTCCATAATAGTCCCGCTTCATTTGCACAACTTCGCACAAGTTAGATGGGGAAGGGATGGCCAACTTACGGAGCACATTAATGTTGAGATGGGTGTCATGTAGGCACGAAGTCTGGCCCCTACCCTCTTGTCCCTCTATATCAATGAAGTAGTAGAACTGTTGCACAGAGATTGCTGTGAAACACCTAAAATAGGAAGGCAGAGGGCAGTAGCACTCCTGTTTGCCTCTGACACTTCTGCTATTGTTTTTTTTTCATTTTGCCTAGAAGGGGAAATGGATCTGAATAGTGTAAAAACACAATGAATGATCTTTAGTGCTTCTAGAGCAGCAAAATCAAGTTTGAAAGCAGGGAACACAGAGATTGAGCATGTGTCAAATTTTGATTATCTGGGAATAGGAGAATCCCCAAACGTGGACACCCACAAATCCAGAAAAGACAAATTAGGCTTGCAAACTATTCAGCCAGCATAGTGAACATGTATAAAAGTACACCCTCAAGAGCATTATCTCCTGCCCTTAAGATGTTTATCAAAAGCAAGCACTCTATGGAGCAGAAATGTGGGGGTATGTTGACTGCAGTCTACTACCAGGGACTGAATAGATGGTCGAGATAACTCTGCCACAGAATATCCTCTTGATTCCTGTATGTCTAGATATGACACAGACAAATCAAAATTAAGATATGTAGCCGATCTTTGTTCTACTGGTATCAGTAATGGACCACAAATTAATTGTCTGCCTATAGAGAGGGCATTAAGAACCTCCTTAAGTTACCTGGTATTTCCAAGGTCCCTTGGCTATGTTTTATCAAATCAACTCAGTCAAAAGTGGGTTTTGAAAGATGTTGGTTCCATCCAGAGCAACTGGTACCAACTAGGGCAGAGACCTATTGGAATTCTTTCCTCAAGGAAATTACATGATATTGCAAGGGATGGAGTCTGGTTGAAAACTTTGAGGCTTTTATGGACTTTGCTTGAACCCCCTCACTAAAAATAAAACTTTTTTTTTTTGCATTTCACACATGGCACCCTGAACACCAGATCATTTTGCAAAAGGTGGTCTTATGTGGCAGACGTCTTGAACTTCTGCCCTGCCTGCAAGCAAGAAGCTGAAACAGTGGGGCATCTACTGTGAGGTGTACAATCCACAGAGGAAGAAATGGGTAGTGGCCTTATGCAAGCATATTGGTATAAGATGCTTTATTGAGGTTTTTAGTGTCCTAAGCAGTGATACAAACAATTTGTGGTGTATTCCTTTTCAAAGTACCTACTGTCTAAATGTCTAAGAGGAAATTTTGAGATGAAAATCTAATATTGTTGCCAAACCAGCAGTTTCAATGTATTTTATGAGTTATTTTAATGAATGTATGTGTTTGTCCAAACCTGAGTTGGTGGGAAATAAGTTTATATCTGTACTGTAAATATTGAACCTGTTTTTAAACAATGCATGTTTAAGGTGAAAAATCTTTCCGAATTAAACTATATTTGGAATGTGTCAAAAGGAGCATTCCTTATGTAATTTACAAGATTTTACATCACCCAAATATTCATTTATTGGCTCTTAGGGCAAAGGACAAAATAAAGGTAGACAAAGTCTGAAGGGGTCATTTAGGACTTACCATGGAAGCTGACTACTGATAGCCTCCTAATGTCTACCTTAGCTCCCCTAAATACTACTCTTCTGTCGTCGATTGAAGTAAACCACATTTTCTTCGTCATATATTACCCATCATGGAAACTGGACCCATCTGATATGTGGGGAATCAGAAGGCATCTTTCAACATCCAACATGTTTGATAAGGCAGCTAACTGAATAATGTTTGATCTGTAAGCAGGACTTCATCGTAGACAAGAATTAATGCAACTAATTCTCAATTAAGGCACTGGATGATGAATCCAATCGTGAGTGAAACAGCAACAGTAGGGCACCCCTACAGAAATGTTTATTGCTATCTCTTATGATCCCAAAGGCATTATACTGAACTTGTACAAAGCTTTGATGAATAACCTAAACCTGTACGGGGCTTCCATGAACAGATGGGACCACATATGGGGGAAAGAGATTGGGAAGAGCAATGGGTACTCCTTTGGGGAGATTTGTTGAAGAGGCCAGGTAGTACTGTGGAGAAAGAAGATCACTAGCTAGTTGTTCTTGATACCTTTGTTCTGCAAAGCTCCAGAGGTGAAGCCATCCACCAATCTGTTCTATTAGAGGTATTGTGAGCTTTTGAAAGACTTCTGCCATATCTGGTGGGACTATCGCTAGACTAGAAGATATTCTGGGTTACTTTTTGCCAAACATTACATTTGATTTGTCAGGCCAGAGTTCCCTGCTCTGGGAACATCAATCGAAATCAGAAGAAAAAAAAACTCCTGTGGAACTGACTGGGGCATCAAAACTACTTCCTAGTGAAAGAAGGACTCTCCCTCTCTATCGGTGGTCTTTGGAATATGATGGCTTCTGAAAGTCCCACTTGATTGTTTGTGTGCGCACGCGGGTCCATTAACGTCCTGCATGTGGAGGGAACTCTCAGGCCTCTCCTGCACACCAATGCCGCAGGCACTAAATCTTTGTCTATTACAGTGAACATATCTGGACTCTTGACTGGTCTTTATTTTGTACTTTCACCTGTAGAATAATTAAATTGGAGATTGTAAATGTTTGGGGGAATTCTACCTTGTTGATGGGTGGGGTGAGAGATGGGTTCTGAATTGGAAATGGATCCTAACGTTTGTTAGGGAGGGGTAATTGTGACCCTGCATTCAGACTGTATGGTCCTTTCATTGTTTTAAAGCATACACGAGGGAACAGTTAATCACACTACACATGGTTACAATTCAATTAAAAAAAGTGCTGAAAAATATGTTCAAAACTCCAGAGTCAAGATTGAGTTTAGCTAATCATCTTTCTTTGGTATCAGAGTGTAGGCTGATTAGACTCCTGTTCAGCTTTGATCTGGAGGGGCTTCTAGTAGAGCTCCTTTTGAAAGCAATGCTACAGTCGTCTGACAAGAGAGGGAAATGGTCCATGTTTATCTTGTGTTTGGGTAGTAGTGTAGTGCAAAGTGTGTAGTAACTTCTATTAATTTAATACAGTTCTCTCAATTGGTAGTGAACATTTGCCAGTGATGACTTCCCTACAGAAATGAGGAACATTCATTCATTTGTTGGAAATGGCCCTTTCTGCAGGGTTATCCACAGACTTTTTGCCTTTCTTCTCCTATTTTCATGACCCTCTTTTTGTTGGCTTTAGGACTGTGGGCACTTTACCACTGTTAATCAGTGTTAAAGTGCATGTGCTCTCTTCCCCTACAACTTGGTATAATTGGTTTACACCTGTTTGGCTCATTTAATTTACTTGTAAGTCCTTTGTAAAGTGGTATACCATAAACTCAGGGCCTGTAAATTAAATGATACTAGTGGGCCGGCAGCGCAGATTGGACCACCAACAAAAGTAGCTTTTCAAACATGTTTCAGGCCTGCCACTGCAGGGCCTGTGTGTGCAGTTTACTGCCACATTGACTTGGCAAGTCAAACTATTTGCCATAGCCTAAACTCCATTTTTGCTACACTTAAGTCTCCCCTAAGGTAGGCCATAGCTAGCCCTATGGGCAATATGCTGTGTATGAAAAAGGAAGGGCATATGTCTATGTGCTACATCCCCTTGTAGGGAAAAACAGCCTATTAAGTTTCTGACTACTATGAGTGCTGCTCCTCTCATAGGACTGCATTGGAAATGCCCTGACATGTGTCTATGTGGTATCTTCTGATCTATGAAGAATAGCATGGGCATGTTTAGTCTGTTTGGAATGGAAGCTAGAAATCATGTTTATTGGTGTAGGCGGATTTTTTATTACCATGGTAGAAATGCCACTTTAGAAAGTGGGAATTTCTCTGTGCTTTTAACTTTGATGCTTTTGCAGCCTGACTCCAATCCACGTCTGGGGCAGAGTGACAGCTCCACTTGGTGCATACTTTCCAGACAGGAGGGGCTGGGTGTGACAGAAGAGGCATCTGCATACTGATAGTCTACCTGGGCTGTGGAGAGGGAGGGTCGTTCACACCTTACATGTGAATAGGCTGTATCCTGTCCTCACACAATGGACTGATTAAGCCCTACTGATGTCTGGAGACAGGGCTGGGTTGAAAGGGTGTTGTGTTTGAAAGGACTCCTTTGGCATTACCCCCCTGACCAAAGGCATTTGTGAGTATAAGTAGAAGGGACCTGCCCCCTGATTTTTTGAGCACTTTTGGAACTGGGACCGGACCTCTGTCAGAAGGACTACTGGACTGCACAAAAGACTCATCTGGACTGCTCTTATGTTTATTGCCCTGCTGCCTAGTGTCTGCTGGGTGGCCCAAAAGGACTCTTCAGGATTGCTTTTCTGCATGCTGCCCCGCTGCCGGTCTGTTCCCTGACTCTGGACTCCCAAGGTGCTGTGGCCCTATAAGGAGAGACCACCACCCGAACATTGTGTTGTATGCTAGCTTGCCTTTTTGGCCCTGTATGCCCCCACCCCAAGTGTTCTCCCACGGGCCAGCGTGAGATTACTGCTGTGCCTTTGCTGTCCCTGTTCCTGCCAAAAGTATATAGCGCTTGGGGAGTGCTATACATTTGTAGTGATGCCTGAAGGCAGCAAGTGGCAAGACCTGTACGCTGCCCTTGGGACTCTCCCCTGTACATGAGGAACGCTGCCTGAAACCCCATATTTTTTTATGCAAAGTGTGCGGTGACCACGCTCTGGGGTACAGACTGTAGCGTTTGTTGGGCGCTTAATTTATCCCTGAGTGCCATGCTGTGAAATACACTACCCCATTGATCAGCGTGTAGGGAGGGTGTGCTGTGAACCTGTGTGACACCCCCCACCCAATCCCACTGCTGAGGGCAGGAGGAATCCCCCAGAGCCGTCCAATGCGAGTGGACGAAGCGCGCACCAACTAGTGCCCCTGGGGCACAAGCAGGCACCAATTTTGGTGTAGTCACCATTTTGACCCAGGCTTGGGGTGAAAGAAGGAGCTGGCACGCAGGTGGAAGGGTTCCCCAGGCTGGGCAGCACCGCAGAGGAGGTAGCAGTCCGGGAGGCCCTGGAGGGCTCCAGACACGCCACACAGTGACATCGGCTGGATACAAGAGCTGAGGACCCAGCCCCAGGAGGAATCATGGGAGCGCTCCTCGGGCCTGGGCCACCTCTTGTGGATAAAGGCAGCTGTCCGGGAAGCCCTAGCAAGCTCCGGGCACTGTACCAGCAACAGGCTGCTGCTGAAGAAGCGGAGGTCGGCAGCCGCACAGTGTGGATGCGGGCGGCTGTCTCTGGATTCTGCCACACATGGGGTGGGAGAACCCAACGAGGTCTCCCCGCGGAAGTGTGTGTGGTTCCCACCCTGCCACCAACCTGTATGGTAGGATGGGGTGAGTGCCCAAAGAGTTCCTAGGCTAGATTCTCCTGGGGACTGTTAATTTACCATACAATGTGTAATAAGCACAAAGGTGCCTCTGAGCCCTTCAATGGTTGTTAGGGTACCGTATCTCTCGTAGTAGGAGTGCAGGTGGACGTGCGCGCTATGTTGGGAACCCCAGCTACCGAATATTTTCTAAAAGAAGCGCATATGCGCAATGGCCTTCATGTAGAGGGCATTGTTGGTGTACGACCTACATTTTATCACTGTGTGCTTGTACCCTCAGTGTTACCAGACCTGATGCCTCATCATATGTCTTTGTTTCCGGGTGAAATCACAAATATATTTCTGAATCTGCCTAGGGTGCACAGGGAGGGTAATGCTTATAGCATGTACAATGTAAAAATGTCTTATTGTGGTTGCACTTATCATGGTGATAGTCTGACAACTGCCTGCTTGGCAAAGTAGTACTGATTTCTGTTGTTTAGGTGTACACCTTTTATACAATATAGTTTATTTTTACATAACTTGTTGTGGAGTCCCTTTGGTGGTGTATTTATTGTGTCCCTGGTGTGTGCTGTGCAAACGCCTTACACATCACCTCTGGGGTTAAGCCTGACTGTTCTGTGCTAAGCTACCGCGGGGGTGAGCACAGGGTATCTTTGGTGTGCAACTTACTTGCCCCGACTAGAGTGGTGGTTTCTGCCTGGCTGAGGTGCCTACCTTAGTCAATCAGAAACCCCATTTCGAAGGCTTTTCTACTGGTGGTTTGGTATTCAGGGGTGTTGGGAGACGGCATGCGAGTTGATTTGAATAGTCACTTATGCTATTATAGGGACCTCCACAGTGAGGTCCTACTACTTATGTTGCGGCATTGCCAATAAAATTGTCTGGTATTGGTTGCCTTGTGATTCCTGCTGCTGTTGAGTCAGAGAGGTTTGCTGTTTGATTAGGCGGGCTACATTTACTCATTTGTTGCTTTTCCTGCTGCATTCTCTGGAATTTGTAGTGCATCAATGTATTTGGTGTGCTGGTATTCTTCTTTATTTTCTCAGCATCTCATCCATTTTAGAGCCAAATGAATGCTCACCCAACAAATGACACTGCTTTCTGCTTCTTTCCTAAACCTTTATATCATTAACCAAGCATACCTTCCCAGAAAAAAACTGGTGGTCATCTACCTACAACATCTAACATGCCATGTGTACCCATAATTAAAGATAGTTTTCCTTCAGTAACAATTAACTGTCCCCTCTTTTTGTGTGCTTCTGGTAAATGTTAATACAATTCCTCAATTTCATCCCACCGATCTGTCATAACAGCCCTATAATTCCATATAGTTAAGAGATGAGCCAGCTCATTTCAACCACCATAGAAATTCTTTTCCCTACAGCATCAATTCTCTTACTCCCCCACCACCCCTACCCTCTTATCGTGCATAATCGTATATGCTATTTGTGCCAGAGTCTGGAAGTACATTTGCACCTGTAAATAGATGGGATGTTGTGCAGCTGCCTTATACTTGCGCTGTACTATTGGGAGTATCTGATTTAGACTTACCATGAATTTTGTAGTTTTCAACAGTAGTTTGTATTTTGTACCTTCACTGCTGATGGAGAGGTGGATGTTTTTATGTCGAGAGCGCAAACGCTTTGACCTGTTGTAAGTATTGTGGACTTTCGACTACACCTACCATACGCCCACATTCAGGTGATTTCTTCCATTTACATTTTCCCAACTCTTATTACGGAGCACAGAAGTCAGCTCCTAACCAGAAGGAAGAACAAATAAAGTAGAGTCTGTATCCAGGGGCATTACCGGTTCCAGAGAACAGGATCATACACCATTTTCTTCTGCATGCGTGCAACTTAAACTGAGACTTTGTTAAAAAAACAAAAACCTAAATAAATAAAATACAATACATTTAAAAAAATGCATTATTCCAAAGCCAATACTAAATGACAGGAGAGTGTCGAGCATATGAACTCCAACACCATGTTATAAATTAATGCTGTGTCCACACAATCGTCTACCTTTAAGGAAGATTTAATAAAGAGTTGCTTCGTTTTTTTGAATAAAATCAGAATTAATTGCCTACATTAGCAGAGATGTTGAAAAAATTGATGGAAAGCTGTACATATCAGAGTCATAGCTGAGACCAGTAATGAAGATGGAAATCAAAGATATGGATACACCAACTAGGACATAACAGTTCGTGCTGGAGTGTCATGAAACAAGTTCATTATGTTGTAGCTTAAATGACAGTGAGGAATACTTAAAAGCTGAACCAGCAAGCCCCAACTCATGCTGTAATTTTCTGCATTTTATCTCAAAGTTGTATTCGATTTCATGCCTGCAAATACTTCACATGCTTATTTATGTCACTCAGCTTTGTTGAGGCTCACTTGTATTGAAAATGTTTGACATGTCTTGGCCCATCAGAAAACAACAAAGCACCAGACAATATTTTCTGAGTCCTGAGAGGTAAAAATTTATTGATTTATATCAGATCAGCATATTATGATATGGTCACACCTGCTCACACAGCTAACGTTCTCATAGCTCAAAATTATTATTTTTTATTTTAAAAATAAAAAATGTTCAGCAAGGATAAACATTTTAACAAAAACGTTTCATATGAAGCAAGTATCGAAAACAATGGCTTTTTCAACACATGAAAATAGGACTGGTCAAGAAAAGGATAGCTCACAGCTGTAGAGAATAACATTTGTTTATCATTCTATGTTGATGTTATTTTCATCCATTACAATAAAAATAAATTTCAACAAAGGGTGGTGTAAAATAAAGAGGTAGACATCACAATGTGCCACAGTACCATTCAGTGACTATGTAATCTGTTCTGGCAGATGTCCCATTATGATCAAACAAGTTACACTTTTTCTTTACTTTTCAGCTTGTTAAATTTGCTTTCTAAAATAAAAAGACACTGTTAAAGTGCAAATATGAAAGATATGATCGAAAACTAAATATACAAGGAAAGCACAACACATGTTATATAAACTGATTAAGCAACAGAAGGTAAAGCTAAAATGTAAAAAAAAAAAAAAAAATGTTGGCAAAGGACTTTCTCTAAGAGAAGTCACGTTAATCTTATAAACATAGATGCCAATTCCAACTGATTACCTCCTTAGAGGCTGTAATGGGTCAGGCTCAAAAGCATCCTCAGGCACAGAAAATGAAATATAAGCATTCTGAACATCGCTGTCCACAAGTGTCACAAGAGAAATATTCTCCATTGTCTAATTTATACTGTGACGAAGTTTAGAAAACAATATCAAGGATAGTGTGTTGACAAATGACATGTTAACTCTGCAGCTTTAATAAAGTCATATGAGGTTTTGGAGAAATATCCACAATGCATAAAGGAAAAGTACTACTTCATGACCATTCTTCTTGTATTATCGCAATCACGTTAAGTGTTTCTTTTATGATAGATTCAACCTTTTCGAGTAGCAGCTCCTAATCAAATTGCAAAGCGTACAAGATGAGGGGGGAAAACAATAAATCGCTTCGTAAATTTTGAATATTCCATACAACAAAAAACATATCCTTATTACATGTGGGCAAGAAGACCAACATTATTTCAAGCAATTTTTTAAAAGTAATAGAAATTAAAATCATCTGAAACTATGATGGTAGAAACATCACAAGAAGCTGAACTACTGTATCACTGAAGTAACTTTTACTCTAAATGGGGGCCATTTTACTGCCATTACCAACAATGGATATGCTTAGTTTGTGCTGGTAACTCTGTTCCCATAACTTACATTTTGTCCTTGTTGACTTCTGTGCTCCCTGGTGGAATACCACGGTGATAATTTCAATATGTTACACTATACCACTATTCAGAAAGTCAACAACATAATTATGAGAAACATGGATAGTTGTGTGTGCAATGTATTTGTGGGGCCAGGTCTGTGATTAGTCTAAACCATAGATTTTCATTTGGGGGAGGGAGGGAGGAGGGTGGGTGGGTGGGTGGTTTCGATGAAAATCCCAGTGTAATTTAAATCATATCTATGTCTGTATTAGTTTAATTAATATCAATATGGATGTCTGTTGACATTTACAAACCGCTGACGCTCAACTTTCAAACTTATCATGCCATTGGAAACCTCTGATATCTATTTAAGACAATGAGTATGACACAATTATATATTGTATGTCAACTGAGCTATGCAAATTGGCAAGAGACAAAAGCTAGCAACACATAGCCCCTGTAATAAGGTAGGGTATCTAACCTGCTTCAACCATACTAATTCAGAATGCAAGCTATATTCTCATTAAAAGATGAGAATAAAAAATAAAAAAAAAAATATATATATATATATATATATATATATATATATACACACACACACACACACACACACTTTTGGATTTGCAGCCAAACGGACACATACAGTGATGACACCTATATAGCACTCTGCAAATATGTTGGAAAATGTATGGTCTGCTCTAAAAAAAAAAATAATAATAATAATAATTTTTTTAAAAGAGTGCACTTCACATGAAAATTATTCTACGATCTGCTACAAGACGACAAAGACAACAAAATTAAGCAAAGTGAAATCAATCTGCATCACATCACACCGGTCATAAACCTGAACATTTGAAGAACAGAACCAAAATACTTTTATTGTGAACTTAGAGGCAGCAGAGTGACGACTTGTGACTTTCTTCAGAAAGTGAGCATTATTATTGATCCAAGCCTAGTGTGCATTAACAGGCTTACCTTGCAGACCCCCAGTGTCATTAAAAGCAATGCCGAAGGTAAAATAAAACGTCACTGCCAACAACAAGGCATTTACTGAGAAACTGTGAACTTGCTGTGAAATTTCTAGACCCTAGTTTGAAGTCAATATTAAATGTTGAACGTGGCTTTTATCTAAAACACACTTTGCACAAAATCGAGAAAGATAACACCAACCTGAACTCTTTCTTCTTTAACTTGAAAAGCAAATAAACACGTTAGCTTCAGAGAGAAAGTGAGTTCATCGTTATTACGAATTTGACAAAGCAAATCAAAAGATGACCAGCCCACTATAAATGTAGTCTCACACACACGTATGCTCACTTGTCACATGCAGAGGTACACAAACTTTCAAACTGCCCAAAATCAAACAAGGCGACAACACAATTAAAAATAAAACGGGTGCAGCGAATAAAGAGTTCTGCGGTGAAACGAATTCACAAATAGTTAATTAATTCATCCTAACACAATAGGTGTTAAACGTATTATGGGTTATGTATTCAAAAAGGCATAGAAACTGTAGAACTGAAGGATGCTCTAATCTCTGTAGACTGGTATTAAACTGCTTCACACCAAAAACTAAGCTGTTCAATATATATGACTGCATTCTCTGGAACAGGACTTTTTTTTTTATTTTGTACTTGAAACTTTTGTAATAAGTATTAAATATTTAAAGTAAAAATAAACAAACATAATTCTGCAAGACACCACTTTGCTTCTTTCATAATACACCCAGTGCTTTCCCGACCACAACCAGCTGTGCAGCGCGTGAAATCCTGGAATAAGCTCTTAACTAGTTCCAGAAAAATCAAGCACACACAGAAACGTATCAAATAATAGGTTTTCTCGCAACAGGCCATGGTGTGATCAAAAGTGTCTGAATTAAGTTAGCTTTGGTCCCAATACGATCACATTTCATGCCAACCCTGCTTTCTGTTTAAACCTCTTCCACTCCCTGTCAAACGTTTCAGACTACAGTTTCACAATAAAAGACTATCCCTTTGCTACACCTTTAAAAGACACGGGATGCTGGCATAATGCATGACTTAAGAAATCATTTTTGCATATACATAAAGGGATTTTGCATCTTTCTAAAAATAATATGCTGTTCTTTTATATCTTAGGAAAGCGAGTATTAAAGCAAAAAAGACAAAATAGTGAGTTTCCACAATAGTGCACAAAAACTCAACGTACTTTCAGTATGGGTGACATATGCTCAAATTCATGGGGTTTTTGTTAATGCAAAAAAAAAAAAAAATACAAGTTAACTTGTAAAAGAAGCAATTCCAAATCACAATAGTGAATTTTCAGAGATAGCGTGCCTCATTCAATTCTACGACATCTAGAATGTGTTAAACGGAAAAGACAATATCAACTGATTTTAAATACTGCCAACATGATCAAGCAACAGTAACTTGTAGACTTTTAAATACAGATGTTAAACAGGTTTACATCAGAAATGGCGCTGTTCCACCAAAAATCTAAATCTAGAAACCCAGCAAACATATCGGAAAACGGATATTTGGGGTCAGCTTAGTTTGTCTGCTTAGATCCTTCATGTCCTGTAAACTACAAAAATAAACCTTGGCTTCTCGTCATCTACAAGTTTAACTTAATGTATCCTCAAGATTCGCAGTGAGTGCTAGAATTTGCCCCATCACTAAACTAGAGGTTGTTTGTACGAATGTCTTCTTTGAATGGAGATTTCATTGTTCAGCCTGTTGCTAATGGATAACACTACAGTGATGGGCAACAAAAACACTTCTAACAAATAGAAAGAAGTTTTTCGGTTTGTGTAATTTTGTTGGTCCTGCCATCATCCCACCTGCAGTACACTTAAGCCCACTGCACACAGATGAGACCAATTTGCAGGACGCAAACTTTAATTTGGAAAATAGGACGGCAGTGCATTTAAAATCATCCAGTCACTACTATTTAATTACTGACACATTGGACTGGAAGAATTTTCAGCAGCATCAGGCTCGTTCCCAGCTGTCTGTAATCCAGAAGACATACTATTGATCAAAATGTTCTTGCATGAGCATATGAATGAGATCTCTCCTACAAGATCACTGCAGCATTATTCCCTGCACATAAGGCTTCGCTTTGACAAGCTAAGCTGATTAAAATGTTGGGGCACTTTGTCTTCCAACACGAGCTCTACCTGCCAAACTCCAATACAAGAACCTCTTTGTAATAGACGGGAAGTGGACATGGAAAAGAGATGGGGCGTGTCAGAAATATTTTGGTGCTAGAGCGTTTAAGGGATGACTCCCATAACACTAAACTTAAGATACTGTCTAGACCTAGCAGCTAGCATTTTATTGTATGCACTGAGCCCATGACGCTTGGGAAGTTTACGTTCAAATGTTACAATGCTAAGAATAAAATGTTTATGGGAACCTGGAGCCATAACTACTGTGCACTCATTTCAAGGCGAATGTATATTTCTGAACGTATGAGAAAAAAATACTCATCTGGCAAATAGTCTATTTCCTAACTCTTAGGTAAAAAGCAGTGCTTGAAATCAGGTATACACACTAGTAGGTAGTGTATCAAATATATACAGAAGGCAGCTATGCTAAAATGTTGTACTTTCACATTATTGTCAACTGCTGTCACTTCATTAGAAAGGATACAAATGTATTACTAAAAAAAATATGAAAAAAGAAACGTATGGCCTACTATTGAAAATAACCTTGTTTAAAGGTTTCTTTTTTCGTTTGCATGGGATCAGTTACTCTCCTGTAAATTGATGCACTTCATTTACAGTAGCATTTTATATCATATGTTTTCTCTGGCTTTGTTCCCTCCTACACAACGTGAATCACACACACTCACTTCAGAAAGAAACAATTTAGGAATGGATACAAACCAGCGGAGGTCTACAAACGGAAACAGTTTGATTTTAACAGGTCTTTTTTTTTTTTTTTTATCACAGGAAAAGACGCTAGAAAATTGACTTATTACTGTGAATGAGCAAAATGCAGTTGGCACTTTTCTGTGGTAGAGCGTAAAATGGAATAACCAACTTGCAAATTGGCGCACTTGCCATCCACTTGGGTCTGCCAGTTAAAGGTACGTGGAAAGTCCTTGTTGGGTCTATGTCTTCGCATGTGTGTATGAGTGACTTAATAGTGCAGTCTATCATTTTCAAGTTTAAAAACAAACAGTAAGCATCTAACGCGAACAATGAATAATGAAAAAAGGGCTAATACTTGTGTATTTCACTTGTACAGATATCATGGCATTGAGGTATCTCAGATGATCTGTTATTTCAATGACATCAATAACTGATCACATCAACAAGTGTGAGCGTTTGTGTGCGCACACTCATGTATCTAGGACTACATGTATGCACACAGACACAAATATATTGGCTTGTATAACTTTTGATCCTATTGTTTGCCAAGGTTTTAAATTGTGTTGGGCCTTATTCATATACACAGGAGAAAGAAAGAAAAAAAAAAACCTAATTTGCCCAGATATTTCTTCAGCAGAACCCTCCATTGTAACTTTTCTCGTCATGTTTTCATGAATTTTCTACATTCAAAGTAAACAATTGCAATTACTTTACCACCACAAAGTAACTGAAAATAAAAGCATGATTTTATATGAACAAGTACTAATGAGTACCATTGTGTTTTTCAATCGTCTGTCAAATTTCGAAGAATAAATGAGAACATGGTGAATGACCCTATAATGGGACAGGCACCAGTGGCACAGCTGAAGAGTGTATTTAAGTGCTCCGCCCAAAAGATTATTAATGGATTGCACAGGTGATTGGACATCCTACTGGGCAAAAGTCTGGTTCTTGGGATGCTCAAGCTTTGCCCAACAACACAGCTATTTGAAATGGCCATGAACTCAATGCTATTTACACAGGTAAGTGAAGTACTGTTCTATCATGAGTCAAAGTGTCCTAAAGTCTTCCATAAATGAATACATGTGTATTTAACCTGAACTAAATATGATGCGTCTATTTTCAGCAAACAAACGTGGATGTTTGGCATTGGAGTGCTTCGACCCCTTTTCTTTTACCTAATTGATTCAAGGCTCTTGAATCCACATGTTTAGCGCTACACTGAAATGAACTGAAATAATCTAGAGGAGCTAACAAACGTCTGGAGGAGCGAGGTTCTGGTTATCAAATGTTTCCTGGGACTAAAAAGCATCAGCTTTTAAGTAAATCTTCAAGGCAGCGTCATTTTCTTCAGAGTCCCATGTATCTTCAAACACCTACGACTGCATCATAAAAAGTGCAATTTTCAAAAAAGACAAAACATCACTACCTAGGCCCAAAACACGAACAAGAAATAAAGACAGACTGAAATACATTGGTTGATTCCCTCACAAGAGGGAATGGCCTAATCCCTGTAAACCAGGTTTTGCACGGTAGGAATATGGCAGGGGTGAATCAATGCAGAATTGTGAGACACTGTGGCTGCAATGTTTTTGAACAGTTTCGGTTTGTCTTCAAAGGTCTCGTATTCCAAGTCTTGGGTCTCTCACCAACTGTCGAAGAAGTAAGATGATTTGACAAAGATCGTTTCGTGTTCTTAGTCAACGTTTCCCAAGTATCTGTGTTTATGCGATAAATGTAGACCCTCAAGCACACTGTTGCAGTATGAACGAGAGCACAAATTTACACAATTTTCTGAGCAATTGATTAAGTCATCACGTGGTACTTGTAGTTATGAGTTTCTTATTTGTTAAGATTATTTGCTCCGGGAAAGCTGGATCTCACTATGTTGAAAAGAGAAGTTTCCTCAAGTTGAACGAAGGGAGAGAAAAGTGGAGATGATTTATGCATTTTGAAATGCATAACATACCTAAAAATACATGAGCTTTTCACTGTGATACTCCACTTCAAGTTGATTTTAAAATCTTCCCAGTGAGGGGTAAAAAACGTATGTCTTTTATTTTGCTTTCCTTTTCGATAGTCACATTCACACATGATCCACTCCTGTAAGCATCTGTCTGGATACTATAGTATGTCCTCAAGTCCCATTTTGGTTCTAAAACAGGCACTGATAACAATACTGAAGGATGCAGTACCACATGTAACCAGACAAGAATGCAAACAACTGTACAAAACATAACCAGGAATTGCTGAGTGTCATCTCCTTGGAAACCACTCTCGTTTGGCCTGGTGGAGGAGGAAAAGCACCTGGAAGAAGGAAGAAGTGTACAATTCATAATTAGTGTTGAGAAGTACCACACAATAATTGCAAAATAACATAACCACTGACACTCATTTTTACATGTTCAAAAATCTTCTCTAAAAATGTCATCCGCTGAGTGCGGATGATACGAATGACAATGTTTGATAAACAGTCAAAAACACTTTCTACCATCTAAATTTTGTTTACGAAAAAGACGACGGAAAGCACGTACTAAGCAATATGTCCTCTGCTGGATGAAGTACATTATTTCTTTGGACACAGAATCATTCATGAGCTGTATGTATCTTTACTGCTGGGACATCTCAGTGTCAGCAGCAATTCGATGCCACAAATCACCATGCACAAATCATAAGCACTTAAATAGGTAGATATGTAAGTAAGCACGTTCACTGAGAGGCGATGGATTATAAGAAGTTCAGAAAGATCGTGGGAGTACCAACCTGGGAGGTACTGCTCGACGAACATAGGCTACACAAGAGACAATATTCCCTACTACAATGGGATCTTTCTCTTTCAGTTCCCTCCAACTCATTATCCGTGCCTAAGTTATCATAATCACCCGAATCTGAATTCGGTCTGTCAGTTAATACTTTTTTCAAAAGCTGCATTTGAAATTACTCCTTGAGTCATTGCTGCAAAACGATACATAGCTGAGATCAAAGATTAGAGCATGGCCATTTACATAATTATATTAATATGATAATAGCGTGTCTTGATTTTTTTTATTTTTATTAGCACTGAAAAAGAAAAGCAACATACACTTTCAAACGCCAGTGGATATTTTTAAATCTTTTGCTAAGTTCGATTTAAGATGCTTAGGAAGAATGCAGGATCCTGAGTGAGTGGTAATTAATAGGGTGATGACTTCAAGTTCGTCACTTTTTTAGATCTTGCCTATCACACAGCGCAAGCTGTCTAGCTTGCTTTTTATTAAAACTCTCGATAGGCGCGTGCGTTTTCCAGCTCTCTTTTTTTTCCCAACTAAATACCTGCCACTTCATGCTCGGTATTCCTCTCTTGTTTACTGCTCACTCTGTATTATGTGCTTCTTCTCTACCAAACTCTCCTGCTCCTCATGCAGTGCTGCTCTCCATCAAACTCCCTATGCTCTGTGTGGTTCTCTCCATCATTTGCTTCTTCCTACACCTCAGTGTGGCTGTATTCCTCAGGTGCTGCTCAACCTCCACACCCACCGCTTCTCCATTATATGCACAAGTCCCATCCCCCCGCACACTCCTGGTAGTTCTTATTTTTTATTGTGCACTAAAACAAAATCAATTTTGTTTAATTTCTTGATACAACTGGTGTCTGTCAACTGTATATATGTTTGAAACAAAAAATGGAGCCTGTTTTATTTTGTGGGTGTATGCTTGCATGGTGACACATGCAAGTGGGCGTGCCTACAGAATGATGCAACTGCCAAAGACTGATGCATCGTTCTGCTCTTTTTATTTCTGTTTTTTGTTGATGCTGTACAGCATCAGTAAACTGCATTGGCAAAGCCAACAGGTCCAAATGGCAAGACCTATTGACTTTGCCAATGCTTGTTATAAAGTCTTCCACTCCCTTTGTTGTGGCGTTTCTTTGGAAAATGATATCCAGTCTATGAAATTACGAAGTTTTATTTTCTTATAGTTTCAACCAATATTATGAAGACAGCCACCTTGTTTTTCCCTCCTATTTTAAATGCCTCACTGCATCGCATCAGAGAAGATTTCAATCAACACTATTACGTACAGAAAAAGCAACAAAAAAGGCTTGAGCCTGCCATGATCTCACATAGCCTGGAAAAAAATTGGGAATCTACCCGGCCACAAAAATGCGAATCTTTCTGTTACACATTCTCCGGCACCAAGTCAATGTGAAATTCTCACACATTGCAAAAATATTTTGTAAAGGGATTAATACTGATATTTAGAGAAATAATTCCTCTTTTTTTTCTTAAATCTGGCTAGAATATACCATTTACCTGTAATGGTTGTACAAATTAAAAACAGTGTTGCACCCAATGGAAATATTTTTGAATGACTGTCCAACAGGGATGATAGCAAAAATGCAACACTTGTTTCCAATTAGCTGGTATTGTGGTTGGTCTTATTGTGAAAACTAATCTCCCTGAATTCAGTGTTTTTTTTTTTTAAACACAACGCTCACTATCAAAACAGCTTAAGCACCCTAAGTGACTGAAGGTTCCAGGACGAAACGTGTCCACAAGCAATCTCTGACAATACCAAGTTTTTTTTTTTTTTTTTTTTTTTTTTAAGTAGTAAAAAGTTTTGTTTAAAGTTTGAACAAGAATACAAGATTGTATGGCAGGACCGGGGGCGAGGATTATGCCTTGCTTTCTTCCTTTATTACAATCCAGCAGCAGTCAACAGTGACAACAGTATGAACTAACTTTCCCATCAACACTAGGGAAAAAAAACTACAGAAGTAAACCACCAATGAGCATGGAGAGTCCTTTATATGCCGGGCTGCTTCCATGTAACATCCTCTTTCTTTTCTGCTTCAGATCGCAGTTAGGTACACGTTTTTCTCTCTCTCACATTATAACGGTTTTTGGTGTTATTCCATACTGATGTGGGACGTTTACGGCTCCTCTCTGCCGCGGGATCGTGCTCTCGTGCTCCTATCGCAGCAGCAAAAGCCTCGGGATCGTGCAAGCGCAGTCAGGCCGTCTGCCGCTAGGGGTACATGTCTCTCACAGGGATGCGCCTTTAAGTCAGCAACAAAATATGAAACTGACCAGCCTCGTCCCGGTGAGCCAAGCCTCCCCCAAGCCACCTGGAAGCCCTGATTCCAGTTATTACGGGCCTAAATATCCCCTTCGATGCCAGGCCTTTTCCCCCTCCTGTGCCGAGCCGTTTTTTTTGGCTATTTGGGGCAGTTCGCGCTTAGGCCCTCAACTTTTTGTTCACATAAGCTACCCATGCCAAATTTGCGTCCTTTTTTTCCAACATCCTAGGGATTCTAGAGGTACCCAGACTTTGTGGGTTCCCCAGAAGGAGGCCAAGAAATTAGCCAAAATACAGTGAAAAATTCGTTTTTAAAAAAAAAAAAAAATGGGAAAAAGGGGCTGCAGAAGAAGGCTTGTGGTTTTTTCCATGAAAATGGCAACAACAAAGGGTTTGCGGTGCTAAAATCACCAGCTTCCCAGCTTTCAGGAACAGGCAGACTTGAATCAGAAAACCCAATTTTTTAACACAATTTTGGCATTTTACTGAGATATACCCCATTTTTACGATTTTTTGTGCTTTCAGCCTCCTTCCAGTCAGTGACAGAAATGGGCATGAAACCAATGCTCGATCCCAGAAACCGAAACATTTCTGAAAAGTAGAAAAAATTCTGAATTCAGCAAGGGGTAATTTGTGTAGATCCTACAAGGGTTTCCTACAGAAAATAACAACTGGAAAAAAATAATATTGTAAGTGAGGTGAAAAAAATTGCATTTTTTCTGTACGTTTTACTCTAACTTTTTCCTGCAATGTCAGATTTTTGAAAGCAATATACTGTTACGTCTGCTGGACTCTTCTGGTTGCGGGGATATATAGGGCTTGTAGGCTCATCAAGAACTCTAGGTACCCAGAGCCAATAAATGACCTGCACCCTGCAGTCGGTTTTCATTCTATACCGGGTATACAGCAATTAATTTGCTGAAATATAATGAGTAAAAAATAGCTATCAAGAAAACCTTTGTATTTCCAAAATGGGCACAAGATAAGGTGTTGAGGAGCAGTGGTTATTTGCACATCTCTGAATTCCGGGGTGCCCATACTAGTATGTGAAATACAGGGCATTTCTCAAATAGATGTCTTTTTTACACACTCTCTTATATTTGGAACGAAAAAAATGTAGAGAAAGACAAGGGGCAATAACACTTGTTTTGCTATTCTATGTTCCCCCAAGTCTCCCAATAAAAATGGTACCTCACTTGTGTGGGTAGGCCTAGCGCCCGCGACAGGAAATGCCCCAAAACACAACGTGGACACATCCCATTTTTTGACAGAAAACAGAGGTGTTTTTTTGCAAAGTGCCTACCTGTAGATTTTGGCCCCTAGCTGAGCCGGCACCTAGGGAAACCTACCAACCCTGTGCATTTTTTAAAACTAGAGACCTAGGGGATTCCAAGATGGGATGACTTGTGGGGCTCTGACCAGGTTCCGTTACCCAGAATCCTTTGCAAACCTCAAAATTTGGCTAAAGAAACACATTTTCCTCACATTTCGGTGACAGAAAGTTCTGGAATCTGAGAGGAGCCACAAATGTCCTTCCACCCAGCGTTTCCCCAAGTCTCCCAATACAAATGGTACCTCACTTGTGTGGATAGGCCTAGCGCCCACGAAAGGAGATGGCCCAAAACACAACGTGGACACATCACATTCAGAAATGGCCAAAAATAATTCCCCCCCCCCCCGCCCTGGGGAGCGACCCTTGCCTACGGGGTTGCTCCCCTTGCGTGACGGTGCAAAAAAAAATATATATATATCCCTGGTGCCTAGTGGTTTCTGCCCCCCTTGGGGGCAGATTGACCTAAAATCAGCCGATCTGCCCCCAAAGCGGGCAGAAATGGCCTAAATACAATTTTCCCCTCCAGGGGAGCGACCCTCGCCTAAGGGGTCGCTCCCCATCTGTAAAACAACAACCAAAAAAAAAAAATCCCTGGTGCCTAGGGGTTTCTGCCCCCCCTTGGGGGCAGATCGGCCTAATTAAAATAGGCCCCTGGGGGGCAGAAATGGCCTAAAATAAATTTGCCCCCCAGGGGAATGACCCTTGCCTAAGGGGCTGCTCCTCTTACGTGAAATTCACAAAAAAAAAAAAAAACTCCCTGGTGTCTAGTGGTTTCTGTCCCCCTTGGGGGCAGATTGGCCTCATCAAAATAGGCCAATCTGCCCCCAAGGGGGGCAGAAATGGCCTAAATATAATTTGTCCCCTATGGGAGCGACCCTTGCCTAAGGGGTCGCTCCTCACCTCTAAAAGAAAAAAGAAAACAAAAACAATTTTTTTTTTATCCCTGGTGCCTGGGGGGGGGGGGGAGGGGGGGGGGGGGCGCTTCCCCTTCCATCCCTGCCTTGGGGGGGGGGGGGGGGGGGGGGGCTGGGGACCCCACAGAGGGAGCACTAGCGCTCCCTTTGAGCTCTGTTCCCAGGACGTAACGGTTACGTCCTGGGCACAGCAGTACTGTGCCTCAAGACGTAACCATTACGTCCTGGGCACAGAAGGGGATATATTACTAGTGCGAAATGCTAAATCTTGTGTGGCAGGCTGCCGAGCACATCGCCTCTCATTATTACGAGCTCTCTGTGCTACATGGCTGCTACTAAAGGGGCCCAGGTGATCACTGTTGGTTTTTCTTCACCCTCTGTGTGTACACGGTGCGTGGGCCCACAAGCTGTGCCCCCGCCTATTGATTTGCGCTGTCACATACCACTAGTTTGCCTAGTTCCACATTCGCCTCTGGCGCCAAAGAGAGCCGCCATGATTTCCTGGCTTGACTCTGTGCCCTGTACCACCCTCCTATAACGAAGCGCTTTGGGGGCAGCCAGGTCGCTTTGTGCTCAGGGTCTTCCCCCTCTCCCCCAAGCCACCCTCCAAACCTCCTGCTTTAACTGCTCAACCTAGGCCCACACATTCCTACTGAAGCAACTTTATCACAATGTCAGAGGAATATTCAGAGGAAGAGTCCCTTCAGGTCTTCCTATTGATTCTGACTTCTGCCAAGCGGTTGACTCTTCCATACACCAAGCAGTGGTGGCAGTGATAGAGCCCTTGGAGCGGCACCTCATGGAGCTCACTTACGCCTGCCCCCTGCCCTTAGATGATTCCCACCCCATGCAGGGGCTGCCCCCCCTCAGAGGCCATCACAGAAACGCAATGGCGATGCGGCCATGGATCAGTAGGTCTTCAAATGCCTGAAAAAAGCTTTCCTGTAGCGCCCTCAACCCTCTGGAGAAGACAACTCCCCTGGTACGCTCAAAGTGCCCAAGTCGCCTGACCAGGACAATGGAAAATCGCCCGATGAAGTGGGCCCATCTCACTCCAGGTGTCCCTCACCAGCCCTGGCAGACCCCGAAACCCCAAGAGTCTCCCTCAGACATGTTAGAACCAGAGGACCTTATCCACCCACGTTCCTCCAGATGGACCTCTACAGATAAGGTAGCCAAATATTGCACAAGTCGCCTCATAAAACCTCTTGATTAGGGGGTCCAGGCATGCTGGAAAGCTGAATGCCCCTGTCTCTCTCTTCCCAGGAAGGTATCCCTCACTCCTGAGTTAGATACCAACATGGCCACCTTCCTTCAGAAATACATTAAGGATGCCAAAAAAGTGACTGATAGGTCCTGCGTTCTTGCCAGGACAAAGTCCTGGATGTCAGTGGTCCACAAAATCCTGGACCTGGCGGAGGAGGTAAAAGCCACAGGAATCCTCATCTCCCCAGATATTATCACAGGATTGGCACAGCGTACAGTCATATCTTTAGGGAATGCCAATTGGGCCCTATCTGCGGAACGATGCCGTTCGTTCCTCCTGAAAGTCGACCCCACACTAGGGGACCTGGCGCCCCTGCAGGCGGGGCCAGCTGCACAGGGAGGCCTCTTTTGGGAACCTTCCATAAAAGAGCTGGACAGGTTTGAAGCCACCTTCATCTTGTTGGACAAGGTGCAAACCTTTATTAAAAAGATTTTCTAACCCAAAACTTTCATCCAGACCGGTCGTGGCAGAACACCCTTGACCAGCCACTCCTACATATAAGGCCCTACCAGAAGCTAAACCGGCCGAAAGATCAATCACGTCAGGGAGAGGAGTTCTCTATATTATGACCCTTTTGAGGATGTACCCCAGGAGGTTCCCCCTAAGTGCATTTCCAAACCCAAACAGGTAGAGTTTGTGATTCTTCCTGGGAGGCAGGCTCGTGCTGTTCAGACACAATTGGAAAGGGTTCATGGCAGATGCATGGATCTTAAAAACCATCCAAGGTTTCCACATAGCATTTTATGGAACTCTGGTGCAACCCTGTCCTCCATGCTTGCTGGCTTTTTCAGAAGACCAGGCGGCCTTGATAGACCAAGAGGTCGAAGACCTTCTGTAGAAGGATGCAATCTCCAGGGCGCAGCTCCATCCCCGGGGTTTTCTAAGCAATATCTTCCTGGTAGAGAAGAATGATGGGGATCAACGTCAGGTGATTAACCTTAAAGAGCTCAATGGATGGCTCATTTATCGCCATTTCAAGATGAAAGGCATCCACCTTTTACGCAATCTACTACAGCCCAACGACTGGATGGTCCAGCTGGACCCTCAAGACGCCTATCTGACAGTTCTTATTTGTCCTCCCCATCGCAGGCTTCTGCAATTCAGGTGGAGACACCAAGTTTACAAATTCAAGACATTGCCGTTCTCAAGCTAGTAATGGAGCATATCAGAGCTCAGGGCTTTCGTCTCAGTCTATCTGGATGAAATTTTGATCATCGATCAATGTCCCCATACCTTGGTGGAACAGCTCCAAACAACGATCAATTTACTGGAAAGTTTGGGCTTTATAATCAATGGATGGTGTCCCTCCTGTCCCTAGCCAGCAGACTATGGGGGTTATTACAACTTTGGAGGAGGTGTTAATCCGTCCCAAAAGTGACGGTAAAGTGACGGATATACCACCAGCCGTATTACGAGTCAATTATATCCTATGGAACTCGTAATACGGCTGGTGGTATATCCGTCACTTTACCGTTACTTTTGGGACGGATTAATACCTCCTCCAAAGTTGTAATAACCCCCTATATTTCTTGGCTTTGTCACTGACTCGGTGGAAAACACCTTGAGTCTCTCTTCGTGCAAAATTGCAAAGATCCGCTGGGAAGTTAGGAGAACCCTGTCCAAGAAAGTAACCTCCCTGCGCCAGATAACTAGCGTGGTGGGATTGCTATCCTCCTCCATTCAGGCGATCTTTCGGAGCCCCCTCCACTACAGAGCTCTTAAAGGCCTCCCATTTGCACAGGGGCTTGCAGTACTTGGAACAGGTTCCCTTTACGAACAATGTCCGAGACGAAATGAGGTGGTGGCTGGCGCACACTGAGGCCTGGAATGGCAAAGCCATCTTGGATCGGACCTCAACTTGGTGACCAATTCCAAAGCCTTGGCGGACTTGGTCAAGGACCTTTGGAAGTTCTGCCTGGCCAACAAAATCATAGTTACAGCAGAATACCTTCCTGGAATCTCCAACTCAGTAGCAGATTGGTATTTCAGGCAGTGGTCTGACAAGTCCATGGTGACTGAATCCATTGATTTTCAAATGATTGGAAGTCCTGTGAGGGCCTTTCTCAGTCGACCTTTTTGCATCCAGATTAGACCATCCACTCCCCAGGTAGCTGGAGGCCAAATCCCCTGGCAACCACGACTGATGAGTTTCTACAGGACTGGTTGAAGTAACAGGGGTATGAGTTTCCCCCCCCCTTTGCGATGATCATGAGGTTGTTGGTGCACATCAGAAGGCGCCTGGTCACTCCTTGTTGCCTTTTTGGGACGTCAGTAAGGTTCTTAAGGGCATATTTACAAGGAACTGGCATGGCTCCGATGAACCAGTTTCTTTGTGCTTCCCTGCACCCCCCTAACGACACCATGGCATTGCTGTATTTACAATACAGCGCATCATGGCGCTTGTTAGCACAACTGCACCAACATTTTTGGTATAGTTGTGGCGCTTTGCTGGACTAGCACCAAAAATGTTGTTAGCCAGGAAAGCTCAGGGAATCCCATAGGATATAGCACTAGCGTCACATTAATGACTGCCCTGGGCAGGCTTTAAAAACTGATGCTAGAATGGCACAGTGAGTATGTTATTATGCTTGGTGTCATGCCGTTGGGTGTCAGACTTTCATGCCTTGGACATCAAGGGCCAGACGTTCACTCCAGATGGGATGACTTTTCATATCTCCTGATGCACCAAAACTAATTCCAGAGTGGTCTCATATCCCGCTTTTGATAAGTTTCCAAAATTGTGTGTGGTATGTTGTCTCAAGGCATAGGAAGATATGACGGAAGAATTCACCCAGGGGTAGAAATGCAACTTTTAATCTCCCTCAGGAAGCCTTACAAAGCAGTCACATACCCCCACCATCGCCAGATGGGTCCACTGGGTAATGCAAGAAGCGGGTATTGATATCTCGCTCTTTGGCACACATTCAGTAAGAGGAGCAAGGGCTTCTAAGTGCTGGACATGGCTTCATTGGTGGTGGATAGGCTTTGAACGTGCATAATCCTCACCTTCAGTCCTGCCATAGAATGTAAAATTTCCAAGTAAACATGAAGGAAAGTTTAAATTACATTAAGGAGATGAGCATTGTTCCTACCCAAGGCTTTAGAGACACCTTATTTTCACTACCTAAATTATTACTTTGGATAGATTTCCAGAAGGGGTATGCGCAAGGTCTAAGTATTCAAATTTCTTGGGTTTCTTCATTCTCAGCAATTTGCTGGGGAAGTGTTTTGTTACGATTTATCACTAGTTTGTTTTCTCTCAAATGCATTTTTCTTCATAATGTGACTGCGTGTTTTTCTCTGCATGATTGAATGGTGGTTTTATGGCTTCATATCTTTTTATTCCTACCGAAGCTCCAATGGGTCCAAAACCAGTAAACACTCAACATTTCTATGTGCTAGGTCCTGGACCTCATCAACGGGTGTAAGCTGGGCATGAAACACCTAAACATTATGTGTAGGGCAGATTCACTCTCAATGCACCCCAGAGGTAAGGAGCAACTAACAAGATTTTCACAGTCAATCTCATGTCAACAGTTTCTACACCAATCTAGGTCACCATAATTTACCACAGGCAGTATACTCTGTTTCGGACTACACGATTTGTTGTTGCTGGGTCCCTCTGCACCTACACTTTAAGGGAAATTTATAACAAGGGTTCACCTTTATGATATACACATGGGAGACTCTTGGTTTGAGCTCCTTCTTAAACATGACTGTCATTTCTTCTAGTGAATCTTAGAGTTGCATATAAGATGATCCATCTAGGTATTTCCCGACATATAATCAATTATTTGTTATATCACACTCTTAAATTTCATAAAGAGAACAAACACCACTATCTAAACATTAAAAATAATATTTTTAAAATGATGGGAAATCAACAAAACCTGATAACTGCCTTTAACTCTGACTTAGTTACCTTATTTTCTCAATGAAACACATTTAGCTAAATCCAAGTCTCAAGATTATTAAGTAATATCTTCTTTTTTCCAAAGCAGCCAGCAACTTAATGATAGTGTTTTACTTTCTGGACCTTGAACAAGGTCTTTGTTTTATTTCTGTCCCAGCATCACACACTCTTATTTGCTCTAGCCACCAAGATACAATGCAAATGTTGATTAGATCACTTTAGGCAGAACAACTTGCATACAACTAACAAAGGCCATTACTCACAATCAGCTATCACATGGCTTCCAACAGCACTTGCAGCCTATGAACATCAAACACGAACATAAAACAGAATACCTCAACTATGCAGCATGCATTTAACATATCTGCAAATTCAGCAGTGTTCACATCACTAGCCATTAAATGTTACATAGAAACACAACAGAACATAGCGTATATCACACTAACCTAATGCTGGTGAACATTTGGACAAACTGACATATCCAACACAGACCAGACATTCCATTGAACAGCTAATTGATTGATTAGCAAAGCAGACAGTGAACATTGCGATGGTGCTGTGCAAGGGGGCCCCTGCAATGCCCATGCACTTGGCATGGGCCCATGCACCTGAGGCTCCCTGCACTTGTTACCACAATGAAAAGGCTGGCAGAGAACGAGGTTATTATCCCCAGGGCAGCACTGCCCTGGCAGATTAGGATCTCTGCAACTGCCGGACCGCGGGGATCCAAGATCCTGGCAGAGCTGGCGGTTCCCTGGCAGTCAGACCGCCGCAACTGCGGCAGCCCAGTCCGCCACACTTGTAATCAGGCCCTAAGTCTTTTATTCCTTGACAAACGCCACTGAAAAACGTAGAATTATATTATACGGTACATGTATTTAAATGGCTGTTATTACCCAGTTGAGCTTTTAAAGTGCTACTGCAGATGAGTAGCACAGTACTTCATTTCTGATGACTGTCTTTGTAAACAAGTAACTGGATTTTATGAAAGAATTCTTTATTTGATGGAAGGGGCGTGCACGCATTCAGTAACTGTGTGCGGGAAGAGAGAAGGCTGCACGCTCGTAGTTCACATCCAATAAAGCTCAGTTAGGCCACACAGCCAATCAATGCCTCATTTAGACAATATGAACTGCAGGCAACAGCCATGTTAGTAAAGTAAGAGTTGGGCAAGTAACTGGCAAAGTCCTGTGATCACACCTCTCTAAGCACAAATAATATAATCACAGCTTAAAAACTTTGGATCACCATTTGAGAGTGAGAAGGTATAAGGGAAATGGTGGAATTCATTGGGTCTATCAGACTGGCACAATTATATATACTAACATACTACCATACTCAGGGCATGATTCAAAGAAGGATGGTTATCACAGTAGAGGCAGCAGGACAGTGGAGAAGGAGGTTTAGCCACTGGTGCAAATATAAGACCAGCAATGTGCAGCGGATGAGCAGAGCAACTAATGTGGGATAAATCTCAGGTAGTTATGGACCACAAATCACCTTAAAAGTCAGTCTGATAAGTCCGAAAAAACTACTTACTTGAACACTGTAGTTCTACAGTATTGACATCGTTCATAGATTCACATGACATCTTTCATAGATTCACATGCTTAAATCTCCCCCGTCGTCATGGTGGGAGTCCCACAGTAAAAAGTACAAGCAGTGCATAGAAAAGCATTGAAAACAATAGAAAACCAAGTGAGAAAGTTAACCAATTCACATTGTTTTAGAGCAACCAAAGTTCAACCAATAAGTGAACTGCCCCTGAAGCACTCTTCCCCTACAGGGCCATCATATCTGAATAGAAGAGATTATCGGAGTGGTGAGCCCTATGGGGGAGGTGGAAGGGTGGCAATTGAATCTATGAAAGATGTCGATACCGGCGAAACAGTGTACAGGTAACTTGTTTTGTCTTTGGTACTGAATCTTTCATAGATTCACATGGCTGAATCAGAGTAGTGAGCAGTAATGGCTGAAGGTGTGTGGGTGGGTATTTCAACCCCTGCAGAGCACGCAAAGACCATGATACACCTGAACATAGATAGCAAAACTATGTCAATACATGTAAAATAAAAATATCTGCTGACATAAGAATAGAAACCTCACCTCATTGGAAAAGATGACAACTGCCTGCTCCAATACTGTATCTGCATTTCATGCTGAATCCAAACTGTAATGCTTGGTACACATATGTATCTTAGACCAAGTTGCCACCCTTCAAATGTCCGGTATCAGGAACCCTGCACACATGGCTGTACAAGTGGCAATGCTTCTTGCAGTGTCTGCTTTCACGTTACCAGGCAATGGTCACCCAGTTCTGTTATGACAATAACAGATGGTTGAAGAAACCGAGCAAGCTATGCTATTCCTTGACAGAGCATAGCCTTTTCTAGGAGGAGTGAATGTTATCAGAATCTAATCCGATTTTCTGAAGTTTTTAGTTATTTTACTATGAAACATTAAGCATACACTGACATCCAAAGTATGTAGAGCTTTCTCAGATAGCTGCTTTAGATATATGTTTGAAGAACGTTTTTTAAGACAATCAGTTAATTTAAGTGAAAGGAAGTTAGGATTTTGGGGATGAAATGGGGATTGAGCCTCAACATCACTCTAGCCTCCCTAAACTGTAAGCAAATGCCTGAATCTCACTTTTCTGTCTGGGCGACAGGAGAGCCAGTACTAAAGCCATCTTCTAGGATACATACTCTAATTCAGCTTAAACCAATATGTTCAAAAAAGCTCTCATCAGGTGGAATAGTACTACATTCAAATGCCACCACTCGTCTCTTTAGTGGAGTAAACATCCTGAAAAGTCCTTTTATAAATCCCTTTACTAGTTTGTTACACCAAAGAGAGTTTTAGTTCCATGTTCTACGTAATCTTGAGATTGCCGATAGATCGACCTTAAAGTAAATTATGCGAAAGACCTGTACACGCCAGGTGCTGCACGTAAGGTCAGAATCTGCTCAGGAGTAGACTAGAATGGGTGCAGAACTTTACTGGAGCTTCAAAAACAAAACTTAGTCCATTTACCTTTATAGGATTAGTTTGCCGTACCCACCCTGGATTTCTACAGAATGTGCTTGCAGTCTTGAGATAAGTTCAAGGAACACAACTCCTTGTCGGGAGGAGTCAGGCTGATAAGTTGAGTGACTTCAGCTTCAGATGGACAAACTAGCCTTTGTTCATAGTTAGGAGATCTGGTACCTGCCTGAAAGGAATGTGTTGATATTCTGATAGTAGAAGTAGGGTTGTGTACCAATGTTGCCTCGGCCAAGCCAAAGAAAGTAGGATTACCTGACAAGGTTCTCTTTTAATTTTGTGAAGGACTCTGGCAATCTCAGGAAAATGAGGTAAGGTGTAGGCAAATATTTTTGCCCATGCAATGTATAACGCGTTCCCACATTATTGTTTTTGTGGATATCTGCTTGGAAAGAAATGTTACTTTTTTTTTTAATCTATCCCAAACAAATCCCAGAACCCCATCTCTCGATGTTCTGCTAAGACAATCTGCCCATTTGTTTTCTATTCCTGGAACATGTCATACACACAAGGTAACCCTGTGAAGAACAATCCACCTCCAGATCTTCTGCTGACAGGAGTTGCAGTCTTGTCCTTCCTTGTTTGTTTATGTTGAACAATAGTGAATTGTCTGTACGGACTAAACCTACTAAGTACCTTATTCTGGGGAAAAAGACCTGGAGGCCCAGAAATACTGTCAACTCCAGGAACTTTATGTGCATCTGTGCTTCCTGATGTGTCCACTTGCCATAGATTTCTATGTCTTGTAAATGTGATACCCAATCCTCTGAAGAAGCATCTGTTGCCTTTACAAACTGAGGACGGGGCAAATGAAAGAGAAGCCTGTGGGGACATTGTTCTTTTACTTCAGCCATGCCATAGCTTGTTTCATCTCTAAAGTAATCAGGTCTATGTAATGAAATGCCCCTGGAGTTTTTACCCGTTGGGCACCTGCTCCTGCAGCAGTCTCATTTGAAGTCAGCAGTTTGGAATCAACAGTGTGCAGGATGACTAGATTCAGATGCTAATCGAAACTCTTGTAATGAGGATTTCAAGGAGGTTTTTTTAACAAATTCCAGGGTGCATCCGAGTTGGATTCTATCCAACAACCATCGATCCGAAGAGATAGCTTTCCAGCTGATGTAGTAACTGGCTAAATCTGGGTCCCCATGCAGAGGCAGAAAAGAAGAGGTGACTGGTGCCTGCAAGCTGTCCCTAATGCCTTGATTTTTCAGGAACCTTTGCCCTGGCTGTGGACTTTTTACAGAAGGCTGCCTTGAGTACGACATCGCAGGTGATGCTCTCCATACTTGCTGCTGTGCACACAGTTGGTGTTTTACTTGCTGTTATTGAGAGTAGGGCTGATACCTATATGAATGGGGGGCACTCTTATATAAAAACTGGCTTCCTCCTCATTTGTCTATCATACTTTCTAATAATGGCAAGCACAATCAATGCTCTGGTGGTTGTGGCCACCACTGCTGAAAACCTTTTACCGATGTTAACTAAGTGTCTTCGCTTTATCTGGTGGAGCAGAACATGGAGTAGTAGGGTTCTTCGATAATCTTTGAGCCACCTGCATTATTACCAAGTCTGGCCGTGGATGTCAGATTAGACATGTCAACATGTCGGCAATTCCTCTGAGCCTTGTATTTTTTTCTATTTTAATTTTTTATTTTATTTTTAACTGTAGCAAGGAATTACCATGACCTCAGTAACCTGATTTTTATTAGTTTTAGACCTTCCACCCAAATGTAATATTACAACGCGATTTGACTGACTTCTTTGCAAGAGCCTTAAGATCCTAAAGAAAGCATTCTGTTTGTTTTACGAGTATAGTAAGGTTGAATCCCGCTATAAAAGCTCATGGAAACCTCCAATATCATCTGGAGTTGCGAAACGACGGTGGTGTGGGTGAAGCAGAAAGTGGGGTGATACAATCATCCCACTCTTGAAGACGATAGACTGATCATATGTTATTTTGCCCTCTTCATCTCTATTTACATAATCGTTGTGAATGGTGACCGGAGGTTCTCAACAAAGTTACTGCACCATCAGACTTTTCCCCTGTTGTTGAAGTCGAGGAGTACATGGAGAAGATGCATGCTTTGGACTATCTTGTCGGTGCGGGATTTTGATGTATTTGTCTTCAGAAATCTTTTATGACAGTCTGCCACCATCTGACAGAGATCAGTTGTTAATGCCTGTTAAGTATTTTATTCAAGTATTTTTATCCCGTGGAGCTATTGTTCTTGCTGCTATGCATATAATGTTTGTACAATGTTTTTTTTTACTTTTATGGTTGCTACTTGCTTTTGGATAAAGTTGATTGATTGACAACACATCTCTTTAAGGAGGCCGAAGTCACTAAAAACACTGAAGAACTAAGCAGAGCTCAGGGAGATTTCCTTTCAGACAACCTGCAGTTAGAAATCTGAAAAGATGGTGGCCCTGGAAGGGAAGCGTGCTTCAGGGGCTGCTCTATAATTGGCTGAACTTGGCTGTTCTAAAACGAGATGAATTGCTTAACAATGACACTTTGTTTTCTATTGTTTTCAATCCTTTCCTATGCACTGCTTGTAATTAATTACTATGGGACTCCCATCATGACGATGGGGAAGATTCAAGCACGCGAATCTATGAAAGATTCTATACTAGAGAACGTAGATCTTTTGACTAATAGATGATCAACCGGCTTATAGCATGATTGGTTGTGGCAGGTATTAAAAATTATCCATATTGCAACTGATCTATATTTATAACTTAGTAAAGGTGATGCCGAACTTCTGGAGACCCATCAGTGGACTACTGCAGTATTTTAGTTTAGTCATAATGAGAATCATAGCATGGGATGAAATGGGAGAGGAGGGTGATAGGGGTAGATAAACTTTGATCAGGATACCTAGCCACAGAACTTCCTAAGGACTACAAATGCCATCCTGAGTCAAATAGCACTCTTGGATGTTTGATGGTAGAGAGGGGGTTAACATATTTGGATTGGTAAGAAGTTGTGTGAGAGGAGCAGAGGGTCAAAGACAGCTGGAAAACATAGGACATTTTTTCGGATGTGACAAACAAAAGTGAGCACATGGCCACCCTGCGACATATAGCATTTAAGCATTTTGTGCACGGAAGTGACGTGTGTTAATATAGAAGTGAAAGAGGATCTGAATCAGGAGATGATGGCCTGGAGGGAAGTGATGTAGAAAGACAATGGTAGGAGGCCCTCACTCACAAACAAGGGGGGGGGGTGACGATTCAACTGAGTACCGTGACGCTGAGAAGCAGCACTGAGAGGGGGCTGAGGAGGAGCATATAACTGCTATAGCACAACACCCAGAGAGTTGTGATGTTCTGTGGAAATATGATGCCAGAGGTAGTAAATGAAGCTATAAGAGAAAGGTGGATAAGTTATCATAAGGGATGATTGTGACGCGCAAAAGTAATAAACTTAAAAGTCTCTGTAGAATGAAGGAGACATTAGAATGAATGGGATTAGGTAGATAATAAAATGAGGTGCCTTGGGTAAAATGATTAGACTTTAGTCACTCAAGGTTCTTCAAAGAAGAGCACTGAGGCACAGATTTTAGAGGAGAATGATTTGACAGTGATAGGGTATTGAGGTTCCAGACTTGCAACACTGTCGCAGAGAGACTGAAGCAGAGAGAGGCGGGGGCAGTGGAGAAGAGCAACACATACCTGACACGTTGAGATCAGCCTAGGCCCAGGATAGGAGTCACAGGTTTAAATGAAGGGAGTGTCTTACTGGGAATGTGGGGGACAAAGGAGGTAAGGTTGGAGTATATGTGAGGGAGGGTTTCTAGGAGTATTGTAACAGTGGATCTGATTATGCAAAGATGGGCTATTTCTTTAGGCTACAGATATGTGAACAACTCCCCAGGTAGGGAGCATCTACTGGTCTGGTTTGTTCTCTACTCAGCGCTAAAGAGGTCAGACAGCATATAGCGCTGTACATGCAAACAGGCGGTTTAATTGTTGAGGGCTGAATGCAAGTAAAAATTGAAACAGAAATTTAGCTTTTCTTAAACAGCAACTCAGAATGTTTTAAATCAGGGGTCTCAAACCTTTTCTGTATTAGGAGCTACTTATACTCAATGAAAATCATCCGGCGCTACAAATATTACTAGTACAGTGACCACACTAGACAAGATGACATTACTGGCCACAATACGCAAGGCTGTCAGCAGTGATCACCTCAGTACATCAGGTAGGTGGTTGCCAGCAACAATATAAAAAGCCTTTATCACTTTTGAACACCTCTACGTAGGTAGTACAGATCAGTCAAGTCACAATGCTGCTGGCACTAGGGTAAAGACATTAGTAATAGGTCTCCCCAACATCACATTATTTATTACTCAAACAAACTTTAAATTCATTTTGGAAATTAAACAATTTCTTTCTATAAAAAAATAGGTTATGAGTTCAGCAATTACACATTTTAATCTTAATTTCTCTTTTCAAATTTGGTATAATATTTTAATTTAACCAAGCAATACATTTTAATTTAGAAGGTTGTGATGCACACAGGAGAGCTACTTGTAGGTTGTTGGATAGCTGCCAGTAGCTCGTGAGCTACTGGTTGGAGAAGTCCATTTTAAATAAAGCAAGTACCTGTTTCATAAAAATGTGACAAGAGGTGCTCCTTTTCAACAAATCGCTGGTACAACCAATCAGTGAGTGCTTCCGTTTCTAAAGGTACATCTTTAATTGGATACATCCTGGGAAAATAAACATATACATAATTATGTGCATGCAATGTACACATACGTGATTTAGAAGAAGTATATTGTGGGGAAAAATGCTTTTGTGTATTACTTTAAAACTATACTGTTAATCATAACCTGCACACAAAATCACTGAAACACTTATCGCCACTTCACGAGTTTCGATGGTAGGAAAAGGCGTTCTTTACAAGAAGGTGCTGAGAGGCAATGGTTCCATGCAGCAGCGTCACCCTACTGAATGCCGGGGGAGCCGCTGTTTACACTGGAACCAGAGGCATCAATCACTGATACACAGGCCACTGCTGTTCACCCTGCAAAACCACGATGTCTGAACACTTCCTATGCATTTATTTAGAATAGCCTTTCAAAATGATCTTAAGAACATACTACTTTAGATCATCTGGTGCAATACAGTCCCTGTGGATAGCTTAAATTTCGTTTAAATGAGCCCCGTTTTTTTATCGATCCTGCCTCAACACCTGCTAAACAGCACAAAATATATAACAAAAAGAAACATTTGAAATACTGGGACATGGCACAGTGAAAGCATCTATAGTCAAACTTTTGAGAATTTCTTTAAAAAAAACAAATAAAAAAAAACACCTGCCTTTCCACTGGGACATCAGCCACGTGGAACTACAATGGTACAGATATAAATTTCAAGGCCTCTTCTTTGTCGGATTGGATTTAAATAATTATATTAACATTTAATTAAACCTCGTGCAGTAAACAGTTTTGACAGCCCTTCATACAAAATACTAGAAGTAAGCCAAAACACTCAAAGCCTGCACAACACAAGAAAATGAGAACGTTTCTTTTTCATTTTAGTTAAAAAAAAAAAAACACACAAAAAACAACAAAAAACAATGGACATAATAATTATAATTTTTGATAATAGATGAATTAAAATTAACAGCTAAAATAATGTCAATTATGCCAACATACAAAATCACATAGGAAAAAACTATACTAGGAGAACACAAATATCCACAAGATCATTCCTATCAACCCCATAAAAATACAAAAATGCTAACCAAGCTCTTCAAAATTGTTATACTTTCTTATTATAAGACATCTTTCCAAAGACAACTAAGTTATCAATCATCTATATCCACTTCACCGACTCTAGACATTCTTCACCCGGTTTTGACTTCTTCCAGTTCCCAGGTACCAATAACTTGCTTGGCATCAAAACACAAAAGAATAAAAATAGAACAACCAGAACGTCCACTTACTATCTCGAAAAGGGATTTCAGGCAGAGCTATCCAGAATGAGAAACTTTTGTCCACTACTAAATTCCTTCCCAAGACCAAAACTAACTTACCATCAACCACTGATTAATAGAACAGAAGTGCTACCTTTCATAAACATCCAACATGGATGTTCTTCTAGGAGGTGTAACTTCACCAAATTGAGACACCAAGATGTACACAGCAGTAGTTTCAATTGAGCTACCCAATCACAAATTTGAGTCCATTTTCTTCATTCCCTCAGTACGTTTAACAAATCTTCAACCAAGTTCCCTCTCATAATGTCTTATGTTTCTTAACATAATTTGATGACCAACCACTGGGCGAGTCTTGGATATCTAGGAGACATTATCCAGTATAACAATTTACTTCAACAGATCCATGAACATCAAGTCTCTCAGTGACTACATGTATGTAAGCTCTGAAGTAAGAAGATTTATGAGGATCAAACAGTTCTAGACTTTTTTTTTTTTTTTTTTTAACATTTTTATTGCAGTTTCAGTTATACAATTAAAATGTAGTCATGGTACAGTACAACATATATGAGCCATTTTTGTTTTGGTACATTGGTTCTACTCAATCCATAAATTTCTGATTCCATAGATAGCTGAGACCCTAAGAACTCACCCAACTTCCTTCCCTTTATCCACCCCAACTTTCCCCTCCCCCCTCTAGTGAGCCCTTTGATGTATTGCTATATTGCTAGTGGAGCTTTGTGTGCCAGGGTTGGAGACAAATTTCCTCTCCTCGTATGTGGTGGCATCAAGTTCCCTAACCGTGAAATGGGACCGTCAGTAAATGGCGCACAATTGGGTCCTTACAGTCTGTTAGTCAGGTATCACGGTACTAGATCAGCTTGGATTTCATCTCCCAAACAAACAGTTCTAGACTTCAGTAGGACTCGAGCTATAACATGATTTCAGCTCTTTAAGACAGCATATTTGCACGTAACTAAAGGCATGATTTACTAAGTTTGCAAGTCAGTAACCAGTTGCAACATGGGTTATGACCACTAAGTTTGCAGTTTGTGATGTACGAAGACTCTCAAAAATAGAGTTTCCTAAAATTACACACTGCACCAACTAAATACTGATTTATGTTTGCGACAGAATTGACTGAAACACTGAAAATTATTTCCAAATAGTGAGTTACTATTTTGATTTACAAAATATTTATTTAGGAAATTCGTTAACCGCTTGAGTGCGGGCGTCGGCCACTGGCCGACGCCCACACACCCTCCCTGGTGCGGGCCACGACCAGTGGGCGACACCAGGAAGGGCATTAATAAATCCTCGGGTGCGTCGCGCCCGAGGATTTTTTTTTTTTTTACTACCCCCGGGAGACACGGAAGCTACTGTGTCTCCTCCCGCCCCCCACCCGCCCCTTTGTGACGTCAGCGCGCCGCGAGGCGCGCTGACGTTGCAAAGGTGTTTTCCCCATGGAAGCAGCCTTGCGGCCGCTTCCTGCTTTCATGGGGAAAACAGCCTTTTACACGTTCGGGAAGGCCTTGTAAGAAAGGGGAGAGTCTCCCCTTTCTTACGAGGCCTTCCTGAAAGTGTTTCCTGGCCCCCGATCGCAGCTGTGCTTCACCCCCCCTTAACCAATTACCCAATTTCTCCCATTGTTCAGCAGCGAGGATTAGTACTTGTATTTGTAGAGTACCTTATAGGGATTTTGTATTACATTGAAAATCAAAGCCAAGAGCCCGTTTTTGCGCACACTAAATAATAACACATGATTGGGGCCCCCAACCTGGAGGGTAGGCCTTACTATACCTTATAGATCTCTGCTCTGCACGCAGAATGGTTGCTGATAAAAAAGTGAAGGGCATAGACAGTTATGGTTTCCCCAGTGTAGCCCAGTCTGGCACAATATGAATGAGCGTTTTTACAGGCACTTAACAACTACATAATAAGATCTCTTATCTTTTTTTAGTCTAGGGCCCACACGTTGATCTCCCATACTAATAACATATCACGTCATGTCTGCGATCGGGGGGGCCAGGAAACATTTTGAAAAGGCCTCGTAAGAAAGGGGAGACTCTCCCCTTTCTTACGAGGCCTTCTGAAACGGTTTCCTGGCCCCCGATCGCAGCACAGCTGCGATCGGGGGCCAGGAAACCCCACTAGACACCAGGGATTTCACTTTTGGGGGGCGGCCCCGCGGAAAACAGGCCGCACCCCCCCAGGGGATTTTTTTTTTCTTCAAAAAAAATAAAAATGAAATGACAGGGGGTCGCCCGTGGGCAGGGTGACCCCCTGTGGGGGAATTTTTTTTTTTTAGATGTTGTAGGGTTTCCCTGGGGGCCATTTTGGCCCCCAAGGAAACCATACAGCAACTAAAAAAAATATATATGTATATATCTATATATATATATATCTATGTAGATAGATATATCTAGGTACATGGATATATCTATAGATATATCTATGTAGAGATATATATATATATATATATGTATATATATATATATATATATGTATATATATATATATATATATATATATATATATATATATATATATATATATATATATATAGGTAGATCTGTATCAAAGAGATTTATAAAGCGCGCTACTCACCTGTGAGGGTCTCAAGGCGCTGCGGGGGGGGGGGGGGGGGACAGGGGGAGGGAAAGGGGCTAGGAGGTTCACTGTTCAAAAAGCCAGGTTTTGAGGCCCTTCCTGAAAAGAAGTAGGTTTTGGGTCTTGCGAATGTGGGTTGTGAGTGCGTTCCAGGTGCAATGTAGGAGAAGGATCTGCCCCCGGTGGTGGTGTGTTTGATGCGGGGGACAGAGGCGAGAGAGAGGTCAGCTGAGCGGACGTTTCGTGTGGGGGTGTGGAAGGTGACTCTCGTTGAGGTAGGCAGGGCCTGTGTTGTGGAGTGATTTGTGTGCGAGGATGAGGATCTTGAAGGTGATCCTTTTGTCAATGGGGAGCCAGTGGAGGGATTTGAGGTGTGGAGAGATGTGTTCGTGTCGGCGGAGGTCGAGGATGAGTCGTGCTGCGGAGTTCTGGATGCGTGTAGTTTGCACTTGAGTTTTAGAGTGGTGCCGGCGTAGAGGGCGTTTCCGTAATCAAGCCTGCTGCTGATGAGTGCGTGAGTGACAGTTTTTCTGGTCTCTGTGGGGATCCATTTGAATGTTTTTCAGTATACGGAGTTTGTTGAAGCATGAGGAGGTAAGAGCGTTGATTTGTTGGGCCATAGAGAGGGAGGAGTCTAGGATGATGCTGAGGTTGCGTGCGTAGTTGGCGGGGGTGGGTGCAGGGCCTAGCGTGGTGGGCCACCATGGGGGGTCCCAGGTGTTTTTGTGTGGGCCAAAGAGGATTATTTCGGTTTTGCTTGAGTTGAGTTTCAGGTGGTTGGCTGTCATATATACATCACTTTTGTCAATATGTGTGTGGTTTCCCTGGGGGGAAAAGGGTCCGACTTGTCTAGTGGCAGTTTTAGTGCCATAAAGAAGCGCAGAAGGTTTATATGCCTACTGCAAAGAGCACATCTGTATTTTATGTAAATAGCTGAGTACATTAGTAAAGTCTATGGAGAGATGAAGGGCACTTTTGCTGGGTGGTAATGAGGGAATCCGAGGAGGAGGGAGTGGAAGCACCAATAATGATTGTTGGACTGGGCGCAGGAGGTGCTAAAGACTGACGAATGGTATGTGACAAGGTGTTTTTTGAGTGTCTTGAAAGTACGTGCTGATTGAGGGAAGAAGCGCAGGTAAGGTGGCCTCTACTGTTGCACGTATCTCACACACACCATCGATTTTGTGACTGTCTACGTAGGCTAGTGTTTTAGAGCAACAGTGTAGCCAATAGCAGAGATGGCATCTTGATGGATGACTGCTGCCTGCACTTGGGTTATAGAGGACCGCTCTGACATAGGATCAGAGACTGAGACATCAGATACTGAGACAGCATCTGAGGGATAGGACAATGGCGCAGACTCTGGGAGTGATTTTTCAGTCAGAGGAGTCCCATTCGAAAACTCCTCTTCCAGTACATTATGAGGGAGGTGATAAGGACAGTCCTGCTGTCCCTTCGCAAGCTGTTCGTGCAACTGGGTAATAGTGGGTTAGGCCAACCCAGAGAGCAGGTGAATGCGGCGGCAAGCAGAGAGAGAGTGCTCTCTTGGGAGCTCACCAATTTAGTTCAGCCCCAAATTCCACCACCCAAATCATATTGTGGAGACATCAAAATTGTCTATGGCAAAACAAACTGGTTTTGAAGGCAGGCACCTGTGTTTTTGGTCCTGGGTTCGGCGGCCATATAGAGAAACACACTAAACCCAAACATTTCTGGAAACTAGACATTCGGGGGAGTCCACAGAGGTGTGACTTGTGTGGATTCCCCAAAGTTTTCTTACCCAGAATACCCTGCAAAGCTGAAATGTTGAAAAAAAACTCTATTTTTCTCGCATTTCTGTCACACAAACTACAGGAATATGCTGGGATCCACAACATTCCTACCACCCAGTGACTCCTCACCTGTCCTGATAAAAACACTACCCCACTTGAGTGCCTACACCTAGTGCCTGTGTCAGGAATGGATCACCCCAGGGTCAACAGCTGCCTCACGTAAGGACCAACATTGACCGTTGTGTGATCTATTCCTGTCGCAGGCACCAGGCCTAACCACACAAGTGAGGTATCATATTTATCGAGAGACTTGGGGGAACGCTGGGTGGAAGGAAATTTGTGGCTCCTCTCAGATTCCAGAACTTTCTGTCACCGAAATGTGAGGAAAACGTGGTATTTTAGCCACATTTTGAGGTTTGCAAAGGATTCTGGGTAACAGAACCTGGTCCGAGCCCCACAAGTCACCTCATCTTGGATTCCCCTGGGTTTCTAGTTTTCAAACATGTGCTGGTTTGCTAGGTTTCCCCAGGTGCCGGCTGAGCTAGAGGCCAAATTCCACAGGTAGGCACTGTTTTCTATGAAAAAATGTGATGTGTCCACGTTCTGTTTTGGGGCATTTCCTGTCGCGGGCGCTAGGCCTACCCACACAAGTGAGGTATCATTTCTCTCGGGAGACTTGGGGGAACGCCGGGTGGAAGGAAATTTGTGGCTCCTCTCAGATTCCAGAACTTTCTGTCACCGAAATGTGAGGAAAACTTGTTTTTTTAGCCACTTTTTGAGGTTTGCAAAGGATTCTGGGTAACAGAACCTGGTCCGAGCCCCGCAAGTCACCCCTCCTTGGATTCCCCTAGGTCTCTAGTTTTCAGAAATGCACAGGTTTGGTAGGTTTCCCTAGGTGCCGGCTGAGCTAGAGGCCAAAATCTACAGGTAGGCACTTCTCAAAAAACACCTCTGTTTTCTTCCAAAAATGTGGATGTGTCCACGTTGCGCTTTGGGGCGTTTCCTGTCGCGGGCGCTAGGCCTACCCACACAAGTGAGGTATCATTTTTATCGGGAGACTTGGGGGAACGCCGGGTGGAAGGAAATTTGTGGCTCCTCTCAGATTCCAGAACTTTCTGTCACCGAAATGTGAGGAAAACTTGTTTTTTTAGCCACTTTTTGAGGTTTGCAAAGGATTCTGGGTAACAGAACCTGGTCCGAGCCCCGCAAGTCACCCCTCCTTGGATTCCCCTAGGTCTCTAGTTTTCAGAAATGCACAGGTTTGGTAGGTTTCCCTATGTGCCGGCTGAGCTAGAGGCCAAAATCTACAGGTAGGCACTTCTCAAAAAACTCCTCTGTTTTCTTCCAAAAATGTGGATGTGTCCACGTTGCGCTTTGGGGCGTTTCCTGTCGCGGGCGCTAGGCCTACCCACACAAGTGAGGTATCATTTGTATCGGGAGACTTGGGGGAACGCCGGGTGGAAGGAAATTTGTGGCTCCTCTCAGATTCCAGAACTTTCTGTCACCGAAATGTGAGGAAAACTTGTTTTTTTTAGCCACTTTTTGAGGTTTGCAAAGGATTCTGGGTAACAGAACCTGGTCCGAGCCCCGCAAGTCACCCCTCCTTGGATTCCCCTAGGTCTCTAGTTTTCAGAAATGCACAGGTTTGGTAGGTTTCCCTATGTGCCGGCTGAGCTAGAGGCCAAAATCTACAGGTAGGCACTTTGGAAAAAACAGCTGTGTTTTCTATAAAAAAAATAGGATGTGTCCATGTTGTGTTTTGGGGCATTTCCTGTCGCGGGCACTAGGCCTACCCACACAAGTGAGGTATCATTTTTATCGGGAGACTTGGGGGAACACAGAATAGCAAAACAAGTGTTATTGCCCCTTATCTTTCTCTACATTTTTTCCTTCCAAATATAAGAGAGTGTGTAAAAAAGACGTCTATTTGAGAAATGCCCTGCAATTCACATGCTAGTATGGGCACCTCGGAATTCAGCGATGTGCAAATAACCACTGCTCCTCAAAACCTTATCTTGATCCCATTTTGGAAATGCAAAGGTTTTCTTGATACCTCTTTTTCACTCTTCATATTTCAGCAAATGAATTGCTGTATACCCAGTATAGAATGAAAACCAACTGCAGGGTGCAGCTCATTTATTGGCTCTGGGTACCTAGGGTTCTTGATGAACCTACAAGCCCTTTATATCCCCGCAACCAGAAGAGTCCAGCAGACAAAACGGTATATTGCTTTCAGAAATCTGACATCGCAGGAAAAAGTTACAGAGTAAAACAAAGAAAAATGGCTGTTTTCAGCTCAATTTCAATATTTTTTTATTTCAGCTGTTATTTTCTGTAGGAAAACCTTGTAGGATCTACACAAATGACCCCTTGCTGAATTCAGAATTTTGTCTAGTTTTCAGAAATGTTTAGCATTCCGGGATCCAGCATTGGTTTCACACCCATTCCTGTCACTAACTGGAAGGAGGCTGAAAGCACCAAATATAGTAGAAATGGGGTATGCCCCAGTAAAATGTCAAATTTGTGTTGAAAAATTTGGTTTTCTGATTCAAGTCTGCCCGTTCCTGAAAGGTGGGAAGATAGTGATTTCAGCACCAGAAACCCTTTGTTGATGGCGTTTTCAGGGAAAAAACCACAAGCCTTCTTCGGCAGCCCTTTTTTCCCATTTTTTTGGAAAAAACTAAATTTTCACTGTATTTTGGCTATTTTCTTGGTCTCCTCCAGGGGAAACCACCAACTCTGGGTACCATTACAATCCCTAGGATGTTGGAAAAAAAGGACGCAAATTTGGCGTGGTTAGCTTATGTGGACAAAAAGTTATAAAGCCCTAAGCGCGAACTACCCCAAATAGCCAAAAAAGGGCTCAGCACTGGGGGGGAAAAGGCCCAGCAGCTAAGGGGTTAAAACACTGCCTTTTGCACTTGCAAAATAGCATTGAATGTGAATCAGGTGGTAACCACAATCACAGTATAAAAGGGGCCCAAAACGCCTTGCAATATTTCACAATGGCGGCACTCTATTCTGTAGGGAGGAGGATGCGAATTCTGGTAGCAACAAAAGAGGAGGAGGAGGAGGAGAGAAAGGTTATTCAGGCACAAAGTGACTAAGTTTGATCAAACCGATGAGGAGGTCTTTTGCAAGACAGAGGTTTACCGAAGAAGTTATTTTAACTTTGCTGAATTATTTGGGAAATGTATTAAGTACACCTATCCAGCACAGTGTAGTAATACCTACAAGTATTCAGGTATTGTGTAGATTACATCTGATAGCTTTAGTAGCTACCAACACACTGTGGTAGTTGCAGGTTTATTTCTCAAAGTAGTTTATGTAGTGTGTTCCGTAATTTTATAGAGGCAATTCTGTCTAAAATCAATATCCATATTTCTTTCCTTGGCACCCCTGCATAGTTAGAAAATACCAACATTCAATTTTATGCAGCAGCAAATTTTTCTCAAGTGCTTGGTTGTGTAGAGGATACTCATATTTTAATTAACCAACCTTCTTAGACAGAGTATGTGCACTGTAACAATAAAAACTAACATTCGTGAAACATCCTGTTAGTAGGTAATACAAAAAAACTGATTACGGGCCTTGTTGCAAAATACCCAGGAAGCAGTCATTACTTTTACATATCTAGACGCTGTGGACTATTTGAGCAGCTATCCAGGAGAGTTTCGAGACAGCTGGCTATTAGTTAATATTAACATGACTACCTAATTGTAAACATGCATAACATTAGAAACACTAAATTAGACCTTGCATAATCCTTAAGGCCTTGGATTAGGACCTCATATGTACAACATAGAACCCCTAGACAAAGGAGATATAATGCTCCCCACAGGCAAACAAGAACATTTGGCTTATTTAAAGACAGATTTCGATGTCTGCATACAACTGTGACGTTTCCAGAGCATGGCCCCACATTATGCTGTAAGATTACTGCCACATGTGCAAGGATACACAATCTAGCTGTGCACAGGAGTCTACCCATGAAGTCAGCAAGTGATGATTCTGTAGACAAAAATGAAGAATTTCCCCCTTGCTCTCCACCTACAGTACCGCGTGCAGCAAGAGCAGCAGAGGGACGTGCATGCTGAGGTTACATAATACCCATTTTTAAAGGTAAAGAAAACATTTTTTATAAATGTAAATAAAAACATAACTCAAAATATGATGCATTTAAACAAACATTTTGTTTATTCACATATTATGCAGAAGATGGACAAAATATGTCAATTGTGAAGAGTTCCGCTGTGCGTCTGTTGACGTCTGTGTGATGCAGAGACGTGCGCCATTTGAGTAGCCATCTACTTTATTGCCACAGTTAAGTCCTCACAAACGCTCTGGTTACTTCACATCTACTCTAACGGGTCCCTCCCATCTCCCCTTCTACTTAATTCAGATGTTGCTCTGTGCTGCTTATGTTGTGTTTCCAGCATGGATTGCTACAATACATAAAACTAAACTGCAGTAGGTGATGTCTCACAGATGTCTTCCCTCCTAGACTCCACATGGCCTTTTTCCCTTTTCCCCTACACACTACGGGTACTGATGGCATAGTTTGCTCCTCATTGTCAGCTGAAGTGCCATGAATGGCAGTTTTCCACTGCAGTTGTGTTGAATTGATGGACTGTTCCACTTTGTGTCAATGGGAATGTTACAGTTTCTGGCTGTTCTGCTTCAGTGGGACATGATGTTTCACCTACATCTTGCGTTTCAGATTGATTATTAGTCAAATGTTGATCTGTAGCAAGTTTTTTTTTTTTTTAAATAAGTATTTAATTGTGACGTAATTATAATTTGAAAAGAATCATTACTGACATTTTTTTCTTTTTATTTACAGAGATCTGACAACATCAATATTTTTGTAGGCACGAAATCTAGAAATCTTGTCTTCATTCCATTGATTCAAACACTACGAAAAGCTAGAATGGTATGTTAACTTCATTTAATCAGTCTAATGTTGTTCAGTTAATAAATCCAAAATAACATACACAAAAATTTGTTATATCTTTTTATTAAAGTGTAAGCCTAAGTTTTAAAGATTAGTATATACATAACATTATCAAATAACTAACCTTGTGTGTCTGATGCGGGGACAGAGGTATCAACAGTTGACACTTCACTGATGGCTTCTTGCCGCAAAGTACATTAGATCTCCTCCACTGGGGTGGGTGGTGGTTTCTTATCTTCCCTGCCACATTCCTCTGTGGCTCGCATCCTTCTCTTGTATACAGGAGAAGAGGTCATAACACCTCGAGTATTTTTTTACATCAACCCTTTTGTCAATCCGGCAGCATGAATTCTGTTGTGAATCCCAGCCCATGTTTGTTTCTTGGTGGATGCTGGAACAGACAGAGAAGCCTCACCAAAGAGCCTATTATGCTCCCGCACACACGGTGCCACCAGAATCTTCAGCCTCCCCCGCTGGCTCGACATTTTCAATAATGAAAGTCCTTGGCTGGAAGACAAAGAAAGACTGCTCTGCTGCTCCCAGGAAATACACTTTCCGAACTGGGTGTGGTCCTCATTACCTCCAGATTCTACATTCACAATTTGCTATTCATACCTAATTGCATTTACTGATTCAGTATTTTAAAATACTAAATAGTAACAGATCGCTATTTGCATTAAATAAATGTTTGTAAATCACCTTTAGCCTTTTTCCTGTTTTGCAATTTGGCTTAAGCCGCTACTTAGGAAGCAATACATTTGATATTCGTAAATCAAGTTAAGTGCCTATTCAACTGACCAAATCCCAGCCTTGAGCCATGTCCTCCATTTAAAGGAATTAATCTTCAATAAGAGCTACACCATTAAGTCACAAAGGAGCCATCAGACGCAAATCCATATTGAATATTCTGCTCCGCTGCTACCTCATGCATCTTTTAAGTAGATTGAATGCTTTAACGTGACAGATTTATATTGCCTCCTCAAGACCATATCCATAACTGCAACTAGAATTTGAGGCTTCCCCAGAGTCTTTTCTAGGCCCATACCCCAGCCAGGGAATTCCAACACTGGAGACTAATGCAAAGCACATGCCTCATAGCATAAGATTAGACAAGTTAATTTCTTAGAAACACAAGACAAAAATTGTTCAAACAGAGACACTATGGTTCTGTATTAATAATCTATTATACAAAAGTAATCCTAGCATAAAGTCTCAATTTTAGTTTGTTTTATGTTCTCAAATTCCTTATTAATACATTCCCAACACAGCGGCAAAATGCAAGTATTTCACATTCAGCCTTTAGAATATTAATGCCAAAACAATTAGCACCGTCATCTTTCCACTTTAATATCCAATCCCCTAAGGCATTCCTGGGCATATCCTTGGAGATGGGTATGACTCACGATGTCTTCAAATTAATTCTGTTGGCATAGTTCCTGAGTGCTCCAGAATAAAGGAAAGCCTACAATTCTTAATTCCATAATTGACAATGTAAGATCATCCATATGCAACGAAAATTGGTCACCTGCGTTCCTTTTAACCCAGTATAATTCCTGCAATACTGTATCTATGCCTTTAGCTGTCATCTGCTGCCCCAATGGAATGTCAAAGAGCAAAAGTGATGTGGGAAAGCCGTGTTCAGTACTCGTACTTTTGTGTGTTAGCTCTGTCATCTTTCCACTAGCCATAGCCTGAATGACTGAATCCACATACAATTGTGGAACTTCCCTAATACTACCAGAACTTCATGTGCTCTATCGCTTTCCATCAAAACCTTGAAACATAAACTTTGCCCGCATTGGAAATAAGTTGACCCTGGGTGCAACCTCGTTAGTCTTACATTAATTTTTGCTACGCTTTCATACTAAATCCATTTGGACCCTTTCCCCCCATCTTCATGGATTACTTTACAACTTTCATTGTCCACAATTTGGTAATGCTTTGTAATCGGTATAAAAAACAAGTCTGCAGTAAAATTTGTAGAATCTCTTGCCTTCTTTGGAAGCACTTCTTACTGGATGCTCTTAAGAGCAGCTGGAAATCATCTTACAGAAGACAGTTGAGATCTTAGAGTTAAAGGGGTTCAAAGAACATTGCAGTGAAAGTGTCTAGAACTGGTATGTAGGAACCTTTTGCTCTTCAGAGTACTAACTATATTAAATATTTATTGGATTCGATTAGCAAGCTATTTTCTTTGGATAGCTGAAGCAACTGCAGAGACAAATTGACCTCAGCGGTCAGAAGGCTGTTCAATGATATTAGATGGACTGTTACAGAAGGGTCTCAATTTCCCTTCAATGTCCAGAATTTTAAGTTTTTCAGTTTATGCAAGTGTTAAACTAGAGCCTTTTATAGAATCAATAGATATTCTCAATAACAATCCCCAAATTTAATTGAGTTTACTTTTAAAACTCGTATTCAAAGGAGTACTCCAAGAGCAATACAGCAATGCTTGGCTGAAACTCAACATGTAAGTGGTATATATGTGCTCACAAAGGAGACTACGAAGACCAGTCAGCACACTGAAGTTCTCCCTTAAAGGGTCCGCCTAATCACTCAATTCAATTCATAAAGCTTTATTCGGCACATATAAATGACCATAAAAGCATGAACAAAGAAGAGAGAAAAAAAAGACAACAGTACATATTTACAAAGACATTGCAATTAAAACTTACAGTTATTAATTATAGTTAATGGCTCATTGAGTAATACATATGGTCATTCATAAATATATAAAAAGAATAATAAAATACATTAAAAACTCATACTTTTCCTGGAATTGATGCACTGATTTAAAAAGGTGGCAGTATAAAAACAAATATCTGCCGATTGCAGATTAAAAATTAAAGCCATGGCATGTTTAACTGTACGTGTTCCGTATTTAACAAACAGAGGTTTCAAAAATACTATACGAAAACATGTATACAGTTTACAGAACAGCAGAAGGTGCACAGTGCTCTGTGTAGATACATTATCGCACCTACATGGCCCAATCGGGTGTTTCTTAATGTTTGGATGGGCTACTAAACAATGTGCCATCCCAAATCTTAGTCTGGTTAGCACGAATTTATGTGAATTCCTAGTCACCATAGTTAGGTAAGATGGAAAACCCTCCATTAGATTATATCTATTATAAAAAATGACGGAGGACAATGATCCGGCTATGGTTGCTCGTTTCCTTTCTGCATGAGTTAGAAATATACTTTTCATTTCTGATTTGGAGATCGTGGTTGCTGCACTAGGATTATTTAAAATATTCAGATTAAAAATGTCTGAAAAACAGACAACAACATATTTAACCCAGGGAATATCTCGATATTTATCCAAACGTAGGCAATCCTCAACAATAGTTCTGTTAAGTAGCTTCTCATCGCCAAGCCAAAAAGACCGCCAGACCATCAATGGTTTAAGTGATATCAGATCAGTTAAATAATTAATGGCTAATTCGCGATGGCTTAATTCAGTTGAGGCAGAGATGGGCAAAAACAGGAGCTTTTTTAAAAACATATTTTCCTCCAACTGTAAGTTGTAGGTACAGCTATAACCCCATACTCCTGCCCCATACAGAGCAATAGTCACACATCTAGCTTGGTAAATCTTGAGCATATCCCTGGTTCGACGATCCCCAACTTTTGCAGCAAATCTATAAATACCATAAGCATTTTTTGCCATTTTATTCCGGATGTTATTAAATTCATTGTTCCATTTCCTGTCGTTAGAGAAGGTAATACCTAGGTAACAAAATTTATCCACCTGTTGCACCTTTTCGCCGTCTATAAAGAAGGCATTTAACGTTTTGGCTTTAGCTCCGCAGGTCATGGTATGCGTTTTTCCCTTATTAATTACTAGTTTTCTATCTTTAATAAAGGAGGAAAAACTATCCATTAGTCGTTGTAATCCGACAGGTGTTCGAGAGAGTAAAACAGCGTCGTCGGCATATAGTAACACCGGCACCGGAACACCGTTGATCTGAGGAGCATCAGCATTAACCTTTTTTAAAACATCATCAATTCCATTAACCTCTTAAGTGCGGGCGTCGGCCACTGGCCGACGCCCACACACCCTCCCTGGTGCGGGTCACGATCAGTGGCCGACACCAGGAAGGGCATTAATAAATCCTCGGGTGCGTCGCACCCGAGGATTTATTTTTTATTTTTTTTCCCCCCCGGGAGACACGGAAGCTACCGTGTCTCCCCCCGCCCCCCACCCGCCCCTTTGTGACGTCAGCGCGCCGCGAGGCGCGCTGACGTTGCAAAGGTGTTTTCCCCATGAAAGCAGGAAGCAGCCTTGCGGCCGCTTCCTGCTTTCATGGGGAAAACGGCCTTTTACACGTTCGGGAAGGCCTCGTAAGAAAGGGGAGAGTCTCCCCTTTCTTACGAGGCCTTCCTGAAAGTGTTTCCTGGCCCCCGGTCGCAGCTGTGCTGCGATCGGGGGCCAGGAAACACTTTCAGGTTTCCTGGCTCCCCCGATCGCAGCACAGCTGCGATCGGGGGGGTCAGGAAACATTTTGAAAAGGCCTCGTAAGAAAGGGGAGACTCTCCCCTTTCTTACGAGGCCTTCTGAAACTGTTTCTGGCCCCCGATCGCAGCTGTGCTGCGATCGGGGGCCAGAAACAGTTTCAGAAGGCCTCGTAAGAAAGGGGAGAGTCTCCCCTTTCTTATGAGGCCTTCTGAAACGGTTTCCTGGCCCCCGATCGCAGCACAGCTGCGATCGGGGGCCAGGAAACCCCACTAGACACCAGGGATTTCACTTTTGGGGGGCGCCCCCCCCCCGGAAAACGGGCCGCCCCCCCCCCCCCGGCATTATTTTCTTAAAAAAAAAAAAGGTAGGTGCCCCCTGGAGGAGGGGGGGGGGGGGGGCGCAATCGCGCCCCCCCCAGGGGATTTTTTTTTTTTTCAAAAATAAAAATAAAAAATGAAATAACAGGGCGTCGCCCGTGGGCAGGGTGACCCCCTGTGGGGGCAAATTTTTTTTAGATGTTGTAGGGTTTCCCTGGGGGCCATTTTGGCCCCCAAGGAAACCATACAACAACTAAAAAAAAATATATGTATATATCTATATATATATATCTATGTAGATAGATATATCTAGGTACATGGATATATCTATAGATATATCTATGTAGATATATATTTATATATATATATATATATATATATATAGGTAGATCTGTATCAAAGAGATTTATAAAACGCGCTACTCACCTGTGAGGGTCTCAAGGCGCTGGGGGGGGGACGGGGGGGAGGGAAAGGGGCTAGGAGGTTCACTGTTCAAAAAGCCAGGTTTTGAGGCCCTTCCTGAAAAGAAGTAGGTTTTGGGTCTTGCGAATGTGGGTTGTGAGTGCGTTCCATGTTTTGGGTGCAATGTAGGAGAAGGATCTGCCCCCGGTGGTGGTGTGTTTGATGCGGGGGTCAGAGGCGAGAGAGAGGTCAGCTGAACGGACGTTTCGTGTGGGGGTGTGGAAGGTGACTCTCGTTGAGGTAGGCAGGGCCTGTGTTGTGGAGTGATTTGTGTGTGAGGATGAGGATCTTGAAGGTGATCCTTTTGTCAATGGGGAGCCAGTGGAGGGATTTGAGGTGTGGAGAGATGTGTTCGTGTCGGTGGAGGTCGAGGATGAGTCGTGCTGCTGAGTTCTGGATGCGTGTAGTTTGCACTTGAGTTTTAGAGTGGTGCCGGCGTAGAGGGCGTTTCTGTAATCAAGCCTGCTGCTGATGAGTGCGTGAGTGACAGTTTTTCTGGTCTCTGTGGGGATCCATTTGAATGTTTTTCAGTATACGGAGTTTGTTGAAGCATGAGGAGGTAAGAGCGTTGATTTGTTGGGTCATAGAGAGGGAGGAGTCTAGGATGATGCTGAGGTTGCGTGCGTAGTTGGCGGGGGTGGGTGCAGGGCCTAGCGTGGTGGGCCACCATGGGGGGTCCCAGGTTTTTTTGGTGAGGGCCAAAGAGGATTATTTCAGTTTTGCTTGAGTTGAGTTTCAGGTGGTTGGCTGTCATATATACATCACTTTTGTCAATATGTGTGTGGTTTCCCTGGGGGGAAAAGGGTCCGACTTGTCTAGTGGCAGTTTTAGTGCCATAAAGAAGCGCAGAAGGTTTATATGCCTACTGCAAAGAGCACATCTGTATTTTATGTAAATAGCTGAGTACATTAGTAAAGTCTATGGAGAGATGAAGGGCACTTTTGCTGGGTGGTAATGAGGGAATCCGAGGAGGAGGGAGTGGGAGCACCAATAATGATTGTTGGACTGGGCGCAGGAGGTGCTAAAGACTGTGACGAATGGTATGTGACAAGGTGTTTTTTGAGTGTCTTGAAAGTACGTGCTGATTGAGGGAAGAAGCGCAGGTAAGGTGGCCTCTACTGTTGCACGTATCTCACACACACCATCGATTTTGTGACTGTCTACGTAGGCTAGTGTTTTAGAGCAACAGTTTAGCCAATAGCAGAGATGGCATCTTGATGGATGACTGCTGCCTGCACTCGGGTTATAGAGGACCGCTCTGACATAGGATCAGAGACTGAGACATCAGATACTGAGACAGCATCTGAGGGATAGGACAATGGCGCAGACTCTGGGAGTGATTTTTCAGTCAGAGGAGTCCCATTCGAAAACTCCTCTTCCAGTACATTATGAGGGAGGTGATGAGGACAGTCCTGCTGTCCCTTCGCAAGCTGTTCGTGCAACTGGGTAATAGTGGGTTAGGCCAACCCAGAGAGCAGGTGAATGCGGCGGCAAGCAGAGAGAGAGTGCTCTCTTGGGAGCTCACCAATTTAGTTCAGCCCCAAATTCCACCACCCAAATCATATTGTGGAGACATCAAAATTGTCTATGGCAAAACAAACTGGTTTTGTAAGGCAGGCACCTGTGTTTTTGGTCCTGGATTCGGCGGCCATATAGAGAAACACACTAAACCCAAACATTTCTGGAAACTAGACATTCGGGGGAGTCCACAGAGGTGTGACTTGTGTGGGTTCCCCAAAGTTTTCTTACCCAGAATACCCTGCAAAGCTGAAATGTTGAAAAAAAACTCTATTTTTCTCGCATTTCTGTCACACAAACTACAGGAATATGCTGGGATCCACAACATTCCTACCACCCAGTGACTCCTCACCTGTCCTGATAAAAACACTACCCCACTTGAGTGCCTACACCTAGTGCCTGTGTCAGGAATGGATCACCCCAGGGTCAACAGCTGCCTCACGTAAGGACCAACATTGACCGTTGTGTGATCTATTCCTGTCGCAGGCACCAGGCCTAACCACACAAGTGAGGTATCATATTTATCGGGAGACTTGGGGGAACGCTGGGTGGAAGGAAATTTGTGGCTCCCCTCAGATTCCAGAACTTTCTGTCACCGAAATGTGTGGAAAACGTGGTATTTTAGCCACATTTTGAGGTTTGCAAAGGATTCTGGGTAACAGAACCTGGTCCGAGCCCAACAAGTCACCTCATCTTGGATTCCCCTGGGTTTCTAGTTTTCAAAAATGTGCTGGTTTGCTAGGTTTCCCCAGGTGCCGGCTGAGCTAGAGGCCAAAATCCACAGGTAGGCACTGTTTTCTATGAAAAAATTTGATGTGTCCACGTTCTGTTTTGGGGCATTTCCTGTCGCGGGCGCTAGGCCTACCCACACAAGTGAGGTATCATTTTTATCGGGAGACTTAGGGGAACGCCGGGTGGAAGGAAATTTGTGGCTCCTCTCAGATTCCAGAACTTTCTGTCACCGAAATGTGAGGAAAACTTGTTTTTTTGGCCACTTTTTGAGGTTTGCAAAGGATTCTGGGTAACAGAACCTGGTCCGAGCCCCGCGAGTCACCCCTCCTTGGATTGCCCTAGGTCTCTAGTTTTCAGAAATGCACAGGTTTGGTAGGTTTCCCTAGGTGCCGGCTGAGCTAGAGGCCAAAATCTACAGGTAGGCACTTCTCAAAAAACACCTCTGCTTTCTTCCAAAAATTTTGATGTGTCCACGTTGCGCTTTGGGGCGTTTCCTGTCGCGGGCGCTAGGCCTACCCACACAAGTGAGGTATCATTTTTATCGGGAGACTTGGGGGAACGCCGGGTGGAAGGAAATTTGTGGCTCCTCTCAGATTCCAGAACTTTCTGTCACCGAAATGTGAGGAAAACTTGTTTTTTTAGCCACTTTTTGAGGTTTGCAAAGGATTCTGGGTAACAGAACCTGCTCCGAGCCCCGCGAGTCACCCCTCCTTGGATTGCCCTAGGTCTCTAGTTTTCAGAAATGCACAGGTTTGGTAGGTTTCCCTAGGTGCCGGCTGAGCTAGAGGCCAAAATCTACAGGTAGGCACTTCTCAAAAAACACCTCTGTTTTCTTCCAAAAATTTTGATGTGTCCACGTTGCGCTTTGGGGCGTTTCCTGTCGCGGGCGCTAGGCCTACCCACACAAGTGAGGTATCATTTTTATCGGGAGACTTGGGGGAACGCCAGGTGGAAGGAAATTTGTGGCTCCTCTCAGATTCCAGAACTTTCCGTCACCGAAATGTGAGGAAAACTTGTTTTTTTAGCCACTTTTTGAGGTTTGCAAAGGATTCTGGGTAACAGAACCTGCTCCGAGCCCCGCGAGTCACCCCTCCTTGGATTGCCCTAGGTCTCTAGTTTTCAGAAATGCACAGGTTTGGTAGGTTTCCCTATGTGCCGGCTGAGCTAGAGGCCAAAATCTACAGGTAGGCACTTTGGAAAAAACAGCTGTGTTTTCTATAAAAAAAATAGGATGTGTCCATGTTGTGTTTTGGGGCATTTCCTGTCGCGGGCACTAGGCCTACCCACACAAGTGAAGTATCATTTTTATCGGGAGACTTGGGGGAACACAGAATAGCAAAACAAGTGTTATTGCCCCTTATCTTTCTCTACATTTTTTCCTTCCAAATATAAGAGAGGGTGTAAAAAAGACGTCTATTTGAGAAATGCCCTGCAATTCACATGCTAGTATGGGCACCTCGGAATTCAGCGATGTGCAAATAACCACTGCTCCTCAAAACCTTATCTTGATCCCATTTTGGAAATGCAAAGGTTTTCTTGATACCTCTTTTTCACTCTTCATATTTCAGCAAATGAATTGCTGTATACCCAGTATAGAATGAAAACCAACTGCAGGGTGCAGCTCATTTATTGGCTCTGGGTACCTAGGGTTCTTGATGAACCTACAAGCCCTTTATATCCCCGCAACCAGAAGAGTCCAGCAGACAAAATGGTATATTGCTTTCAGAAATCTGACATCGCAGGAAAAAGTTACAGAGTAAAACATAAAGAAAAATGGCTGTTGTTTTCAGCTCAATTTCAATATTTTTTTATTTCAGCTGTTATTTTCTGTAGGAAAACCTTGTAGGATCTACACAAATGACCCCTTGCTGAATTCAGAATTTTGTCTAGTTTTCAGAAATGTTTAGCATTCCGGGATCCAGCATTGGTTTCACACCCATTCCTGTCACTAACTGGAAGGAGGCTGAAAGCACCAAATATAGTAGAAATGGGGTATGTCCCAGTAAAATGCCAAATTTGTGTTGAAAAATTTGGTTTTCTGATTCAAGTCTGCCCGTTCCTGAAAGGTGGGAAGATAGTGATTTCAGCACCAGAAACCCTTTGTTGATGGCATTTTCAGGGAAAAAACCACAAGCCTTCTTCGGCAGCCCTTTTTTCCCATTTTTTTGGAAAAAACTAAATTTTCACTGTATTTTGGCTATTTTCTTGGTCTCCTCCAGGGGAAACCACCAACTCTGGGTACCATTAGAATCCCTAGGATGTTGGAAAAAAAGGACGCAAATTTGGCGTGGTTAGCTTATGTGGACAAAAAGTTATGAGGCCCTAAGCGCGAACTACCCCAAATAGCCAAAAAAGGGCTCAGCACTGGGGGGGGGAAAGGCCCAGCAGCTAAGGGGTTAATAAATAAAATAAATAAGAGAGGTGCCAAAACACAACCCTGTCTAATTCCTCGTGTAACACAGATTTTGAAGTACATTCTCCTCTGGTTCCAAAACGTACGTTGGTTTTCAATTTATCGTATATCCTAGCGAGGAAAAAGATTATGCCTTCTGGGGCTCCTAAATTTAACAGAGTTGGCCATAAAATGGAATGATCTACCATATCGAATGCGCTGCTCAGGTCAGCAAAACAAAGATACAGGGAACCGGGTTTCGCTTCAGTATACTTCCCGATCAGTAGGTCAAGATTGATGCACTGGTCGAGCGTACCTCGTCCCTTCCTAAAACCATACTGGCTATCAGCCAGTATGCTATCCTGCTCAGCCCATTCCTCTAATCTTACTAACATCACTCTACTCATAACCTTGACTGAAGAGTCAAGGAGAGAGATCGGGCGGTAATTCTTAGCATCAGATCTACTTCCCTTTTTATGAATTGGCACAATGATTGATTCACCCCAAGTTACAGGGGCCTCGGCACACACGGCAACATTAAAAACAATGGTTAAAAGGGGGCCCCAGACATCTGGCGCAGCTTTATAAACGTCTATAGGTACCCCGTCCGGGCCCTGAGCTTTCCCTCCTTTGCTAGCCCGTATACCATATTTGACCTCACTAACGGATATATCCAAAGGCAGAGTAGGCCACTTATTGGGACTAGGATCATTGTCTTTATCAGAGTCAAAAATGCTGGAGAAATGTGCAATCCAACCCTCGCTAGAAACATTAGAAGTCAACTGTGGTGTTTTTTTCATCCCTAAGAAAAGGCGAGTTGACCGTGGCCCAAAATAATGTACAATTTGATAATTCAGCAGCTTGGTTGAGGGAATCCCAAGCTAATCACTCATGTTTCTATTAATTACAAAAACATATTCTGCAAATGTTGCAGTTCAAGAAACTCCCTGGAACAAATGTGTTGGGGAAAACAATGCCAGTATCTATGGAGATATCTAAAGCATGCTACTTAAGCAGGTCTTGAATGCCAAGAAACAACAACAGCATCTTCAGTGGGCTCTTCTTGACACGCCACAACTATGCAAAACAGCTAAACACTGTGCCAAAGATCAGCATAACTATAAGCAATGAATCATTTGTTACAGCAACCACTAGTTCAGCCAAACTGCATTCCAAATGAACAACTGAAACATTGGGCAAACACTAATGTTGCGTCATGGATTCTTTAACTAGTAAATGCTGCTTCTTCAGACTGCACTGGTAATTCTACTGGTGCTGTTCAATTTATAATAAAAGGATTACAAAAAAACAAAATTACAAAAAATAAAAAAATCACTCCCAACATGAGCTCTCCTTAAACATATTAATGCCTTTAAACTTGTATCTCCCCATTCTTTTAAGCATTTAGATGTTGTTTAATAATTCTTTGGCTCTGCACAAGTTGTTGTTTATCAATTTAGTGGCAGTGATGGGAAAGTAATGGCATGAACATGTATTGTGGTGGGGTGTAGGTATAACATCCCTGAAGAGACAACAATCCTGCACAGACATCCAGTTAGGAACAGTTGTGTGAATGTTCAGTTATTGATTCAGTTTAATAAAGTTGATTGTCTCTCACAATATTCCTCTTCATCTGTCAAATCAGTTATGATCTGTCCAGCTCACCAGGTCTTTTCAAGCCTCTTTTTGGACAGCGTCTACTTACATATAAAATGATTATTTCATTTATCCATTAGGTAACAAGCAACACCTCTTTCTGCTTAAGTGTCTTTCCCTGCTGGAGAAGAAACCCTCCTTCCACCCAACAGTCAGAAAATATTTCCTGTCACCAGCAGAGCTCTCAATTCACCGTCTCCTTTTTAGTTATTGCTGCCTGGCTCCGATGTTTATGTTTAGTAATCCACAGTAATTTTACTCTTAGGCTGGGACAAGTGCAGCACAATTATGCATGGCAGCAGCAACCAGGCTAGCAGTCCTAAGCCTTTGCATAGGTCTCAGTTTCTATAGGGTTTGCATGAGTTTAAAGGGGTAGGCTAAGGTGGCCCACTGCAAACAAAAATGGGGACACTGGTAGCAGGGAGGCACTCCAATCTATCAAGACTTCCTGTAACCTGCTGCGCAGTGTCAGGTTACCTACACATATACCATGGGAGCTCCCTAATGACATAGGTACAGATACTGAAGGAAAAGAGTGGCAAAGTGTGGAGGCTGAGGGGCACCCTTTACTGGTGGCTTAAACAAAGCAGCTAGAAATGTGTGGTTCCACATAGGGAGATGTTGATACCCCTGGTGCACTAAAGTATGCAGTATGGTTCCAGTCTGACAGTATGCACAGGTCCCACTAAGAGATGCACATGTGCCACTGAAAACAAGCTAAACCTGGCGTATTGAGAGTGAAATTGCTCCTGGTATGCTTAAATTCCGGTTCAAATGGAAATGGGACCTGGTTTGGCAGTCTGGGTTGAACTGTTCCCATTGGTCAGGATGGATTTGTATATGGCCTGATCCAAACAAAAGGGGCATAGAGTGAAAACTAAGGATGGACTGGGTGCGGCTCTGAGCAATTACCAGTGGCTTAGATTCATTAAAAAAAATTATAAAACTTACTCAAAAGCATTCCAATTATAACTTTTTTGCATACTCTAGGGTATCCTCAGCTCACCTGCAAGGCTCGCCACTTTACGTAAGGCCATTACCTTCGGAACATAAGTATCATTACTGCTCAATTCTGTGTTGCCACATTAACAAGTATCTATTAAATTTAAATTAAAGACTTTCTCGGTCACAGTTTTCATTCTCATTTTGGTCCTTTTGCTTAGGACGACGGCATACCTAATGATCAAAGTAATATCTAGGAGTTGAAAGCATATATCCCAAAGTGTCTCTGAATAAACACAATGCTCATTCACATGTGCAGAGTTTAGAGATACCATGCTATTGTTTTAGAAGAAAGAAAATGATGTAACCCTAAATGAAGTATAATGAACTGTGTATGGCAAAACAAATAACATGGAAATCTACAATGACAACACAACATACCATGTCCCATCCTATTTTGATGCCAGACTTTAAAAGGTACTAACTGGCAAGGCCAATGAAATGAACACACTTCAGCAATAAGAATGTGAATACCTTTTCTACTTCTGGAAAAGGAGTTATTAAGACAGCAAACAAAGGGCATAGTTGTGCCATGGAAATTACAAAGTGATAAGTTCAGTGCTGACCACTGGAGGAAGATGGATGGGCAGCCAGGCACAACAATGCAGTCAATCGGAAGAGAAGAAGGCAGGAGAGGAGGCAAGCTGCAGATGGAGTAGCAGGCTCGATCAGAGAAAATAGAAGAGGGCCTACCATAAATATGTTTAAGGGAGGGAAGGGAGGGAGCGAGATTCACATTTGGAGGTGGGGTGACCTCAAAACAGGCAAAATGTCATACCTAGTGAGAAGGGCTGGAATCTGAACTTTAAATGTGTCTCTATTCAGAGCAGATCCTGGGAACTGAAGAGGCCTCAGAAAACAATACCACAACATGAGGCGCATTAGTACACATCCCTTCGTTTGGAAGACCCCTTTCGGACAAATCAAAGTGCAGCTCAATCACTTTTAAAAGCCATCCCTTAACAAAATGGAGCATGTCTTCAACCTTTGACAGCAGCTATCTGACTGCTCTTCTGGGTTTATTATTGCAGCATCTGTCCTGTGGAGTTGGGGTGAAAATATATCCTACTAGACGAAAACCTCCACACAGTGGGACATACATCTCTGGAACTGTGAAACATTATGCTAATTAAGGAGACCAATGGATTTCCTTTCTGTATTTTTGAGGAGGAGTTCTTAAATGGTGGCTGACTATCCTGGAAAAATATGTAATACATATTATATGTAATTCCTTGAACTGGGTTGAAGATGAGTGAATTGTTAATAATGGGAGTGGCTTGGATATCCAAGGTTTTTTGTGGTGAATATAGGGGTGACATTAACTGATTTCTATGAGACAGTAGCTTGTGACTCGGACACTGTCCACAGGCAGGGTGAGTGCTCCTAGATTTGTGCTCGTGAGGTGGAGGGAGAAGTTGATGCTTTAGCAGACAAGCAGTTTCCTCTTATATGCCTTGCAATTTTGTATTAATGTGAATGAGAATGGAATAAAGAACTGAAAAGAGTGTAAAATGGAGGTGGGGTGGACTAGAGTGTTATGATTTGGTACAGGCATTTTGAGGAAGCTTTAGATCATATGGCAAAGCTCAAGAGATGTGGTGCTAGAGCATTGGATTTTATGTGCCAATATTCCTTGCATACGGTTTGTTCTTCTCAGAGGACCTACTGACCATAGATGGACTTGCAGCATCTCCAGGCAATTTCAAGTACAGCATAGTGGAAGTGCTGACACTGCTGTTCTGATAAAGACTCAGGAGTGTGTGTGGACCAACTGGATATTCAGGATCATCTATCTAATCGGGGTTTTGTGCAAGACATGGAATTTCTAGTGCTAAGAAGAACTCCTAGACATGCTGGTAAATGCCATGAACATTATTTCTCTTCTTTGTGCATTGGACGTTCAAAAGTTTTCCCCATCTCAGTCTTCCATGTCAACGTCAAACCCCATCCTAGCTTTAATACCCATTATGAAGTAAATCTGACATTCTAACAGATGAGTTATCAATACTTAGCACTCATTTACACACACACACACACACAAAATCATCGAGAAGATTGGGAACTGTCTACAAGGAAAGGAAATGAGATGGGCAGCACCTGCCTGAAGCTCAATGATAAATCTAAAAGTTATAAGATCAAAAGCTTTCCCTCATACCTATTCTCATCTGTGAATTTCTCCTATCATTCCAACTCACCATTGCTCCTAATGAAGAAAGAAAACATACTATGCGTCTGACTAGTCTCTCCCCCTCAGTCAACTATATTTGGCACTGGTGTGGAAAGTTGTTAGTAATGTACAGGGAGTGCAGAATTATTAGGCAAGTAGTATTTTTGAGGATTAATTTTATTATTGAACAACAACCATGTTCTCAATGAACCCAAAAAACTCATTAATATCAAAGCTGAATATTTTTGGAAGTAGTTTGTTTTTAGTTTTAGCTATGTTAGGGGGATATCTGTGTGTGCAGGTGACTATTACTGTGCATAATTATTAGGCAACTTAACAAAAAAAAATATATACCCATTTCAATTATTTATTATTACCAGTGAAACCAATATAACATCTCAACATTCACAAATATACATTTCTGACATTCAAAAACAAAACAAAAACAAATCAGTGACCAATATAGCCACCTTTCTTTCAAGGACACTCAAAAGCCTGCCATCCATGGATTCTTTAAGTGTTTTGATCTGTTCACCATCAACATTGCATGCAGCAGCAACCACAGCCTCCCAGACACTGTTCAGAGAGGTGTACTGTTTTCCCTCCTTGTAAATCTCACATTTGATGATGGACCACAGGTTCTCAATGGGGTTCAGATCAGGTGAACAAGGAGGCCATGTCATTAGATTTCCTTCTTTTATACCCTTTCTTGCCAGCCACGCTGTGGAGTACTTGGACGCGTGTGATGGAGCATTGTCCTGCATGAAAATCATGTTTTTCTTGAAGGATGCAGACTTCTTCCTGTACCACTGCTTGAAGAAGGTGTCTTCCAGGAACTGGCAGTAGGACTGGGAGTTGAGCTTGACTCCATCCTCAACCCGAAAAGGCCCCACAAGCTCATCTTTGATGATACCAGCCCAAACCAGTACTCCACCTCCACCTTGCTGGCGTCCGAGTCGGACTGGAGCTCTCTGCCCTTTACCAATCCAGCCACGGGCCCATCAATCTGGCCCATCAAGACTCACTCTCATTTCATCAGTCCATAAAACCTTAGAAAAATCAATCTTGAGATATTTCTTGGCCCAGTCTTGACGTTTCAGCTTGTGTGTCCTGTTCAGTGGTGGTCGTCTTTCAGCCTTTCTTACCTTGGCCATGTCTCCGAGTATTGCACACCTTGTGCTTTTGGGCACTCCAGTGATGTTGCAGCTCTGAAATATGGCCAAACTGGTGGCAAGTGGCATCGTGGCAGCTGCACGCTTGACTTTTCTCAGTTCATGGGCAGTTATTTTGCGCCTTGGTTTTTCCACACGCTTCTTGCGACCCTGTTGACTATTTTGAATGAAACGCTTGATTGTTCGATGATCATGCTTCAGAAGCTTTGCAATTTTAAGAGTGCTGCATCCCTCTGCAAGATATCTCACTATTTTTGACTTTTCTGAGCCTGTCAAGTCCTTCTTTTGACCCATTTTGCCAAAGGAAAGGAAGTTGCCTAATAATTATGCACACCTGATATAGGGTGTTGATGTCATTAGACCACACCCCTTCTCATTACAGAGATGCACATCACCTAATATGCTTAATTGGTAGTAGGCTTTCGAGCCTATACAGCTTGGAGTAAGACAACATGCATAAAGAGGATGATGTGGTCAAAATACTCATTTGCCTAATAATTCTGCACTCCCTGTAGAAGGAAACATTACAGATTTTCACACCCCTTGACCACAGTCACAAACAGCATCAAAAGTTGAGCAATGTATCTCCTGTACTCAAAGCTACCCGTGACATCTGTTACAGTATCACAAACCCTGCCACCTACTTAGTGCCCCAAAATAGGGCTACAATCTATCAAAACCTAAAGGACTTCCACCAGGTTTCAACGAGAATCAATATCAAAAGTAATGGAAACCTTATAGGACATAAAGATATACCACCAAACCTCACACCACCAGAAATAAAAAAAACACAACCCATACCAAATGTACAGTCCCAGGGTTTTTCAGAGCCAAACCATTTTGGATATTGTATCTCCTCCCGACAGACATATGTTCTTGTTAACTGATCCACTGATCTGGAGTGCAAAACATCTCACAAAGAACCTTCCTAATTATCCTACAACTAATAAAAATGGAAATACTCTGCTTTTGTGAAATCCGCATCCAGCACTATACGGGAAGTAATTAATAGTAAAAGTAACAAATAATAATACATCTTATTTACTCTTCATATTACAATTCTAAGTTTAAATCAATGTAAATAATAGGTCTTACTATTGCCAAATTTATTTGGAAAGGGACAGATTCACAAATGGCACTTCTGAATAAGTTTACACTTTGAGTAAGTTTACTTCTTTCTGGTATTCACAACTGCATTTTTGTAGTAATGTACACTTGTGTCTTAAGTCCAGCACCACAAAAGCAACCACCACTGGCACAGCAACACCTGCCATTAGAAAATAATTATTTAAACATAAAATACTAAATAACCTATTATGAATTCAAAAATAATAATACTGTACTATTTTGTATATTTTTTTAGCATTAACTTATGTTTATTTATATATCTAATAATAATGGTGCATACAGTGGGGATAATTGTGTGTTGCAATTGGCACATAGTCAAAGGATTAGTATTTTTCAGGAACAATGTAAGGTCTTTGAAGATGATGCCAAAGTATTGTTTTTCAATGTGTGGTGGGGAAAATATTAAGAGGAGTCGGCTTATTAGCTATAGAGAGGCAGGATGCTAAAAGTTCTGTAAAGGGGTCCATGTACAATCAGCACAAATGGGGATGTAAGCTGATGAAGTTCCTAAGGGCACACCGAGGAAGAAAGGTAGAACGAGGTGGTCAATATTCAGTAAGGAATGTAGGTCTGTCCAAATGTATTATATTGGCAGGATGTTGAAAGGTGGGGGTGCCGTAAGAGCGACACCTCTTAAAAAACACAGTTGAGGCTGAACTCTGATGTTCAACAAGACATTGTTAGTGTGCTTAGCCTACAATTAAGGAATGGATATTGGAGTTCAATGGGGGACCAGAAGTTTTGGACTAGCGTCTAAGAGAAGAGAGAAGCGAAAGGCAATGGTTCATGTGAGCTGGGAGTTATATTATTAGATAAGGTCTCCCTTTAGGTTTTTAGCTAGGAAGGTTAAATGAGCTTCTTTAGTTGTTGAGGGAGAGTAGATGGGTTTTTTTTTAATGTGGAAGTACTGTGTTGAAGGGCAAGACAGTGTAAAGGGAATATGCACTAGTCGAAACAAGGCCGCGGTACTGCTGTTATCAAAATTGAGGGGTGCTCTGCATTATTTAGCTTTTGGTTATGATCATTTTGCACTTGGATTTCTCTTCTTTCGTAATTACCATAATCGGCCGTTAGTATCTGCAGCAATAGTCTATTTATTCAGAGATGAGCGGTTTTGAGGCTGAAAGTGCTATTTTGAGATGGAACTCCACGAAAGAGAATGTTACCTTCGGTAAACAAATGACAATCAAGATTGTGAGGAAGATGCCATCTACTGAAGTAGCCCAGTGGATACAGGCATTCGTAAAACTGAGAAAGAAGAAGGACCTGCATGACGTGGCAGAAAAAATGGACAACTGGGATGAAAGTGAAGGTTCTGGAGAAAGACTTTTGAGAGTACACAATTACCTCAGTTTTACATCTGAAGATGGCACAACTGGAGGACGCATTCTGGGTGGAAAGTATTAGACTGCGCGGGTGCCAGAGAATCCCTGAATGTGCACGACTGACTGCCTTTGTTCAAAATCTTTTGGAGAGGAGGCTTTTCTGGGGATTCCTCCCAATGTATTACTGAATAGAAAATTGATTACAGGCTACCAATGAGAGGCAAGCCTAGAGGGCATGCACTGAAAGGAACAATCATCGTTGGCCGTTACTCTGGAAAACAAGTGGATATTAATTTTTCACTGATAACAGCAGTTCCACCTAGGAGAGGAGAAAACAAACGTAGGGTATTAAGACCCATTTGTTGAGACTGCACTGACTGACATGAACAGTATTCGGCCATACTGAAGTTTACGTACAAGGAACATCATCCTTTCAGGAGAAGAAGTCTCGTTACTGGCAGCTCCATGTAGTGTATGCTGGTCTCCCCTTTCTTAGGGTCTCAAGCTGATGTCTGTAGCTTCACAAAGGCTGGATGTGGGTGGACTGGAGGCGTATCCTTTATTTATGTGCAGATTTGTGAACTGTACCCGATGGTATTTTGGAGGATCTCCTGCATTAATGCCCTCAGTTCACTTCTCAGACCCGTCCCCTCTCAAGTTCACTCACACCTGTGGTGGTAGCAATTTTGCAAATCTTTATTCCTTGGACTGGCGGGATTGGGTTCGTGTAAAGAGATGTTAGGTATTTCTTTCTCCATCTTGCCTATTTTTTGCTGACCTGTCTCAGTAAAATGTTACGGCAATACAAATACCTGCCAGATTGTCCTTCAGCTCTGCACTGGCATTACATTAGCACCACACAGGAAGACTTTGATTGTTTTAGTGAGGGCGATGAAGACACAAAACACTCGACATAAACACGGATTTTGTGTTTCTCTTCAGTAGTTACTTTAGGAGAAACTTTTCCTTCTGTCAATCAGCCACCATTGTACATCCGGCCTGAAAACATAAAATAAGCAGGAAATGGGGTAAACGGTTATAGGTACACAACTTCATTTATAATTACTAAATCAACCTGTGTTTATCAGAGCAAGAAACCAGGTGTCTTCCCCACACTGACTCAGTCAGATAGCCAGGTAATAGTGGGTAGTCGGACCCCTCCAACCTTTCAAAGTAATCTTCCTTTGCTCCTTAGTTATGGACAAACTCCTGCTGTTATATGCATAACACCAGGACAACAGAGCTAATGGAAGATTGGAAAAGCCATTTTTACAACTCCACCCTTTGGTTTTGTGGTCTGCAAAGACAAGTCATTATTTTTTTTTACTGTAGATACCTGTGCATGATAGGGGAGCGAAGTACCTGCCGTGGGTTTACGCATTTCAGATTCAGGCGCATACGATCCTTATTCTGTAGAGACCATAGTAGGAGGAATGAAGGCTGAAATAAGAAGTGTTTTATAAGATTACCGTGTCCATAACCGGAAAATCATCAACCGCAGGTGTGCCATCAGCGGATGTCACACATTAAAAAAACGCTTACCTCCACATCTGATCTTGGTTAAATAAGTCACCACGTATTTTAACTGCAAATTAAAGAGAGGGCGAAATTTAAAGGTCCTTGAAAATTATGCATGCTGCTTTCATTAGTGGATAGTAAAATAGACCACCCTCCCCCTTCCAGCACTGCAATTAAATTGAAAGAAACATGCCCATTAAGGATGCTTGTACTAAAGATCTGGCTAACGAGCCGCCCTCTGCAGCAGCAGGGATCTTCTCTGGCTCCTTAGCCATGCTTTCATAGGGCTCGGCGTCTCCCAGAGCTTTTCTGGCAATGCACATCAGCAGTGCTGCCTTTTAATCCTAAAATAATTCTTCTTTATGTAAACACTTTCTATTCTGCCGAGATCGGTCTTATAATTTTAATATGGGTACTTGGAGGCCATCAATGCTTTTACATATTTGTTTCCACCGCTTTCCACAGCAGTACCATGTTGCTTTGCAGACACTTCAGATTGCTCTGGCTGGGAAACACACAGAGGTGAGAAGAAGGTGAACTTCGGGTGGCAAGTTAGCTACTGTCAGAATGAATATTCCAAAGACCCCGGCGACTGATGTGTATCAGTTCAAGTTGAGATTCAGAGGATCTTAACTTGAACTCAATGGAGGTGGGGCCAGTTGGAAGTGTGGTATTGATGAGAACAGGTAAACAATTATACAGCAGAGGTTAGGTGCAGTTTGAGTCTGGTCCATATAGTACTGAATGTTTACTCAATTTGTTAAAAGTAAATCCAGGGGCCCAAAATTTTCTGAGGAGTGCACCATCCCCTGTTGCTCAATGCGGATGTTGCCAAATGCCAAGGCTGTCTAGTCACGACTCCACCTCACACATTTCCTGTCTCTTCATCTCACCCTTACAGGACCTATTTGTAGGAGGCTGGCCTGGCTTGTAGTGGGTACCAAGGGGTACTTACACTCTGTACCAGGTCCAGTTATCCCTTATTAGTGTAGAAGAGGTGTTTCTAGCAGCTTAGGCTGATAGAAGGTAGCTATAGCAGAGCAGCTTAGGCTGAACTAGGAGACATGCAAAGCTCCTACTATACCACTGGTGTCATATGCACAATATCATAAGAAAACACAATACACAGATATACTAAAAATAAAGGTACTTTATTTTTATGACAATATGCCAAAATTATCTCAGTGAGTACCCTCAGTATGAGGATGCCAAATATACACAAGATATATGTACACAATACCAAAAATATGCAGTAATAGCAAAAGGAAGTAATGCAAGCAATGTAAAGTTACAGTAGATTGCAATAGGAGCACATAGGTATAGGGGCAACACAAACCATATACTCTAGAAGTGGAATGCGAACACGAATGGACCCCAAACCTATGTGAGCTTGTAGAGGGTTGCTGGGACTGTAAGAAAACAGTGAGGGTTAGAACAATAGCCCACCCCAAGACCCTGTAAGGTAGGTGTAAAGTGCACCTACAACCCCCAGAGAGCACAGAAGTCGTTATAGGGGGATTCTGCAAGGAAGACCAACACCAGCAATGCAACAACAGTGGATTTCCAGACCTGAGTACCTGTAAGACAAGGGGACTAAGTCCAAGAGTCGCGACAGTGTCGAGAGTGGGCAGATGCCCAGGAAATGCCAGCTGAGGATGCAAGGAAGCTGCCACCGGGTGGAAGAAGCTTGGTGTTGTGCAAGAACGAAGAGGACTAGGAACTTCCCCTTTGGAGGATGGATGTCCCACGTCGTGAAGAAGCTTGCAGAGGTGTTCCCACGCAGAAAGACCGCAAACAAGCCTTGCTAGCTGCAAGGGTCGCGGTTAGGGTTTTTGGATGCTGCTGTGGCCCAGGAGGGACCAGGATGTCGCCACTTGGATGAGGAGACAGAGAGGGCGTCCAGCAAGTCAGGGAGCCTTCACAGAACCAGGCAGCACCCGCAGAAGTACCGGAACAGGCACTTAGAAGAGGAGTGAACCGGAGTCCACCCGAAGTCAGAAAAGGGAGTCCCATGACGCCGGAGGACAACTCAGAAGGTTGTGCACTGCAGGTTGGAGTGTCGGGGACCCAGGCTTGGCTGTGCACGAAGGAAATCCTGGAAGAGTGCACAGGGGCCGGAGCAGCTGCAAATCACACGGTACCCAGCAATGCAGTCTAGCGTGGGGAGGCAAGGACTTACCTCCACCAAACTTGGACTGTGGGAGTCACTTGGACAGAGTTGCTGAGTTCCAGGGACCACGCTCGTCGTGCTGAGAGGGGACCCAGAGGACCGGTGATGCAGTCTTTTGTTGCCTGCGGCTGCAGGGGGGAAGATTCTGTCGACCTACGGGAGATTTCTTCAGAGCTCCTGGTGCAAGAAGGAGGCAGGCTACCCCCAGAGCATGCACCACCAGGAAACAGGCGAGAAAGCCGGCAGGATGAAGTGATACAAGGTTGCAGTAGTCGTCTTTGCTACTTTGTTGCGGTTTTGCAGGCGTCCTGAGCAGTCAGCGGTCGATCCTTTGGCAGAAGGTGAAGAGAGAAATGCAGAGGAACTCTGGTGAGCTCTTGCATTCGGTATCTGAAGAATTCCCCAAAGCAGAGACCCTAAATAGCCAGAAAAGGAGGTTTGGCTACCTAGGAAGAAGGATAGGCTAGTAAGAAAGGTAAGAGCCTATCAGAAGGAGTCTCTGACGTCACCTGCTGGCCCTGGCCACTCAGAGCAGTCCAGTGTGCCAGCACACCTCTGAATCCAAGATGGCAGAGGTCTGGGGCACGCTGGAGGAGCTCTGGGCACCTCCCATGGGAGGTGCAGGTCAGGGGAGTGGTCACTCCCCTTTCCTTTGTCCAGTTTCACGCCAGAGCAGGGCTGGGGGATCCCTGAACCGGTGTAGACTGGCTTATGCAGAGATGGGCACCATCTGTGCCCATCAAAGCATTTCCAGAGGCTGGGGGAGGCTACTCCTCCCCAGCCCTGACACCTATTTCCAAAGGGAGAGGGTGTAACACCCTCTCTCTGAGGAAGTCCTTTGTTCTGCCTTCCTGGGACAGGCCTGGCTGGACCCCAGGAGGGCAGAAACCTGTCTGAGGGGTTGTCAGCAGCAGCAGCTGCAGTGAAACCCCGGGAAAGGCAGTTTGGCAGTACCCGGGTTCTGTGCTAGAGACCCGGGAGATCATGGAATTGTCCCATTGGGGTGACAATTCCATGATCCTAGACATATTACATGGCCATGTTCGGAGTTACCATTGTGACGCTGTACATAGGTAGAGACCTATGTACAGTGCACGCGTGTAATGATGTCCCCGCACTCACAAAGTCCGGGGAATTTGCCCTGAACGATGTGGGGGCACCTTGGCTAGTGCCAGGATGTCCTCACACTAAGTAACTTTGCACCCAACCTTCACCAGGTGAAGGTTAGACATATAGGTGACTTATAAGTTACTTAAGTGCAGTGGTAAATGGCTGTGAAATAACGTGGACGTTATTTCACACAGGCTGCACTGGCAGGCCTGTGTAAGAATTGTCAGATCTCCCTATGGGCGGCAAAAGAAATGCTGCAGCCCATAGGATCTCCTGGAACCCCAATACCCTGGGTACCTCAGTACCATATACTAGGGAATTATAAGGGTGTTCCAGTATGCCAATGTGAATTGGTGAAATTGGTCACTAGCCTGTTAGTGACAATTTGGAAAGCAGAGAGAGCATAACCACTGAGGTTCTGGTAAGCAGAGCCTCAGTGAGACAGTTAGTCATCACACAGGTAACACATACAGGGCACACTTATGAGCACTGGGGCCCTGCCTGGCAGGGTCCCAGTGACACAGACTAAAACAACATATATACAGTGAAATATGGGGGTAACATGCCAGGCAAGATGGTACTTTCCTACACTATTCATCTGTTTCTTTTCTCTTCATTTGTCTCTTATGCCATTCTCTTGCACTAGGTTTAAGCCAGATAAAGAAGCAGAAGTCCAAGTCCCCAAAACTGAGTGCCTTTGCTCACCCTTCTAACCAAATGCATTATCCAAGCACTACTGAATACTCAGTTAAAGGCTTGCCTGAAAACAGCCTTTTCCCGGGCATTTTCTAATGAAGAGGTGGGGAGGCTGCGCTTTCAGGGATAGACTGAAAGCTATGCGGAGTACGGGACCAAGTACTACAGGGAGGGAGCTGCTGCACTGCTTCTGCAGCATAAAACCTTATGTGTGACCTGCAATAATGTTGCTGAATCATAAGCATCTACTGTGCACGAGATGGGAGGCCGGCTTCTGACAACATCTGATGATAGGGAGAACTTTAAATTTAACCCTGGATGCCACTGAAGTCAATGGGGTGCCTTAAAGAGCGGCTTCATATGTTTTCAGGTCAAGTTTTCCTGGTTCAGTGCTCAAAGCATCTTGGGTTTTTAGGGAGAAAGGTGTAAAGTTGGTGCAACAGTCCAGATGTGCAATGGAGGGCTTGGTGTAGAATCCTTTCACCATGGTTCTTATTTGTGGGAGAGAGTTGGATAAGAATAAAAGATTTCACGTCAAAACCTTTCTTTTTTCCTAAAAAGCTAGAACTGTTCCAATAGTTACATGAAAAACAAGCATTTTGCAATACAATGGGTTTCACATTTGCTCCAGTTAGAGATATTGGTGTTGTAAATTCCTAACTGGACTTTTCTTGCCACATTAACTGAAAATGAAAAGTAAAACATCAGTTGACATAAGCGAGCTGATTCAAAGCGCAATGGCTGCCATGAGCATGAGCGCAAAGGAGAGACACAAAAGGAAAAAAGTTCGCTCACAGTCAAAAATATTGGCAATTGTGCAATTATCCATGTAACAGGGTCAGTCTGCAAGGCGGTAACAAAACCTTCCCAAAGAGGGACAACCGTAAAGCAATTACCAATAAAAACAAAGGATTTTTGGAAGGCAAGCCCCCGAACGAGTGAAAGTGATGAGCGTGAGGTGGGAGTGGTTAAAAGCCCACAATACTTCCAAGAGGTAAAAGCACTTGCGTGCTCAACCTAAAAAACATCTGTTCTGTCCAATTAATTTGATACTGTCCTGGCTCCCCGTTTCATTTTGTAAATGGATATAAGCTGGTTGTAAATACACCAGGAATTGCAAAGGGTGCAGTACAATTACTCGTGCAAAGGGGTGGCACATGTGAATGTTAATCAACAAGAGTGATGGGGATGATACCTCAGCCATTCTGGATGATATGCTTTTCACGCTCTGATGCGATGAAGATTTCAGGATTGCATTCCCTTCAGGGAAGCAACTAAAGATCCCATCCAGGCGGGACATTAATACCATCTAGATTTGTACAGTGTTATATTTACTTATGCTATGGTCACTTGGCATAGCCCAATAAGGAAATATGGTCTCTAGGCCAAATAAGAGACGAGGAACTGTATGGCTGTAAATTGGGGGTCCAAATGTGTTTGGTTACTCACAGTCTATGGAGAGCAACACAATTCTAATGTGCCTTCACTTGCTATGAAATTAAGAGAAGCTTGCTGCAGCGTTCTGATCTCTCCAAAGTCTGAGAATGAGGAACAAATGGAAACAAAAATTAATGTTCCTGTGGTGGAAGCTTACCACTTTGTGATGGATCACCAAGTAACAAAGGATCTTTTGCAGATGTGGGGATGGAAAAAAAAGCTGGAGTTAATGAATGAATTATTACTCAAGCCAATAAGAGGTCAATCACTGGGTGTATGACAAAGTTTTAGACTCTGGATGAGTACTTGAAGACATAGTCCGATAACTGAGGGCCACATGGAGGAAGGTATATAATGAGGAGTCAAGCTGGAGATTAGGACTTACGTCTTGTTTCTGGTTAGCTCTAAATAAATGTTCTGCATCCAGAGCTAAGTTATGCAGCTTCGCTAAGGGGGTGAGGGTCTAATAAAGACTAATGTAACGCAACTGAATATCATTTCACCCACTATGAATAACAAATCGGAAGTCAAAAAGTATTTCCATACTTCAAATATGTAGCAATACTCTTTAAAAAAATAAATCACATTAGCTGTAAATTTACTGTTATAAAAAGGGATATTTCCAGCACTCACAGTTATCAAGGAAATTGAAAAGCAAATAATACCATGTATGAAATCAGAAAGATGTCCACATACAAGTGTAGAATTTTAGTCTTTTTCAGGCCTGGTTATAGATAGTCTTAGCTGTCACCAACACCTTATATCATCAATTCTTCAAAAAAAAAAAAAAAAAAAAAAAAAAAAAAAACGTACAGTATGAAGTACAGACAGGGTGGGCTTTCGGTCAGACTCCCTCAGCCACTGGCTTTTATGCTTTTTGTCGTTTTTCCTTGCTTTGTTGGAATGTTCATTAAAGGCCACAACACTTCACGAATTACATATACAGGGAGTGCAGAATTATTAGGCAAGTTGTATTTTTAAGGATTAATTTTATTATTGAACAACAACCATGTTCTCAATGAACCCAAAAAACTCATTAATATCAAAACTGAATATTTTTGGAAGTAGTTTTTAGTTTGTTTTTAGTTTTAGCTATGTTAGGGGGATATCTGTGTGTGCAGGTGACTATCACTGTGCATAATTATTAGGCAACTTAACAAAAAAAAAATATATACCCATTTCAATTATTTATCATTACCAGTGAAACCAATATAACATCTCAACATTCACAAATATACATTTCTGACATTCAAAAACAAAACAAAAACAAATCAGTGACCAATATAGCCACCTTTCTTTGCAAGGACACTCAAAAGCCTGCCATCCATGGATTCTGTCAGTGTTTTGATCTGTTCACCATCAACATTGCGTGCAGCAGCAACCACAGCCTCCCAGACACTGTTCAGAGAGGTGTACTGTTTTCCCTCCTTGTAAATCTCACATTTGATGATGGACCACAGGTTCTCAATGGGGTTCAGATCAGGTGAACAAGGAGGCCATGTCATTAGATTTCCTTCTTTTATACCCTTTCTTGCCAGCCACGCTGTGGAGTACTTGGACGCGTGTGATGGAGCATTGTCCTGCATGAAAATCATGTTTTTCTTGAAGGATGCAGACTTCTTCCTGTACCACTGCTTGAAGAAGGTGTCTTCCAGGAACTGGCAGTAGGAATGGGAGTTGAGCTTGACTCCATCCTCAACCCGAAAAGGCCCCACAAGCTCATCTTTGATGATACCAGCCCAAACCAGTACTCCACCTCCACCTTGCTGGCGTCTGAGTCGGACTGGAGCTCTCTGCCCTTTACCAATCCAGCCACGGGCCCATCCATCTGGCCCATCAAGACTCACTCTCATTTCATCAGTCCATAAAACCTTAGAAAAATCAGTCTTGAGATATTTATTGGCCCAGTCTTGACGTTTCAGCTTGTGTGTCTTGTTCAGTGGTGGTCGTCTTTCAGCCTTTCTTACCTTGGCCATGTCTCCGAGTATTGCACACCTTGTGCTTTTGGGCACTCCAGTGATGTTGCAGCTCTGAAATATGGCCAAACTGGTGGCAAGTGGCATCGTGGCAGCTGCATGCTTGACTTTTCTCAGTTCATGGGCAGTTATTTTGCGCCTTGGTTTTTCCACACGCTTCTTGCGACCCTGTTGACTATTTTGAATGAAACGCTTGATTGTTCGATGATCACGCTTCAGAAGCTTTGCAATTTTAAGAGTGCTGCATCCCTCTGCAAGATATCTCACTATTTTTGACTTTTCTGAGCCTGTCAAGTCCTTCTTTTGACCCATTTTGCCAAAGGAAAGGAAGTTGCCTAATAATTATGCACACCTGATATAGGGTGTTGATGTCATTAGACCACACCCCTTCTCATTACAGAGATGCACATCACCTAATATGCTTAATTGGTAGTAGGCTTTCGAGCCTATACAGCTTGGAGTAAGACAACATGCATAAAGAGGATGATGTGGTCAAAATACTCATTTGCCTAATAATTCTGCACTCCCTGTATTGCCCCATTTCTGTTAACATTAGGTTTTGCAGATGGGCAATAAGTAGTCTTTTCGTCAGACTGCAGATGCGACATAATACGTAGCTACCAACTGAGAACCAGTGTGTTTGCTTTGATTAACTAACTTTGCTGATGGGACTGCATTTTAATAGCCGATGTATAAGGCTTATTTGTTTAGGAAGTGCATGTCATAACTACAAGGTGCAATTCACTAACTGCTTTTCTTGAACTGAAAGTTTTTTGTTCACAAGTAAAGGCACGTGCAACATAGGCTTCGTTAACAATGTAATGGAAATACTGATACTATCAAGAGAATCTACTATGCAGCATTTGCTACCTTTCATTTTACAGTTTAAAAGACAAACTTAATTTTCTGACTTCTTTCTTGACACACTTCATCGAGTGCATACTTAACTCTGCTAATGTAGTCTATTTAGCAAGGGTGCCCCTTTTTAGGTCGTACCTGAGACAGGGTCACTTGGGAGACATTTTGTAGGCTTACAGCCCCCATATTGCTAATTAGCACTCATTTTCTTGCTTCTCATTGTCACCCATTTCCTTGCTTCTCTTTGGCCAGCGCGTGATAGCTTCACTTCGTGTGTTTGTCCCTTCCCTGGAGCATGTCCCAAGTACAGCTTCCTTGTTCTGGTGTGTGTCCTTCCGCAATACTTGCATTTTCTGAGGCTCGTTTTTACCTCTTAGTTGCCTGCACCGCCATCATTTCTTGCCCCTCTCTCCCACATTGCTGCTGTTGCCCTTCCCTATGTAGTAGTGTTCTTGGTTTAAACTACAGACTGAAATCCTGGTAAACTCGATGTGGCATTTAACCCCTTGGGTGCCATGGACAAGCTGGTTACGTCCATGGCCACGGCAGTCGTGTGCCGAGGACGTAACCAGCTCGTCCTGCACCAAGGTCCAAAGGGGAGCACGGGCACTCCTCCCGTAGGCCTCCCACCACCCTCCCCTGGGCAGGGATGGAAGGGGGAGGGGAAATAAAAATGCCAGGGAATTAAAAAAAAAAATATAAAGAGTGGGGTGGTGGCTACCAACTAGTAGGGGCATAGGTATGACTCCCATCCCAACTGGAGGGGGTAACAGTCTTTCAAGCTCTCCCCCCTGCACACTAAAAGATCTTTAAGTAAGAGGACATCTGATTATTTGGGGTTTTGATTTTACATTTGGCCATGAGAGCTTGGCTAACACTCAAAATCGCCCCACCTGGAATGGTGACGGCTGCACCTTTTCGGCTTTGAAGCGCTGCCACCTAGAAAAATCTACAAGACATAGACACATCTGAAAACGAACTATCTGGGTGAGTCCAGAGTTGTCTGCTTCACATGCAGCCCACACCATTTTCTTACCCACGATGCCCTGCAAATCTCCAACTTTGCTTGAAATCACACATTTTCCCCACATTTTTGTGATGGAACCTTCCGGAATCTGCAGGAATCCACAAAATTCCTACCACCCAGCTATGTCGCATCTGTACTGATAAAAATTCTGCCCCACTTGTCAGCCTAAAAATATTTTTTTACAAACTGCCCTTTTGGACCCACTTTGGTTCCCCCTCAATTTCAACATGTTTTTGGCTCTTCCTTGTCACAGGCACTTGGCCCACCTACACAAGTGAGGTACATTTTTATCTGGAGACTGAGGGGGGACGTTGGGTGGTAGGAAATGTGTGCTGGTGCAGTGATCACACAGAAATGTGGGGAAAATGTGATTTATTTATTTTTTTGCTAAATTTGAGGTTTGCAGAGGATTCTCAGTAAGAAAACACTGGGGAATCCATGCAAGTCACACCTCCCTGGACTCCCTTGGGTGTCTAGTTTTCACAAATTTCTGGGTTTGGTATGTTTCCCTAGATGGCTGCTGAGCCCAGGACCAAGCATGCAAGTGTTTTAATTTAGCTGTTACTTTCTGTAGGAAAACCTTAAAGGATCTACACAATTGACCCCTGCTGAATTCTGAATTTTGGCTACTTTTCACAATTTTTTAGCTGTCCGGGATCCAGCATTAGTTTCACACCCATTTCCGTCACTAACTGGAAGGAGGCTGAAAGCACAAAAAAATAGTAAAAATGGGGTGTGTCTCAGAAAAATACCAAAATAGTGTTGAAAAATGTTTTCTGATTCAAATCTGCCTGTTCCTGAAAGCTGGGAAGATGGTGATTTTAGCACTTTAAACCCTGTGTTGCTGCCATTTTCAGGAGGGGTGGGGGGAAAACACACGTTTTCTTCTGCAGCACTTTCTTTAACATAAAAATAAATAAAAAAATTAAAAAAAAGACGACATTTTAGCTGAATTTTGGCTAATTTCTTGGTCTCCTCAAGGGGTACCTTTAGAATCCCTAGGATGTTGGGGGGAAAAAAGGACGCAAATTTGGCATACGTAGCTTATATGGAGAAAATGTTATGAGGGCCTAAGCGCGAACTACCCCAAATAGCCAAAAAAAGGCTCGGCAGGGGAAAAGGGCAGGTAGCGAAAGGGTTAAACCTTCTGCGGTACAGAACGGGTTTTGGATATCAATAGAAACAATAGGTTTCTTACAAGCTTTGGAAGACAACTTAGAAACGCCATCTTCTTTTGTATTTTAGTTGTTAATTTCAAGACATCTCTGCATCAACAGGTTTCAAAACACGTCGGCAGCTGAGAAGACCTCAACAACTGTGAAAACCCATATCCTCTTCGCAGCCCCCACACGCCCTGCTCCCCCTACCCAAATCTCCTGTATGAATGCAGAGCAGAAAAGGCAGATTGCCTTGCTAGTGTTTTGCCACCTCCAAAGTAAATATTCTCAGGACTTATCAACACCCTCAGATTCAGCTGTGTCACGCTACCTGCACATTCCTCTTATCGATCATCATGCTTCAGTCTACCTGCTACGGAAGTCTCGTCTCAAAACAGAAACATGTGTTGCCATATATTGTTCTCTCACTCAGTTTATTATTTACCCTGCCATTTGTACTGTATTTATTTCTCCTGCCCTCCACCCCCTCCTGTGTAGTGTTTCTTGCCCAGTTTCCCCCCCCAACCCCTGCAATGTATTGCTTGCCCTCGTCCCCCGTTGTGTTTGTCCCAACCCTCTAGCCAGAAGATAAAGCACTATGATACGGCCAGCACTGGCCACGCCGTAGCCCTTTTTCCCTAACTTTCAGCCATGCTGCACAGCATCTGTGCTGCTGTTCAACATGGCTAAAAATATTGACAAAGCCAGTAACTCTTGCAAATGTGAAAAAACAAGCATTGGCAAAGGCAGTATATTATTATGAAGAAAAAAAGCACATATATTGCAATTTTATTACTAAACCATTTTTCTTTTTTCCTACATAATGGATTCTTTATATTCTGAGTTGGTAATTGTAGGCAACAAGCATAAACAATGCACAACATGAAATGCAATAAAACCACTGATCTATAAGAAAAAATTGTGCGTTTTAACACTTTGTGTTTCACCTTAACAATGCTACGATTTGAATGCATGAAGTCTAGGCAACGCTTTAATAGTGAAAAATTTTGAATATCAGACAAAAATGTTATATATGCTAATTCGAAGTATTGTAAATATTACCACCATTAATAGCACCATTAACACTAATATTACCATTACTAACACCATAACTATCAACACAACCTTTAACACTGCTATATAAAACACAATCCCTACACTATCAACACCGTCTCCAACTTCACCACTACCATCACAAGTCGCATTATCACCACCACCGCTATCCCCACTACAACCACAACTTTGATCATCACTATCACAATATCACCATCACTCAAAACATTTACACTAACCACTATCACCACTGCACCAATCACTTCCACAACGACTTTCCCCATTACTTCACCCACAGGGAGACTGTTACCACCTTCCCCAACTACTCTTACCACAACTTACATTACCAACATAACCACCACTACAATACCCACCAACACTACAGCCAACATTATCAACACCATCATCACGAGTGCCACCATCACCACCACTACTACCACTGTTATTAATGTCAGCACCATCACAACCAATAACACCAACACTATAACCAGCACCACTACCAGAACCATCAGTATCACCACTGCTAGTGCAACCACCACCCACACTACCGGCATAACTCTCTACCGCTATCACTAACGTTCAATGATGCCATCTGCCTTAGAAATCCCCACAGTCAACGTTCTGCCTGGTGATGATACGGGGGCGGATGCCAAACTGGCAGACGTCCCCGCTTCTCGTATTCTCTAACATCACTTTGCCAGGGCATGCATGAGAGTCTCGCTTAGCTGCTTCAAAGCCCCGCACCCCTATACACACTACATGGCACCCGCTGCAGTGGCAGTGCTCACCATTCAACCTAATATGCCAATGTAACCAAAGGGGGAAAACAGACCAAAGTTGCCACCACAACAAACCCCATCATCCTCGTTTTAAGGTCTCCATCACCTGACACTGTATCAGCTTTAGATATGCAGGTAACAAGGGAACCAATGGTTGCGGCCTGCCAGGTTGGCAGGACTGCATACTATTCCCTCAGACGCTACACTGTCCTTGTCTTATCTATAGCGTTTAGAGTAAGGGTGCAAAAATGAATTCTCACTGCCCTGCACCTTTCTCTCAATCCCTCTTCCCTCCTTCTGCTATGTCTCGGTCAGGCACTTCTCCAATGCTCTTGCACTGGCTGGCCCACCTGCCTCCACCACCAGCACCACCCTACTGGTGCCCTGTCCCTGCCTGCACCCTCCTCTCCCAAGATCTGTATATGCTCGTGGTTCCCCTCCAGCTGTTCTCCGTGAGCTAGTAAAGCTGCTGTTCTCTGACCCAATTCCCCCCTCTCGTGGTCCAGCCCTAAAAGTCAAACCCTATTCTGTCATGAAGAATCGACTTGCAGACTTATAACTAGACGATCACACCTAAGTGTGCTGCAGCTGATCAAAAACTAAAATTGCAAATAACACACGTTCGGATGCTCACTCATGCCCAGTCTGCCTCTCACACACATGCACGTATAGTACACATTTTCACTTTCACACACACACTTATTTTCACACTCATACACAGCACACAAAACAAGTCTTGGCAATGCCAATGCATCTAGCTTGTAACCGACTTATTGGCTTTGTCAATGTTTATAAATGCATTGGCTATTTTAGCAATGTTCAGAATTAACAAAATTCGAAAGCTTAAGATTTCATGGTAAATTAACAGTTATACTATAGTATACCGATGGAGGCCTCAGCTTCTACGAGGTTTCTTTCTAAATCCACTTTAACATCTCGAGGTGCGACAGACAAGTCGATGTATAGAGTTTTTGACCGTTTCTTGAGAACAAAGACATTTTTGTGTCATGGGCTACAATAATAGCGCCATTGTTAAAATCACTGGTTTGGTGAGGCTACTTACAAGCAGCCCCTAAAACCAGGCAATGCAGACATCTTGCGGCTGGGGCTGCTTCTAACCTCAGTAGTCCGACTTGGAAAGGTCGAGCTGTGCCTCGAAGAAACACCGGACCTGTGTGGCTTCTTAGCGGCGAGTGCAGAGAGCCAAGGACCACCTGTTGTGGAATGTGACGATCAAATGTGTCATCCTAGAAGCGGATACGTCAGAAAGTAATTTACATTTGCAACTGTCCACAAATACACAGTGAATAGATTAACCTTCATTTGTTGTCATTAGGACAACTTTTTGTGATGAAAGCGTGTGACTCACTAGCTTTGGCTTTTGCGTGATACAAATGCTTCCTATAGACCTCGTGTAAAAACGAGATGTTCTGGAATCACGTTATGAATGACTTGAGCCCAGAACATCCCAAAAAGACCCGACCTGTATATCTTCCCATAAAATCAAGCTAACTGGTCTGCCTGTCAATGAACCCCAAGAGGAGCAAGCCTGGCGCGTGAAATAAACACAATGAGGTGAACTTAGCCACATGGAAAAGTGAAACGGGGAAAGGCCCCGAGTGAGAGGAGTCTCTAAGCAGCAGCTTGAAATTAAAATAGTGAGTGTAATTAATTTTTCTTACATATCCAGGAACATGGAATTAAAGGTTGACAACATTAAACTCGTTCTAGGTTTCGTAGGGAAGGCGGCTGATCAAACAAGGAAATCAACGATAGCGGCTTCTCCTCAAAACAGGGAAAACTGACAGCGAAGGGAGGGGAATGTCGGGGGACAGAGTCGGCTGGTGTTCTCCGGTGAGGATGTTGTGCCAGGATAAACAAACAAGAAGGAAGCAAACAGTGTTGACATGCGGGCCTGATACCAACCTCCGTCCAACAGCAGTGAAACCTAGGTGGGTACAAATGCTGACTAACATCCGGTTTCTTTAAGGCTCATTTTATTCGCGCGCGCACACGCGGTTTTAGGGCTCGCCTGAGGGTGAAAGCTCAGATGACATTCCATATATGCTTCTCACTCAGTCTGACGCGCTCTCTCTCCCCTATGGACATTCATTCGGCCGACCACTGCACAGGCCGCACATTTAAGTCCATATTAAAGATTCTACTCGTTGGGATGCACAGGGGCATCTAAACGGTGTGCAGGAACTGGTTAAGTGCAAAAGGGTCGATCTAGAGGGCCAGAGCTCAGCGTCACCCTGAGGGGAGGGCAGTCGGGGCTCTTTGTCCCGTGCTCTGCGCACGGGGGCCCCGCTCTTCTACTGCCACATGCTTTAATCACAAAACCGAGGAAGGAGCTGCCCTGCTCCTTCCTCAAGCAGCCAACATGGCGACACCATAAGTAATGCCAAATAGGGTGGTTTTATTTAAGAGCTGCTTCTTGGCTCAGAAACCACAGAGGCTCCGCAAAGTTCCGGCCCCACTGAAGTTTGACATGCCTGGGTGAGCTGCGTTTAAACGCGTGGGGATCTTTGCTGGTTCACTGGCCGGAGGATGGCGGCTTTACTGGGACAATACGGAGAACAGACGTCAAACTATGCTGGGTGATAGAAGAATATTCTCACAGAGAGCTAAGAGGTAGGTGCATGTGATGAGTTAAAAGTACTGAGAGTTGTGCCCTTTTTGACTGAGCAGACGCTGCTGCGAACACGTTTTAAGAAATATCAAACTGTGGTGAAATTAGGTTTATCAAATATGATGCTAACGAAAGTCAATTTTCCAACGCAATTGTATTCTTGTGAATTGCGTTTTTGTTTAACTTTTGCTAGTTTAACATGGAAGCATTTACCAGTGTGTAAGTGCATACGTGTAGACACAAATTACACAGTTGGCGACAGATTGTAGCTTTGACTAAAGCAATGAAGGTGCTAACAATTTGATTTTTGAATAACAACTTTCATGCTGTTTGGCGAATATGATTGTTGCTGTGTGTATAAGTCTATGCTCACTTGAAAATGAAAGTATCATACTGGCTACAGAAATTGCATTTCTATGTGCAAAACTAAACCGGCATTAATTGTTCAAGGAACTGAGGAGAGCTCTCTGGACCAGTATGCGATCTGGGATTCCAATAATTATAAGGTCCCATCACTGTCACGTTTCACAAGTGACAGGACCCGACTGCACTTGCTCCCAGCCCACTGTATGTCCTTCCAAACATCTGGTCACCCTCCCCTCCTCCGCGCTACAACCACTTCTATGCGCTCTACTCAGTTCTAACCTTGTCCCTCAGACCTCATAGTCCATCCTCAGGCGTTCCCTACAGTTTCCGTACTCCAAGTGCTAGGTCAAAGTGGCATTTCATCAGAGTAATGTAGCATCAGCTGCTATCCATGAGGGGTGATCTTCCCCTTGGCACGTGCATCAGCACCACCCCCCGTCTCTGGGAAGCCCTTACAGCTAACCGATGCCAACTGCCCAACTGGGGAGGCTCTTGCCATGGACGAGGACATCGTACCCTTAGGTTTTTCTATGACAAGAATACAGAAATATTTGTAGCAGCACAGAATGTGTCCTCGGGTCTCCACATGCAGACAACCACTATATTGATCTATTTATGATAAACCCACTTTTCATTCATAAAACCCCATCTGTTTAAATCCTTAAACTTCTGGTTTAAAGCAGGCTGAGGCTCTTGTTATGCACCTTTTAGGCAAATAAGCACATCTGTCCATCTCCAGCTTTCCCCCTAAGTATAAGTGTACCTGGCAGGGCCTGGGAATCTCCGCGCACTCTCCACATCAAAGAGAAAATTGTATGTGAAAGTCTTTACAAATCTCTGTTTTTTAAAGATGTGTCATTCTCACGCTACTGCCGTCACTTCAAGGACATACACTAAAGACTAACTGTCCCTTTACTGGGGGTTATAAAAGGAGCAGAGCGCGGGCACTGCCACAGGCAGGTCTGGGACTCTGCTTTATAGGAATTGTATTTTCGCATATAAACAGAGTCGAGAAACAGAGAGAGACTTACAGGGGAAAAAAAGACAAAAACTACATGAAGGCGGAATTCAAAGTGTTTCCTCCCGGCGTGCCTGGAACAGGTGCTGCGTGGGTGCAGATTCACGTTAAACTCCCATCCCAACTTATTGCAAAGTCTGCCTGACTACCTGGCCCGTCTCCCTGTCCGACTGCTTTCCGTCAGGTTCGTTTCTCTTGTCTGGTAGGTAGTGCGCTGGGATAGCTGCAATAAATTTGACCTACAGAAGGAAAGGCAAAGAGAAACAAACATCCATCTCTGCCCGCGTTTGGGGTTCTTTCCTTTGACATCCACCAAGGGGCGCTGTTAAACCTTTAACATGCAGGAGCTTGAGGGAAAAGAAAGCACGGTAAAAAAGACAATACATGAGAACTGCCATACATCGGCGATATCACTGGACGAACACCATGTGCATAAAAGGTGGCAACAGACTGAAATAAATCTATGCCTTTGAGCAGCAATGCTGCCAGGGAGAAAAGCTTCTGGCTGCGGGTGACAGGTTAATCAGGCCATCATTTTATAAACTGTGCATCCTCCCCCTCAAGCATTCGTAGAAAACCCGACCTGCTCGACTTTCTGGAAATTCATAATACCCTGGAAAGCTGTCAGCCAGCCAGTACATTCCTGGACACCTACAAGGCTAATCTGCCTTTCAAAAAAAAAAAAAACTGCCTGAGAGGAAGAATACTCACCTTTGAACCTTACACGGGTTAGTTAGCTGGAGCCAGGAAGGATAACCGCAGAAACATTCAAGGAATAATTAACGTGTGTAGAGATCCGAAATCTCTGAACTGTAAACCAACTTCCCTTTAACTTGAATGAATAAACGATACAACGGATCCGAAAAGGCAGCAGGAGATCAAACTTTGAACCACGTTATTTGTAGGAGTGCAGCACAAGGAAAGGAAATTGTTCATTAAAAGATTACGATATACAAATGATTTACAATGACTGAGTCACTAATTAGAAGGACCGTGGGAACAAAATGCCTCTCTGTGCAAAATAGCGAGACTGGGCATTGATAGAAAAGGGAGAGGTTCTGGAGCAAGAGCGGTAACTGAATGCCACATTCACTCGCCTCAAAAAGCCACATGGGGGTTAAAAGGTACACAGCGACAGACAAGGAGTAAGTGACATGAAACAGAACACCTACACACTGCTACGGACCCGGGGACAGCAGCCTCACTCTCTTGCAGGAAGAGTGGTGGTTGATGCACCTGCTTCGAGGCGCCTCATCACTTGAAGGCAGCTGCTTGAATCCAGGAGGGCCCGCTGAGCCCTATGAGGTCGGTATATTACACACCACCAAATGGAGCAAGAAATACTATTATTTTTCAAATTAAAGTGGTTGCAGCATGAAGCTGATTACTAGTAGGACGGAATGCTGCAGTAGGACATAAGCCCATACAGGATGAAATGCTTCAGACATGGCATGGTTCCGGAATGGTTGGAGGCCGGCGCCACCAGCCATTACCCAGTTCCTGTTGACCAGGATCGCCACATCTCGTTTTGTAAAGACTGCCGCCGCTAAGTTAAGAGGCGCCTTCGACTGATGCACCAAAAACCGGCAGCCGTGCTAGGGGAGACCACAGGGGCTAGGGTGAACATCAAAAACTCGACATGCTGCGAAAAATAACTTAGTAATCCTGTTCATGGTGCCTACAGCAACCTGAGACACCGGGCTGAATGGGTCCTTCAACCTTGATGGAATTGCGAAATGATCCAAGACAGCAAACACAATACTCAAAACTCTGTTACTTATTAAAGTAACACGGAACCTAACTGGAGAAATAACCTCTGTGATCGAACAACGAATCTGATTTACAAAAGTCTTTCAATGAAGGAATCATACAGCCGAGTATTTATTTATATGGAAAGTAGTACTACAGGAGTACTTTAACTACTCTACATGCCCATGTGAATCGGCCATGAAACATTCAAATCCTCAGGAGTAAGAGTAAAAAAAAGGCGGGGTAATTTCTATTTATACTAATTGTAAAATAATATTCCTGTTTTATTTGCATTTTAGATGTTTTGGGGCCATTTCACAAAGGCATGCAAGCGTTCGCAAAACAGTACGACTGAAGTACTCTTTTACCTGGTCTTACATGTCTTAATTTATCCTGCCTTCCACCCTCTCCTGTGTAGTGTTGCTTGTCCTGTCTCCCCCCACCCCCGCATTGTGTTGCCTGCTCCATCGCTCTGCTTAGTGTTGCCTGCTTTGTCCCAACCCTCCAGCCACAAGATAACGCACTATGATGTGACCAGCACTGGCCACGCCACAGCACTTCTCTCCTTTCAGCCATAGTGCACGGCATCTGTGCTGCTGTACAACACGGCTGGAAACATTGACAAAGCCAGTAGCTCTGGCCATGCATACATGAGATATAATGGCTTTGCCAATGATTGTTTATTATTATAAAGAAAAAGCATTTACATTAGAATTTTATTACTAAACCATTTTTAGTACGTTTTGCGAGAATTTCTCGTTTGTAAGGGCTAAATAATGAGAGAAACCTACAAGACGACTACATCATAAATATATTTCCACTGATAAACATTAAAAACAGCTCTCTTTTTAGAAAAGTGACGGTTGCCGCACCTTCTTTAAATTAAGTAGAACCCCAAACTGACCTGGTTACAAGTGAAATAAGGGACCTGCATAGCTACGGCTAAACCTCCATTAAATACACAAACACCAGAGTGTGCTCCATAGTGTATTCACCACGACTCCGAAATAGCAACCGTCAGCTATAGTAAAACCATTTTGGCTTGATCATTGTGATGCAATTCATATAATGACAGTGCAGAATAAAACATAATTTCAAATTATGTTTGCAGAAAAAAGCCTTGCACAAAAATGTGAAACAGTCTTCGAGCTGAAACACCCAACAAGATTAAAAAAACAAACCAAGTACTGACAAAGCCAATAGGTCTGGTGTAGGTTGCCAGCCTTTTGGCAATTCTTCAGCGGCAGCTGCCGCAAATGTCAAAGGAGGGGCAGGGGGAATGAGGAGGACGGGGGGGGAGGGGGCGACGACAAAAAAAAAAAAACCCAAAACCTTACTGTTCCCGCTGACTCCTGCCGCCTCGCTCGTCACTCCTCTTCTTGTGGTGTCCTGCATGAAAGCAGCTTCAGGATTGGTCTAAGTGGCTTGGACTGCCACTCAGACACAGCCCTGGGGTCTGTTCAGTTTCTAGGCTCTGGCACACAGCCGGGCTGGAGAAACGTAAGTGCGCATGTGTGTTTGGCCAGTCTTAGACGGCCGGCCAAACGCACATGCGCACTTAGATGCACTCTCTTCTCCTCCCATGGCCCAGCCCCGCCCATCCCTGCACAGCTGTCTGAGCCAGCAGATGAAAAATAAAAAGTCAACTATTGTTTTATTTTTCACCCCCTTGCTCTCAGCCAGGTGGTGATGTTCCTCCACCATTGCGGAGGAGCGGCCCCTGCAATTCTTGTTTTGTTTTGAAATGGTTTATGCAAAACCTTATTGTTCAGGAAGCTGCCGGGCCTTCATTAATTAAAAAAATTGACTAAAGACAAAAATGTATTTTGATCTTAAAAAAACACACATTACCAAAGCACTCCCTGGTACTGAAGGGAACTACTTTGTGTGGGGGATGTGCGCCTTGTGAAAGGGCAACATACCTTAATTCACAGGGAGGTCAGCCAATGGCTGAAATAGGCTGATGCTTTGCTCAATACCTGCTCAAGTGGGTGCAAGGAAAATGTGAATGACACAACCACAGACTAATGGATGGTGTGTGGCTGAAAACATCTATAAATAATTATGTTGTACATATAAGTTTAATAAAATCAAAAGGTCTTGGCTAACACAGACTTAACAAAAAGCCAATTGTTCTGCCAGTCTTCTGCTGTTAAGAAAGAAAAAAAACAGGCAAGAGAAAGAAGGCCAAAAAAAAGAAAGACCGAAAGGAAGAAAAAAATAAAAGAAAGAGAAAAGAAAAAAAGAAAGCAAGGAAAAAGTAAGAAGCAAAGAAAAAAAAATAATGCAATGAAAAGGAAAGAAAAAAACAAAGAAGGCAAGAAAGGAGTTAAATGAAGAGGAAGAAAAGAAGGAAGGCAAGAGATTAAGAAAGCAGGATGAAAGAAAAACAACGAAAGATGGAAGGAAGGAAAGAAAAAAAGTGTCAAGTGCTGCAAATTAAAAACAATAAAGGCTGGTTTTGTCCCTAAGAAACATTTACTAAAGAACTGGTGAAACTGAGCCCAGAATGCAGGTGTTCTGAAGATCTGTGTGCTTATGAATTCTTATCATAATATTGAAGCTTTCGGCTTGTGTATTGCATGCACAGTAAAAGGAGAATAACTTAATACAGAACAGTGTCAAATGGACACAATCAGATAAAGGGTGCTCCAGAAGAAATTACCACCACCAGTGGCAGGAGGTAGGAACTGATAAAGCTGGAATGAGCACTGTGCTATAAACCATCCTTCAATCACATCAGGCTCCAAACACAAAGCAGCACTAAAACAATAAAATCCTAAACACTGGCACTGGAGGGACTATCTTGTCTTTGGATGTGCTCACTGTGAAAGAACAAAATGCAGTCAAAGTGAAGTTAACCAGAGGCTTAAGTAGGCTGACCCATTGCCCCATGCTACAGTGGGGGTTAGCAAAATGTGAATGATACCACGAAATACCAATGGATGAAGAGAGGTGACAGAAAGCCTGTTTAAGTATATTATACATAACATTTTTGCAAAATCAAAATGTCATGGCTAGCGCCAGACCTAAAAACAGGCCATTCACTCAAAGAAAGCTGGATCTAAGGATGCTGGTCCTCCATACCCTATTCGTCAGAACAGTAAAGAGCTTACCCTGAGTGTGTAAAAGTTTTGTGTTCATTCGGCTAAATACAGAAGTCTGTTTATTACATTTTCTGTGACCCAAACAGACCCATGACCTACAAATGGTGGAAACTCCTCAGTTCCAGCTAGAATGATTTCTAAGCCCCTTGAATTACAGAGTGTGTAAAAAAAAAACTTGGATCTACACACACACACACACACACACTCGTGTCACTGTAATGAAATACGCTACTTAAAAGAGCAGTAGGTAACACCACACAGGACAGCGTGTATTATCACTTTTCTGCAATACAACAGTCAGGCGCAACATGTTCAGAGCACGCCTACAAACCTTGTTCATCTCACCCAACGCCTTACAAACAACACTCACTACATGCAACAACTTACTGAATGTGCCCTTGAACAGGGCACCCAGAAACCAGGTGCGAGTTGGAGCTTTTGCAGCCTCATCAATGTATGAAGCACACTATAAATTCTACAATAAAATGTGATCAGTGAAGAAGTTAAGAATTACAAAAGTAGCACAAAGCCAACCATTGCCATTAACTCTGCATGGTCTTTGTGGTAGTGCATTAGAGCACACATGTCTAATGATCGCAGTTCATAAAATCTCAGGACTGTTAACTGGGTTTTCCTGTTCAGGAGTAGAAGGACCAGGATGCCATCAGCACACATGTAAAACTCAAATGTTTTTATTCAGGGAGTAGATTTGTCAACACATGATCAAAATAGATTGAGAAAAAAAGTGTCTTCTGTGGAGCACCACAGAAAGTAGGTATGTTGGTGTGAGAATCATCTTACATAGCAATCGCTAAGTTATTCCCATAAGCAACTGCTGCAGCATCTCGGATCACAACTGAAAATCTAGCCTTACCAGAATTGTGATGAAACATTAGCCCGCAAGACACATTGATTAGTCACAGAAGCATGCAGTTGTGCTTCCGGCATCACTTGTTGTGGTACCTGTGATCAAGAATTCAGTGCCCACAAGGACAAAGACTTTCTTTGTAGTTCAGTTATTTCTTGCTCTACTTGGATAGGATCAAATGAGCTCACACACTGCTGGAGCTGCCAGCTCTTTATCAAGCGCACCCTCTTGGGACTCATGCAATCCATAACCACCTGCAACAACCATATGACTAGATTTGGTAGAAAGGTAGCTCTTGGTCCAGAAAGTGTGCTTTTTGGTAATAATCGGTTCAGCAGTCTATGAGATATTAAAGGAAATCCAAATTGTATATCTGGTCAGAACCTAAGCACAGATCACACGGTGAGATCTGATTGGCTGCCAACACTTCAACCAGAAAGTGATGGCAGACATCTTGGAAGCAATATACATGATGGCACCAATTGAAATGCATTGTAGTGAATGGCAGGTTTTGGAGGGTCACAAAATAGAGAACATATAAAGGCGATGACACATTTTAGTAACAATATAAATAATTTGTTGCTAAGGTGATTTTACCCTCAGAAAAAACCTTCTGCCGGGATTTCATGAATCATGTATGAAAGAACAGTTGTTGTGATGATTCTCCCATAGAGGTGCTCCAGACGCTAAAATGAGAGCATGTTTTCTGTAAATTAACGCTATCTTTGTCAGTCGTTTGAGAATGAAGTCTGACATTCTAACTGAAACATGTACTTCCACATTCTTTCAGTTGATTCCCTTGTGTTTGAGAAAGATCAAATCTTATTAATTAATTAGTGACATAGAAGTAGCATATGGAAGCTAATAAATCTGCAGTTAAAAGCTCATGTGAGAAAATTAATGTAGAAATGAAAACGTACATGTTTGAAATACGGTGAGCCATTCGTGCCTACCAGTTGTATTCTGACACCATGTAGAACAAGAAAACATTTAGCATTTATTTTTGAGTGAATTATCAATAAGTATTAATTTTAAAGTATTATTTCAAGTGAAAACTGTATAAAATAAAATGTATTATGACTATTAGTTAAACACACTTACTCCTGTCTCGATGCTGTCCAGAACGCAGCTTAAGTCTGCTCTCTCCCACACTCTGTTTCTCTGAGTTTCCTGACGAGTTTTCTCATCATAGTCTTAATTGCCCTATTCCGTTATGTGGTTCAGTACTAATAAGTCCAACTAATTCTGAACTGCTGATCTGTCTTACGTGCAGCCCAGGTTCTGCACTGTCCTGATGCTGCTGCCAACCGACATCTGAAGAAGGTGAAAGCTCTGCCTGAAGAATCAACGCTTACTGCTGTCCCATGAGGAGAGGTATAACTAAATGTGGTTTGTTTCCCTTTTTCAGTCAGTAACTTACACCAGCACATTTTTTATAGTTAGTTACCCTAGATAGATGTTTCCCAAATTATTTGTGCCTTTTTTTATTTTTCCTTTTGCCCGCATGTGTTAGCCCGTCCCCACACATGCAAGTCACAATTTTGGTTAGTGTTTAGAAAGGCCCAGCTCTCAAACCTGAAATCTGAAATCAAATTGTTAAAACTGTATTTTGATGATTTTCTGATGCCACCATCATCTGCTCTAAAATCTGGTAATAATGTACATATTGTGTTGCTGCTAATCTATGTTTCTTTTATTAAGGCAGCAGACAGATTATCAAATCAAATTATACATTCTTGATTTTCCAAATGCTAAAAAGAGCAAAATACAGATTCTTAACATGTGACTGGCACAGTGAGGGACCCCTTATCCTTGCTGCTTATTAGATCCCACCACCCTTTCAATTTGTCCAAATTTTGTGAAATTGTTTACCCGCCCCTACCCACTTTGCATACTGTTTCTCATGACCCATTACCTTCCCCATCTTTTGCATCCACGAGTTAAAGTAGGCACCTCCTTTGATTTCCAATTTGCCAGAATTAGAGACTTGGCTACTAAGGTGGCTATAAAGCAGTGTTGAGCGAGTGCCGTTGGAAGATTATCGCCTAATAAGATACCACACAGAGCTCTCAGAGGATCAGGGTCAATCACTTGGCCTGGCCAGACTTCTATCTCCTTAAAGACATTAACCCTGAAATCATGCAAAGCCGGGCATAGAAAAATCATATGGAGCCAGTCGCCGGAATTGGACCCGCATCTAAAACAGCACATGCTTGACTCTTCAAACATGTGCTTGATTTTTGCCAGTTTATAGTATAACATCCATTTACCAAAAAAAGCCATACGCTTATAATTTGCTGCTTAAATAGCATTCCTGGTAATCTGATTATAAAACTTTCATTGTGTCTGAGTTACCACCTTGCCAGTAATCTTTGTTATTTTATTCAGATGATCTGAGACAATATTTTCACCCAGACCTGTAATCATAACCCTGTACCAATTTCCTGTACCGACTAAGTGTGAGATAAAAAAAAAGCCTAGGATATTTTTTGCGCTGTTTGAGGTTTCTGACAACCCTCACATGCACGCTATACCTGAATAAGACTAAAATACAACCCCGGGGGTATTGCATTATTCTCTTGATGTAGCTCTTGCCACGAAGCCAGACTGCTATTCCATCAGAAATCCCCGACTGTGTATAGCCCAGCAATCCTCACTTAGCTTGACTAAGGAAAAGACCCAGGTTTGAGCTATTCTTGAGCTTGACAACTGGGTGAAAATAAGGTACTTTAAGCAGAAGCCAAATGTTGCTAAATTGTGTTACTATAGTCTGAGGTAACTTGTACCTAGTTCTTTTTGGGAGTCTTGGAATCTGTATTAATGAGACCGGGTCTACTGCAACTGTTTTCAACATATTATTTAGGTAAAAATGACTTTCATCTGGTGTATTTCTCGAAGATGATGATAGCCAACTTAGAAATGCCTCATAGTTCTGAAAACTCAGTAACGATAATCCTCCTGCTTCCTGAGCCAGTTGTAAATTCAGCAGCTTAGCTCTTGGACATTTCTTCTGCCAAACGCGCGAAGATCTGTCTCTACAGTTTCGAAGAAGGAGCTTGGGATATTTATCATAATGTTAGTGAAGGCGAATACGAAAAGCAGGAGTAAAGTCATCTTTATCAGGGAGACGCGTCCAATAATATTTAAAGGAAGTCTATCCCAGTGCTGGAGAAGGGCCTGTGATTTATCTAATGGGGGTTTATAGTTAAGATTATGGAGATTTTCAGAATCTGATGTGACTCGTACCCCAAGATATCTAATAGCGAGGTTGGTTGGAATGAAGCTGCTGTAATGGCAGGACCTCATTTGAGCACTCAAACAACAGCACTTCTGACTTAGCCAGATTAATTTTATATCCCCCCTACAGCTGCAAAATCTGCTAATTTATCAAGAGCAGATTGAATATTAAGCTTATCTGCCACCAGATCAAGTATCATATCACCAGCATAAAGCTTGAGCTTGGGGGCAGCTGCTAAAGGGGGGCAAATAGTTTGATCCTGGCATATAGCCCATGTCAAGGGCTCAATAAAAAGCGCAAACAAAATTGGGGACATTGGGCACCCCTGCCTAGTTCCACGTTTAACCTCTATCTCCCATGCCAAAAATTGTTTATAAATATTGAGGCCTTGGCCCCCTTGTATAATTTGCTTTTCAAACTAACCAATTTATCAGGGAACCCACATTTTCCCAGTATGGCAAAGAGAACCCTCCATTCAAGCAAATCAAAAGCCTTTTCTGCATCGAGCATTATAACAGTGGCTTTCAACTGCTGGCTAGAAGAAAAAAAAATCAATTGCCTGAACTAAGAAATTAGTGTTTATAGCCAACAGTCTTCCGGAGACAAAACCATTCTGATCCCTATGTATTACTGCTGAGCCTATCGAGGAAATCCTTATTGCCAATATTTTTGCCAGAAACTTATAGTCACAGTTTAAGAGACTTATCGGTCGATATAAATTCGGATCATCTTCTGGTTTATGTTTCACGAAATTCACGGCCACCGACTTGGTGTATGAACTGGGCATAATACCCCCCTGTAGATTTTGATTAAAGAGCTGTTCCAGAAACGAGGCTAGTTGTTGTGCAAAAACCTTGTAGATCTTGGCCAGAAGACCATCCTTACCACTAGATTTTGCATTCGGTGCAGACTTAATGGACTGCTGGACATCCTCTAAGTTATAGGTGCCAGAGCCCTCTACTTATTCTGAGGTTAAGGTAGGGATCTTCATTTTGGACAGCCAGCTATTAATAGCTGAACCAGAGCTGTCAGAAGCTGAGTAAATATTTGCATAGTGCTGCAGAAATACCTGTGCAACTTCCGGAGTCTGCACACAAGTTGCTTTGGTTTGAGGATCAATTATTTCCCTAATTATGTTAGTGTTACCCTGCTGTTTCAAAGACCAGGCCAGATTTCTCCCTATCATTATTTTCCTCATATCTTCGCTGAAGATAGGTAGAATGATTCACTATTTCTCTGGCCATCATATATATTCACGAAAATCTATTTTTGCCTGTCCTAACCTTCGCCATGTGACTTTGTTTGGGGGCTGAGAATACGCTTTTGCTGCTGCATCTAGATTTTTGACAAGGTCCGTATATTCCCTGGCTTCTCTGGTCTTTGAGCTGCCGCACAATGACATTGCATGCCCTCAGAAAGAAAAAAAAAGTATTTCAACGCTTCCCAAACTGAGAAATCCGAGGCTGAGTCAATGTTAATCGACAAAAACTCCTCTAAGCTTCCTTTCATTTGGATGACCCAGCTATCTTCCGTAAGAAGGTCTTTATTGAAACACCATCTTGCCTTTGATACAGGTGCAGCCCTCAATGTTATTGTGAGACTAATCAGTAAATGGTCAGAAAATGCATTATTCTGAATTACAGCTCCTCCCCCCCACTCCCATGAGCCGAATGTGGTGTTAGAAAGAAACCTAACTATGACGCTGTACCGTAACATTTTGTGTGACATGCACCTGCACCTCAGGAAGGCACCATCGCGACCTCAATTCAGGAAGGACCCCAAAACTTGGCTCTTCAAATGAAGCTCGGAGGACAAACCTCCTTAGACCCTTGAGACCGTTAAGGGTGAGCAGTTGCACTCTATAAACCATGATTTTGTTTTTCGTATATTGGGAAATTAAACCATTTTGGCACGCCACAGGTCTATAAAGGCGAAATTCCGCATTAAGGCTTGCAGCGCATAAATCGATTTAGGTTGTTCTGATGCTTAGTTACCTGTGAGGTGGCAAGCCTTAGGTCTTGAATTAAATTTAAGTCCCCACAAACTATTATAAACCCAGTTTAATTTTCTAATAATGAATGTGGTTCATGCAATGGGGAAGACATCGTCTATGGCCATAATAGCTTGTCAAATTTCATATCTCTTTGCCTAGTATGGTTGCTAATCTATATTACTTTTTTGTAGTGTCTTACAGTGTTGATGTTTAGAAGGTTGAATCTTTTCAGACACTTTGGTCAGCCTATGATCTTCATGTATGTTTATAATTTAGTTTTGCACACAATTTACGTCACACTGATTTTGGGATTGTAATAAAGCTTGGAAACTTCATTCAGTTTGGAGTTTTGTTTAAGTGTTGAATTACTCATGGATGTTGAATATTATTTATTGGGTTTTATGTTAGTGATTTGTGGTTGTTTGATCCTAACTACTGACTTTGACATCAAGAGCGCTAAGAGTCTTACTTATGACAAAAGTGTGGCACACCTGAAGCCATCTTGATTGAATAAAACTGGTAAAACTTAAAACATGTAACTTAGAAAGGAACAAAATGAGTAAATTCATTTTGTCACAGAAATTATGGTCAGTGCTGTAGAAAGAAAATGAGGACACGTTTTAAGCGTTTTCTCAAATATCTTCCTCTTCTATTTCATTAACACAGACAGTCATTTACAGATATTTTTCTTCTCAAGTGATCTCCCTTTCTGCAGGATGCCACCCCCTCCCCCCCAACTAATTCACTGTGAATCTTGATTCTGTCTCGTAATTGTCACTGCACCCCTCCCACCAGCATTATTATACTTGGGCTTCACCTGAATGATCCATCTTCCCTACCCTCTCTCCCCTGCTTTGTAGTTTCATCTTCCCTCCCTTCTTTTTCTCCTGTCCTTTTTCCTTTTTCTCCATCTATAGCATATTTTCTCACTCCTATCCATCTTTTTTCTTCCTTTTTTATATTTTAGTAATGTTTGGTATTCGTGCTTGTACTGTTAATTGCTTGTATTTGTATCTTACTATGGATTTATGCTGGACTTGCAGGTCATTGAATTTGCTGATATTTCTTTTTTTGGTACTTAATTTATGCCAATAACATAACTGATACACAAAAAAAGAAACTGTTCTGTGTTCAGAATGAGGAATTAAATGGGGATGAAATATTAGAACAATGCAGTGCATCTGTCTGATCCGCATCAGTGCGTCACACCAACCTTAAGCAGCCACCAAGACAACACGCAGAGAATGAAAAGGCCACCTGTGGCTCATTGTCATGCCTTATTTAGTATTCTCCGTTGCTTTCTATGGATCAAATTTCCATCTGCAAACCATATTCAATCCCATATTAAACACTACGTGCACAGCTGTTGGCATCAAACCTGGTGCTCAGGCTCTGTTAAAGAACTTCATAAAATGAAAAAAGGCGGTTATCTCAATCTATAATAAAATAATGAAACATCATACAAAAATCCAACAGCACCCTGTGTGTCTTTTTTTTGACCGTTTGAAATCGGAGTGCTTAATATTCATTTACTGGCCCCATGCCGTTTTAAGAACCTGGCCTGGCAGGTCGGGATGGACTGTTCCCATGAGAAACAGGGTCAAGACTGATTTGCATATGGATGGGTCCAAACTGGGGTGGCATGGTGAGCAAAAGAATGATGGTTTAAACCCAGATCTGTGACTGGGGGTGAGTGTTTGCAGTGTTCAGCACCCCGTCCATCATCCTTTTGTGTTGCTAATTTTTCCAGAGTTTGTCACTGCTTGGACTGTCGGTCCATGAAGGCCTGTAAATCTGTGGATGGGTGCATTGCACCACTTGTATTTCCATTAGGTTTTGATGATGGAGTAGCAAGTAGCCCTTTTGTTAGACTGCAGATATGACAAAGTGTAGGGCGCAACTGAATCACAACAGCATATTGTAGGAAGCCGATTTGCCCAGTGAGGTAAACTGCCAGCATTGTGCAAAAACTAGCTACTAGTTAGACAAACGCTATTTCTCTTTGTCTAACTTTTAGAAGCGCAGGACTAAAACGGAAGGCAACTTCACAGAGTGTGGCAAGGGTTAACAGTACCAACACAATACTTGCATTCAGTAAGGCCCCTGGATAATTTCAGTATGTTTAAAAAGTATTTGATGATTAAAACAAGGCTAAAATTACAAACATTGGGTCAGTCACTGGAAATGTATGGCTTCTTAAAGTGACAGTTCCACTCCAAACAGCTTATTCATTCTGCATGGACAATGAAAGTTCCTGTGCAGAATTCACAATGTGCCACAGGAGGCTGCTTCACCCTCTAGACCCACATCACGATACCCACCTCCAGGTTGCCTCTATCCTTAAATCAGGTATAAGTTGCTGGCTGAGAGTCAGTTGTTTTGTGTGGGCAGACGCAGTTAAAAGTTTCCAAACTTAACAGAGTTCATGTAAGGAATCCATGGCTTCTGTCGATGGCAGACAGGGTTCCTATTTTCTCATATGGCTGAGTAATCCTCCTCTGCACTACTTTTCTGCTCCCAGCATAGTCTTCGGTGTTGACTCGAAAGTCCTCGCCTTCATCTGGAGGCTCCCCTTTACAGATACCAGTTCTCAATGAGTGTAAGTTAGCTTTTCCACACACTCTCCAATTCCAAAAACACATTTTCACTAAGTCCAGTGCCAGACCAGTTGCAAATGGTCATCTCGCCTGTTTCACAAGAAGAATCATTGGGTTCCTTTGGATGGTCTAATTTAACTAAATGGGGGATCAGCTTACAATTAACTTTTTGTAGAATAAAATATACTAATCTTTGTCAGGTGGGTCACCCTCCCAAGCAATGTTCAGCAGACTTGATCCACTTCCAAGGCCTACATTACACTAGTTTGCAGATCTAGTTATCATTTTCTTCTTAGGCTTCCAGCTGTTTTTCCAGTCTTGGTTCAGGAGCTTTCGGGCTTGACACAAACTCCCTCCCCTCTCACTTCAGAGGGTCCGTATGAGTCTCTCAAACAAACAGGCAGCAAACATATGCCTGTCTCCAGACCAATGCAATCCAACACTTCTCACTGAAAACCAACAGCTACAGTGTGCAACAGACCTTCTTTTACAATAAAAAAACCAATACGTGAGTGGTCAGCAGTGCTGGAACAGGAAAAAATAATCCCAGATCCCTCAAACCGGGAGACTATGGGAGTGGGATTAAAGAGGGAGTTACAAGGTCAGGTTAGCAAAGTGACAGCCAGCCCAACCTCTAAAGTCTGCAGGTACATATCAATTATTAGTATAAACTATGGCAAATATAAACACAATATCAAAGCTGTACGGGCATAGCTTATTTTTCTATTAAAGACTATTTTAAAAACCCCTATATAATTTCATGTTGACACTAAAGTGAAAAAAGTAGGGCAAATTTACAAAGCATTCATGCAACGTAGCAACCACTGCTGCCTGAAAGGGAGAGACTTACTTACCATAAAGCAGGACTCTTGTGCGTGAATTCAAACACAGATTTCTTACTGGAAGGGGCCGCTTCCAGTAAAAAATAATACACTTTGTCTTAGTTTAACATTTTCATAACTTTGTATATGTGCTGTATATGATAGCACACATGCAAAGTTAGAAAAATGTTGAGGAAAGAAAACCTTTCTGTAAGGTTATACCTCCCTGAAGTAGATATACACTTTTGGAGTGAATCCCTCTTCCTCAATGTTAGTAGATAGGGATTTGCATAAAAACATAGGTAGTTGCACGGGGATGCTGCATGTACCAAGCATACTTGTGTTACTTCTGACGCAAAGGGAGGGGTTCGATCGCTGCAGACAGCTGCTCCCAAGAAGATCGACACCCCGAGTGTGAGAGAGCTGCCTTCGTCCAGGGCCGGCGGTGCCACCGCCCAGGCACATGGGTGGGAGAAACTACCGCGTCCCCGTCCCCCCTGCTTCCCATGCCATCCCGGGGTCAAGCTTTTTGTAAGTTCAGACTAGTAAGATTCGAAAACTAGGCAGCAATTTTGACTATTTATACTGGATCCTTCCAGTAAAGGAGAAAGCAGGTTTCACCTAAGCGGGTTTGCTAACCTCTGATCACAGGCTCCAATGGGGTGCAGGCTGAAAACATTTTATCGTCTTGTATTCCTCCTTTGAAGGGTGACTGAAGGAAATTCTGACAGGGTCTCATAGGAATGTGACTAACCCTCTCGTTTCCTCTTCTGTAGGACCCTGCGAAGTTCTGTTAAGGGAAACCAGCCTGTCCACGGCGCTTCTGCAAAGGACTGTCAGGTTGTGCACCTGCGACTGAGAAACTCAATGCAATCAACTTATGTACCATAAAAACATACCACTGAGAAACCAGTTATTAGTTTCTCAACATGCAGAATCAAAATAACAGTGTCTAGTAGAGAAAAAAGGAAAGGAACCACGTAATAAAGTTTTATTTATTTTTTAAACACATTGTTTGCGAGACTATTATCTTCATTTTGCACGTGTGCGCTGCCTGGAAGCCTGTCATAAAGGTATATATAGTTCTCTAATCACTATTGTAAGCTCATCTGTTTTGCTTTGCTGTCACAATAACATGTTGTTAGTTATACCACTGGTTTCACAAAGTAAAGATGTGCGCGCGTACGGCCCGGGGTATGTAGCCAAGGGATCAGGGCTATTCCAGGAGCCAGAGCATCACAGACAAGAATAGAGCACCCTAGAAATCTATCCACAAAGCACCAGATCACCCCAGAGAAGGCCACAACCCCAAGACTGAAGCAACGGGGCTTGTTGATGAGACTGGGCCTGGGAGCTACATGCTCAGTGCGTGTACCGCTGCATCTGCCTGCTTGGGTCTTTCTCTTTTAGTTTTTGTCTGGGCAGGCGGATGGAGAGGGGAGAGGCTCTCCAGCACCACTGATTCAAGCCTGCCTTCACGGAGAGGGGAGAGGCTCTCCAGCACCACTGATTCAAGCCTGCCTTCACGGAGAGGGGAGAGGCTCTCCAGCACCACTGATTCAAGCGTGCCTTCACTTATTTTTACACAATGTTAATAAAGCGCTGCTCTAAAACCTAAAAACAACTTATGAAGGCAGGTGTCAATTTGTTTTGGGAGTGAACCTTGAAGTGAAGAACATATTTCACCAGCACTACAGCACTTGCCATGAAGTTACACTTACAGATTTTTTTTTTTTTTTTTTTTAATAACAGGGTACCACCATGCCCGTCGGCTGTCAGGAATATAAATACTTTTCAAAAATCATCCTCACTGTAGATGTATTGCTCTCTGGCTGCTGGGAAAAGAAAAAGAATACCTTGAGCTACTGCCCGGGGTGGAGATATAAAAGAAAGCCTGCGAGAAAAATGGAATCCTAAAAGCAGCTCTGTGCAAGGCAGCTGGTACTGAGACAAATACTGTTCTTCCCGGACCCTATTCCTGAAGCCCTGCAATGTTTTCAGGAATTGCAATGGATTATGGTGCCCCTGGTTGAGTGTGACACGCACCAGTGTGACAGCCTGCCAACCACAGGGTCAGCAGGAGGAGACTAAAGCTCGAAGGTGAAGAATAAATGATCGTTCCTATCCAAATCCATACTATAAACGCAGACAAGGAAGTTAGTTCCTGGTGCACATTTAATGGCGATTGATTTGTGTCCTGCATAGAAGACATGCGTGGATTAGGCACCACAATTTGCTGCTACTTAACATTGTTTTGAACTACTTTCAAACAGGTTTTACAGCGTAAAAGTGCGCTGGGCCTTACGGCTTTCATGCCTTTTTCCTACTACTCCAGTTTTTTGGGGAAAACGGGGGGGTGGGGGCAACAACTGGATTTGGTTTCTGAAACTTTTGGTTTGATGTTTTATTGAAGAGCAGTAGTCATTTGTGTAAAGAAATACAATATATTAATACTAAGCATTGGCCAATAGGAGTTGCATATGTGAGAGCTATTGGCTCTGCCAATGTCTTTTAGCCATGTTGTACAGCAGTGTGGCTGTTCTGCCCGTCTACAAGAAACTGGAATGGCATAGAGCAGAACGGCGTAGGGAAGAGTGGAGTGCCATTGAATAGTGTCGTGCAGCACCATTGTGTGGAGTGACGCAGAGCAGCGTGGAGTAAAGTGACAAAGTGGACTTTAGCACAGTAGCGTGCAGTGGCACAGAGTAAAGTGGCGTAGAGCAGTTGAGAGTAGGGCAGCGTAGAGTACTGTGGCACAGAGTAGAGCGGCAGGAGTAGGGTGGTATGGAGTGGAGCAGAGTAGTACAGTTATAGGTGTAAGTAACTAAAGCGTCAATAGAGGCAGCAGATAGGAGGTGAAAGCAAAATAAATCAGAAGCCGTTGGTAACTGTTAAAAGTAGGAAAGCACACGCCCATGAATAATACTGAAATGCTTATAAAATAAAACAAAAAATAGGGTGTTTGAAAAAGATGAGGACGAACACATGTATGTGATCCATGCTCCAGGGAGGAGCTAATACAAGAAAGGAAGACAAGCCTACGGGAGATAAGCAATCGAAAGATTACAAATGAGAGCGACTCAACTATGGGCCTGTCACTGATAAACTGAACGCCCAGATGGACCGCTGGATACGGCTCCCCCTTCCCTGTTTGGCCGTATCACCATTATTAAAACAGTGATATTTTCCCACGCTTCTTATACCTATTTGTAAACATTCTGATCCCCCTTACTATTTTTTCATGACCCTGAGGGTCTCTCCGCTGCGAATGGTCTGGGCCAGAAAGCACCCCCAGATTTGATGGGAAATTCTGACGCTCCAGTACAAATGCAGCAGGTTTGGGATTCCCCATTTTCAACTCTATTTGGCTGTGTAGTGTCATAATGCATATCATTGGTACCATGTAGATGCCCGCTTACCGTACACCATACCTGAGAAAGACTTAGCTAACCCCATTCCCCTGTGTGCACTGCTGCCCTTAGGACAACCTATGGACCGAACGGATATACAAATGCTAGCCACAACAAGCTGGGCCTAGCACAAATTGGCTCACCTCTTAGCTCACATACATGGATGATTTTACATAACGTTGCATACAGAACGAGGTATGGTAAGCGTGCTGCGCGCAAACACGCTCAGTCTCCCTTAATCATTGTCAGAAAATAACACATTATAAATTCCTATGTAAAACATAGTTAACCCCAGCCGCTCTAGCCAGGGTAGACCCCATGCGCCCCTCCAACCGCCCAAAATACAAGGCACTCACTACAGATTTTGCACACATGACCTAGACTGTAACATAATTGTGGCATTTTGGGGTGACGTATCTGAAATATTAACCTTGATGTTGGGTATCCCCCTCACACCCGACCCCCTGATGGCACTGATGGTGTATGTGAAGGACGCACCTAAACCCACAAGGTGCTTTGTGGCTATTGCCTTACTGTTGGTCAAACGAGAGATAGCTCTGCGTTGGGGCTCTAAATCACTACCCACAACTAAAAACTGGCTGAACAGCCTCACATATTGTAACACCGCAAGTGAGTTGTATGCCTCTTTGCAACCAACTACATCCCGGCCTAAGGACCTATGGCAACCCCTGAAAGACTACCTCCTGACACTGGATGCTTCAGAACTCACTCCGTCGCACTAATGTTTGATGGCCTCAATGCAACGTTCTAAAAAGCTGATCTCTGCACAATCTGCATTTATACTACCGTCTAGTAAGCTTCTTGCAAATTATATTACATGCAATTGTATACCTGTTATTGTCAGATTCCTATCTCTCCTGTTCTATGGGAGTATGTTGCTGTCTATATATGGGTGCAATGTTTAATAAACTAAGAAAAAATAAATAAATCAATAAAGCAAGAAGGCAAGAATTTCACAGTAGAGGGCATAGCACTCTACTCAGATGCAAGATGTCAGGAGCACTGAGGAATAAAGCCCCCAACAGAATCCTAAAAATGCCCCCTCCGTATCGGGGCAAGCTAAAATGCATTCAAAGTACCTTAACTGGGATCACAGTGAATGAGGGCGCAATGTAAGCAGGATTTGAACACTACACCTACAAACCGATCATTCTCTGTACAACTAAAGACACTTCATCTCGTGTGACTGTAGGGAGTGCGTCCATGTAGCACTAGCAACCAATGCACCGCTCCACTACAAGAGTGAAGTGTAGTTGGATATGTAGATATTGCAGTAATTCGTATAGGTTCTTTACACTGTGTTCGGTACAAAGCAGAGGTTTAGCTGTAGAACGGGGCAGTTAACAGTCTCTGGCTGAAAACAAAGTCTGATCCCACAGGGAGGGTTAATAAGCAGAATAGCCCTCGTGCATACTCCAATTCGCTGCAAAATAACAAACAGACCCACTTTGTTTTCAAAGTAATTGACATTTTTGGTGTCACATATTATTATGTTAGATAATTTGCACCCCACACTGCACAGTTCCATGTAATGCAAATTCACACATTCACCCTACTACTTGGTGGAGTTAGATAAGTAAATGCACCCTTACACACGTTACCATCAAAAAGCCCAGCACAAAGTGAAGGTAAACGTGCATTGGGAACTATCTTATCCCTTAGCAATGGACAGAACAAGCAGGCAAGATGCAGGGCAGCAGCCAGGAGTCTTTGTGTACAATACAACACACAGTACAAGGAAAGGGGGTTGCGCGGATCCTCAAAAGCCACGTCACACTACTCTATGCCACTCCTCTCTATGCCACTAGCAGAGATTGATTCTGTGGTGATCTACGTTGACCACTTCCACTTCTAGCAGGAGGCTGGGATGAGGGACAGTTGGATGAAAAGGACCCACTTGCACGGCTCCTCGTTTGTTCCCGTAACATGAGGACGGTAGGATTTAGGGCTTTCTTGAAGCAGCATTCAGCTTTCAGACAGGAAGACGTCTTTTCTAAGCATGGCTCATGTGTTTGAAGATTAAAGCAATGGCCTCCATGACCCTAGTGAGAATGGTCACTAGTGACAAACATGGACACGTAATCTCCCTCAAGTTAGGTTGTGCTCTTTGGTTCAGCAGACTTGGGTATATATTTGACTCCTGGGAAGCTGTTTGGTCAATCTGTACAGAGGTTTGCAGTTATTTTCTGAAACTGGTTTGTGGGAAGAGGAGCAGGCAGGATGCAATCAAAGGATTGGTGGAAAACGCTGAAAGTACTTGACCACACTCAATAAAAATTCAAATCCAATCTCATTTTTGAAGGAATGAGCAATGGGCTTGCGCAGGGAGAACTCAAGCTCAGCTTCATCAACGGTCTCCCTCGGGAAGGAAGGAGATGGACTATTGTACAGAGAATCACATTTTATAAAGTGCTGTGAAACCAAATGGACATGGGTGCATTACCAAGCAGTGCTGTGCAGATGAGTAGGAATGGAACCTCGGACAGTCCTGCTCTTAGCTCCTTGGTGAATACTATGGAAGTAAAGTTCATACAAAACAAAGGGCAGTTGAAAAGATAGCAAGGACAGCGCATCGTAAACCTGAGCTAGTAAAGGCCCTCTTCCTTGACAGGAGGACAGAAGAATACGGACCGTGGGTCTACCAAACACATTCAGTAGACATTATTGAATAATTAAGCTGGCACAACACTATGTACTAAAAACATGTCTGACTCGCCACCCCAAGGATACTTCCCAGAACAAAGGGTGAAACACATCAGATACAGTGTAATGAATGATCAGTCAGGATATACACAAGCACCAGAAGACGGGAAAGGAAACCAACAATATTTACTTCATTCACACTTCCTTCAGGTTCTTGCACCTTACTCCCCTCGCTGCCACTCACTTTCTGCTGAGCACGGTGCCTCTGCTATGTTCTGTGTTGCCCAGTCTCATTGTTTAGCCTTATTATTTAGTGTTATTTCTCTTGTCCAGTTGGCGCCCTTGTCTGGTTAGGAATTTCCCTGTTGTTTTTGTTGCTCCTGCGCCCAGCTCCCGCCACCTTTTCCCACAGGTTTGCCTTCCCGCTCTTTTTGCCTGCCCACCTCTGCGCACAGCCCTCCCCAGGACCTACTTAATGGCAGTTGATGTGCTTCCACGCCACTGACACGCTGAAGGTGCGCCAAAGGCTACAGTCTGCGCACCTCCATGGCTGAACAGCGGCAGGACCCCTGGATCGACAGCCCGGCAAAGGTACTCCTCTGACGAGATCAAAAACCTAAGACCCAGAACGTCAAGTGAAGTATTGCCTCAACTCGAGCCACCAAAGGCCCCTTCTACTGCCACAACTACCACTTCTCCTGCGATGCAGGGTACACCTATACCCCCACAACGGAATCACAGCCACAAACCTCAACTCCACTGCATTCTACTCAATGTCCGATCCCTCTGCTACCACACCATGGAAATCTGGGACACCATCACCACCCTCTCCCCCGACATAATGTTCATCACAGAAACCTGGCTCAGCCCCACTTCTACACCAGACATCACCACCGCAACTTGCCCAGGATATAAGATGATCCACTGCGACCGCCCTAACTGACACGGCAGAGGCATCGCCATCTTCCACAAGGACTACCTCTAATGCGCCGCCACAGACGACGACAACACCACCGGTCATGGAACACTTCAACTTCCAGATCAAACAAGACGCCAACACCATCTTCAGGGGAACCCTCGCTCACAGACCCCCTTCTGCAACTACAGACCATTAAATCTTCCTGGGGGACCTAAACTTCCACCTAGAAGACCCGAACGACACCAACTCCACCTCACTCCTCGAAAATAAGAGCATCATTGGCCTCTCCCAGCTGGTCACCACCCCTACCTACAGCGCAGGACACACTCATGACCCCATCTTCTCCTCGAGCAACACAGCCAAATTCTCCCACACCACAGAGGTAACATGGACGGACCACAGCATCGTACAAATCACCACCGATCGACTGCAGAACGCCATGACAAGACCACCCCAACCCTCCCCTGCTGCAACTAGGGCAAAGTCTCGGAAGCTCCCTGGTTCGCTGTCCTCAAGGACTCTCGACCCAGCCCCCAGACACCCTTGAACGCAGAGTCCAAAACCTCTCCACCTGGCTCTTAAATGCCACCAACAATGTCAACCCCCTCAAGAACTCCTCTAACAACAAAACCACCAAACATGCCACATGGTTCACCCAAGAACTCCGGACCCTTAAACGTCACTGCAGGAAACTAGAAAGACACTGGTGCAACAACAAAACCCCTGCAAACCTCAACTCCTTCAAGTCCGCACTCAACAACTACCACCACCGACTCAGGGAGACCAAAAAAGAAGCACTCACCACATGCATCGAAATAAGTGTCATCCACGGCAGAGAACTCTTCAGCATTGTCAGATAATCCTCCTGCCCCTCCACCACTGAGAACATGATCCACCCCTCCCAAGCTTTCTGTGATAAGCTATCGGACAAGATCCCCGACATCTACAGCAACTTAGACGCCCAACCCACCGAAACAGACGTCCTCCGCACCACCCAACCCCATCAGATCACTGAATGGAAGCAGATCTCTACTGAAGACACCATCGCCATCATGACCTCCATCCACTCCGGGTCCCCCACCAAACCCATGCTCCTCACCGTTTCTACAACCTAGGAAAAGAAGTAAATGGAGCATCCCTCACAGAAATCCTCAACACCGCAATCTCCACAGCCACTGTCCCAGACACCTGGAAACATGCAAGGTCAAGCCCCTTCTGAAGAAACCCACACTGACCCAAACGAGCTAAAAAACTATCACCCCCATCTCGCTCCTTGCATTCCCCGCCAACATTCTGGAAAAAGCCATCAACCACCAGCTCATGGACTATCTCGAACACAACGACCTGATTGACTCATCCCAATCCGGCTTCCAGCCAAAGCACAGCACCAAGAGCACTCTAATCGCAGCAACCAATGATATCAGATGCCTTCTCAACCTCGGGGGAGCAGCGGCATTCATCCTCCTTCACCTACCTGCTGCTTTCAACAGTCTCCCACCACACGCTCATCACCAGACTCCACAGCATGGGCATCCAGGACTAAGCACTCAACTGGATCTCTTCTCTTTCTGGCCACACGCAGAGGATTCTCCTCCCTTCCTTCGTCTCCACTCCCAAAGACATCATTTGCTGCATGCCCCAGGGCTCCTCCCTTAGCCCAACCCTTTTCAATGCCTATATGACCTCTCTGGTGGACGTTGTATACGCTCCCACGAACTCAGTCTCTTGCGCTGACGACACCCCGCTCGACCTCTCCCTCACAGACGCAGACACCACATGACCCAGCTTCCAAAACATCATGACCGACAACTAAACTCGGATAAAACGGAAATCCTCTTCTTCAGAAGCAAGCCATCTCCCTTAGATGACTCATGGTGGCCCTCGGGCCCCCCACCCACACCCTCCATCCACATACGCAACTAGGGATCATCCTAGACACCCAACTAACCATTAAGCAACAATTCAACGCCTTCTCCTCTGCTTGCTTCCACATTCTCCACATGATTTTCCAATGGATCCCCATCTCCACCAGGAAGACAGTCACCCAGGCCCTCCTTACCAGCTATCTCGACTATGGGAATGCTCTCTATGCTGGAACCACGCAGCAGCTCCTCCGCGCCGCCATCCTCGCACAGGCCCCCGTCCCCAGCATTCACCTCAAACGCTCCAAAAGGACAATCCTTCTCCCTTCTCGCCGCCAAGACCTGGAATGACCTACCCCTCCACCTTCGCACCTCCCCATCCCTCTCCTCCTCCCTGTCTGAATTCAGAAAACAGCTGAAGACCTGGCCCTTCGACCACCACTACCAGCAGGACGAGACCCACAGCCTCACATCAGCGCCTGAAGAGCATCCATCCACCCCCCACAGTGACACGTTTGCACTTTACAAATCCTGGCTGATTGATCAAACCTACCAATAGATACAGCCTCCTTGTAGTCCTCAAGGTAGAATAGAAGTATAGTGAGCTAAGATAACGCCTAAAAAGGGATGTCAAAGGCATAACAAACAATACATAAGTACCAAGTGACCTAATAGCGACACAGTCGCTTTACTCCCACCCCAGTATATATTCTCCTGATCTGTCAAAACCGCACATGGACACAGCTAACCTCGCTCTGAGCAGCACATCACCTAGAAAAGGCAGCCTGACAATTGCAAAGTCCATGTGTCCAGTGTTTATTGCATCAGTCAGTCCTTGGCATTCCGCATGTACTCTTGTCACATTGCTGTTTAGGAAGTCTGATCCAACACCCATCACTTTGAGTCCACTAACTTGACTTGGATCAGGTACGTTACCAGAACGCCACAGATAAATACAATGAGTGAACAAGACAGCAGCTCCAAGTAAGGTAACAGGAAGGTCTACGAGAATAATTCCCAAGAACATACCTCTAAGTGTCTAAAATATATCCCTCAAACACAGCAGTTGATCAGGTGTGTACGTTGAACCACCACAGCTCTCTTCGCCTTGCATCCACCAAGTCACTGTGAGATGCTGCTGCAGAGTCATCTACAGGACACTGTTTCTGAGCACATGTTGAGTGCCCAGGTGCCATGCACTAGTCCTCCCCAAGGTTATTTTGCTATGCCTATCACCCAAAACCTTACTCATTTTGAAATCTTGGGGTCAGGAAAAAAACATGACCTCAAGTATTTATATTTCTGAGGACCAGGGACACTAAGTTTTCAGGGGCCCTGGGCCAAATGTATTTTAGGGGGTCCCTGTTTGGAACAGCTTTGAATGTATGATCTTATTTCATGTCTTCTGTGGTCAGGTCACCGGCACTGCATAGGCACGCTGGTCCAAAATCTAAATGTGTTTCCATCTAATATTCAGGTATAGCGATGTATGTTTTCAATATTATAATATAACAGCACCATACTAATGTTATTGTAAATAATATTTTCTACCCACTGCCATTTCTCATATGGGAGGTCCTGTTTAGCTCTACAAGGACATTTTTTTATGGATTTTGCATGGTGATGAAAAACAGGCAACATCTCTCTGCAAAATGTCTATAATACACTCCCACACATTAATCGTAATAAACATAAAGGAACAATTGTATTTAAAACTATCTATGTGTAAGAATCATTCAGCGTCACCCGGGCTGAAGTGTGTGAGGAACACTGTCCGGTCTATCAGGGAGTCCCCTGAAAGGTTGGGGCCCTGGGCAAGAGACCACTTTTCCCATCCCTTAAAATGTCTCTGCCGAGGACCTCTTTTTGAAATAGAGAGAACAAAAGATCTGGGAAGAAATCAGTCTTTCGCTTGTAACAGTGCAAGCGCCGTTACTTACGCACCTCTTACAAGAGAGGAAGTAACAGTGGGCGATAGCCTCGCCGCCACACCCGTCTCTCGGTGTTGTAAACTATTCTCTAATAAACCTGGCATCGAACTAAGGGAACAGCACGCGATGAATCACAGCGCACCCCAAGAGCAGAGGCAAACGTGTGCTTTTACAGCCTTAAGAGACAGCAGCAAAGGAGGTAACTTGCAAATTCATTCAAAAGTTAATTTTGTGCTATGGCCGTGGACATTATTTTTCCACGGCATAACGCATGTGTTACACTACACGATAAACTATAATACATACAGTACTTATTTACAGTGACAGACATCTTCTGACACTATAAAGTCTTACTGTAATGTCCTTTGTTGCAATTTCTAAGCAGAAGTGAAAGAAACAAAAAACACTGAAAAATGAACCGCTGCTGATTGTGGCGTGGCTTGACTTGTGCATGCAGGGCTGCACCCTCATGCCTCTTGCACAGTGTGTACGGGGCAGACCGTTCCTCAGACAGCGCGACGGGCGGAACTAAAACATGACTGCTGACAGCTTGTGTGAAAGCGGCACCGACAACATTAATGAGCTTCTTGCGACTTAAAAGCGTGGGTTCCAAGTAGGTTAAGAGCAGATACTCCACGCACGTGCGGCCGTTCATCACGCCTGGCGCCACCTGCGCTCGAGCACCCACAGGCTGCAAAGGGGGCCCTCCAGGGTGGACACCTGCGGCGCGCGCCCGCTGCACACGGCAAGCAGACCCACTCCACCAGTGCCTTTAACGGGGGGGGGGGGGAGAAAGGGGGAGAGACAGGCATCTTACACAGAAGAGCAGATTCTACTATAAGTAAGCTGCTCCAGTGCTGCCAGGAGTGTTAGGATAGGGGCCAGACCCAGACAGGCCTACAATCACCAACCGCGGTAGCAGAATAAATACGAATCAACATTTACTCAAATCTGTAACTCATCGGATACCTCTATAACCAGTCTACGTCTAAGCAACATGCTTGGAAGTAAGGCCTGTTGGGTCAGCCGTACAGCAGAAATGTCTTGCTCCCCGTTTCTTAAATATGAAATCCTGAATAGGTCCCCTGAAGGGATAGAAGAGGCTGAGATCAGCAAGGCAAAACTGACCTCTTTTTATGTCTGGTGATTGCCAAGATATTTTGATATTAGTAACATCTTAAATGCGGGTGCTTTAAGCCCGCCCATAGCGCAGTGGGTCAGCCCACTTCAGCTAGTCGCTAACTTCACGGTGAGTGACGACGTTCTGCTCTTTCACACGGAGCACATCTGCATATAAATTAGTTCCCTTTATTGCCAGGAACTATTATGGCACTATATACTCAGAGGCAAAAAAATATTTTCTGCTGTAAGTCAATGCTTTTTTTTATATTGACGAGTGAATGCCCAACAGCTCCCCCCAAAATAAAGTTTCACAAAAAACATGACAAAACATAACACGAGCGCCATACCTACTGACTTTGCCAAAGCTTGTTTCTGAATTAATGCAACTCGGGTGGATTTTACGTGCAAAGGGGCAAAGAAATCTTTGAAGTTAGGTATCTCAACTTATCTTATATCGACTCCTTTCCCTATCCTACATCATCATTTTAGGATTTGAATCAGCCTTTCCTTAAAAAATATCAAGCTCACTGGGACAAACTGGTGGCTTCTGCTTCTCGGGAAATTTGTTTTTATGGACTGGGTGAAATTATTTACGTCATTATCTTAGTTAACAGGACCTTTTCATGATGTACCATGAAAGTTATGTCTACGTCTAGCTCTACAGAAAAGTTGGTTTCTGGAATCCAGGTGATGCGATACATTATTAACTGCACTTAAAATTAATTTCGTAGCAATGCAGTGCAACCTTTCTTGAAATACATTTTAGAATCCTTCTAAATTTCATCAACATTGATTTAAATCTATTCTAGTTGAGACCATTCATGAAATATTTTGATTTGTTACATTGATGTTTATAAGGATCACATGAGCACATGAACTGACTTTTGAATTTAAGTCGCTTTTGAGCAGGAAACAACCGGAAGACCCGCAAACTAAAGGAACTGAAAGAGAGAAATCGTAGATGTGGGTAAGGCTGCCTCCTGCACGCAGTTCCATCAAGGTAATAGAAAGAAGAGAACAAGTCACCGCCATACCTCTACCTCTCTCATCATTCTCTGTTGAGTCACTGTCTAGAGTATATTATAACTAGTTATATAGGTTAGTCCCATGTATTTTATAAATCCAATTTTCTATATGAATTTAGAATTAATATTAAGAGTCTATAAATAATCATACTCTTGTATAGTGATTTATTAATCTTGTGGTCCTTGATGATCTCAGAACTTTAATTACAATGCTTGACAAAGTATTACAAATGGTTGCCAGCCCACACGTATTTCGCCCCATGCAGCGTGTACACCTGGGGCTTTTTTAAGGCAAAATAAATATTCTGGATGAAGGTTTGTAAGTCTGGTCTATAACATGACCAGAAAAAGAGGCAGAGGATCCCGTTTATAGGTAATCTTTAGAGTCCGAGAAAATCTGTGGTAAAATGCCAGATGCTTCAGAACTAGCGTATGCGGCATCAGTCCTTCCGGTTGTCCTATGGTATACGGTTCTGACCACTATAGCCATAGTGCTGTCACACACAGATAATGCCAACAGCCTTGAAACTTGGCCTTTGGGAGACCTAATGAGCAAACTACTTTAGATCCAGAATGTTGCAACTGGACACATGAGCAGATGTGACCGCATCGCCGCAGTAATCAAGGCCTTGGACCGGTTCTCTAAGGCCACAAAATCTCATTGAAAGCTCTCAGGTACATAACCCAACTGATTCACATAAAAAGATCTATTGTCCTTTAAGCAAAACTCTGGCTCTACCATCCAAGGAGGACTCTCAGATCCAGATTCTCCTCTCTTATTTAAAAAAAAAAAAAAAGTGAGTGGGTAGTCAATCCTTTTTCAATTAGACTTACAAGTTCTGGCAGGCCTGAGGAGTAAATAAGGATAATAAGCAACCACAGAGAATTTAGAAGGGAAGTTTCCTAAAATATAGTACCTACCAGATAAACTCAGCAATAACACTAAACAGCAACATGGTAAACCAGATGCCAAAATGGGGATTGCTCAATGTACTATGTCCACTTCCCTCCTCCACCCCCCCCCCCCCCAATCACTAAACTTCACACAAAAAGTCCAAAGGCGAGAAGACAACGATGAAGGGCTCTGTAAATTATACATTTTTTAAGGGAGTTCTAGCTTACAATGACAGCCAATGCAAGTCTTTCACAGTTGGTGTGAAATGATCCAATTTCTTAGCACCTTTAACAAGGTGAGCAACTCTATGAAACATGGACTTGAGAGGAGACACACTTGATTAGAACAAATCGGATAATATAGCAATACTACCTGTAGATGATAATCTGCTTGGATAACTTCTCTGAACAAACCCCATCAAAGGTTCTGAATTGTTGAATAGTTTGACAATAGTTGTACATAAAAATTGCTTAAAAAAATGATTGGCTTCTGTAAGAAAATGGGATATTAGTTGAAGGGGATTTGTACCCACTTCAAGTAATCATAACATTGTCAGGGCAAACCACTAAATTAACTAAATAAATCTGAGCTCAACTCCTTGGCATCTATGGCACAGAGCAGACAGGCTTAACTTAGAGGCACTGTGTAAAATACCTACGCAGTACTAAAACAGTAATAAGGTCAAAATGCACAACAATAAAAAACCCTAAAACAAATTAGAAAATAGAGTAAAATGTAATAAACAAAATGACACCAAAATAGCAAAAATCAAATTTGAGAACTGGAGATATGATTTTATAAAGTTTTAAATAGAAAAGCGCCAAAAAGCACAGTGCCAATTATAGTCTAAGGCTGCAGTAGAACAGGACCCTAGGCACAATCTGATGCTCATCGCGATCAAACACGGCCAGACATACTAACAGGATCGCCCTGGTCAAAGAGTTTACTTTGTGATTTTAGTCCGTCAAGTCCCCTTTTATCACAGGAGTAAATTTCTAAAGCCCCTCAGGACTTCAGGGGAGGAACTTAAAGACTCACAGGGTGGCATACAGAGGCCAACTGGAGAGTCTAGTCCACGTCCAGTTAGTGCTGGTGAGCTGGGCAGTTGCAGGAAAGGCCTCTTGTTTTGCCCCTACACTTTAACAGGAGGTCAGCCTAAAGAGCCTAGCAGTCCACTTCTTTGTCCTGGGTACAAGAGGGAGAGCAGGTCCAGTCTTCAGGGCTCTTCCCTGGTCATAAACAGCAGGTTGAGTCCTCTTCTGATCTTCCACAGCTCCAGACGTGTTCTGAAGTGGATACCTGGAGATGCCACATTTATGTTCCCATAGGAAGCAGGATTAAGACTGATTTGCATATGACTGTCCAAACCGGAGTGATATGGTGGGCAAAAACTTTGGATTTAGGCCTAGATCTCTGACTGGGAGTGGATGTTTGACATTGTTAGGCCTTCCGTCCATCATCTGTTCTTTTTGCATTTGTTGCCCTAAGTGCACCAGGTATGCCCAGACAAGGGTCCTGGGCCCACTGTGCCACTGGACTTAAGCTAGCCTGGTTGATGAGCAGTTATACCCGAAACCGGCCCAAGGATGCTTGTTTCTCGTCCAGAGAGGACCTGGCCGGCAGTTCAGGCTGGACTGTTCCCATGGGGAACAGGGTCAAGATGGCTGGGTCCAAACTGGGGTGGCGTGGTGGGCAAAAAAACGATGGATTAAGCTCAGATCTCCGACTGGGGGTGAATGTTTACACTGTTCAGCATTCCATCCATCATATGTTCTTTTTGCATTTGTCGCCCTAAGTGGGAAGGGTATGCCCAGACGTGGGGTCCATGATCATTGCGCTACAGGATTCAAGCTAGCCTGCCTGATGTGGGGTGATACCACAAAACTGGTCCCAGGATGCTCGATTCCTGGCAGTTTGGGCTGGACTGTTCCCATGGGGAACAGGGTCAAGACTGATTTGCATATGGCTGGGTCCAAACTAGGATGGGCAAAAAAAAATGATGGATTAAACCCAAATCTTTGTGACTGGGGGTGAATGTTTGCATTGTTCAGCATTTCGTCCATCATGTGTTTTTTTTTTTTTTTTTTTGCTTCAGGACACCACTCGTGTTTAAATCACCTATTGTAGTGCATTTCATTAGAGGTTTGACACACGTTCCCTCCCAAGCCACTTGTTATGCTACAGTGGGATCTTATTTTGGTCCTTGTATTCCTCATGTGCACCCATTCAAGCCTAAGCCCAGCTGCTTATTGTGTCTTCTGACTCTCAAAACTGTCCTCCTCATTGAGATCACCTTGGCTCATTGCGTGAGGGAACTCCAGGCACTTTCGGTGAAGCTGCTCTACACCATCTTTCTTCGAGGCACACTAGTGCTGACGACCAGGGCAGCCTTTTTGCCTCAAGTTGTAACTCCTTTGCCCTTGGCTGTATCGAAATAGAGCTTTAGGTTTTTACATTGATTGCAGAAACAACCATCATGTGGATAATCAGCTTTTTGTGGGATTCTTAGGGGCAAAGAAAGGTAAAGAGGTGCATAAAACGACTTTTTTTTAAGGTGGATAGGCCTCTGCATTAAGATCTGCTATGCACCTCCCAAGAAACAGCCTCGGGAAAAACTCAGGGCTCACTCCACCGGGCTAAGGCTGCTGCTATTACAACAACTGCACTGGCACGCAGACTGCCGGTTGCTGACATCAGGAAGCAACGTGGGGGTTAGTGCACACCTTCACAAAGCACTACTGCTTCGACGGCCATGTCTGATGGGAAGAGCATTCCACCTGTTTAGTTCTGTAGGACTTTGTGGTCTGAGTTCTCTTTGCTTTTTGGGCTATACTCTGCCTAAACACAGATTCCACACTGCCCTCCCACCTCCCTGCTCTGTAGAGTCCTCTTTTACCATCTAAAAAGGTTCTGCACACTGATACCAACAACTGTTTTGTGTGCCGCATCCGAGGGCATGGAAAGAGTCAAGCACAAAACTGATGATGACACACAGGAGTCGCATTTATGTGTGTCTCAACTACGTCACCACCAGGGCGTATAAAGGCAGACGCAAAGCCGCATGGCACCATCTAGCAGCATGCAGGAGCACTGGTGTGAAAACATCTGAATCCACTCTGGTGCCTGGGGAATTTTCGAAAGTTCAGGATTCTGTGGTTAGATAGAGTATGCACCATAAAGAGTAAGTAACTTGTTCTTTGAGATGAAACATGTGTTGACATTTCAAGTCATAGTGTAAACTAGCACCCATTAACATGCTAGTGTAACCAATGAACAGAGTATTTCTCTATTAACGCCTTTTTTAGTTTGTCTAGTTAGTATTCCAGTAAAATATCAGCCAGAAAAAAACGGTGGGGGTGAAGTATCAAGGATTGAAACACCAAGAACCAAAAGATTAATTGTTGATTATGTTCACCACTGCAGCTTTCCACCACACCAATCACCAGATTTGTAATCTTCATATATAATCTATAGAACAAATCAGAATTTTGCTTTCACTTAAGGCAAGACCCACACCCCACTCCCATTTGCAGTACTTTTTGGCTATGTTAGACTTTAGTGTTTACTTGATACTTACCCAATAAATTAACCTAGAATTTAGCATTTTGAAAAGGCATTTTGTCAGGTGCACTATGGCATAATGGACGTTTGTCTGTGGGCTGTGTCGCAGGGATAAGACACCATCATCAATATAGTATGACAATTAACTGAAATCTACTAGACCGTGTATATTTTTAGTTACAGGCAGAGAATGCAATATTCCCATCTGGGAAAGAGATTGTAACCAGTGCATGATTTTGCTAAACCGCTAATTGATGTGATATGTGCTTCCTGCATTTTGGAATTATGGCTTATACCTAGGGGAGACACCACAGCACTATATATTTTCATGCCACCGATAGAATGACATCAGTTCAAAATGGTAGACTACTCTACTAAAGGTTAAGGGCATTAGACCAAGAAAAGCTGCGCATTTACATCAGTTGCTAATAAAGGACTAGGATTGTATTAATGAAGATGACAAAATATGCTACAATAAAACTAACAGTAGTGATAGCCTAAACATTTTCAACCACTAACTTTCAATGGTAAGCTTAAATTATGTCTTCCCAAAGGAATTTGGATTTGAGCAATAAGGATTATACTAAATTGTTAATCTGTTTAATACTAAGAATGTGGCAGTCACGTCCTCAGCGCTATGGTTAAGAATTCTTTCTGTCAGATACCTACATGGGAAGCAACCCATACACTGGAAACAAAGCCAAACTTCATCAACCCGTCCGCCTACCCCTTCGCACAGAAAAGCCAGAGGCGGCGCCCTTGAAATGGAGTCTTTCCCTTTACAACAGAGCCTCTAAGGAAATGATTTCTGTGCTCAGGGATCCTAACAGGACTTCAATGGTCAAGTAGGAATTCTTCACTGAAGCCACCCGGTTATTTCAATGGCGAGGTGTGGCCTCATTACCCAGGACAACTTAGCCCCCCAAAAATCGTATATGTCAACGGCGTTTCGATCTTGTATATAAATCATGAGGTTATCATCAAGACAAAAGTAAGAACGGTTGAAGCACCAGGGCCGAGCGGAGGAGCGTGCGAGCCAGTCACACTCAACAAGAAAATCTGCAATAATATGGTACGCAGCATGGCTCAATAAAACTGAACTAATTATAACAGTTTGTAAATGCTGCATACCAGGACGGACTTCCACAGGGAAAAGGGCCTGTACTGCAGATGCAGAAGAGTGAGAAATACCCTTGAGCAAAGGGGCACTAAGGTAGGCGACCTGAGCACTGGATCACTAAGCCCCCATACACCCCAGGCGGAATACCTTTAAAGAGACTAATAGAAAGAAATTAGTTTTTTGGATGCTTATTTATGACGTACAAATCAGGAATATTTTATAAGAATTTTCCAGTATATTGTATACATTAACAAATTACCTCCTACTTGTATATGTACATTTTTTCACTTCACCAAATATCACAGAGGGTTTTCTTTTCCCAGTCTGCTCCAAAGTAATTCACTAACCATATGTATCTTTCTTTACAATACCCAAAATGAGAAGAAATAAAAACAGATCTTTGGTCTTGATATCATTTGTGTAAAAAGTTATTAAGTCCACGAATATGGTCACTTGACAACAGACTATGTTGCAACCAGTACTTGACATCAAAGGGCTTTAAAACTGAGCGGAAAGGAAAATGGGCACTGAAGCACTCCAGCAGAGGACTGAAGTGGACTGCTTGCGTCAATGGAAGAGAAATTCTTGTTTTTTTCTTTTTTGTTTACTGTTAGTGTTGTGCTACATACCTGCCTCTGCAATTAATGAAAGTGAAACTGCACTTCATTGCGTAAATTACTTTGTAACTGAAAAATTAACCCTAACATGAGGGGGATCCAAGATAGGGAACCCAATTACCCCGTATGGTCAAGGGCATGTAGTCACTGGCAAACGACTGGGATGTTTAAGAGTAACAATGGAAAGAAAGGCCAGTACACAAACTTTCCTGCCTTTCCTCAGGGGGGGTTGGGGGGGGGGGGGGGGGGGGGAGGAGTCCAAACAGTACATATGATCCTAAAACTTGACTTAAAGCTTATCCAAGGCCAACTAGACACTATTTAGACAGCACTGTTGGAGCTAGCTATACTTGCACCATGGAACTGTACTCTACAAGGGAAGTACTTGTTGAAAACCAGCCTACATTAATACTGGACTGGGAACTAGACTGGGTAAAAGACACAAAGATCCCTAGTATTCAAATGGTTGTCCCAGTGCCGGGCAATGCTGGTCCAAGAAGCAATGCCACTGTCAAAACTAGCACAAGGAACACAGGCGATAATTCTTGTACTAAGAGGTAAAAACAAGCTGAACCGTGTGGAACATGTTTCGAACAGAGGGGCAGCCCAGGTACAGATGTTCTTAGTCACTGGAGTAAAAGAAGAAACAGATGTCTAAAAACACCTGTTTTAATCCGGCAGATCTGTACATTTATTTAAGAAATGTGTTAGTCTATCCTGAAGGTACAGTCTCATTCTCAAGAGGAGGTACAGCTGCGATCCACCCTTTGCTGAGAGACTGCAACCTGCAGCCATAGACAATAAGCCTCACATCTCCTTACATGGTAAACAAATCCCAGCCCGTTTTACAACATGAAAGATTCTACATGTTGTTGCACATTGAGTTGCAGTGCTCAGTGTATGACATTTTGCGATCTAAGCCCAAAGGAATTTTATTTGGGAAGTATAACAATATACCCTGAAGAACAGCAACGTTGCTACTCCCTAAAAGGAGCCTTTAAACCAATGTTCATTTGTTGTGACCATTTTGAAGCAATGCACAGTACTTGTCCAAATAGGTAAGTAACCATGATGATTTCTTAAAGATAATTTATATTGATATCTGTGTGTTTTGAATTTAATAAAGTATTACAAAAGTGTAAAACTATACCATAAAAAAACAACTAGTGAATAAGAAGAGAATCTACGACATAACTTTGAGATTGAAACCCGGAAAACACAACCAGCACATTTAAAAAATAAAACCTATTTTTTTTACGTTCGGAAAGCACCGGACTGTTTTTTATAGAAGATAATACAGGATTTGGAACATAAGGAGGTGAACATTTGGGAAAGACTCGGCCATATTTGCAGCACAATGAACACTGACTTGGTGACAATGTGCATTGATGTTTTCTCTCTCCATTTTGGGAGGTACCACAGAGTAAAATACTTTCCTTATCACAATGCGTTTTTTTCCTCTAAGCCAAAAAGTCAGTAAGCGTCTCTACCTTTTCATTAACAGATCAACACCATTTAAAAATTGTATGCCAACAAACTATCGCTTTCAGAATATTGTCTTACACAAAAATGTCCAAACATTGTTTGAAAAAAATATCAACGTTTTAGATCCTAATAAAATATTATCTACACCTAATGGCATTATATTTGTAGAAATTATATTTAGGACACAATATTTATGTCAGTAAATATTTCTGCAGACCATTCCGACATACTACCTTTAAAAACGCACCACATAAAATGTGTGATTGTGCCAACAATACACAGAAATTAAATTACCATGTCACAAAACAAAACGCTTTTCAACAGCAAAGATCATTTGCATTATTTGAATAACTAATTTCTGCAGTAAATAATGTTTATGTGCACATTGCCTTAAAAAGATATTGCTATAATATCCCACCGAAGAACAGGAGCAAAAGCTGATGGTGACGCAATAGGCAGAAGCCAGACATAATGCTATAACAACATATAAGATGCTGCATAACTGTGACGTAGTCAAAGGTGGTGTCCTACCTGTAATATACATGTGTCACCATTGGTTGCCTGTAGCCAAGAATCCACGTTTGGATGTCCATTGGGTCAGCGTTGGGGTAACCAATTGTGGTGTCTATTACCCACTGAAGGCCTTTCGATGAGCACTCTAGATAAAAATGAAATAAAAAAATAAAGATGTGCACGTGATGAATAAGAACAATTTCTTATTATTCGGTACCTACCGTCCAGACGCACACAACTAAATAGACAGTAAAGGAAAATTTCAATGAAAATAATTTACATTCAAAGATTCGTCTTCTTCTGACTTTATGTATCGGCAGAGATCTCTTTCAACATCTTTTTTCCTGCTTACTCTCTGGGTGGCAAGATGTTGGCGGCCAGCTGTACGACAGGTTACAGTTGCCCGCTGTACCACAGGGTACGGCTGCTAGATAAAGAGCAGACAAGCCCAATCAGGCTATCACCAGGGCCTGTATTACATGATGTGCACCTGGGCCACAATGGGACTGTCCATCTGTTTTCTGCACCCCGGAATACTGTAGTATTACAGAAGGGGGTGCGGTCCCTTGTGTAATACTGATTGCACCAGCGAACATATAGAGCCTGGGCTATCTTAAAGGGGTGTCCCCTCACTAATGAGGGAACAATGTCTGTGTGCCTGTGCTGCATTATGGATGCGGGTGCACAGGCAAAAAGACCGCCAGGTAGCACACTGTGCACTAGAAATATGCAGAGCTCTTTCCCCCTCTTCTGAAGGCGCACTCTGAAAGGGGAAAACGGGGGTCCCATTGACTTACAAGCACTTTCTTACAGGCAGATGCAGTCCCCCTGCAGGGGTATATCTGTCCCCTTTTTAAAAGCTGCACTATGAAAGATAGAGAAGCTGCATCAAACCGCAGCTTTGCCTTTTATGAATGAGTTGAAGTGAAAACGGGGACAGAGTTACCTTTGCATAATGCAGCCTCACACTGACTGGACTGCTTTACCAGCTACTGAGCTGGTCCCCTGCTTCGGCCTGCTTCACGGTAGCGGTTCACTCTCCCATTAGTTTCTCTAAAGGGCAAAGCTTGTTGTTAAACAGTGTGGGATGCCTTGTACTACAACTGCTCCCTCTCATACCACACAAATAAACCCTGCCTCCTCAAGGCACCTGAAACAGCTCATGTTCACTGTGTGCATGGTTGCTACAGGGATGTTGCTCTGGACCGCTTGAAGCATCAAATCATGAGCCACTCCAGCAGCCTGCCCTAGATGTATTCTACATTTCGCCACTCGTAACGTTTCCTCCTTCTCACCGCACCATTTCCAATATAATGAAGCTATGACCTGGTGCATACGGCCATTTTGCAGGAACTCCCCATTCTGAAATGGTGATGCATGGTCATCAAACAGGTTTTTCACTGGGTTGTGCTAGAACGAATTTCTTAATTTATTAAATGAAACCCATTTAAAAATAAGTGCACACGTTTATGTTTATTAATCCACGTATTGTCAAATGCCAGTTGTAGAAAATAAACATACTCAGACAGTCTAAGCATACAAAAGAAATTATGTTGTTCTGATTAAAGTTAGCCTGTCAACGCCATATTCACTGCAATTTATACAATAGCATTGAAAAGCCCATTTTCCACCTTGAATTGTTGTTTTGCACAACATATTTCTTTGATTCACTGCAGATGCTGTAACTTTCCAAAAGCCTAGTTATTTGTTATGTATTACACAACTAAAAGTGAGGTTCTCACTGGAAGGAGAGGAGACAACAGGAAGGAAAGTTCAAGGGAAGAACTGTCTGAACTGCAAAATGTGGAAGAAGTATCTTTTCAAGGACTTTTGTCTGGGGCTTGTTGTGAAGACGTGAAAAACTGGGGAGTTTACTTACTCCCAAAGTGTACTTACTTATGACTACTACCCGTCCTGGGCTATAGGTCATCAACCAAGACCCTCCAGCCATCTCTTTCTGGCCTTTCTTTTCAATCTGCTCTGTCAACCCTCAGGGCTGTGCATCTGGGCACTTCAGGGGATAAACACATCAACTCGTAGGGACACTTACCAAATACTAAAATCCAACCACTAAGCCTCAACGGGCGACACCACCCTTAGGTTGTATTGGAACTGTGTAAAGGGAACCCACGTTACATTAAATCTCTGTAAAGCCCCCACCTATTTGGCGTAGACTTCTTCAAAAGATCGAGTCCTAACCATTTTGCTATACCACTGGGAATATAATGGGACCACATCAGTTCTCCAGTTTTGGAGAATCAATGAGCATGCCACTGCAATGGTAATCAATACAAAATGTTGATGATGTGTGCAAATGATCTACCTCATAAGCTGAACCAAACACCAACCTAGGTGATGGAGATACTATAGTGTGCAAAGACTAATTGCACAAAAAACTCCACCTCAAAACTGTTGAAGCATTGGGCAGTCAAAAAATACATGAACCCATCACCCTTCCCCCCATTATCTGCTTTACATCTTGAACACTGGTCTGGATAAAATGGAAAGATTTTATGTAGCCTATCAGACATGTAATACGCTGTCCATCTTGATAAAAATTCCATGCGCTTAAGATTTGCAGCTCTAAGTGATCTATGGTCTATCTCAGAAAGGCATCGCCATTTCTTAATATTGCATCTACAATTGGTTGTCTGGAAAAATTTATGGAGGAGCTCAGATAAATACCTTTGACTAGCTTGTTGCAGGAATATCGGATACCAGTTGCCAACTCCCACCTGATGAGTTACAAATATATGAAATACAATTTGGCGAATCCCGTCTTCCATCACAACATAATTCGTTTTTAAAAAGCTAATTATCTGAGTAAAACTAAACCAAAGACTGACTTTCTGGTTGCCAAATTGTAGAATAAATGCGTCCCATGAAATAAGATCGGGTCATTATAAAAATCCCCCAATTTCCAATTTCTCAAAGTCTAAAACTTGCCATGACTGTACCATCGCTTTTGACAACCCCAATTCCTAAACCTCAGAATCATGCAGCAGAGTATAGGCATGACATGCTGGAATTTCCAACATTTATAGAGAGGCTGAAAACGTGAGGCTAAGGTGTGTAAGAACTTATATCTCATTTTGTTTCTCAGAAATTTAGCAGTACAAAGAAAAACAAGTAAATGTATTTGGCTTTTCCGGGTCATGCGCTCCAACAAGAAATTATCATAAAACTGCATTGCCTAATGTTGACTGTACCAAACAAAATAAATTAGGGCAGCCTGATAATATGTCCTAACATGTGGCAGTGGTAGACCTCCCTGTATTGTATTGAGCTGTAAAACCGACATTTTAACCTGGGGTTGCTTTTTAGCCCAAACAAAACCTCTAATAACCATTATCTACTTCTGCAAAATAATCACTGGGTATCTTTAAAGGAAGACTAAGGAAAATAAATAAAAACAAAGGAAGAACAGACATCTTGACCAGAGCAACTGTACCTACTAAAGGAAGAAGGAAAAAAAGACCATTAATTAATTAAGCCTATTTTTAGCAAGAGTTGCTCCATAGTTTAAACAAAGCAGTTGTGAAAAATTGTTTGTAACAAAAATCCCTAAATACCTAACGGGATGTTGCGGGATCATCTGCAAAACATCAGTGAGCTCGGAATGAGATGAATTAAACAATAATAACCCATTCTTAGCTGTATGAACCTTTTAACCCCAAACGTGCGTGAAGTTGTCAATTTCCATCATAGCATTCTGGATATTAGATTTATCTGTCTTTAAATATAAAATCATAGCATAAGCAAATAATTTAATTTTCACCATCCCCCTCAATAGGCTAAAATTGTTTGATTCTTACGAATCATAGAAGCTAAGGGTGCAATAAAAAAAAGTGAATAGAAGTGGAGAAAGAGGACAACCCTGACTAGTACCATGCTTAATTTTTACTGGCCCTTCTTCAAACAAATTAATAATGATCTTAACCTCAACCTCAGATTTACCTTTTTCAGCATATCTACAATTGCTACTAAGACACAGAATCTGGCCAAAACAAAGAAAAGGTCTTGCCAACTGACCAAGTCAAATGCCTTTTCTGCATCCTTCATAAGAATTGGTATAAGAACTTGTATCAGTAGACTAATATTAGCTGCCATTGATCTTTTGGGCAGAAAGCCACTTTCATCTAAATGGATCAATGTTTGTGCACAGCACGCAAGCCTGACAGCCCACATTTTCATATATAATTATAATCCACATTTAATAGACTGATAGGTTGATATGAATTTGAATTTGCAGGGTCTTTATTCTTTTTTGACAAATCTAACCACGACCGACTCTTTAAAAGTTGTTGATATTTCTGCTCCATCTTCAATACTGTTAAAAAGAGTAAAAAGAAATGGGAGAAGCTCCCCTAAAAAAAGTCTTACAAACTTCTACAGGAATTCCAACGCTCCCAGCTGCCTTGACATTCACCATATTTTTCAAAGCTTAGATGAGCTCCAGGAATTCTATTTTGTTACTCAATACGCTTTTTGGATATCTAAAGGTTGGGGAAGCTGTAACCCATCAAAATACTGTTCGAGGTCCTGGGTCGACACTTCTTCATATAGAAACCTGTAATGACTAAAACACTCCAGCTATTTATACATTTTCAGTCTTCATTATTCCTGTACTCTGATTTCAAATTGTATTAATTGTTTGCCCATTCTTCTGAGTCTTAGCTGCCCATGCCAAAAACTTCCCCAACTGTTGACTCTCTTCATAGAGTTTCTGCTGGCAAGCTCTGCCACCCGCAATTTCTTCCAACAAGAAAAAAAAAATCCCTGAGTTCTTGCATGGCCCTTGATAACTGATACTGCAAAGAATGGTAAGTAGCTGCAAAGAACTCAAACTGGCTAAGAGCTTTATCTAACACTGCCTGTAGGCCCTGAATCTTCTCTGCCCAGGCCTTGCTTAGCTTTGCTTCATATGAAATCACCAATCCCTTAAGAGTGCTTGAAAGCTTCCCAGACCATGAAGATAGGGGCCGAATTATTATTTATTTCAAAGAACTCATGAATAACTTGTTTAGTGTCACTGACCCAAGTTTGGTCTGACAGCAGGGCCTTATCGAATTGCCACCTAGACTTCTTCCTCTGAGTTTTTTCTAAAATTATCACAATTGACACTAATGAGTGATCCAAAAAAGGATTAGCTCTGATCTCAGCAGAAGCCCTTATTAAAAATTGTCAGAAGAAAGTATTGTAAGTGAGAGGCAGACTTGAAAATTTGTGAATAATAAATTGTGAAAAGTTAGGATGGAAAAATGGCCAGGGATCCACCACAGCTAAATACAGTTTAATCATATTGGGTAGCTTGGCGGTTCTTGGCTTTATCTGCCTCCTAGCGCTATTACATGTATTATACCTTAAATCTTGAATACAATTAAAATCCCCTCAATTACTAAAGATCCTTCCATCTGTATTGTAAAATTACAGATTTGTTCAAGAGCATCTGGATCATCTGTTAGAGAGCCACAGAAATGTATAAAATTCAACACCAGCCACCCTAACTTTAATTTAAATCCACCTCCCCTTATTGCCCCTCGGAACCATCTAAACTTGACATGTTATAGAGTTTGAAAACAATAGAGCCACACCCCGTGTTGCTGCAGAGGCCTAGAACACCAATGAGTATTTTCCTGGGACATTCAATTTGAGCGTATAACTTTTAAAGTGTGTTTCCTGAAGAAAAATAACCTCCAGATTAAAAGAGGTTACCCATTTCAACAAAGGCCCACTCTTCCATCTAGTCAACAACCCATTAACCTTATAGGTAATTATTTTGATCTGTTGATCCATTATTTCAAACTATTTCTGACATAATCATTATCACACCCTTTTGTATCTTGTGCTACTGCTAAAGCACACTTGTTTCTTATTGATCCAAATTAGGCTTGAATGATACAAAAACAGCTGTACCCTGCTCATTTTCTCTGCACAACGACCGCCCCTACTCCCCATCTCCATCCCCTTCCTTGGACCCAAGAATATCCTACCTCCCCCCACCATAAAATTCCCTCTCACTGGGTGCCCTGTTACTGCACCTCGTGCTCCATGTGGAACCCTCCCCTCACTAACCACAGTGCAAAGAAAAAAGGCCATTTAAAAAGAAAGAAACTGATAGAGAATCACCTCCCTGGAAACAGCGATTAACCTCCCCAGAAACAGGGCGCACTCTTCTCTTGCCTCAACAAACACAAATTACAACTAGGCATTGACACAGTGTGCTTTTGATATTTTTGAGAGAAGAGTCTGAGCTTTCTCAACCAATGTGAAAATATGAAATTGACCGATCGGCTAGAACCTTTAACTTAGATTGCTGGATTATCAAAGGCTTGCACCCCCAAAGGTTTAAATTCTCGAACAAGTACTTGAAATATGTTTCACCTTCGTGCAGCAGTGATGGAACGATCTAAGAACACAGTCAAAAGAGTATTCTTCACCAGCAAAAATGATTTTCTTTGAAGTACTAATGACAATATCTGTTTTTTAATTCTGTAGTCTGCAAAGATGACTAGGATTGTTCGTGGATATCTCGTATCTGGAGAGTACTGCGCAAGCACCCTTTGTGCCCGCATAATTGTGAGATCCTCAAGGACTTTGGGAAAGATATGCTTCCTGATCAATTAGTCTATTAACAGGGGTACATTCTGGGCCGAACCGTGGGACTCACTGCCCTCAAGTACACACGTAAAACGGAGATTTGAGCACCTTCCATTATTCTCAATATCTTCCACTTTATTTTCAAGTCGACAGACCTTTTTCTGCTCAATCGAAACCACTTTGTTGTATGACACCACCCTGTCGCCCAGATCTAAAATTCTTTGCGCAGCTTCCTTCAGTCTTTACGGGACCTGTTCAAGGCTTTGCTCAATTTTAGTCAATATTGGATTTATCAACTCAATCTCATGGGATGGTTGCTGCTTAAGCTCACTTATTAATATCAGCATTGTTTCAAACAGACCTTTTAGCGCCTTCGGCTGCGATTCAGAGGAATTAGAGTCTATGTTAGGGCTGTTGGCATACCCAGGAAGAGCGATTGTATCCAGAGGCAAAAAACAACTTTGGCCTTCATTGTCCAGAGGGTTTCTCACATCCACAGCTGTTCGGTCTGAATTGCTTTTGAGCTCAGATGACTTAGCATCTGAGAGGCTCGGTCCCCCGCTAAGCAGCTATCTCTCTTCTCCGAATTGGCTTTATTGAGTGGCTCCCCTTATTTATGCTGAGCGTTGATTTCCTTCCCTTTATCAGTCTGGCTAGTTACTAATTTGTGAAATACTGGATAGTCATTACTAACCTGATTTAGGCTAGGGACAGTGAACGGACTGTGCCCACCATCATTTATCTGGCCTGGTTCCAAGCCCACTTCATTTTGGTCGGCCCTCTAAACATCATCCTAATGGCATATTAGGCTGGACTGGACTGAATGAGCTTATCACAGAAGAGTTGTTGTCATATTAAGGTCAAACTGCACTGACTGGTTAGATTGGTCTTGACTAATATGGGTATTGGGAAGCGAGCATTTCTCAGGCATTTCCAGACTGTCTGTTTGCCCCGCAATTCTGTGACCTTGTGGTGCCAGCCACTTTAATTTCTGGTCTGTGAAAGTGCTGTGAGCAGAATAAGTATCAGCAGGTGTTTAGAATAAACTTGCCTCATAACAGACGCGGCCAAACAGGAATACTCCAGCGTGTACCTACAGACAGCCCTCTGAAATCCCTTACGCAGGGCACTCTGTCCAGACTTCGAGACAGCACCACCCCCCACCTCTGGGCCTCAGGGGCTGCGAAGCGTCATTAACAGACTGTTGACGGCTGCCTCGTCATTTCCACTCCCGAGCCCCTGGGCGGATTGAGAGCAATTGCTCTCCTCCTCTCGTATCGCCTCCTCTGCCATGCTGCTACCAACGTCGCAACCAACAAAGTTGCCAACGAAGCTGCCGAGTCTCCACAGGGATTCTGCGGCACCAAACGCCAAGCCAACTCTGACCCATTGCCAGTGCATCAGCAGCACGTTCGGTCAGCACATCAGTCACTGCCAGCAGAACCATGCACAAATGTGAGTGGGGGCGCACACACACGATGGGTGCTAGCAGCAGACCATGTGTGCTCCACCTGCTTCTACATCCACAATCTGTTACAATTCCCCCATCATTCCAAATCGCTGTGCATCACTGCCTCAATTGCCAAAGGTACACTTTTTACTGAGGTCCACCCCCTTTATTAGCTGTATTCCATCTAGCCAGTTATTTGGTTTCCATTGTCAAGATACAATGTTGCACCCACGGAGCTACATTCCTGCTCAATAGGTAAATGAGTGGCACCCCAGCATGTGTCAACATCACAGACCATTATCTAAGGTGTGTATGCTTAGAAACAGTCCTGCCTAGTCTCCTATCCTACAGAATTTCCCTCTGTTGAGTCACTTGATTCATTTAGCATAGTCTCTTCGCTGAATTCAATCCATTTTGCCCCTCTACTCCAATCACACCAGTCACCTGTGGCTCACCATCCAGTTAACGTGCACCAAACGTCACCTTTCTATAAAGTTGGAGTAACCTGCATACGCTAAATGTGCTCCATGTTTATAATTTTACCCTCTTTACTCACAACTCCACCCTTCACCGTGCAAAATCAAACTGAAAATCACAAATGTCCTCTGTTGTTATCCTGTGTTATTTATTTTGGTGTGGTTTCTAAGTTTAGAATATCTGACCTTATGAAACAATCCACTGTAATCACCATCAACCTATGGAACTCTGTCATGGTCTACTTGAGGTCACAACCCACTCTTCCTCTTCATTAAAAAACTCGTGCACATATCATTTTCAAAGGCAGGGGTGTGGAATTTATTAAAATATCTACTTGTCCCGGGGACAGGTTGCTTCTCAAATCTACTTGTCCTGTAAAAAGATCTACTTGTCCCTTTGGTGCCATGTAGTGTGGCGACAAATATGGCAGCAATCTCATTATGTAAGAGCTCTGATAATAGCCTCTCTGATTATGCCAGGGCTACTACCTTAGTAGGGCTTGAATACTTGCAGTTTCAATCCCTACTGTAGCAATTTCCTTATTTTTCCACCTTTCTGCAGATCTGCATACTGGGGCTGGAGGAAGCAGTAAGCAATAGTTCCAGGGCTGAAATGCCTTTGAGTCTGCAAACCTACTAACCTGCATGTTTTAAAGATTTTCACCAGCTTCTCTCTAATATTTTCCCATAATAAGAAAGGTTGGACATTTACTCCTGACAATGGCAGAATTAGAACTTCTTCCAGGGTTGGGAAGAAAGTGGCTGGAGGGAAAATGAACTTGCAAATGCTCAATAGATTTTCACATGAGCAAATCTACACATCGTATTTACCCATGCTAAAATACAGTTCACAAATATTTTATAGGGGTACGACATATACCATGGGTGCACTTTTGTGACTTTCTTTAAGAATTTGGGGCCACATGTCAGTAGGTTCAGATTTGCGACCCGCAAATTACGAGTCAGAGAGACTCGCAATTTACGAGTCGCAAATCTGAATGTAGGATGGCACCATCTGTGATTCGCAAGGGCTTCGCAAATGCCCACCTCATGAATAATCATGAGGTGGGTCGCAATTTGCGACCCCCTTGCGAATGGCGGCCCTCACAGGGATGGTGGCCTGCTGGAGACAGCAGACCACCATGTCTGTGACTGCTTTTTAATAAAGCTGTTTTTTTTTTTTGTAATGCAGTCCGTTTTCCTTAAAGGAAAACGAGATGCATTACAAAAACGAAAAATGAAAAGTTTTGGTTTCATTTTTTCAGAGCAGGCAGTGCTCCGCAGGACCACTGCCTGCTCTGAAAAAATGTTTACAGTGACATTCACAATGGGTGAAAACTGCGATTGGTTTGCGCCCGCGTTCGCGGTCACAAAACAATCCTACATTGCACTGCGAGTCGCAATTAGGATGGGCACACCCCTTCCTAATTGCGAGTTGCTAACCCGTTTTGCGATTCGGTAACCAGGTTACCGAATGGCAAAACTGGGTTTGTGCATCGCAATGTGCTTTTTGCACGCCGCAAACAGCGAAAGTCGCTGTTTGCGACATGCAAAAAGCTACCTACATGTGGGTCTTGGTCCCTAATTAGGTCTGGTGTTAACAAAACATTTTGTTTTTATTAAACTTCTATTTCTCTCTCTTTCGGCTGGCTTTACTGTGAGCGATCGCATTCTGCTCTTCCACAAGGAGCATATTGGCACACAAAGTAGTTTTGTTCAGTGTCAGGAACTACAGTGGCAATCATTGACGTAACGAAACTGGAGGGTGCCCCTTTGCAAAGAACATGGAGGAGCCCCCTCTCCAGGCCAGGTGCTGTGCTGAAGGGGCCCCCAGGAGGGCAGCTGCGGGGCCTTTGTTATGCCACTGGTGGCAACGTGTGCTTTTAGAGTTCAAAAACTTTTTTTTTTTTCCAGTGTTTGTTACAGTGTTGAGGGCCTGATAGCTCCCACAACAATAAAGTTTTACAAAAGCCATGTCAAAACAAGACACGCATTGATGAAACTAAAAGACTTATAAAAATATGTCAGATCAGTTGGCTTTGTCAGTGTTTGTTTATTTTCATGCTTGCCATAATCGTGTTGAAAATGGTTACACTGATTTTCCATTAGAAATATTTTTGGGAAATACTAGCATGCACCAACACATTTTACTAAATGACACTTCATTTGCATCTAATCAGAGAGCATTCTGGGAGCATTATACTTAGCCTCATAGCCTAAACTTTTCAAACGTGTATACACGTTTTTTTTTTTGTACTGGAACCAACATCAGTAGTGAAGTGTGACCTTAAAACATTTATTTACAGCACTCACCCTAATAATGAAGGATTTCAAATAATGAACCATAAATACAAGTTCGAACAGCATTATCTTTTGGAAACACATTACCTCAACTGCAGAGAGTTCCACTCTCTGTAAACAGGCAGCCAAAGGGTTTGTGCTGCAGAGGGTTGGGCCTACTTGTCCCAAGGACAAAGTAAACATAAAAACTTGTTGCCCTTGACCCCAAACAAGATGTCCCGGGCGTCGGGCGATAGGAATTCCACATCCCTGAAAGGCATCTAATCTTTATCATTAGCCCACTGACTTCAGTATGTTCAGCACACTACACTGCCCTCATTACTCCTTACTCCATTAAGGACTGCTCTCTTCCTTCAGCTTTCATGGGATACTGCCTGTAATTTTACATAGGTGCTATCCATGAGTGTACCCTGTACAAAGTAAAGTGCAACTATATTATGCTCCTTGTTGCAATGTAAAGTGCATTAATACCATTTGGCAATTGTTCTATGGGAAGAAAGTTAAATATAAATAAGTCAAGGTTATAGGCTCAGCAATGTCAAACCCAAGTTAGAATTCAAAGCAAGATGACTGGGAAGGAGGTGCCTGCAGTGGCACGTTTATCAGACTGGTGAAGATTATCAAAGTCCATATTCATCCCAGTGTCTCCTCACTCCCGGTCTACAATATATGCAGTAGTCTGCCTAAAGCTCTCTGGCATCTCACGATGGGTACACAACATTTTATCATTGCAAACTATCACTTTATGGAGCGAGATCTCACTTTTTGCAAAAAAGGATGTCTTTAAGTGGCTTCTGATCCTTCCAAATATTTTTTTTTCTTACCAGTGGCTAGAAGAAATTGAACTGTCTCAATAGAATGGCAAATGCTAAATAAAGATGTATACAATACTTGTTATAATGAATCACATAGGTTCATGATTCAATCCCAGTAGCAAAGTCATTCCCAATGTGGGACTTCATGCAAATGATATTTCTTGAAAATTATGAAAAATATAAAAGTTTGAAAATATGAAAAAGGCACAGTTGATGCTTTTCAATCTGTTTTTCATGTTTATCTGTCAGTGTTTTCTATATTTTGCATGCTCTCTGTTAAATCATTCACTGGATACAATACAATGTTGTAATAAAGTGTACAGTATGTGCAAGTGATGCCATGAACCTGGGTAGCTGAGTAGCTGAGCAATGTGCTGTTTTCAAGGGATAAACTGCTATATCCCCAGCCCTCTAGCTCCTAACAGGATGCTGAATTGCAGTTATTTATTTATGATCGAGGTAACTTCTTTAAAAATAGAAGACCAGCCTGACTTCTTCAATTTATCTATGATTGACTGTGCCCTGAATTATGTGGGCATCAAGACAGTAAATCACTTTGGCTTCTGTTTCGAAGCTTGGATCCACTTATTGGTATAATAACAGAACATTAGTTTGGGGATCTATATCAGGCACATCTACCCCAGGGGGTTTGTCAGATTACACACCAGTGAAGCTCATATGCTCAAAATGTCCAAGTGGTTATATCTTTTCAAACTCTGTCATTTAGTCTTTAAGATCACAGTTGAATGAATTCGCCCCTTCTGCAGCGTCACCCCAGATTTTTTTTGCCTTATGCTGGACCCTATGTATAAAGAAAGTTACTTTTTCCTTGCCTTAAGTCCCTGTAGGCTAATCTTTATTTTGCTCTCCCTTCTGTCAGCCAGTAATTAGCACTTGCATGGGTGGAAAATGCCTACAAAGAGCAAACAATAGGTTGACCTGAATAAGTAGAGAGGACCCCTCTGTACCTGACAGAATACACAGGGTGGGACTGTGGGCATCCTGTTTGGCATTAACGTGTCAAATCCTGCTTCTTAGGTCTGCTGGGATGTTTCATATATCAATTCGGGCATACTTCAAGGAGGCCTCCTCAGTCAAAGGCAAATGTTAGCTGAAACCTCTGCAGGGCGCATCCTTTGTACATCCCTCCGCCCAGCCCCCCCTACTCTCCCATCATCTACAGCCAGGCTCCAATCAATTACTTTTTGATAATTCACTGTCAAATCCTGGTAGTATCAAATCCTGTCTAACAGATCGGTTGGGGCTTTACATATAACACTTGGGGCACACTTCAGGAGACGAGAACTGAAATCTAGTGCTAGATGTGGGAGGACATTGAAAATACTTGATCCTGAAAATATGTAGTGGGTTAGGTTGGCTCTGGGAACTTATAACCCATTGGTTGGGCATGCACAGGCATCATTCCCACCCATTAGCATGTGTCAGGCGTATATGTGGAATCCACAGGCACCCACTTCAGAACAATAATGGACCTGAGAAAGGGCAGAATCCAACTGAACCTGCTGTCTGCAACCTGAGAAGAGCCTTAGAGGACAGGACCTGTTAGCTCTTGCACCCACGACAATCACTGATAAGGCTGACTTTCTGTAACTCCTGTAAAAGCTACAGGAAAAGCTACAGGAAAACAACACCCTACCAGAGAACTTTTCCTACACTGCCCAACCCTGCTGTTTGGCCTCTTGCTGACACCCTGTGGAGTCTCCAAGCCCCTCCCCTATTCGCCTAGGGGATTTAGAACCGTACTCCTATGCCAGATTGGGGCTTAAAGGACTGAAGTCAGAAAGCAAAATCTTTGACCAGCAAGAACCTGGATGGTGTATCTGACCCATGCTGTATCAAGGTCAGCATTAAAATGCGCTTGATTATGGTATACCGTGTGAGGGATGATCATTGGCACTTTATGTTTATTAGTGCTATTCCTACTTAAAAGTAAAAAATCATACCGCTGGATCTCCTCAAAGGATTTTCATCATTTTCTTGATTAAACTTTATCCTATTTTCTTAATTCAGTTTGAAATGTTTACTGTGTTGCTTTTCAACTTTACTGCTGTTACGGGACTGCATGAATGCTTTGGACAGTACCCTAAAGATAGGCTTGTCTGCTCTGTTCCATAGCTCCAAGGAGGCTGAGCCCAGTTTAATTTAATGACTTTAAAGATTTACCTCAAAAAGGGTTGCAATTGTTCCTTGAGGTGCGCAGTCACACACCCCAAATAATAATCACATTTCTTAAAAAAGGGTCTTGATACTTCATTTAGAGGCAATGCTCATTATACATCAAAGTCTCTCATATATAATTATCCACAGGCTCTTATTACTCCATTGCATTCAGCACAGTGCGCTGATAGCTGGAGTCTCTCTCTTTCTCAACTCTTGGGCAGGGCTCTAATCTCCCTGCAAACACAAAAGGGCTAGTCAGGATACATCTTGTTAAGTCGTCTAGACCATGAGGACTGACTCACCAGCCCGTCTTTAGACGGTGAGAGTCTCTATTTGGATCCAGACCTTGAGTACCAACTGCATTTTGGAATTGGGTTCATACCTTCCTGACCCATCCCCTAACCACTCGTCTGGACTTCCTATTGGTTATCGCCTGGCAGTAGGAAACACCCAGTTCCATCCCCTTTAAAATGTGACTGACTCCAAACTCACAAGTGGAAGCCTGTGTTTGTGGTTTCAATCCTCCTCGGGGGTCAGATCAGCTTTCCAGCCCTGTCCTTTGCTTGGTTGCAGGTGTACTAAGTTTGCCTTTAACCTGCAAAACCCCACGCAGAGCTGGGCTACATGCTTTCAAAATTGGCAGGAACGGCACATCAATCAGCTGATGGTGGGTTATTGTCTGTCCTGTTATGGTCTGTCTTGGCCCCTTAATAAATGTGTAGACAACGCAGAGGTTCCAGTCCCATCTGATGTTTTAATCATCTCCCTACAATTATATGAGCGGTGACGAGACAGGTAATGAAGTTAGCACACTTTTCTACTGGTCTGCCAACGTGAAATAGCTTCCAGGGTAATTCCCTTGATATCAGATTCAGTGACAGATTGGATATCCAGAGCATCAGAAATTGCTTCTGCATTTGCTGACTACTGTAGGAAAGAACCTGTATGCTGCCCACCCAGTAAGAGAACTAGGAGTCTCCGCCCCTTACTCCGAGAATTGTCATTCCAGCCAAAGTGATCCGAACCACAAAGCACTTGATCTGCTGTTGATGTCTGAGGAATCACTAATCCTAACTAATTACCTCTTAAATTTTGAGAGCGTAGCTTATATAATCTATATTAACATGAAAAGTTTATGAATTAAGGTGTGATGATGCCGCATAGAAACTGTAGTAATAGCAATTTTGCTTAACCGTGCACTTGAATTGTGACCACGATGAGTGGCCACCAATGTATACGCAAACTAATAATGATGACCAAAATGTTTATGTTACGTTTAATTGAGCTTATATTAACATTTGCGTTATTAAATCTGTATTGAAAACTTCATAGGCCTTAAGTTAGCATGAGCTGCAGCTTAGCTGCCTGTCTCTCATATTAAATGCATTTTTCTATTTTTCAGTGTGCTGACTCACTGGGGGCCATGACCCCGCTCATTCTTTTTCTTTGAACTTGGACGATGAATGTAACCATGTAGATCTGTTTCTCACCCGCTCCCATCGTCTTTAAAACTAGAATGTTATAAATGAACTGAAACAGTGTAGATTAATGTAATGTACAAGGTCATTCAAACCGAGGAACCGCTGACCAAAAGATGTGCAAAGAATTACAGGGGGATGAAGTCACCGGATGTGCCACCTCTGAAGACGTCAATTATGAAGACCAATCAAAAACTCGTAAACCAATATGGGTGAAGATTAGGATTACTTAATGTACTTTCTGATAGGTTAAAGATAGTGGGGTATAGTAAATGTCCAATAGAATTTTGGGGGAATGTACTACGAAAAAGGCATAAAAACCCATGTCACAGAGAGGTCACGGCGGTGGGTTAGGGAATGCTGTTGATTTTATCCAGAAACTCGGTCACTCTGTTTGGTGACTTGAGATTATTGAAAACCATCCTTGCCCTTAGACTGCCCATTTACACTTTTCCTCCTTATAAGGGAAGTGCCCACTTTTGTCCCTTAGCTGAGTTCTAACTGATGGCGATTTGACTGATGTCTTGAAGACGAAGACTGAACCTGTGCGCGGACCTAAACTTTGGAGGGTAATTATGACAATGCATTTGTAAATTTGTCTGTTTGCTTTTCCTTTCTAGGTACCAACTGCTCACTTTTGACAGAGACCTTAGCTAAATGTTTTCCAAATTGGTGTTCTAAATTGTTTTGCATGAAGCCCCAACATGCTAATGCTAATCAGTGGTTAGGACAGGGGTTCACCTAAACTGACGCAAATAGACAAACGACCAAGACTATGCTTTGTTGAACTGACGCAATATTGACATTCTGTTAAACTTGATCTATGTTCACGCCGTGTTATTTTCTGATGTTTGTGATTCTCGCCTTAATGAAATCTTATCAAAGTTGCCATATCGTGACTATGCTATTATGTTTCTTGGTTTTGAGGTTAAAGCATCTACTCTTAGATTGCAACTAATAGGGAATAAACTCATAAAATTCTACTAAACTGGTGTGGTTATTCATGGCTGCAAGGTCATAGTAGCGTCTTTTGAATTGATTAATGACCTTGACTAAAGTGAAATACATTGTTGTGATAAATATTGATGACATTATTGATGTATTGATTGATATATTGATTAGCTATCTCGTCCTACAGTGTCTCTCAACTGGGTCAAAAGATTCATTGGCCTAAAACGAGTCCTGATGTGAAATAAATTAACATAAAGGGACGCGTTAGCAGTTCCATAAAATTTTAGCCTCTTACCTTCCTCCATACTTCCTAGTCATGTTCTTCCAGGGTCTATAAGAGTTGTTTCTTAGAGGATGTGAAAAGCACCATCATTTCAATCATACTAAAGCTAGGGTGACTACCTAATTAATGCACTGCCTATAGCCCAATCTCTCTTAACATAGTGACCAGAAATCTGGCTAAGGCTCTGACAAACACGCTGGTAATCATCATTTTAACTGTGATTCACCTGAATCTCTATTTTAGGCTGGGGCGCTGAACGAGACATTGCATAGCGCAGGGACAGTTGGGCTTGGTCCGGGCACATGAATTCCTTGGCCCCAGTACATAGATCATAGGAGAATTTGAGGCAGCATTTCACTCATTGAGCTAGGACTTCCTTTTCAGGATTTTTACAAGATGAACTTCGGCTTACAATTCCTAGTCTATTTTAAGGTCATTTCAATCATCTTATGAATCATAGTACATTTTAATGGAGTTTTGCCTGCCCTTTATGCTATGGGAAAGGGCACCTGGCAGGGTTGCCCACTCTCTTCCCTCTTATTTTCCCATTACTATTGAGATGCTTGTGGCCTGGATCAGGGACAATGCTCTGGTTCGCGATATCCAATATTGCACCTTCTCCTAAGATGCGGCCTGTGGCCAAGTCTGACACTGATGGACAATACTTGACATCTCTAGGGAGGTATCAGGCCTAAATGTCAACAAAAAAATTATCAATTTTCCAATCTGAAGGCAAAAGTCAGCAACTAACTAGCAATTTAAGTTGTGTGTTCAGAAAGACAATTTTGAATTATCTAGCGGTGCATGTCTCTGATGACCTGGAGTTGTGCTGGAAGCTTAACATGATACTGCTGCTACACAGATCACAAAGAGGTACACAAAGGTAGACTACACCACCCACTGCTATTTGTTCGAAATTAGCGCGCTACCCGGAATTTTGTATACCATAAAGACTTGCACTTACAAGATCAGCAAAGACTTCAAAACTGTTCGCAGCAGCTCTTGCAGTTTGTAGTGGGCTGGCAAACTGCCACAGATTGCATTTGCTAAATGTCTTCAGATTATGAGGAGAAGGTATGACATGCATCCACCTCCATTAGTGGGCAACCCAACTGTCTGTGGTGAATGACTGGCTTTTGGAGAATCTGTTTAACTGCTTCATCCTGCTCGGATTTCTTTATCGCCGCCTAGTACTTAGCTTACTTCCTCCTTCACAAAAGTGGCCATAAACTGCTGGCATAATCCTGGGCTGACAAATGTATGCAAGAAACACAGATTTCAGAGGAGTGGTTAGCTCATTCATCAGGTCCGGTTGGCTTCTGTTTCATGGGGCCTCCTTGGAATCTCAAATCAGGGTGATTCGTGGTTAATGGCTCACAAGAAATCCCTTTGAGCATTCGAATTTGGAACTTGACATTAAAAAATCCAAGTTCTATAAATACTACAACTGAGGAACCCCTTGGAAGTCTACAGAGTGATGATGACTGCTTCCCTAGAAACTGGTGCACCAGAGGCCAAGGTAGTAAGTGGCTAACTGAATGGGAGAGGAAGCCATGAAAATTCATTCCCTAATGTCAAATGGGCTCAAATCCACTTGCTGACTTGCATTCTCGCTGGTAATAGGAATAAAGGCAAATGAAGATAGCTCTATGAAAACCTGCAACACCTTATCCAATTTAAACACTTCCATAAATACACCCTGCAGTGGCTCTAGAGGATGGGCAAGATTCAGTCCACCAACTACTTTCAATCCCACATAATGTTAGGGGATTTCTTTTCTAGGGTTACCAGCTGTGGAGTGATCCAAGCAAACGGACAGGGTATTATATGAACAAACCTGCCAACACAGATGGTGCCACCGGGCCACACAATATCAGCTTCCTTTCCACTGTCATCTGGTAAGAAGTTGATATCACATTGTGGATCAAAAGGTGGGTTGGAAACCCCTGAATGGAGTGGGTCTCCAAATAGTGTTTGGAGCCTATGAAAAGCAGATGTCCACCTAAGGAGTGGCTTCTTGGGAGTCATGGAGGATTTGGGAGGACCACATAGTTCAAGGCGTCTAGTGAGGTTACCGTTCTTCCTCACCAAATGAGACACTTCTGGTCCACCCTCATCTCCCTGACCCCTAACCACCACCATAAATGAGTGTCTCTGGGGAATGGATAGGTGCATCCAAGTCATAAAATCAGTTTATGTGGCAAATGGCTGTCCTCAAACATGGGAAGATCTGGGGTCCACAGAAAGACTATATCCATATGTTCATGACCCGCTGAGCTGCGCTAGTACTAGAATCAAAGTATAGTCCACTGAACTAGAACAGATATTGCCTGCTGAGGTCTTGCTAAGATGGTTACTTACGTATAGATTCTTTTTTTATAAGCTGCTAAAAACTCAGCAAAGGATGTTGATAAAAAAAGAATGTTTATTTTCTGTTGCTGTGTTTTTTTTATACAAAAGTTTCATAAAGCCTTCAGTGCCTCTACATAACGCCTGAGTGGTCCGAGTAGAACACGTCAATGAAAATGAACTTGCTCTGAATCTATTCACATAACAGTAATATTATGTGTTCGTGTTTGTATTCTTCTTGTAAGTCTGAGCCTGCATTCTATATTCAACGCTGCTTACATTTTCACATGGTGTTTATTTAGAAGCATCTTACAGCATCCTACTCATGGGCATACATTCTCAGCGAGCAGCTCTTTTCAGTAGATAAAGATTCTTATGTACAAGGAATATCCAGTTAGCAAACAAAACAGTAACATGCATAAAACCATGTAATAACATGAAAGCAAGCCCTGGTCTGTTTTCACGTGCGCATATGTTGTAGAAAAGATACCGGAAACGGGGTCTGATGGAAATCACCCTTAAATTTTCAGGCAAATTAAAACCATAATAAGGTGTGAACCCAAATCTGTGCCAGTACACGCACAACAGCTGTTTACAGAAGATTCATGCTGGGAGGCAAGGAGAAAGGGGTAGGCTTTCTCTGGAGTTTAACCAGCAGTGCAATTCATAATTAGAACTTACAAGATAATTATATGTTATTCTTGGAAACCAGATCTGCTTCACTTTTCCAATTGTCCTTAGGCCGTTTTTAACTAAATGAAGTTCGCTAAGCCCAATCTCTCTCGAAACTTAAAACTGTGCAGTCGTTGTTATGTCTCTCAGTCGAACAATTCTTGTGGATCCTTAGAGCCAACATGCTAGCACTTCATTACAAACTAGGCACAGAAATCACGGGTGTTTTTTGTCATGAATAGCTCCTTATTTCCATGCTTTCACCTCATATTTCCAGCTTTATGAATTATTGTGACTTATCTTCAAATGTTTAAGTCCTAGTTCATGTACATTTTATTCTATATTTTACAAGATATAGGAAGCATACACGAAGAAACACAAATGGTTTGTGAGCGACAATTTCAACATGCTCAGTAATGGCAGTCACACCAATGAAGCAATTAAATGATTTCTCTAAACAGCAATACTCAAAATAAAAACACGTGAACTGGCTTTCATTTATCCTTTTAAAGCCTTGGTTGACCCCAGCCTACTCCTAGATTCAACCCAAATAAAACAGAAAAGACAGCAGTACAGCTACGGAAACGCAGAGAGGACAGAATGGAAGAGGATGACATAGTAATCTTCAAAGGTTTGCCACACCAAACTAGATTTAAGCTGCCCGATTACTCAAATATTTTAACCAATCTTAGGTTGGCATGCCAATTTCCACTTTAAGGTCGCTATTTGAACAAAGGCAAGCCCTTTAAAACTAATACTTTTAGGCCCTGAGACATTCCTCTGACTAGATATGCCCAAAGAGGACACTCATTAACAAAACAAAAGCAAGCATTAGCAAAGCCAATAGACCTTGCATAGGTGCACCCTATTGGCTTTGAAAATGCTAGCTTGTCTTTTGCTAATGACTGTTGTTTTAATGAATATTGAGTCGGAGGAATGAAAGCATTCATAGATTTCACCTACGTGAGATCTACTGGCTTTGTCAATCTTTTTTTTTTAAATAACATGTTGAACAGCAGTGCAGGCTGCTGTACAACATGGCTTAAATTTAACCACAAAAAAGGCACTACAACGTGGCCAGCGCGGACCTCATCATAGCATTTAATTTTTCTTTAAGCCATGTTGCACCTCAGCAAGCTATACTTGGTCCATGCTCCAGACAGAGACAAACAAAGCCTTTGGAGGAAGCCAAGGCGAGGAAGAGGCACAGAAGCAAGATAACAAGAGAGATGTTGAAGCCAACCAATGATAAGTAATGGTAAGTAAGCGGCGGGCTCTAAGCCCATAGTAAGTTTTTAAAAAATAAAAAATACATTTCCTCACAATATATTTCGCAGACAGAGCATGCTCACTGTTCAGGCAAAAGCCAAAAAGGTCAATAAGGTTTAGCAACTGGAGGTAGAAATCACGTTCTTCTGTACAGGGAGCAAGAAAAAACATCTAACCCAGATCAAACGCTTGCAGGCTTACGTAACCAGTGATACTTTGCCTTACTTTTATGCAAATTAAACATCTCTCTCAAAGTAACAAAAGGACCAAAAGAGTGACAGAAAGAAAATGTGCCCCACCAGAGGTTCATAACATTGTGCTACCAATAAGTTCATATTTCTATTCTTCTATAATATTTGCAATATAATGTAATTTTTCCGACCTTGGTGGTAATGTAATTACTCATAAAATTTCGGTCCACACTGTCTACTCTTTCCAATTAATGCTAGTGCAGGCTCAAACCCTTTTAATACACAGGCCGTCACTCACCCTGCCAACATAACCTAATATGTGTATAAATGAACTTGTCACACTAAACATTTTCAAAATGTATACCTAAAGTACCATTTACTCTTCATGGTAAAAGTGCTACAGATACACAGTGTTTCCAAATCCAGCCTCTTCTCTTTGGCATTTTATTACTTCTTTGCTTCTTCTATTTCTTCCTTTCATTAGCTAAAATCTAGACCTTCCTCCTTTCTAATTCTTAGATTCATAAAGGTCACATTTTAAACGCCTGCATCTATCTATAGTTTATATATAAAGCATTACAGATCAAAGTCTGACTAAAGTACAAGGATGTGAAAGCTCAAACATTGTTCAAACGCTCTAACATCTGTGCAAAAGACATCTTGGCAAGCAAGGCAATATCATGTTTCACTCACTAATTTTGAAGTCTTTGCAAGATTACCTTATAAAAAGTCTTGGTTTATTCTTCCAGAAGAGGTAACTAGCCAGGTGGAACAAATCTCCCCCTAAATAGGCACTCAACGATTCTGGTATTGTGGCACTTGTGGGTATGGGGCGTCGTATTTTATACCACATGAGCCAATAGAATAGGGTCCAGTTTGTGCGCCTCAGTCTGAATTTTATTGGACCATAGGCCATCTGAGCTTTCTGAGTATTAATAGCTGCCTTTACATCCACCCATGAGTCGACTGATGAGGAGGTCATGATCCATGATTGTTGACACCTAGGCAAAATTTACAGACACTCCCATACAACATATTCTTTATTTGTGGAATATTAGTATATGTCTACATTGATTCTCAGCTTTTATGTAACATGAATGTGTGGGGCAGACAAAGGCTACAATAACATCCTCTACTACACCTAAGCTGACACTCAAGTCAACCAGAAAATGACGTCAACCAAAAAAATAATATCCAGTCCAACAAACCTTTCATCCTGCCATTGAATTATGGATGGAAAGGAGCTTCCTGGACCATACTTATCCAACACTGTACTTTTACTCAGGGACAAAAACTCTACTCTAAAAAAAAACTCTATTAAAAAAAAAAAAAAAAAAAAAGGAATGTTGGTTAATCCGTACATCATCCTACATCCTGAAGTCCTACATCCCTCAGCATCAAAGCATAAATCCTTGGAGGTTTCTTCTGCTCAAAATTTACCCTCATCGTACAGCTGGATTGCAATAAGGCTTGAGGGAACAAGCTGAAGCCATTCAAAGTCACTCTTCCAGAAGTTACAAAAAATATCAAATGTAACATCTCTAAATGGTACAGATTACCATGCAAGAATGATCTATTTCATCAAAAAATGAAAATCCATGCTGCCACCTTTCTGGTAAAGGCCTACAGCCCACTGTGATACTCCGATCCAGATTCCTAAAGTGAACTGCCCTCTTGGTGGCGTTTAATATTAATTAGTGTCTGAGATAACCAGTGACTGGGGGGATATTGCAGAGCACTAGAATCTATAGCAGAAACGCTGCAAAAACATTAAGTGTCCTTTTCCAGACTGACAGATCCAAACATAAAGTATGACTAAATGCAAAGACTCGTAAAACAGGAGGTCAGGATAAGGGAAGAGGAAGCTCTGTAGAGAAAAATGAAGGCTTTGAAGAGCAGTGCCAGTTATCAAGTGAGCCTGAACAATGTTTTAAATGCGCTAGCTTCTCCGTTTGTTCTAACTGTTCTAAACGAGTTACACTTTTTGCTGAACAAAGAGCTACAGGAGGGCATATTCTGTTCAGAAACAAAATTTACACTCATAAAATCGCTAATCCAAATAACTCTTGATGGTAATCGATGGAGCGAAAAATGCAAGCAAAAAGCACTTACACATAAAGGCAAGCTAAAAGCAGGCAGAATGGGATCATTCTGTAAGTACCGGTGCAAGGGAACTGGGCGGTGCCCTTATGGTTTAATACGCTTTGCTAGAACCCAATTTGCCTCTTAATGAGCTCTGTTCCTCATTGGAGGCAAATAATTCCCAGGCACTTTCTTCCATAAAGGAGCAAAGAGGTTTTTTTTTTTTTTTTATCTAGGTCAACAGTCGTCTTCGAACCTGGGAGAAACTAGGCTTTGGAAAATATATATCTACATGGGACAATATATATCTACATGGGACGCTGCCACAGACCATCTCCCTCATGGGCCATACTAATGTGTGTTCTCAACACCATTCAAATGTGTGTGATGGGGCGGAGAGGGGTTGGGGATGGAGTCTCAAAGAATATAAAGCTTCAGCAACACAATGCTCTTCTTCAGTGGCCGCAGCACTCACGCCAGCTGGAAGGGTATAGTGAGCCAGAATAGTGTGCCTCACGATCCCCGGGTGCAGCAGCAGGGGAAATTGCAAGCCACACTTCTTTTCACCCAGCCAATCCCGATCTTTGCTCAGCATTTTCAGGAGAAGTGTCACAAGAATAAACCTGTCCCACCAGCTGCACAGACAGACCCTTCCCATAGGGGGACAGGGTTTAATATCTTTACCCACACCATCTTCAAAACCAGTGGCACATGACCAGCCTCCAGCTTATCTTGTAGACAAGCTTGCCATCTCTGGTGGTCCTCTGCACACCCGTAGCCTGGACACCACCAGACTGCAGACTAAATGTGCAAAAACAGAAAAAAGAAGACAGCAGGCCTTTTCCATTTATGCACCCGGGATCTGGAATATCTTCCTAACGCACCTCTTCAAGGAACACTACATCACAATGCATTAACAATTCACGAAGCAACCAGCTCTTATCACTTATGCTCGTCTTAGACCCTGGCCTTCAATCTGCTGCCTTTTGACTAGATTTGTGCTATAGAAATACCATGTACAGTCTGAAACTCCATTTCATACTAGTCACAGCATTTTATATGTAACAGTCACCATTACAAATAAAATGCACATTACAGTCATACCATGAAACTATTTCATCGGTTTATCAACATAAAAACATTCTTAAAGTGAAATACAATCTGTTGTTATTTCACATAGGTGACGCTAGTATATTATAGAGGCAAATTATTGACTCTGCCACCTTTTCTCCTACCAAGTGAGAGCTAGTTAAGCTCCTCTAATGTGAGCTATATCCCCACAATTTGGTAACAGAGTTAATATTCACATCTTCTGGAGAGCAAAACATAGCAATGCCTTTTATGTTTGACTTGACCGTGTCGCTGACACCAAACATCATCTGATCAAAAGAAAAAAAGAGCTTTCAGAAGTACTACACAGAAAGCGCATTTGGCTCCACCCATATGTTGGTGCATGTGAATACAGCATTTGATTGAGCACAAGATGCACATTTTTGTGCTTGTGTTGCACTCATATTGGTCACTGAGTGCAGGGTGATGGAGTCTGAACGTGCAGGTTGAGGGTTGGGGCCTGTGTGCATGCTGGCTGAACACTGAAGTCTGTTCGAGTGCTGGGCAAGCAGTAGGGCCTGTGCGAGTGCTGGGCAAGCAGTAGGGCCTGTGCGAGTGCTGGGCAAACAGTAGGGCCTGGGCGAGTGCTGGGCAAACAGTAGGGCCTGGGCGAGTGCTGGCGAGCGGTGGGGGTCTGTCCGAGTGCCAGGCCAGCAGCGGGCGTGTCTGAGTGCCGGCCAGCAGTGGCGCCTGCTCAGATCAGGGGTATTAATACTTTGGTCAATGCCTATCAAGACAGAGTTCATGCCAATAAATAACGAGATTACAGGACTTTCTGGACAGCTTGGGACAAAAAAGGTTTAATGATTTTGTATCCAAACTGCACAAATTACATGCAATAGCTGATCAACTTCAACCACCAGTAAAAAAGACAGAGGATCCACATATTGGCAGACTTTAACTGAGCATCACCTGGAAGTAGACAGTTCAGTACAATTTACCCCGAGGAGATGGGGACTGATGGAATAAGACTGCTGGATTACCAACACTTTATACGCAAGTGTGTTAATGGAACGATTGTCGGAACTACAATACACTAGGCTGGCAGTCTGCAATACTGTAGTACATTGTGCAATGACATAACGACTCTGAAAGTAGAGTGATTTACGGCTTAATTCTTTTTAAGTTTAAATACCTAAAAAAAAAAAAATTCTACTGTAATCATTCCACACGCATCACCGAAATGGCAACTGGCGAAGTTATGGATAGAGCACACCATGGGGAGAAAGTAGATGACAATACTTCTAAGTGTTCCAATTAGAGTCGGAGTATGAAGGTTGTGGGATGCGGTTTGTCCTCCACTGCGGCGGTGGGTGAGGTACCCAAGGTTGACACTGGTGACTCCATGTACGCAATTTTTGTTGCACATAAGTGTAAGAATAGAAGCAGTAGCACAAGTTAATGCAAACTAGGTTTTTCAAAACCTTAGTGTCACAGACCCCTTTAAAATTTTCGATATGCAACTGTGCATATCACTGCCATTAACAGAAAGATTGCCGTAGCTTCCCTTACTGATGCAACAATGATCATCATTCACTTTACACACGATGAACAGGTAAAAGGCGTGGTGCTGATCGGACACTGACAATGCTGAACACCGTGTGCTTGCTATAGTGAGCAGATAAACAACTTATATCCTCCAAGGCAGGATAATGTTCAAGCACATCCCACGTTCACTATTCCTTTTCTCAGACCTACGCATGCCTTTTCATACAGAAAACAGGTTTATTGAAGAGGTATGCACAGATTTGGTGCAACCTTTGGAAAGCTATAAGGAAACATTAAAAACTGGGAAACTGCAAAGTTTACCCCTTGACATCCCAAATTACAAAATGTAATTCTGTGAAAATAAGTCTGCATACACTTTGCTTTTAGGTAGGTTCGATCAGTGCGAGCATTAACTTTCGGTGTACAGAAAAAAATGAAACCAGAAAAGTTTACAAAGAAACCTACTTTAAGGTACACTGACTAGTTGGCCAAAGCTATTCTGAACTGGGGCCCAAAGTACAAACGACATAGTTTTGAAGGCGTAAATGTGAAGAAATATAAAATATTCACCAGCTATTCACAGAGTATCCAGTGCCCCACGAAAGAAAGAAGCAGTTTCGAAGAATACATTTTGTTCACAAGAGGTGTCCAGATACCAGAAAAGAATGGTTCCTTCGGTAGAAAAAGTGGCGGGCTTTGTGTTCAGCATGGTCATCCGAACACGTGCCCGTGACTGTGAAGGGAGCCATGTTGGGGCCAGGCAACCAAATGGTGTTCGTTTTCAACACCGAATGATAATGCCTCGTGTAATTGCAGCCCTCTTGTAAACAATAACGCCAACGAGAACGTAGCCATGTGAACCACACGGCCAGGGCTCACGAACATATAATTAGGAGGCAGGAGGTTCGGATGTCAGTGTTGAGTTGCGGCAAAAAGAAAGACACAGAAAACACAAGTTGAACTATAACCACAATAGTCGTTTTCTGTAGCTCATCAAGTGCATGCATGAGTTCAGTACTGATTCGGTGGGGAGCTTCGAGGACGGAATTCCGTTTTACAACGAAGAAAGGGTATCACAGACTAAAAATGTACTGAAAAGACAAAAACAACTACCATGTTGTTTTCAGTGTAAGTGTGTGTCATTTCAGAAATTCACTTCGCGATATGGTCGCTATGTCTAGCTACACCTTCGCAGGAACCATGATGACCTCACAAGTTAGAGAGCCTTTCCTCAGGTAGTTTTTATCTCAGGCAATTTTTAACAACGGTCTGTACCCACATATTTATCCTGCAAGAAGTCATGTCTTGCCTGGTATAGTGAGTTCTAGTTACAACAAGTAAGTACACAAGTTGCACTGACTTCTGAGGAGCCAAAGGTTGTGGCACAAACCCGGTTTTCAAACTACTTATCAATGCTTTGACCTAGTGGTTCTTAAGTCGTGGTCCAGGGACCCCTGGGGGTCCGCGATTGCTTAAACAATAAAATAACAAAGATTATATTAAGAAGCCAAATGCAAAATTGAAAATTAAGACGAGCTGTAAATGTGAAGGAATTTGAAACTGGGGGGTAAAAAACAAGTTGGTATCATCAGATTGGTTGGTGGGAGCAATGTAAGTGCATCAAACAGAATACACTATAGAAGCCCCAACTTTCCCATTAAAATAAAAAAATGTGATGTTAAAAAAAATCGGTCTGTGAATTAAACAAACTATTTCATTTGTGTCTTTGTTTGATGTATGCGTTTTTTTATGCCTACTGTATATTGTTTTGCTATTTAAATCATCGAAAATTCTTTTACCATCTGCTTTTCTTCCACTGCTCACCTTCAGGGAACTACTTTTTTCATTAGACACTTCACTGAGAGGGCATGTGTTTTCTTGCTTTTTAGGGTCGAGGGCAAAGCGCTCTGTCTCTGCTGTAATCTCTCTTTGGGCTTGTAACCACGCCCACCGCACGCTCATGAGTTTGGTTGGTTTGTGGGCTTGCTTTCATTAGTGGAAGGCATGCATACGTCATGCCTTTTCTGGCGTTTAGTCCACCTCGAGCGCACCGGCCAACTACTAAAAACATACAAGGCACTGTGTTTCCCATATGGTTTCTGGACTACTGTTTTCTATTTATTTTCTACGCAGCGCGATCTCGCTGGGCAGTAGTCGAGCGCTTTACATCACTTCGACCCTGTTACATGGATAATATGTTTGGGAGCAAACTTCTGTTTTACTTATTATTTTCAATTTATGTGGCAAGAAATATCCAGTTCTGAATTTAAAACGCAAATAGCTCTTACTCGAGCAAACGCGAGACCTATTGCATTCCAAATGCTTGTTCTCATTTGCTGCGTACACTCCCTTTCAAATTCAGGCTTCCCCTTCACCTATTCTTCTGTTGCTACCCTGTCCCTTCTCGATGTTCAAATACATGTATTAATTTAAGATTACTTTTTTTTGGAGGGTCCAGCATCTGCCATTTGCTTCCAAATAGCTCTGCATTCTAATAAGGTTTTGTCAGCCTTCCGTTTCCCTCTTGCCACTGCCTGCAGCTTAACCCACCTTCTCCTCGCCTGCATATTTTGGAGGGCCCAGCAGTTGCCACTTGGTACAGGGATGGTGCGTTGGCTGAAAATTACTTTCACACTTTTAATTTTTTTTTTATTTACCTATCTAAGTAACCTATCTAAGTAGTGTATGCCATCGTAGTTTTTTTTTTTTTTTTTTATTGGTGCCCGCGTCATTCCATAGGTGTGCACATGCTTGGTGACGTATATGTGTGTGTGCATACCTTATAACGCACACATGGACATACAGAATGAGAAGGCCAGTAACTGCTGGCACGTCACTGTACCTTTGTTTTGTTGCTAATGCTGTACACCATCTGGAAAAACTATTTTGATTAAAAACATTGACAAAGAAAATAGAACAACAAGGCGAAACCTATTGGATTTGCAAACGCTTGTTTAAACAAATAACTCAGGATCTACTTGGGCCGGGGGCATCCACAACTATCTCTCTTTTTTGGGAAGTTCAATGAAGCAGAAATATTTCTTGCCTGACTGGAGTCCTCCCTCCTTTCTAGCTCCCAACAGCTGTTCCAGGACTTAGCAATACATGTAATTGGAAAAGGCACTTCCTGGGGTAACATTTCTGTGTGCAGATTGAAAAGCACTATTTAAAGGAATCTATATACTTTAAGCGTATACCTTTTGAACTGTACAGGAAAGTTCGGCCCTCAAAGTGCCCTGTTACATCAGAAAACATATAAGATACCAGAGGGCTTGGGACTAGATTTTTAATCAAGTGTTTATGTAGGTGCAAACAGCTGGTGGTATTGTTAATGTGATTCTTTTTTGGGTTAATGCAGTCTAAGACCAAAAATGCTACTGACTTACGTAGCTAAAATATTATGTTACTGAGATGCCCTCTAAAGTGGTGAATGTTTCCAACAACATAAAATAGCATTTCTATTTCTAGATCATGGATAATTTAAACAAGCTGCAACATGTTCTTAAAGCTCCACACGAAGAAGTAATACTGTGAAATTGTACGGATGAAACTAAGGGTATACTTTAACAGAACTGGATCTGCTGAATTTCTGTATTTCGGATGCAGTGGCATGCTCTAAAATGTCAGGAAGCAGTTTGGCAATAAAGTTCATGATGGAGTTGTTCGGTTGCTGCCAAGAATAAGGAAACAACCAGTTAATCAGTGATCATTGAGTGGGCGCTCATCTACATTTCAAAATATTACAAAATGTTCTGCGGGTATTTTTTTTTTGTCCTCAACAATGCAAGGTACAAGAGGTAATAGCCAAAACACCAGTCACAGCCTGAACCTCGGGGGGACAAAACCTCTTCAACCAAGACCTCATTCAGCAATTATGGAGACACTGTGGGCGGATAACCGTCCCAATCTCCCTCTATTGCCGAGCCTTGTCTATAATCATTGGACTTCCGAATTCGCCCTTGGAATTCCAAACCAGCCCGGTTTAAAACTAAATTTCCCCAGCACTCAACTTACAGATTCAATCAAACCAAGGGTATGCAAGGAAAGGCTTCAACATTTTCACCCACTTTTCTGACGCTTTTACACAATCTAATCTAGCTATGGTCCTCCCTGAATTAACCCATTTCCTAACAGTCGGAGAAGAACTAGATAGCCATTTTAGACATATTTCTCTACGAGAAATTACTATCAGAACCAAAAGTAATTGAGCTTGCCGCCTATTTGGCACTTGTCCCTGCCCCCCTCCCTTCTTGTATGCCAAAAATAATCAATGCCAGACTTACCTCAACGTCTATTCCTAATACCCTCCTCAATACCTTACCCACTTCTTGCGAAAAGGCCTGGATACACGGACACTGCCAGAACATTAGGACAGTGTCTGCATTCTCCAAATTGCACCTTGGACAGGATCTACTCCTCGTCCTCTGTCCTCACATTTTTGCCAATTTTTCTGGAGACCAGTATGCCCTGTGGGTAGTAAGGAGATGATTCCTCCTAAAAGGGGTGGATTTCACTGTAGAACAAAGCATAGACCATGATACTTGCCACAGGAGGGAGGCATTAAGTGAAGGCAGGTCCGCTCTCCGAAACCTTCTCTGGTAACTCGGACGGCCCATCCTCAGGCTGTACCAGGGCCCAGTACCATTTAGATACCTCCTTCTTCGTTTGTTTCACAACCAGTAGTTCTCCATCTCATCCTGTACTGATACCCACTTTAGGTTTACCCCAAAACCAGCTGGCTATTTGAAGATATTTAAATCTTGAGAGGGAACTGTTGGTAAGCCTGGCAAGAGCGTCCCATGAAAACAAAATTTCTTCTTTGAGCAATGAGACCCCCAACTTAAAATACCTGCGTTCAATAGCGGAACAGCCAGCATATCTTGGAGACACAACGGAGTGCCAAATGGGGGCCAAAGCACTGCGATATGATATACCAAGGACCTTCCTAATGCGGGACAATACCTCACATGCCGCCTCAAAGACTCTAAAACAGATCTTTCTGAAGTATTTGGGATGGTCGAATTTGAATAGAAAGTGGCTACCCTTTTCTTTCAAATCTGCAGTAAGCGCTTGATAGCACAGAGGAAAAAGTTGCTAATCCTTAGCCAATAATGTTCTAATATTTTTTAGTTGGAAGGCCTAACAGTAAAATTGAAAATCTGGCAGTGCAATACCTCCATGCACTTTCTTTTTGCAAAGCTTCTTCCATGAAATCCTCACACTCATTAGACCAAATAAAGCTAGTCAATATCCCCTGTAATCTTTGAAACCACTCTGCTCTAAACGGTGGGGTAGTGAGTTAAAAATAAAAGTAAACTTGGGAAGGATTGTCATTTTAATCAGGTTGGTTCTATCTAAGATTGATAATGAGAGATATGATCATGACTGCAGAAGTTTCCTAGTTTCTACCATAAGTCTATTAAAAGTAACCAGGGCAATATTTTACAAATCTTTGACCACCCGTATATCCAGATATCGAATTTCTCTACAGGGCTATCAGAGGCATTTAACGTCATCAACTCTGCCTTTTCTGGGTTCACTAGGTCACCTGAGACTTTCCCAAAATCCTTCAAAATGTCCATGATTATCGGAAAAGATTTTTGAAAGTCATATGTGTATTTCAAGAGGTTATGGGCATAAAGCACCTCTTTTTTAATCCACTGGTGATATTGGAAGGGGAGGATCCTCTGATCTTTCCTGATCCATCTGGCCAAGGGTTAAGTGTATAAGTTGAACAACAGAGGAGGGAGAGGACACCCTTGACGTGTGCCTCTTCTGATCCTGAACTGTGATGAAAGATTCCCATTCACCTACACCATTGTGACTGGTGTCTTATAGATGGTCTTAACTGCTTCAAGAAAATTATCACCTAGGCCATTACATGCCGTTACTGCATATAAAAATGGCCAAGTCACTCCGTCATAGGCCTTTGCGGTGTTGACAGTCATGATGGTTAATGGGTGGTTGGAGTGAGTTGCCATCACAAGATCATGAGTCAAAAGTCGTGGAGGTGCCTATTTGTCATTAAGCCCTTCTGAGTCTCATGAATCAACCCTCCCATAACACTCTCTAATCTCTTTGCTAATATACTCATAAAGATGTTATAATCGATATTAAGTAAAGAGATTGGCCTATATGACTCAGTTTTTTGGGTCCTTATTCGGCTTTAGAATGATGGTGATAACGGCGTCATTCAAAGAGACAGGGGCATATTCACAAATATAGCATTCATTAAATTGCATAAGACTGGGGATAGCTTGTCATTCAAAACCTGTACCGCTCGTTTGGAAAACCATTTAAGTCTGGGGCCTTCTCCTTTTTCAGTCCACCTAGCATCTTGTGAACCTCCACATCACTTATCTGCCGGTTAAGAAGTTGTTGAGAATCTGAATTTGGTGTTGGAATAGCATCCTCCTTAAACCAATCGTTTATGAGGGAATCCGAAATTGTAGCCTCCTCAGCATATAAATTCTGATAAAAATTACAAAATCCCTCTTGTTGTCGGAGTCTTCTAGGCAACGTTCATTGGTTTCTTTAACCACTATCTTACTAATTATGTACCTAACATTTTCTGTCCTGATCTTCCACACCAGTAATTTCCCATATCCCTCACCGTATTCATAATAGACTAACTTACTGGCTTCCCACCTCTTCCGGATAAACCCTTCCAGGAATTCTGATAGGGAACCCTTGCATTTCATATTTTGTAACACTACTGTATGCCTACACCACACAACTCCAATGCAAGAAGGAACAAACTATGGAAATACAAACTGAGTGGAACATCACAAAAAGTTTTGGCACCCAAATATGGGAAAAATACAGGATGCAACCGAAATGTTTATTTGCTGTTTTAGTTTAATATACAAAATAAAACCGGTTTGCCTCATGAGTTAAAAGCTTTCATTCATTTATCTAATATCAGTAAATATGGTCACAGCCAACATGTATTTTGCGTCTCTCAAACAGCAGACTCCGAAAGGTGTCCGAGTCTTGGTTTTCTCCTTAACTTCACCTGGCATTTATTTCTATGGAATTGCTTTCACTGAACCTTCACTTTGCCTGCATTTAGAGATACACCTTAACCTTGCCAAAGGTACGAAGAAGCAGCTTGTTAAATAAAGTATAAATCGGTAACAGTTAAAAAAAAAAAAAAAAAAAAACACAAAATTATTAGCAATTAATTTATATCAATGTGTATTCGTTCAATTTTGGGCTAGGGAATTACTGTTCATGTGTAATTATATTTAATTTAAAATGAATAACTTAATGTTAGTAATATAATAACATGGACATATCAAAAGTATTTTTTTAACTCAATTGGTTTTGGGGTAGAATAGAGTTTATAGTTATTTTAATTTAATGTAGTGTTAGGATACTAATGAATGCAATAAACGGTCTCAATTCAAATGTTTAAAACAAATCAAATACAGTGTTAACTGAATTAGGGTTACAATATGAATATTCATTTTAAAGGTGATGCAATAGATTCAACAACAGGATTAGGGATAGAACCAGTATTAACATTGAATACTAGAATTCATATGTCAGGTTAATGTAATGTATGGTGTTAAAATAAGCACATTTATTTTCAATAAATAAACAGTTTAATATAACTGAAGTGGCATGTGTTGGATAATTAAATTAAATTAAGATTAAGGACACATCATTGATGTATGTTACGGTTTAGGTAAAGGGAATGAAGTGCGGGTGGGACAAAGGAAGGAGGGTAAATTCAAAGTGATTTCCGTGTTCAAGGTGAGGAAGTGAAAGCAAACCACCCTCTGCAAAACATTCACCTCGATCAGGTATACCTTCCTTTCATAAAACCTTCCTTTTCTGAAACACTTGAATGCATGTGATCTGGAAGGGAACAACTTGGTTCTACTGCTCTTCACAATGCCACAAGCCGAGCCGTAGTCCAGGAGGATGTATATCTCTGCACAAAACAAGGTTTAATCCTGTTCTCAATTCTATTCATTATTATACAATAACATGAGCAGGAATGCAAAGATATCTAGGGCTGGGCCCTAGTGGAGAAAAGGAGCCTGCAATTCAGTATATGCACAGGAAGTATTCTGGAAACACAACTGTCTAAAGATGAAGTGGCATGCGACATTCCAAAGATGTGGTGCCACTGAATTCCCCCTTCAGATTACTCAGAAGTCCTTCAAACACAGGAACTTGCATGTGATTAGACTGGAAGTCTCCTGAAGCACACCTGTGTACAGGAATTTACTTACATGTTTAATCAAGGATGTAACATGCTGAAAATGGCTAAACTTTATCGCCAATAGGGAGAGAGGCACTGGATAAAATGTTTTTGTTCCAATCTTTACTATGTGTCCTGCAAGAACACTGTATGTGGCAAAGCCAATAGAATTTGAGGAAATTATTGTGATAGTAGGGGAGAGCACAAGTATTTTGAGAAGCCAAAACCTTGAGGATCACATCAGAAGCTAACTTTGTAGGTATGCGCGGGAGGGGGCTTAGGGGGGCCCATATACTAATAAATGACACTACACTTTTGAATAAGCAGCAACAAACAACCGCTCGATACAATGCACTGTCAAAAGAGGACACCATAAAATAGTCCTAGATGAAAGAAAAATCCATGCTACCTTGCATGACAAATATATCCTAAGCAAATGAAGGAAGTGACACTAAGATAAGATGGAATGGCAAAACTGTTAGAGGCTGGTTTGCAGAACCAAAGAAACAAACCGTTTTTTCCCATTCCAATATATGTATTGTATGTGCTTTTTAACTTTATAATATCTTTCAATGCAACAATCAGATGTATTTTCATTACATCACTAAACATTTCACCTTCTTGATAAATATTTCTCATTTAAAGTTATGTTGCAATGCCTTTAATAATTACAACATACAGATACAATTTCCTTACAGGCACCAGATAATAAAAAGATAATGCTACCTGTCTTGTAAGCATCTGTTCATAGTGGCTAGTGCTGTAGATGTATATGCTTAGAATACTACGCATCTAGTGTTGCTCTTGGACGTTTGCAAGTTGTTTTTCTTCAAATAAGTCTTTTAAGTCATGAGTTGTGGTGTGACTCCTCTCGGTGTATACAGCGTATGGGCACTTAATTATCTTACATTGTTTTTTGCACAGGTGAGAGGAAATATGGAGTGTGAACAGAAGGTGTGGTGCAACAGCACAATGTACAATGAAAAGGTGATAACTGGAAGATGATCAGCAAAAACCACACATCTGGGGAAGGCGTGTGCATGTAAATCTACGGCACTACGAATAGATGCATACAGGATGAGTAGCATTTTCGATGTGTGTCATGTGTGGCTGTTGATAGACGTGCTAAGCACAGACTGTACAGCAGTACCTACCAGGCAGCGGCAGCTAGTGCTTAGCTGATGCAGACATCTGGAATAATGTTCTTCACAGGGTTTTGCTAACTAGAGCCTCTTGATGGGTTAAGATGGCCACACAATCACACAATGCTTGGTTCAGGTGTGTGCGCCTGACTAGGTGGCTGTCTTACAGATATCAGTTAGTGGGATGTTCCCTCACAATACCATATTTCCCCCATCTGAAGGGTGGAATGCACTCTGGTGGGCATGTAGAACCCTTTTTGCCTCATGGTAACATGTCTGAATGCATTTGGCAATCCGCCTGGCTCTCCACGCCTCCGAGATATGATGACCTTTGTGAGGCTTTTCAAATGAGACAAAGAGCTGGTCTAACTTACAGAATCGTTTGGTCTTGTCAAAGTATGAGGGAACTTTTCACTAATGTGTGCAGTGCTCTTTCCGCAAGAGACTCAAGAAGCTGGTAGACTGCTGCATTGCTACTAAGTGCCCTGCAGGGTTCTAGTCGGTACTGAAGTGTTTTCTTCAAAACGGAAGGTGAGGTACAATGGACAAGTGGCATCGTCGTGGTGGGGGGATAAGCAGAGATTGGACACTCATGAAGATCTGCCGTGGCAGTGAGGGCAATTCAATTCTAGAATGGCGTGCGTTCCATCACTCGTTGAGCATTCTCAGGTGACAGCAGTTTTGGAATGGTGCAAGGCCCCTAGAACGGTTAGGCCCTTGATGCTTTGCTGTGACGATGGAGATCTTAGGAAGCGTTGGAGGTTGTGCATGTCAGAGCAGAGACAGCATCTGGGGAACCCAATGCCGAAGAGTAGTGAAAGAACACTGAAGGGGCTGGAGGAATAATGTGTGGAAAAACCGTTACCTCTGAGCCCACTCAATGCACATCGGAACCCAATGGTGGAACAAAACATTCTAAAATACAGCTGGTGGCCACGTGAAATATACACAGAGACGAGGGTTCACCCTGCATCTCATCACTTTAAAGACTTCTTCAAAGAAAAACAACTTGCAAATGTCCGAGCCCAACACTAAATGGCAGAAGTATGATACAGCATGTGTATCAACAGGCACACAAGCTAGTAACACCAAGTTTATCATCATGGTCACTTAATTCATAAAACATTCCCAATACTTATCAGCAAAAACTGGGCAGTAAAAAAGATACCCGGATCTAGGAACCCAAAACATTCCAATGTACATATATATCCATGTTGAGGTAATCAGTTACATATCCTTCTCAGGTATGAAATATCACACACACTCCCTCTGCCTCGTCTCGATTTCTTTTGGCAAAGATTTCAAACAAATGTCATTGTCTCAATAAAATAACAAAGGGTACACAGTTGATAACTATTCACCACTATTTCCAGATTCTCTCGCATCAGAAGTAACTCATATTAATGTATGGTATAACAACTGACATATGGGCCAGCAGGATAAAGTAGTAGAGAAAGGAAAAGCCAAATGGAGGGACAACAAAAACATAACAGATAGAAATTCAAAATAAGTGCAGGAAATATAGCTGAATCCTTTCTTTTTAAACATTCTTAAATAATGAGCCCTGAGAGACTTAGATCTTGTACATAACATGAGGTTAAAGGCTTTGTGTACTAATATTCCAAATAAGAAATCGCACAGTGCAATAAAAACCGATTTGCAATTTGTTACTTTTTATTTGGAAAGTATTATAATGGATTTGGTGGAAGTGGTCTCAATTTAGGCACCGACTACTACAGAATGGATTGGTATTTTGACAATCAACCCATGCACTAATAGGTTGCCTTCACAAAATACCAAATCCTAGTAGGCTGCAATACGACCTACGTCATTAATATATCACTTCTATTGTCTAGTCACAGGCATTTTGGACTGCTGGGATCAGCAGACAATCACGTATGTGATTGCTTTTAAATAAAGCAATCTTTTTTTGGTAAATGTAGCATGTTTTCCTCAAGGAAAACAGGATGTGTTTAAAAAAATAAAAAATAAATAAACTTTAAAATGTTATAACCATATAACTTTTTTTTTTTTTTTTTTTTTTAGGAGTAGGCAATTGGTGCTAAGTGGTCCTAAATGTTCTTGTCCACATTCACAATGACTCTGTGGTAAAACATTATTGTTTTAACGCGTTTCCGGTCTGGCTCAACATTAGGTGATCAACAGAAAAACAGCATTCAGAATTATTACTGGGCTTATGCTCCACCCACTTCTTGGTTTCCTATATCTACATTAACATACATACATAGAGGGGCTGGCGAAAGGTCAGCCCTCTTATGCCGTTGGTCTGTATGAGTATAATTTACATTTTGCTTCCATCCATGACAGTGTACAACTTTTGGGACAAAAGGTTCAGCAAACTTCAGCCACTGCCTCTCTTGTCCTATGAGGGACATAATTTGTCTGATCATGTGCACATCTGCTTAAAAATGAGTGCACTTCAGTAGCAAGGCAGATGAGACCTCCTTTAATTTTTATTTTTTCCATTTATAGGTCCTTTTTCAATTAATTTATTCTCAGATTTTATTTTCAGTTTTAGAGCATACTACAGCTTCCACACAGTGCCAACAGGCTGCTTGCTGCTCATTTCATCTGCGTGATACATTCAGCATGGCCACTGACTCTAAACCAAGCGACGATCATATATAATGGTTTTCTCAATGGTGTATAGTTGTTTCACCATTCCAAGGTGGCTAGCACATCTGTTCTAAATGTGGCAGCCATACTGGAACTTTAAGGCAACAACAAACGATGTAGACTACCACTGCTACTGTGTTTAGTTTTTTTTTTTTGTTACAAAAGCCTATGCCCAACAAGTTTAGCATGTTTTCAATGTTCTATTTTTATTCTTCATATTTATGTTGCATATGTTGTGAAGTTTGTGTTTTATTGTGGTTGGGTAAATGGGTGAGTTAACAAAAGAAAAATAGGTCAATTCAGCCATAAGTGTTATCATCTGCAGCCTCCTCATCAAGGTGAAGAGTCTCAAACTCTGGGTTTGAATGGGCATGTTGGTGTTGTCTTGGTGGAATATCAGTTTCAAAGTCCAGTGGTGGTGATGTTGCTGGAGTGAGCTCAGGCTGGCGGGGCGGTTATGGTTCCAGTGGCGTCATCAGATGCGGCCCCAGAGGTGTTAACACTGTGCTCAATGGAGGGTGTCGGCTGCAAATAGAGACCGAGTGACTCAGCATCAGGTATAGATCCACCAGCAGTAACCTGATTGGAGGCTAGGTAAGATTCAAAGGAGAGCAAGAGGGATCCAGTGTGGCACCAAAAACGGTGTCTAAGGCCTGTTACAGCTCCTATGGTTGTTGTAGTGTCGCCATGGGCCCAGGAAGGGCCCTGGGCGCGGCACAACTCCAAATGTTGGGAGTGGCGAGACAATGGCGACCCATATTTGGATCTGTTGTGCCTTTGACTTTTCCGACCTACCTGAACCCCATGACTTTGATGAATTGGGATGGGAGCGCGTCTGTGCCCTCGACTTCGACTGGGACTGCTTTTACTTCTTGTGGAGGTCGGCGACAGCACGTTCTGCTTTGCGATTGCAAAAGGCCTTGTGAATCATTTTTGGGCAGCACAGACATGACGAAGACCTGTGTTAAGATCTGAGACACCACAGACCGACATCATGGGTGTTGATTACTGATATTCGTCAGTGATTGTCTAAACAAAGTTTAAAACATGTACTCCAAGAACGAGACATGTCTGCACACTGGAATTTTGGAAGAGAAAATTATGTCAGTGACAGAATTCAAGAAGCTCTGGATCCGCATTGGTAGGCACAGTATGAAAGAAAATGACCTCAGTGTGCTGAGATTGTGCAAATATGGTGGCCACCACCCCTAGGGCGGGCCGAATCAGAGACAGAGTCACATGATGCCACCTGCCGACGTGCAAGGGAATTGCTAGCAAAAAGTTTACAGAACCAGTCTGGTGCCTGAGGAAATTCACAAGGTGAAAAATATGCCCTTCGAAGTCTCTGTCAGAAGCAGCACTTTACCCTATCCACAATTCATAAGGTTTGAATGAAAAGCACTCCTACAGCTCAGCATCCAGTCATGAACTTTAGCGTTAAATGATGCTGAGTTTACTCAGTGACAAAGGACTTAAGCTGAACACACGTAAAGCGTTTTTCACTCAGCCTTAAGAAACAAAGTTGTTAAACAATTTTTACAATATTTGGAACATACAAAGGTGCTAAGGCGAATGAAGTGAATTTCAACTTTTATTTTTTGGGAAGCTCATTGATTATTTTGACGAGAATGTTAATGATAAATAGAAAGACAAATGAATACGTTATTTCGATTAGATTTGTAGCTGGTATTGTGCGACCACTCCTGAGCTGTATGTTAAATATTCTTTTCAGTAATTTAGTGGAAAAAAAATATTCAAGCACAGTCTATTAATTAGTGCATGCCTAATTTGCCGAAGACTTTCTCGGTGGGGAAGAAGAAACATGCACTGGCAACACAGAGGTTTGGCATTAGCTGCATGAAAACCAGCAGTGTCTAAAACAAAAATATATACTTTTTTGGATGTAAAGGCACTCATGGCGCCAGCAGTCACTGGGAATGACGGGTCTACTCACTGTGCTGATGTGCAAGAATGGACTGCTGTCACTCACAGTCCGATCAGCCAGTGGTTCCCAACCTTTTGACTTCTGTTGAGCCCCATTTTATCATTACTGGAACCCGGGGACCCCCAACTGATCATTATTGAAATCCGGAAACAAAAAGAGGAGTTCCTCGTGTAGACGACTACCAGAACAGTGGGACTGCAGGGAATACAATAGAGCTGCAAGATGCGACTCATTAAATCAAGTTTAAATCTACACAAATTCCACGGGATTGCACACTGGATTATGGTTAGGTGCTTTTATGAAAATGATGTCTCGAGGCTCAGTCATTTTTAACATAGCAGCGGGTGAAAAAACATATTATGCATGAATGGGACCAGTTTGTATTGTGTTTGCTTTGTTGCAAATAAATATCATTATCTTTAATGCTTAAGGTTAAATATTATATGGAAAATTACTTATCTAAAACTTGTTAAGCATAAATGAAAACGACCGACCAGGCCTTAAAAACGTAATATCTATGCCCAAAACCACGAGGTCCATTCCACGATTCCAAGAGCCCTTAAGGACTTGATGATAAGAAGAACTAAAGCCGATGTGCTGCACACTCGATCCGCGTTCATACAGTGATGTGCACCGGTTCACACACTCATAATCACAAAATAAACAATTGTGTTTTGCACTTCGTAAAAAAAAAAAAAAGTACCTAAAGGAACGACATTAATTTTTTTCCATGTCTCAACAATCAAGCCAAAGAGGACTCAAAGGATTGACACAGACAGTGTGCAGATGTTTGCAGTAGGTGCATTATCCTATCAACTATTTCTCAAAATGCCACTTATGGCATATTGATTAAAGAAGCTTTGGCAATGCCAATAGGTCTGGCTTTTATGTGCTGTAACGTGCAGTTACACGGGCACACCTCTGCGCCTTTCACCCTTCATTCACTCCTCTCTCTCCATGCATTCACACAGCCTCAACTCTCACATGTATTCACACGGGCATAACCCCCCTCCCCCGCATACACTAGGGTTCGCTTCTCCACCTGCTGCACACCCCTCGCCCTCTACTGAAATGGGCACCTCTTTCCCATCGCATTCACACAAGCACACCCCCACCTTGTACACATGCCGCTTTCTCTGCAGTCAACTCTGTTCGCCTTTGACCCTGCATTCACAGTGGCACACGTCTCCCCTGGCACTCACACAGACTCGCGTCTCATCCTGTATTCACATGGACTCACCTTACAACTTGCATTCCCAGTGCACACCTTCACTTGGTACTCACACAGGCTCGGTACTCACTTTATTCACAAAGACTCACCTTATTACATGCATCCACAGTGGCACACCCCTCCCCTGGCACTCACACAGGCTCGCATCTCACCCTGATTTCACATGAACTCACCTTACAGTCACAGTGGCACATTTCTCCCCTGGCACTAACATGGGTTCGCCACACACCCTGCACTCACAGTGGCACATTTCTCCCCCGGCACTAACATGGGTTCGCCACACACCCTGCACTCACAGTGGCACACCTCTCCCCTGGCACTCACATGGACGTCCTTTCACCCTGTATTCACATGGATTCACCTTAGTGCGGTCACGCACTATAGAGGCAGCACTGGGGTGGAGAGGTGGGTGGGGATGGGGGCGGGCGGTGGGGGTGAGGTGTGCGTGTGTGTGTGTTAGGGGGAGGTAGGGATGAGGAGTGTGTTGGGGATGCAGTTGGCTGGTGAGGAGGGGGTGGGTTGGGCCCAGTGCTGTGGCACGGGTGCAAAATTAAACATTTACTCGGGGTAACTTGAATATTAATGCGGGCACTCTGTCCTCCCATGCAAAGCAGTCGTTACTCTGATAATTAAAGAGGAACAAAAAATACAAAGGTCGTATGTTACATTCCCTATTTGACTGGTTAAGCAAATATTTCAGGACCTTCTCACCACACCATACTCGTAAAACCACGAGCTCCTATTCTTCATGAGATGCCTCTCCTCGGCCATTCATGAGCACCTGTTCTGGGGCATCATCTGCAGCTGCCCCTAGCACAGCAACGCCACACGTGTCTGTGTGCGCCACTGAGCTGTCCTGACGTGCACTTATTTGCGTGCACCCTGCTGTTTTTCTTTGCACTCCGCCCTGTGTATTGGAGTAGCGTAATTTTGACTTCAACTGTGTACCTTTCAGAAGTAACATAAAAATGTAACGGACACCATATATTCTGTGTGACTTAACATTGTTACTGTGAAGTGAAGCATCACCCCCATTACTGAAGGTGAACTCACTGTAGAAATTAGTTTCATACATACATATGAGTTCTAATGTTTAAGTTAAACATAAAGATTTGTAGTTCTCACTCACCTTTACATTTGTATCTCGATGTATTGCATTTGCCAAAAGGTACATTACCTATGTAATCATGAATTAATTTATTCATGTTTTGCATTTATTATGACATTATGCTTTGAGTTATAATTGAGTATTAAAAAGTGCACATTGACAATAAGTGGCTAACTTAGCTTGAGTAGGCCTTCATTTTAACATGTGAAACGTATCTTCTTGTGCTCTGCATGTTCGCATTCATGATTTCTTGGTTAGAGAAAAGAGTGTTGCGTATTATAGACAGAGAGGTCTGAGATGAGAAATGTTGGCACAGACCAGATGATTTAATGAGCAGAAGAAGCCTCCTATTCATTGCGTATCAGACACAGAGAAACTCAAGGTTAACATGGTTATTGAATGTACGCTCTGTGACAAAGAGTAAATAACTGGATTCCTGGTGACATGTTGGGAGCTACTAATGCTCCTGAAACCCTCCACCTTTAGTTAGTGTTCACACTGCTAGCATTACAGCAGACTCCTTAAGGCTTGGAGAGGTGCAGACCTCCCAGTCCCCTTTCTTTTAAAGTGCATAGCCTTATGCTAACACTGGTTTCTGTTCTTTTGAAGACTTCTACTGGCGTCTTTAGGATGCCGACACCTACCTTGCTCTTTCCCCAAGACCTGTGAGACCTTACCCTATTTAGTTTAGAATCTAACTAGTTGTCCTTAATTATTGAGGAGGAGTAACTTAAATTTCTTTAAGGAATATCAATTCCTGTTTCTGTATTTGTGGGATTGTAATTCTTATTTGCCTCAGACTATTGAGACTGAATTTATTCAGGCATCTCAGCTTGCTGGTTCTGATTGTGGCTGGCCAATTGCTTGGTTGCCCTCCTAGGGCAGAGAGAAGGTCAGTCGTGAGGGAGAAGTAGAGCATGACTGTTTAGATGTCACTGAAGTATGCACAACAAGCCAAAGCCAGACATTCGAGATGAGCCACCACCTGTGCCAGATTTCATATACGGTTTGCTAAAGGGTCTTGTCTGAGAGACCACGGAGGACATCTGAGCACTGTCCATGCAGTTTGTACGGTCTCAGACATTTAAAAAAAAACTGGATTTGTGAAGTGCTCTCCGCACGGGTGGCTGAATTAGTCACCCTTAACAGAGCATACTGTGTTCCTGAACAGCAGAGGGTGACTACTGTCACTGATATGGCAAAAAAAGAGAGAGGGACAGGGTGATTAAATAAGGTCCAGTGTACGGCCTCCCAAAACACTAAGCGCATCACAAAAGAGTACACAATTCCTAGACACCAAGATTAAGAGAACAGGTTCAACTCTGACCCTTCCAATAATCATAGGTACAGGCCCTCACACATCCACTGGATGTCATGCTTCATCATGGGGCCTGCTCCATGTATTTTCACTGATAGCCATTATGGGTTTGGTGTGGTCCATGACTTTGGACAGTTATGGTCACAGAGAGGTTTCATGACCTCTTACGGCTTTCCAATTCAAAATGGAGTTTATGATTATAATTTACTCAAAGCTCTGCAGGTTTCAACTCAAATTGCAGCCTTGAAATATTATGCACACAGCAGAGGAGATGACTACGTGACAGTGGGCAATAAGTACACAGCTGAGGCTGCAAAATACTGTGCTAATAGCGCTTGTACATTCAATGATGAATATTGCAACGAAACAGCAGATGAGACAAATTGCAACCTTCTGTTAACTGCAGCTGACACATGGGAGGAAGTTAAAAGGATGCAGGAGGAAATGCCAGAGGCAGAACAGCTAGGCTGGATCAGAGAAACTTGTGTCAGAAGGAATGATGACATTTGGTTTGCAACAGAAGGAAAACCTATGTTGCCAGACAGTCTGTTGCCCCTTATGGCTAGAAATGTTAACAGTCCTGCCCATGTAGGGAGGGATGCCATGGTTCAACTGTTTCAGCAGATGTGGTTTAACCTCAGATTTAGACTGATGGCTGAAGGATTGTGTCACAGGTGTGCTGTGTATCAGCAGATGGATGTAGAAAAGAGAACTGCAGTAACATTAAGCTACATAGGAAGATCAGGAGATCCCTTTAACAGGATGCATTTGGACTTCATCAAAATGCTTGTGTGCAACGAGCTGAGACATATCCTGGTGGGTGTGTGCATCTTATCACATAGGTTTAAAGCCTACCCAACCAGAAGAAATGACAGTCTCACAGTAGCGAGGTTGTTGTTGAGGGAACTCATCCCTAGGTTTGGTTTCCCGACTTCTCTGGTGTCAACCTGAGGGACGCATTTTAACAATGAGGTGCTGAAACTGTTGTGTGCAGCGTTATAAGTGGAGCAGAGACTACACTGCAGCCATCAACCAGAAGCTTCAGTGATAGTGGAACAGGTGAATGGCACACTGAAATCCAGTCTGGCTAAAATGTATGCTACAACATTTTTTAAATGGCCTGATGCTTTTCCCCCTTGTGTTGGAGTCTTTGCAGTATTTCTGGTCGGAGAACAGGACTGTCCCCCCCCCATGAGATAGTCATGGGAAGAGCAATGAGACTGTCGGCTGTGCCTGCAAATGTGCCTCTGAACATTACCGATGACATGATTCTTGATTACAGCAAAGAACTAACTGACGTGGTGCATTCTGTGTCTCCCAAGTCGGAGCAGCCATAGCTTCGCCACATCAGGAGAAGTGCCACGACCTCAGTCCCGGTGACTGGGTCCTGGTGAAGTAGCACATAAGGAAATTGTACTTAGGACTTCATTGGCGCGAACCTTACCAGGTTATTCTGGTGACATACACCGCTGTGAAATATGCAAGTCTCCCCAGCCAGATACATGCTTCCCACACTTGCAGAGTTGAGTGTCCCCTTGATGATGTGGCAGCACCGCTCCAAGAAGTGCCAGATGTGACAGAGAGACAGAGTAAGCAGGTTAGACAAGCTGTCAGGATGAAGCAGAGCATGAAAACGGCACATGTTTGGTTTGAGGGGGGTTTGTATGAGTAAACAGCTGAAACTGAGAAAAGTGTCTTGTCTTGTGGTGATGAACGAGTAAGATTCAGAGCCTGACAAAAGACCTAGAGCTGTGAGAATGTGAGTGGGACCTGAAGCCCACTGATCAAGAAGGCAGGAGAGAGAAATACAATCTGCCTGAAGGACGTGTACCTCAGACTATTCCAGAAGGAACTGAGAATTCTGGTTTGAGTGACAGTAAGGACGAAGGAGTCGCACTGAGGAGGTAAAAAAAAAAAAAGCAGGGGTGCCCTGTCAAAGGTGCTCTTCACCTAAGTGTACATGCTTTGCTGCTAATGCCAGAGAGACAGAATTCTTGGACTTTGAGGATAACAGTGCAAATACAACGGAGCCTCCTTGAATTGAATTTTGTCGCTGGACTGGGTTTTGAAATTACTTTGCCACTGAATAAACTGACTAGATTTGCTACTACTGTGATTCCTGAAATGTGTACATATATTAGAGATTGATGAACTATGACAGGGAATTAAGAATACTGAGGAAGCTAAAGGAGCATAAGGGTGTCATTTAGAAGAACACCGAGTAGGGCTAAGCAACTCTCACAAAGATTATGAAAAATAAAAACAGTACATTTGCTGGACTTTGTATTGCCATATGCACAGGTGGAACACAGCAGAGAAGACTGCTGCTGCTATATTCCACTTAATGGTCTGGTTTTAGAGAAGTCCCAGAAACTAGCAACACAAATAGGCACATATATGTGTTAGCAGGTATATTGACTATCACTGTTTTAGTACTAATTGTTCTTCTTGTAGGACTATCTTCACCTACACCTTCTGCCGTAGTTAAACCCAAGCCTTGTGATACCCCCTTAACACCGAAACCTATAGATAGTAATTTACACACCTAAGTGACAAAGAGCTACATGTAGGTTTAGCTAGAGAAGATTGTTTTTTTAACACGTATACTGAACTGCTTATGAATATGTTGATACTATATAGATGCGAGGGACTGTTATGTCTGTATACGGTTTCCCTCAACAGTTGCAGAAGGTGTCACTTATCACCACATACCTCTGACGTATGGTGTCGCTTGTAGTCTCTTGTTGAGCCTTTTCTATGGACAGGGTTATTTTCAATATTATTTTTCAAATTATGACTTAGGGCCTTATTTGGCTGACAGAGTACTCTGTCACAAACATGATGGATATCACATAAGCACATGGCAAGACAGAGTAACATGGACGCTTGGGGGCATAATACCAGCCATGAGAGAGAGGTTGAAAACACTCATAGTGTGCTTAACTAAAAAGAAAAAAATAGCATGGACGAATTAGCAATATAATACAGTAATGTGTCCATACTCCAGGGGAAGGACAAACTCACGAAGGATAAGTAAATCCCACAGAATTCATCAAATAAGAGGCAAGCATAAAAGAGTAACTATGGGGCCAACCAATGGTAGCCAATGGGCAGACTTAAGGCCACTGTAAACTAACAAAATGTCTTGCAGAAGACAGTGCATGTTCTGTCTTTAGTGTGACGTATAAACGGAGAGTAGAGCTCAGACATATGCAGTTGATCAATGTACACAGCACATGGTCAAATCATGCACACAAAATGGTCATGGGTTCTAAGACACCCATTACTGTGTCAATGTACATAATGCAGAGCACTGAAATCATTTTGTAGCAGTACAACCTACTTATCAAATGTACATCATCAATAAAGGTACGAGTTACGTAACACCCTGCGGTGTACGAGTACTTTAATTTTACTCTGATGTCAATGCAACAGTTTTACTATTAAAGTTATGACACTAAGAGATTACTGATGACTAAAGTGTTCTCCTATGGAAAACAAAGGTGAGTATAGGGAACAAGAGGCAGAAGAGTGGAGGAAATGCCAAGCTGCATCTGTTACCAAGGTCAGAACAACCTCTGAGTGCATTAAAGTAATTTTAGGACACTATGTTCAAGTCAATTTGCTAGAATATGAAGTTACAACCAATATTGACAAAGAACATGATTCACCAATCCAGTTATCTGGAAACAGTTACTTTAACATGTTCAGGCTTGGGGGGGGGGGAAGAACTGTAGTGAAGCACCCAATCGTTGGCAGCATTCTTACCTGCATGATTAGCCGTCACACTAGATGCATCTCCATTTTCCTGTTGGGCTACAAGTGTTTTCAAAATGACCTGTGTCGCTCCTAATCGTGGCAGGGTGACATGTGTTATAAATGGCAAGTTATTTTTCTTGGCAAATTTTTGGCTTGTTTCTCTTCGTTTCCGGAGAAAGCCTCCTTCTGGAAATAAAACAATCCATTTTCGATTCCGACTTCTGTAATATCGATCTAGATGGTCCTTGAGAAGGATGAGTTGTTGGTCACGATATGGTTTGCCCTGGAAAACAAAACACTAGAAAGATTACAAACTTTCTCTATTTTTCTGAAAAAAAATACATGACTGACAACTCTTGGCAGTATGTAATCCAGATTTTGGGTGTCAATAAGGAGCTCAGTGAAACAGCCAAGAGGATGTACAAAAAGTGTCTTTGTGAGAACACCGAGCTAAGACACCTTGCCAATTCACTATTATGTACATCATGGACATGCTGTTCTGTCTTACATAATTGAAAGCATACCTGGCTCCCTGCCCTTATCTCACTCAAGACTGGATGACATAGAAAAATTGCTACACTAGGGTATTGTGGTACACTTCAGCTGTCAATTTTCTTATTTTACAAGATGTCCAAAGGACTATGTTAAATTTATGAACATTATACCCAGCTTTAGTAAACATCAAGTTATGCTGAAGGCAGTAGCAAATGTACTTGTACATACTCATATATGTCTGAATTTGTGCAATATTGGTACTAGGTTGTGATGCTGCAGTCAGCAATATCATGATAAGGTCCTGTAAATACCACTCATGCAGCTAATATCAGGGAGACCATAAAACACATGAAGTGGGGGGGGAAGTATCATGAGGTGTTACCTCGTTTTTTAAAGGGAATGAATGAGGCAAACTCAAGGTCTATGAATTCCACAAATGCAATAGATAATTGTTCCCGCATGCCATTCTTAACCTTCCTGTACTATACTGTAAAGACTTCAAGAAGGTTAGAACTGCCCAGGGGTGTAGCTTGGTCACTAAGTTTTGGGGGTGGGGGAGGGGGAGGTAGCTTCAAATTTCCCAACAATCACTCTGAGATATCTGTTAACATAGATTATAGACAAGAAGGGTGCATGAGAGAGGCTTTAGGGGCAGGGGAAAGGGAGAAGTCTATGGATCAATGGGGATACTAAGTGAGAGAGAATTCAATATTTGGTAAAATAACCTTTTTTGAAGACTTTTAACCCCTTCGCTGAAAGACGTTGGACTTTTTGTCCACATAAGGTATCCACAGCAAATTTAGAGTTTTGGCATTTTACTGGGACATAGTCCATTTTTTCTAGTTTTTGTGCCTTTAACCTCCTTCCAGTTAGTGGTAGAAATCGGTGTGAAACCAATGGCGGATCCTGGAACGCTATACATTTCTGAAAATTAGACAAGCTTCTGAATTAAGCAAGAAGTCACGTTTGTGTAGATTCTTCAAGGTTTTCCCATAGAAACTAACATTGAAATTGAGTTGGAAAAAAAAAAAAAAAACAGCCATTTGTGTCTACGTTTTCATCTGTAACAACTTCTACCTATGGTAGATTTTCGAAAGCAATATACCCTTATGTCCACTGGACCATTCTGGTTGCGGGGGTATACAGGGCTAGTATGTTCACCCAGAGCCAATAACTGAGCTGCACCTTGCAATGGTTTTTGATTGTGTACCAGGTATACAGTAATTAATTTGGTAACGTATAATGGTGCAAAATAGGCAACAAAACCTATGTATTTCTGAAATGGGCACAAGACAAGGAGTTTAGAAGCAGTGGTAATTTGCAAATTTCTGAATTTGGGGATACACATACTAGCATGTGAATTCGAGAGCATTTCTCAAATGACTTCTTTCTTACACACTGTCTTACGTTTGGGAAGGCACAAATGCATGTGTTCCCCAAGTCCCCCGATAAAAATGGTACCCACGACATGAAACAGTCCAAAACACAACGTGGACACAGCATATTTCTCTACTGAAAACTGACCCTTTTTTGCTATGTGCCTAGCTGTTAATTTTGGGTCCTAACTCAGCTGGCACACAGGGGGAAACCTAGCTAACATCTACATTTTTGAAAACTTGACAGCCAGGGGAATCAAGGTTGGAGTGACTTGTGTGACACTCACCAGGTTCTATTACCCAGAATGCCTTGCAAACCTCAAAATTTGCCTAAAACCACTTATACCTCACATTTCTGTGAAGAAAAATTCTGGTATCTGAGGGGAGCAACAAAGTTCCTACCACCCAGTGTTCCCCTCGGTCTCCTGGCAAACATGATATCTCATTTGTGTAGGAGAGCCAAGTGCCTGTGACAGGGAAAGGCCAAAAACGTGACGAAATTGAGAGGAAACCAAAGAGGGCCCAAAAGGGCAATTTCTTTTTTTTCTTTAAGGCTGACTCTGCTTTTGGCACCCACACAAGTGGGGCAGAGTATTTACCAGTACAGAAGGGGTAATGCTAGGTGGTAGGAGTTTTGTGGCTACCTGTGGATTCAGGAAGTTTCCATCACAGAAAGGTAAGGAAAATGTGTGATTCCAGTCAAAGTTGGGAGGTTTTCAGGGCATTCTGGGTACGAAAATGGTGTGGAGTGCATGTAAAGCACAACTCCTGGGCTCCCCAAGATGTTTAGTTTTCAGAGGTGTCTTGGTCTGGTAGGTTTTTCCAGATGGCAGCCTACCCAAATCCAAAACGTGCAGCCGCTCACCACTGCAAGTGGGAGGATATTGGGAGTCTGCCAAGCTCTCCTGACCCATATGTAAAATCGACACCCAAAAAGAGTCAAATGTCCTCTTGCCTGCCATTGGGATAAGATGACTGAGTCCACAGGGTGGGGTGGGGGAGACAGAGGGAGACTGTTGCACCCTTCAGTTGGGGTGGGCGCAGGACCATAGTAGTGAGCACCCCCAACCCTCAATGTTTTTTTTATTGTTTTTTTTTTTTTACACTCATTGGTGTCTAGTGGGCTGTCTGCACTCCCGAGGGGCTGATCAGGGGGTAATTACATCCATCTGCCCCCCAGGGGGACAGAAAGTGTCTCCACTTATTTGGGGTGGGGGAATAGCCATGCCCATGCTGAGCAGCCCTCACCCCTCCTCTTTTAAGAAAAAAAAAATCCCTGGCATCTAGTGGGCTGTCTCTCCTCAGGGGTGGGGGGGCTGGTTTTAGGGGGGGGGGGGGGGGGAGAATGACTGTGCCCATTCTGGGTAGCCCCCACCCCTAGACTTTTCAGGGGAAAATAATTCCTGGTGCCTAGTGGGCAGATTGGGGTAGGGGGGCGGAAAGACTGTGCCTACTTCTGGGGGTGGGGGCATTGTCTTGCCCATTCTGGGCAGCCCTCACTCCTTTTTAAATAAAAAAAAGTCCCTGGTGTCTTGTAGGATTTCTGCACCCCTAAGGGGGGCAGATTAGGAGCTATTGTCCCCATCTGCCACCCATGGGGGGCAGAAAGACTATTATATTTAAAAAAAGAATAATAATTTCAGGGGGACAAAAGCCCTTGCCCAAGGGGTTGCTCCCTCCTCCCTGGTGGCCTAGTGGTGTGGATCCCTGTTTGGAGATCGCCCTCCTGAGCTTCTACACTTACAATATACTGTCTGAAAAAATACCTGCAACATTTACTGTTCTAATGTGCACAAAGCAGGGAATGGGTGCAGTACCACAGGCTGTCACTTGGTGTCTGTTGGGATCTCTTTCAGCCACATGAGGTATTGCACCCTGCAATCTTGAATTAAACACATACCCAATGACTTTCAGGTGCCAAGCTGAAAGATGAAGTGCGCCGCCCATTTTGAGAAAAGGTTTAAGCTGTGCATTCAGGTTATGAAGGAGGGGAGACAAGAGTATTATGCTGGCTAAAAAAAAAAAGAAAAAAATAGGTAGGAGGTTGCGCTTTATGAAACTTCACGCAGCCTTGTAAAGCGCTCTTCAGATCGAGTTTGCGCTATATGAAACTTCACGTCCTCAAGTAATGTGCTCAGACACCACAAAGAAACAGTGGAATGCCCAAAACAAGGAAGAGGAAAAAACAACATGGCCACGCAGATGGAAGCTGTGAGGGAAAAGAAAAAAGTAGTGCACCACACGAAGGAATATGGCCTATTGTGCAATAATCTATGTAACAGGGTCAGTCTGCAAGGGAGTAAAGCCTCAAGGAGCGACAAACGTAACACATTTACCTACGAAATCAAGGGAATTTTGAGAGGGAGTCAAAGGAACGAATGAAAGTAATGGGCGTGAGATGGGCGTGTTGCAAGATCACAGATGTAGATTACATGTTGAAAGAGAGGGCTTGCTCACTGCCTAGGCTCAACCTAAAAAGGAAAGGCAACTGAGAGGGATGTTCCTTGGTACAGCAGAGTTAACAGTTTTTTTGTTTTTTTTGCCTAAGAAGTGGGACTGCCGCCTTCCACTGCTTAAGGCCATAAGCAATGTTAAAGCAGGTAATACAAAAGCTTGGGCACAAAACACAGATCCAAGATGATAACTGCGAGAGGAGCAAGGAGCTCAATTTTGTAGCCAAGATCAGAGTACATTATAAGTCCTCAGGTTGGTTATCGGAATTCTGAAGAGTTTGGGGGGGCTAAGTGGTAGTATTGGAGGCAAAAGAGAAATGAATGGTGATACAATAGGGCGAGGGAAATTTGCAAAGTCTTCTGAAGGAAGCATTGCGAAAACATCAAACAAGAGGGTTACATAATGTTACATGTTTTAATGATTTCTTTAGTGGCATAACTAGCTGATGCAGAGAGTATAGTAAGAGGCACGAGCGCCCAACCTTTTCTTGTAATTCTTTAATGCCATCTGGTAGGTAATCGTGAATGTGGGGAATGGTCTCTACACCACAGACTTTCCAAAACTTTACAAGGTCTTTTGTTCACTCTCGAACATAACACGTAGAAAAGGGCTGACGGGCTTGGCCTATGGGAGTTTCCATATTTACTAGTGGGAGCACATTAATAGCATTAGCAGTGCATAGAAGCTACAAGATTAGAGTTCAGATTGATTGGGTGGTTATCTAAAAAGTATATCTACTCAGCCTTGGTGATCTTAGAAAGACTTTGTATGGGGTAACTGCTACCTGCACAGGTCAAAGAATGGACCGTAAAGCAGAAGGTCGAAGCGTGGTCTAACCACCTGAGTGGAACAAAGTGAACCTGAGTAATCCAATTAGCAGAAGAAAAATCGGATTAGTAATGCGACCACAATTTGTACCATTTCCATAGCACTCTAAATGAGTCTGAATGTGTGTTTGTTTGTGTGCCTACGTGCTTCTATATTTTTTTAACACAATGTGCGAGTGCATTTAAGAGGATTTCAGCAATTGAGACTAATAACTTTTGGGTAGGATCTGTCCTGGATATACCAATACAAGAAACCTGAACCATGCAGCATTGCCATTTTCGATGCAAGCTAACCCAATAAGCAAAGACCACAGCACGTGGCCTTTCCACTGCAAAGGTCCATCACAGATACTTCAGTCCTATACCTTATGAAAACAATCAGTTTAGCACAGAGGTCAACCAAACACAAGCTATGTCTACGTAACTGCTCTCTGTGCTATTTGACCCACAGTGAAAACAGCTTGTACTGTAGACAGTGCATACATGCAATCAATTGACTGCATATTATTAATTCTATATGCACTTCAAACACGAAATGCTTGCATCCGAGTGTGCGTCTGGTGGGCTTGACACATTCAGACTGTTGCACCTATTAGCAACAAAGGTTCCTTTTAGTCAGACATCGCATTTCGTGCATGACCATAGAATAAGTTTACAAAACCATTGACGAAAGGACGGAATAGGGGAGAAATGGGTCAGACCAGAGGGAACATATATTTAACGGAGCCAGAGTGGGGTAGAAAAGAGATTAAAGGTGGCATAATCCCCCAGCAGTTACTTTACATCAGAGTTAATAGCAAAGATGCAGCATATAAATAGGAGTCTTTACAAGATGACGAAAGGAAAGCAAGTGAGGTTTGGTCCTTTTTTCCACAGCGACAGATTTTCAGAAGTGAGTCAGCCCCGGCGAATAAATGACTCAAGGCATGAGAGGTTACACTATCTGTCAGACCACCACAGAAAATCCACTGAGAAATGTTCACAAAAATTCCACTCTCAAGACACAAAGTACACTCATCTTTGTATTTTGCCGACCAATATACTTCTTGTTCCTCACCTAACTTTACCCAGTGATTAGCCAATCATTCCCTTCATTAGACCTTCGCTGCTCGTCCAAATTGGACTCAATCTAATGATTCGCCATATAATCCTGCTGCCTAACTTTGACCTGCATAGATGGTGATGCAGGGTGACAATTAGATGGTTTCCTTAACATATTTATACAATCGGCTGTCAAGTTTAATCATTAGCTAAGGCTGACTGCATCCAGTCCTTGAACAAGCGATCTGCATGCTTCACAAATCCCTTCGACCTGGTCACACAAAACAGTGAGCTTGAATCCTACATTATGCTCCTTCAAAACGGTCTGAATCTCATTTAAACAAATGTAAACATCATTGTCTGTTACTAGTTAAATGATTCCTTCAGTGCTAAAAACAATTCAATGAATTCATCTGTGTTGAGAAAAACTGTAGGAAATGTAATAATGCACTCTGGAAGTAACCATACCACAGGTTTGGCCCGAGATTCCTTCAGAAAATCATCTATTTACCAGTAAATTAACAGGTTCCACAGTCCCAAGTCTCAGCTGTACCCCTGTTTTTTGTTTTTTAAGACAGTTATTTGATGCAAAGAATTATGTATTCCGTAGCTTATCTCTTGTGGTCCAATTCACACAACTTTCCTAGCTGTGTTAATTTCCCCACATCCATATGTGGTAAGTTTTCCTTCAAGGGCAAGTGACAATATCTTCTCTCTCAACTTGCAGGAACCAGCTTTTCATTTTTAAGATATAGTTAGATATAATACAAATAACATCTTGCACTGGTGGTGTGTGCATGTGCTGAGGCACAGCGATGGTGCTCATCTTTGTGTGTCAGAAAAAGCCATAAGGACCTAGAAGGTACGTCCCCTTCCATGTGGAAAAAGCTACTATATTTAATTTTTCTGCAGGTGCACATGGGCTAGTAATAGCTGCACCATCTAATGGCAGGCCTAGAAAGATATTTGCATTTGTAGCCGCTGTTGACATTTCTTTGGTTTTAAAAGGTATACAGGGTTTGATGGTTTCTAGGATTTGATGATTCCAAGTGTTGATATCGGACTTCATTCTCACATTTATATTGGTTTGTATCTGCATCTGTTAAGAGGCATTTGCTTTAGGGAAGATGAACACACAACTTCTCCCTGCTCTTAGTTGCACTGTGGCATTCTTAAAACCTATGCCTACCAGGACTAGTCTTAATTTGATGTTTCCATTCAAAACAGGAACGGGGGCATGAAATGTGTCCTTATTGTCAGTTGCAGAATAATTTACTATTTTAACATCAACTTTCAATTATTGAGGTAAAGTATTTTCCTGTGCTTTTGCTGTGGCGATAGCAAGCATAGACAGTAGAAATATGGGCATTTCAATGCCCGCGCATGCAATGAGTATAAACAGTAGAAGTAGCTGGATACTAATGAACAGGCAGTTTCAGCATATAGAACACATGTTTAGGATTAAATATGCGAACAGGCAAATTCAGTTCTTACTGAAGGAACACTAACTTGTTATTGAAGACCATGAGTGACTCGAATGTGTTCAAAGGCTTTCAAACTACTGGCCTGCAGACCACATACCAACCAAAAAGGAAGCATGCTGAAAAACACAGCTAAAGCAATTATGGATGTAAAAGGAATGATTGTGTAGAACAGCATGGGCCAGCATGACAAAGACAGTGGCCAGCTTCGCCCATTATAACCGAGTAATTCATTCTGTTTCCATGGGAAGGAAACCAGCTTGTTTGCACACATTCTCTGTCACTGATGCCAGCTGGCCTAAAAACAAGTGTTCACGCTGACTTCCAAGAACTAACGATGCAAGAAAACCGAATCAAATCCTTCACATGGGTCAGTCAGTATAGGAAAAGAACCTGATGGCGACAGTCAGTTCAGTTTGAGCACCATGTAAGAGTCTAAGCCATAAATGTATCCTTCCATCCAAGCAGAGTTGCTTGACATAGTCACCCGAATGAACTCAGTCTGTTTCTGGGCATTTTACTCATGCATATATGTGGATCCTCGTTCAGTTGTGCTTCATGGACTTTGGCCTGCCTGCTTCCTCGTCAAAACAGAGGCTAACATATGGAGACTCATCTTTTCACAGCACACATCATCCACAACAAATCAAATATATGCTTCAAACATTCAATATACTTCTGATGGCTACACCCAGAACACTGTGCCAAAGTACCATGCTCACACCTTCTCCATGGATCAGACCAGATTAGCACTAAAAGCCTGCGAAGAGTATGCAACCGCAGCCAAGCTTTTAAATTCACACCTTGCTACGAGCCACTGTGAATGCCACTGGGCTCAGAGAATCTTTTCACATGTTCTGCACTGATTATGTAGTGGTATTCTGCCCACTTAAGAGGTTGGGTAGAAGCAAGTGTGGAATTGTGAACAGTTGTTATAAGACTCTTTCTTCCAATTGTGCTTCTTGACTGCCCTGAAAGTCTATGTCGTAGTGTTTGGTGAACGTGTGGACAGATGACCACATCGTTGCCAAGAAGATGTAATTTATGGGTGTATTGGTTATGAATGCTAGAGCGGGCCCTTTTTTTTTTTAGTGGACTGTGCTCTTGGCCTTTCTTTTAATGGCACCCCACTAATTTGTAGCAAGTATGGATGGAATGTACTATTCACTTTGTAATAGTTCCCTTTGTAATTGCCATCCCTATGTTTGTAGGTGCAAAAGACAAAGAACTAGATTACCTTTGTGTACGGTTATGACTCCTAATTAGTAAATAACTGATATTCTAACAACCAGTTTATGTAGTGCTCCCTCCCTCTGTGTTGTCCTTGGCTTTTGAACTATAACTGGTAGCTAGACTTTAGACAACAATTGTAAATTATCCTCATGGCTACCCTATCCTTGCGTATTTGTAAGTATGAATTTAGTATTGTGAGTGCCCGTAGCACATTAACTCTAGGTTACAATGTACTGGCCAACAAGATGTTTTAGCGTTAGAAATCTGTGTTGTACCCTGAGCAACGGCTCAAAAAGGATTTCATTAGTTACTTCAGAACTAGGTAAAGATTCCGCATAGGCGTAGGTGCTGACCTTGGTTGTGTACTTCTTTTAACCCCTTCAGGAACCTCTTAATGACTAGCAAGGTAAAATGGCTTACCTGTGGTGTCTATGGTATATGTCACTTTGGCAGCTAGGTATACCGTTATATATGCGTACAAGAGTTCTTGTTCAATAAGTATGTTCGGTACATAATTATGGTGGCAACCTTCAGAATGTGATGTTTTAGATTCTCTTTCCTACGCTAGTGGGCGAATGTGCACCTGCAAAAAAAGCAATTGCAACTACCACATAGGTCAGTCAGTGGTTTACACACAAGAAAGAACCACACCAGTGTTAGAAAAGTAATGTGCTATCTATTAAAACACAGGCACTAAACTAACTTTGGTATATCTCCTAACCGGAGATATACACACACAACAATGGTCGCAAAACCACCAACAAGCCGTGGCAAATGCAAGAAAGTGCTGCACAAAGTGTTGCAGGATTTCAGGGCCAGCAAGGTCCAAGGGACAACCTTTGTACGTAAGTCACTGCCAACCCTCAGGCAAGCAAGAGAAGCAGCAGAAATTGTGGGAGACCCCAGGAGAAGCTTCTGGCAGCAGGCACAGGGAGTCACAGGGAGGCCTCTGCAGCACAGCAAAGATGGATGTCCACGTCGCAGGGGTTGCAGTGAGGACATTGTTCTTGGAGTTGTGTGATGCTGGAGCTTCTTGGAGCTAGGAGGTCTTCAGACTGAAGAGCCAACAAATTTTGGCAACGATAAACAGACGTGATGCACTGGTGTTCCGGGAAAGCAGTTCCAACGAAGGACCACAGACTTCTCAGATGCAAAGAAGATAGGTCAGACCTGTGGAGAGCCACAGAACCACCACTTCTGTTGTAGAGCCTTGAAGAGTCCATGTGACAGCAGTATCCACAAACCGTCGTCTTCGTTGAGGTGCCTGCGGAAGCAGGAGAGTGAATTCTTCACTCCAAGGGAGATTCTTTCTTACTGTCCTATGTGCAGACAGAGTCCTTTGTGACTCTGGAGGATGCACGGCCACGGAGGTTGCAGAATCCTAGCAATGCAAGCGGACAAAGGTGCAATAAGAGCCCTCCTACTAGTTGCAGTCTTGTCTTGGTTCCCGGAGAAGTCCAGCAGTGGTTTCAGTATCCAGGCTGCAGAGGTGTCTTGCAGACGACACTAGGGTACCACCTTCAAGGTGGTCCTTAAGTAACCCAAGAAGGAGGATGGACAGCTTCTGCAGTGATCCACCTATCCAGGGGGAGGCGGGTCAGAGATGGTAATCTGGTGGACTGACCAGTCAGATGCTCCCAGGGGCCTCTGCCCATCTTGTTTCCAAGACGGCAGAATCTAGTGGCAGAGCTGCAACTACATTTAGGCGAGAGAACACAAACACTGGGGTTCGATCAGCAGGATCCCAGTGTACTACAGTCAAAACACACTGACACCAGGCAAAAAGTGGGGCTAACTGTCAGAAAGATCATACTTTCCTACAACATTCATAATAGAAAGACCTGCAGGCTCGAATGGGCAAAGTGCCCGCCCCTACGGATGAAACTGTTCAGGCAAACGTGTGCACCTGCACCATAAGTTTCTTGAAAGTGGGGAAAAAAGGCTTTCAATGCCAGCCGGATCACACGGAGCTTCAACAGGTTGATGTGGAGCCTGATTTCCGACGGACACCAGATGCCTCCTAACGCCACCTCTCCCAGATGTCCGCCCCCATCCCAGGCATTACGCATCTATCACTGCTGTCAAATCTGGTTGGGGAAGGGACAGGTATCTGTCTCTGACCCAATCGTGGTTTAACCACCACTTCTGCCTGACGGATGTCAAGTGCTGGAACTCTGCATGCTAACGCAGTGGTCGCAGGTTTAACTCTGGTAGAATGAGCATGCAAACCCTGAGGGGGGTGCTTTTTGGCCAGTGCGTAGCAGATCTTATCTGGAGATGGTCCACTTCTGCACTGCATGACCTTTATTTGCACCCACACTCTACAAAGAGTTGGTCATCCACCTGGAACTCTTTTGTATGATCAAAGTAGAACACCAAATGCTCTTTTTGGGTCCAGGCGGTGGAGTCCCTCTTCTTCCTTAGAAGGATGTAGGGGTGCGTAAAAAGTAGGTACAGTGATGGATTGACCTACATAAAAAGGGCGTAACCATTAATAGCAGGAAAGAGGCCCTAGTGTGAAGCACCACTTTGTCAGGATAGGCAGAAAGGTAGGGTGGCTTAGATGACAATGCTTGCAGCTCACTTACCCTGCAGGCAGATGTAATGGCCACAAGAAAGGTTGTTTTCAAAGTGAGAAGCCTGAGAGGACAATTGTGGAGAGACTTGAAAGGAGTGCACATCAGAAAGGTTAAAACCAAATTCAGATCCCACTGGGGCATAATAAATGGGGATGGAGGGAAAAGATGCTTAAGGGGTTTGAGGAACATATGTACAATTCTACAAAGAAGGCTGAAGAGGCAACCTCAAATAAGCAGAAATAGCAGACAAATATCCTCTAAGAGTTCCCACAGCAGTGACCTGCTAAGCCAGGGAAAGGATGAACAGGACATCAGGAACAGTGGCAGAAAAGGCAACAACAGATTTGTCGTGCATCATGCCACAAATTTCTTCCAGTGGCAGGCATATACCGTTTTGCTGGAGGGACGCCTGGCTGTCAAAGTTACTTTACAGACTTAGGGAGGAAGGTCAAAGGCTGTCAACTGTCGCTGCTCAATCGCCAAGCAAGAAGAGAGAGGACAGTTTCAGGTGCAGAAGCCTCCCCTGTGCTGTTACAGAAGATGCTTCCAAAGGGGCAGTTGAATCAGAGGATCGTAGGACATGTCAGCACTTTGGGATACCACACTCTCAGTGTCCAGTCAGGAGCCTCAAGGATTACTTGAGCCCAATCATTCTTGATCTTCTCGAGAACTCTGAGCAGAAGTGGTATGGGAGGAAAGGCATACAGGAGGCCTGAGTTCCACTCAAGACTAAAAGTGTCTCAAAGCGATTGCCGTCTTGGAAACTCCAACGTGCAAAACTGATGACACTGTGTATTCTCTGCAGAGGCAAACAGACCTAACCCAGGCTCTCCCCACTGCTGAAAGAGACCTTGTGCCTCCTCCAGATGGAGATGCCATTTGTGATCCTCTGGGCATTTTCGGCTGAGTTTGTCTGCTCCGGCATTCAAAGATCCTGCCAGATGTTCAACCACCAGGGATATGCCCTGCTGTTCAAGCCACGTCCGGGCACAGAGCCTCTTAAAGGGTCCACGACCCCAGAACCACATGGCGGTGGTGTTGTCCATGAACCTGCACCATATGTTCCTTGATAGAGGGGAAAAATGCTTTCAATGCCAGCCGGAGCTCCAACAGGTTGATGTGGAGTCCGGTTTCTGACGGAGACCGGATCCCTCTGATCGCACCTCTCCCAGATGGCCGCCCCCATCCCAGGAGTGATGCATCTGTCACTGCTGTCAAATCTGGTTGGGAATGAACAGGAATCTGCCTTCGACCCAATTGTGGTTTGTTAATCACCACTGTAGATCTTTTGCAGTTCCCTCCAAGATCTGGACATGGTCAGAGAGATTCCTCTGTTGCTGTGCCCCGTGGAACCTCAGGTCCCACTGCAGAGCCCATATATGCCATCTGGCATGTGTCACCAGCAGGATGCCTAAGGCCCAGCAGCCTCAGAGCCATTCTCACCAAAATCCAGAATAGAGGCTGAAACATCAGTAATCGCCTGAAAATCCTTGACTCGCCACTCGGGAGGATAAGCCTGAAACTGCACTGTGTCCAGAACAGCTCAGATGAAAGGGAGCGTCTGAGAGGGAGTCAGGTGTGACTTTGGCACATTTATAGTGAACCTCAGCGAATGTAGGAGGTTCACCGTACACTGGAGGTGGGAGACAACAGCCTGGGTGAGCCCACCTTCAACAGCCAGTCGTCGAGATAGGGTAAGACTGAAACCTCTGATCTGAGCAGATGAGCTGCAACCACCGTTATCACCTTGATGAATACCCGAGGTGCACTGGTAAGGCCAAACTGAAAGTGCTCATGGCCTACTGTGAACTGCAATTAATGTCTGTGGGCAGGCAGGATGGGGATATGAAAATAAGAGTCCTGCAAGCCCAATGCTATCATCCAGTCTCCTGGGTTCAGTGCAGATAGAACCTGAGCCAATGTGAGCATCTTCAACTTTTCCTTCCTGAGGAAGAGATTGAGGGGCGGAAGATCTAGGATGGGAGAGAGAGACCCTTGTCCTTTTTGGGAACCAGAAAGTAGTGGGAATAGCAACCACAGCCTACTTCTGACACAGGAACTTTCTATATGGCTAAGAGAGCCATAACTTAGTCGAGGACAAGCGACAAATGATCCTCTATCATTCAACTGTAGTACAGTGGCATGGATGGAGCGGTAGTCTTGAAGGGAAGAGAGTATTACCCTCAGACTATCCGCAAAACCCGCCTGTCTGACTTGGATTGCCAGCAGAGCAGGAGATGGCGAATCCTGCCACCAACTGGCCCTTGGTTGGGAGGGTGGGGTGGGGTGGGTGAGGGGGGGTTTGGGCGGGGAATGGGTGTGTGTGTGTGTTTAAGTGAGACTAGAAAGGTTTAGAGGTTCCTACAGGGTGGTGGGTGGCAGACTGTCCAGACCGCTGGCCTCCTGATCCACAAGGTCAGTGGATTCCACACCCTCAACCATGCAGAAGCTGGGCAGCATGGTAGCTGGCTAGGAATGGGCACAGTTAAAGGCCCCTTTCGATGGTGGTGGTGGGGAGGGGAAGGGAAGGGGAGGGAATGGGGGGGGGGGGAGTCTGGCTCGAGAGCAGAGTCTGCCTTGTCTCTGAAAAGACAGGTACCATCAAATAGCATGTCCAGCAAGGAAGCGGGAACATCCCCTGAAAAGCCAGATTTCCTCAGCCAGGTGTGGCACATCAGGGCCACTATCCTAGAAACTGTTCTTGCTAGCGAGATGGCTGTGTGCCAACCACAACTGATTGGGACCTTTGCCACATCTCTCCCATCAGCAACAGCCTGAGAGAGTACAGCCCAGGCCTCCCCTGGGACCTGTGGCAGCACTTGTGCTACTGTATCCAACAGCGTGTGGGAATAATGGCCCAAAGGTCATGTGGTGTTCACGGACACAAAGCAAGGCTAGCGGAAGAAAACATCTTCTTCCCAAGTGAGTCGAAACCTTTTAGATTCCCTATCCGGGGAAAGTGGAAGGGAACGCACCCTGGGAATAAGAGACTTGAAACACAAAGCTCTCAGGGGTAGGATGCTGTGTCAAGAAACTTGGGTCCCCAGGTGCGGAGCAATGGCAGCGGGCAATCATCCTCTTCACAGGAGCCCGTGCTGGGTTTGGACCGCTCCCTCAAAGCCCTCGAATGCACGGACCGGCACTCTGAGCACAACTTCAGGTCATGGTCGCACTCCATGCACCAAAGACACACAAGGTGCAGCTCAGACACGGACACTGCCTGGTGACAGGATCTACAGGGCTTGAAGCCGGTCTTTCTGGATGATATCCTCGATGTACTAGAAGTTGAACCTCAAAAGAAAGTCTATAAAATCCAGTCAAAAAATCACTAAGGGGTAGCTCTCTTCGGATCAGCGCTTGCTGGCATGGAAAGAAAATAACTGTCATCTGTGCACCGGGGTGGTGTATATATAGGAAACATGACAACATATCCAGCGCAGGCGAAGACTGAAGCAGAGCCGATCAATGCCACCTGACGAAGCGCAGGGGTACTGCTAACGGAATTCTCCCAGATCTACTCTAGACGCCTGGGGAGAATTCAAATGTAAGGAATCTGCAGCTAGATGTCTGTCAGGTGTGAGCTGCCACCACACAAGGCATTTTGCGAAAACCTTTGGAGCCGACTGTATTCCAAAAGGGAAGCAATTTGAAGTGGTAATGTAAACTGTTTACCACAAACGGGTGATATTTCTTGCGTCTGCTGTTCACTAAGATATAAAAATAGGCGTCCTTGTAGTATATGGTTGCCATGAAGTTCTCTTACTTCACCACTGGTATGACCTCATGCAGCATGGTCATTTTTAATCTTTAAAAATTTGTGAAGGAATCCGAAGTCTATGATGGACCTCAACTTGAGATCCTGTTTCAAGTTGAAGCAATACAAGGAGTACAACCCAATGCTACGCTCTCCAGTAGGGACGTTTTCAATGACTTTTTATTTTTTTTGTACCTGTTCTTTCACCTCCTGTTGTAGGAGTTTGAGTTCTTACCTCTTTTCTTTGGTTTTGCTTTTGGTGTTTTTGCTTGCAATTCTGTGCAGTACCTATGATGTACTACTTTTAACATTCATTTGTCAGCAGTGATCATCCTCCAATCATGGAGGAACCCTCTATTTTGCCCCCTACTGGTGTTAGTTGTAGGAGGTCTTTCTCTGAACAGTCACTTAAAGGTCGTTATCAACTCTCTACAGGCACGGCTTTTACCTCTTGCCCACTCTCAAAAGGGCAGCCTCTGGTTCTTTTGGTACTGCACGATGTATTAACTCCTTGTACCATGGTGGATTGCGAAGTCTGTCTACAGCAGGGCACTGAGAAAAGATCCTCTGCCTGTAGGTTTTCTTTTCAAAGCTATGACTCTATTGGAGTCTTCCCTTAACTGTAAGATTCCCATAACCTTGGCATTTTTCCTTTTTTATTTGTCACAGAGACTGACCCACAGCTGACCCAAACAAGCTTCCCCCCCAATGAAAGGCATGTTAATTATGGAGGCTTGTACTTCACGCTTGGAGACCAAGACCCTAAGCCAAGGGTGTCTCCTGAGTGTGGTACCTGTGCACAACTGTTTGGTTGCACTGTCAGCTCCTTCCAGGGCCGGTGTGAGACATATGTTAGCTATTATCTTGCCCACTTGGATTATACAATTCGTAATTTTCTTATCTTGATTTATACTAGTCCCACCTTTGGTGGTCATACCTATTCAAAAGAGCACTCCGTGTGTGGCAGCTGATCTCTCCATCTTCCTGCCTACCATGTGTATTCTCTTGCTCTCCTTGTCTAGTGGTAGTCCCATTGAAGAGGGAGCATATTCCTGCCTGTTTATTCTACAATTGAGTAAGACGGTACATTGTTTTTTTTTGTTGTTTTTTTTTTATATATGGGGTCTTGTGTTGAAAGTTTGTATTTTTTGTTAACCCTAGGTGTTACAGTTTCAAGGATGCTGGCTCCTTGAAAGATAAATTCCCCATATCTATAAAATTGGTTAGCATGGACATATACAGTGTTTTCTTTTGTGCTGGCAGGAGTGTCTTTAATAGGTAGCATGCCTCTCCTCTAAGTGTACTCCATTAGCGTTTACTGCTCTTTTAGCAAGAACGTTATACATTGAAAGGTTGTCGGGTGGTGAAGTCTTAAAGAGGTATACCTAGAACCCTAACCCCAGGAGAATCTGTGTTTAATCCTCCCCAAACATCTTGTTCATGAGCTGTGTCAGCCATTGTATTGTCACAAATATCATCTTCCTCAAAAAGCTTTTAAGGTTATTCCTTCTGTGATTTAGGTGTTAGGGGTGGTTCTGGTTTGAAATGTCATTCCATTTCACTGGTTTATCCTATTGGTTTTTGTGGTATTGAGCTTGCATTGTTTTCTTCCGACACAAAGTGCCTTTCGTTTGGTGCTGCGTGTAAGCTATTCCAGTCTTTCTTGGGGTCGAGTCATTCTTTTGCAACTATTTTGCCGTTGCCCGATCCTAATGTTCTATCAGATTTTAATAAAGGTGTGAAAGTTTGCCCTTAGTGGGGTGTTTTTAACAACGACCCAAGAGGCTCCTTTCCTTTTGTCTTACCTTCAACACCCTTTTTTATTTTTTAAACTTTTTTTTTTATTAAAGGAACAACCACAAACAAGTGAGCAACAATGCAACATATTCGATCACAAGCAAATGAATTACCATCCCCGATGTGCAAAATCGAATGACATGAGCTGTCCTGTATTTCTCCCATACAAACATTTAATAATCTTTTAGGAAGGCGGTGGGTGGTGTCCTCTACATTTCCCCTGTGGCCAATGAGATTAAGTCATTGTAAATGTTAGCCCTATAGGCATGGCAAGCCCTCACATTTTGGACCATTTCAGGGGCAGCCTCTTCCTTCGTAGACAACCCTCTCTGCCTTTGGCATTCATCTACCAGCGGAGCCAGTTCCACCCCCCATAAACATACAATGTTACGCTTGGCAACTATTAAAACTAATGCCCACCAGGTTTGTTTCATTATGGTCATATCTGTTTCATTCCATATGTTTAGCAGACATAGCTTTGTATTTGTGGACATGGAGCCCTTTGTTACTGCTCGCATATATGCATTCACACTCTCCCAATAGACTCAAAGCGGGGCAGTGCCAAATTATATGATAAAACAAGCCTGTGCCACAAAATCCCCACCTACACGTGTCAGAAGTGGTCCTGCCCATCTTCAAGAGCGTAGTCTGTGAACAGTAGGATCAATGCCGTAATCTTAATTAGATAAGTCAGAAGCCCACTTTAATAGCCACTTCCCTAGGGGATACCAGTGCTTCCTCATCTTCCAAAGCAACCAAATCAAGTGACCATTGTTCCTTTAGATGGCACATTGTGTCTGGTGCGTGGTTAAGTATTTTCTTAAAGGTTGGGGCAATTGCATTACATGTCAGATGTACATCAAGCAATTTGTCCTCCACAGGAGAGGCCTCCGGAACCTCGGATCCCCCTAGGCAGTACTGCCCTGAGCATATGATGCACCTGTATATAGCTGAAGACTTCTGTGGGGGCAAGGTGGTATTCAGATTAGAGCTTATCCCATTGGATAATGTCTCCGTTAGCCTGAAGGTGTCCTACCTTAGAAAGACCTATCAGGTCCCACTTGTCGAAGCCGGTTGTGCTCTCAGGGCACAAAGGGATAGCCTACGTAATTCTTCCCCACCAACCAAGAATGTTTGAGATTTTGTGTCACTATGGTACCTTCGAGGCAAGCCATAGAGCGATCCAATGTATCCGGATGGTTCCATGAGGAATCTGTCCCATCCGCAGTGCCGACTCCTCAAAGCGTAGGTGGCCCAGTAATATTTCTGCATATCTGGGAGCACCAGCCCTCTGTCGTACCACTCCCTGGTAAGTTTTTGTAGCTGGAGCTCCATTCCAAAGCAGAGTCCTGAGTTCCCTGTCAACAGTTTTAAAATAGGAGCCTTGTACCTGGTAGGGTGTATTTTGTAGTATGTAAAGAAAAATGGGCTAAGGACATCATCTTAAAAAGGGCCACCCTACCTAGGAGTGATAGGGGCAAAGACCTCCAGTGACTTATGTCACATCTCAGTCTTTCTAGCGGGGGCATAAGGTTTTTCCTGTAGAAGAACTCAGGATTAGCCATGATATATATGCCCAGATACCGGAACCCTTCCTTAACTATTTCCGGTTCACAGTCTTAAGGCAGTCACGGTTCTCTGCCTGTTAGGAGATATATTTAGGATTTTTTCCAGTCAATGGTATATACCGAGTAGTTGCTGCAGGTGGTAAGGATTCACATGAGTACGTCAAGGGTATTGGTGGGGTCCGTAACATGGTAGGATATCGTCTACATAAAGTCCTTTTTTCCACCCAAGTGTCATCCCAGCGTAGACCAGGGACCAATGGATCTCGTCTGATCCATGTTGCTAGTGGTTCCAAGATCAGAGCAAAATAAAGTGGTGACAGGGGGGGGCAGGGGGGGTGCCCTGGCGGGCGCGGAGTTGGGACGAGAATACTCGGGACAGACGTCTGTTAACTTTCACCATAGCCAGTGGGTCAGTATAAAGCAGCTTCACCCAACAAATAAAATGTGGGCCCAAACCCAGTCTGACCAGTACCTCAAACATATAGGGCCATTCCACTGTGTCTAAAGCTATCTTTGCATCGAGTGAGAGTACCAAGACACACTCTAAAAAGCGACAGGACTTGCAGAGCACTCCATGAAGACGCCTAAGGTTAAGTGTTGTATGTATATCAGCATGGCATGAAGCCAGACTGATCTGGGTGGATCAGGGACGAAAGAACTTTAAGGAGTCGAGAGGCCAATGACTTCACTAGGATTTTGACTTCAGAGTTAAGTAGAGATATGGGTTGATATGAGGAGCAATAGTCAAGCGGTTTACACCTTCCTTGGGTATTGCCATTATGGCAGTTAATCGCTGTTCCATTGGCAGCGAACCTACACATTTGCTCTCTTCGAACATCTTACGCGAGTGAGGGGCTAGCTTGTAGGCCATCATCTTGTAGAGTTTGATGGGCACTCCGTTATTTCCCATGGCCTTGCCAGAGTTAAGATCTCGAATGGCTTGGCAGATCCCTAGGAGAGCCCTGTCCGTTTGTTCAATCGTTGGGAGACATAAGTCGGCCAAAAGTTCCCTTGAGCCCTTAACTGTGGTAGTAGCCAGGAAGGAATAGCTCTGGTTACAGTAGGTGGCAAACGTATTGGCTATTTCCAATGGATGTCGCATTAAGGCTCCACAGCCAGTGCGTACCTCTAAGACCCAACAATTCGCTCCCTCTCATCCAACCAGGCCAGAAGTTTGCCCGCTTTATTGCCCACTTCATACAGACGATGTTGTGTCTCTGTGTAGCTCATTTTAGGAGGTTCAGTGGAGTGGATTAATTTCTATACTGCTGCTGTTCTAATTGTAGGGTGTGATGTGTCCAGCAGGTTAGTTAGCGTAAGCGCTATTTCCAACTTCAGCATCCACATTTCCAAGGCCACCATAGTAGACCGGTTACCTCGCCTGTAGCCCGATATCAGTGATTGACCTTGTCCACGTTCAACCATTTTATAAGCCTCCCATGGAGTCTGTGGCAAGTCCAAATAGGCGATATTTTTAGAAAAATATCTGTATGTGGCCACTGTAATTCCCTCCCTGATGAGTGGTATTTTAAACTACCAGGGGCGAAGGACAATGGTGTTCCGCCCCAGCTCCCTATAAAGGCCAAAGAGTGTCCAGAGTGGAGAGTGATCCGATATTCTCCTGGCAAGGTGCTGGACCTCTGAGTAGTGAGGAAGGTAGAGAGCATGGGCAACGAGGTGGTTGGTTAGAGAAAGACTTCTGTGTGCACCAGAGTGAAAAGTGAAACTCAGCGTGGTAGGGTGATTTGCACGCCAGGTGGTCTGACAGACCTATAGCTGTGAGGAAGTCGGACAGTGGCTGCTGGGATGAGGTGGCCAATCTGGGTGCGGGAGGGGAGCCAATTCTCATTCCCTCACCATAAAATTAAAATCTCCTCCCAATATCAACTTACCCTCTGGTACTGCAAGCAATATTTTAATAAGGTACTGCAGGAGTAGATCGTGTAGGCGAGGTGGGACATGTACAGAACACACATTAAGAACGATACCCTCCCCCAGCTGTGAGGCTTACATACTGCCCTTGGGTGTCTGACCAGATTCGATGGATAATGAGCAGTCTTATCACAGTTTCCTCTACTATGTCGGGAGATATTACAAAACATAATGAACTCTGTTAAATCAGGCTCACCTTTGGACTTGCCACCGATATATTAGTGAAAAGCGGACAAACCCTCACTACAGTACTGATGGAAATTCTTAACCATTCTTCGCTAACTTGTTGTTTCCCTAAGATGTGGAAACCTGCTATAATCAAACCAAAAAAAAAAAATAATATATAAAAAATAAAAAACACAAATGACCATCCTCTTACAGCAAATAATTATTTCCTTATTATCATCATTTGAAAGCAAGGTATTAGAAAAACATGTAAAATAACACCTCTCTATTTTAATAGGAAAATCAAGGTATTTTATATATCCTACTTAGACTGGCTTCAGAGCAGGCAGTAGCACAGAAATTGCACATTTAGCAGCAACAGAGAAATTCAGACAATCCTAGATCGAGGGAAGGCTGCGGCCATGATAATGCTGGACCTCAGTGCCGCTTTTGACACGGTGTCGCATCCTCTCCTTCCTTAGAGAATGGAGGAAATAAAAATGTCAGCTGAGGCACATAGTGGCTGAAAGCTTTTCTGGCAGACAGAGCTTTCCAGGTGTGTGAGAGCCCGAGTTATGGGGAGCAGTAAGGGTCATCTCTGAGCCCTACCCTCTCATTTGTATGTTCATCCCTTAGCAGAGATTTCACAAGCCCATGGACCTATGCAGATGACTCTCAAATTATCTTGGCTCTTACCCCAGAAAATAGTGGTGTTGCCTCCCACCTAAATGCATGTCTTAATGAAGTAACAGACTGGGTGTCAAGGAGCCATCTCAAACTTAATAAGGATAAAACAGAGGTCATAATGTTTGGAAAGGAAAACTTAAGTGGCTGGCATTTAGGATGACCAAACTTTTCAAACTCAATCTAAAAACTGACAGGCTCTTGTTTCGGGATCCTTAGATCTCTCAGGAAGTTTCTGCACAAGCTACCAAGTATCACAAGGAGAATCGTGGTTCGGACATTGGTTAATTCCCGCCTGGATTACAGTAACTCCCTCTACTTGCAGAGCCCTAAGTATGACAAAGCGTCTGCAAGCAATCCAGACGCAAGCAGCAACAACTGCCCTCAAAATTCCTAAACATCAATCCACCCGTCAAGCTCTGAAAGGATTTGTTTCAAGGCTATGTGCACTGCCCACCAGGCATTCAAAGGGAAAGGTCCGATCATCATTCAAACCCTCCTATCTATGTTCTAGGAAGATCTTTCAGGTCAAGCTCACAGGGCCTAATGATAGTACCAAAGTTAAAAGGGCAAGAGCTGGGGGTCGGTACTTCACATTCCTGGACTCCAGGCTATGGAATTCACTCCCTCCAGCGATTCAGAAACAGCAGTCGGAACCTTTGTTTATTGAAGTCCTCAAAACATATCTTTTTGATCTATGAGTCCAGCAAGGCGCCACCTGACATTGGGAGACGGGGTGCTCTCCTAGCTCTGGGAGGTCCAGTTAAGGTAGCCAGGCGCTATAGAAATCCCTTTTGAACTGCACTGAATGGGAGTGACTTACGGAAGAGAATCCTGACTCCCCAGGAACCTTTAGTGTATCCCGAATGTGCTGCCATTTTATACCCCTTCTATCTGGGGCACAATAGACGTTACCTATCATGTGTGTCTCCTGAAGGAGGACAATATCAGGTGAGTGGTGTTTGATGTATTGCAGCACTACCCCTCTTTTTATTTTATATCCTAGGCCACTGACATTCAGGAGAGTATTTTTATGGTCAACTCATTGTGAGAGCCATTCATGTCGATTTAAAATTGGAGATGTCATCTGTTCAGATAAGTCACTATTCATGCCTCAGAGGAAAATAAGGAACTTGTGTGTGTCTTCTTTATCTGTGCAGACGGAAAGTTGTGTTCCCTGAACTCTGCCCCACTCTCTGCATGTCAGCCTAGCAGACTTAGAACTGCCTGCATCGCCTCTAACTAGATCTGGAACTAGGGCAAGTGTAGCAACCAGCTATCTCCATACCTCCCTCAGCCCCCCAACCCCAGTCTGGGTTGAAACCGGTTACCAGTAAACCTCGAAACGATGAGTGCTTGTATTGGATCCCCGGAAGTCAACAGACAGCTCCAATTTGTGTAAGCGGGGAGGAGGGGCAGTGGGATATCAGTAGAGAGCAGGTGGTGTGGTCCCAGGCTCAATCCTATTTAAAGTCAATGTCACAGTTAGTCTGTGTTGCCTACCTCTCCATCTGTAGGGTCATCTTGTCTGTTCTGCTGGTATTTTGACATTACAGGGCCGGGATGACTAAGTCAGGGTGTCACAATATTCCTTGGCCTCAGTTTGTTTCTTTAGACGGGATGAGCAGTGTTTTTGTCAAGCGCCACTTGCTGGTCTAACAGCCCTCAAGCCAGTCCCACGCCACCTCAGGAATGGAGCACGGCCAGGACTTTTCTTACGCCACAACACAGTTGCGCTGGGTACAGCATGGAATCTCTCAATCTTTGGTCGCGTAAAGCGCCTTTTACTTCCAGGAAGCTTTTGCACCCAAAGAATGCAATCTGAATTTTTAAAAAACCTGAGTCGTATTTTTGGATTAGACAGGAGGAGCGCTGCGTGCAGCCTGTAGGATCACGTCCCGGTCTCTGAAATTAAAGATTCATGCATCTAATGTGTGGTGTTCAAGTTGCGGAGGTCTGCCCACATAAACGTGACCTCCGTGGACACTGTGTCTATTTTGTTTTCCACGGAGGACCAAACCCCATGAATCGCTGTCAAGAAATCTTTAAGGGTGAGCGAGCAGTGTTGTCCTGAGGATGTGGGGTGAAGATGGTTGATTCGTCCGGCTAGAATTTGTGCATTTCTTCACGCTGTAATGGAAATCTGTCCAGCTTTGTCTGATGGGAGATTCGGGGTCGCGACCCCAGTCATCTCTTCCAAAGTGTGGCGTTTCTTCCCTCCTGAAATTTGAGGGAGCAAGGTGAACAGCTTAGATACTCACTGCCGTTTTCCGAGGGTACCGCCCTGATGGGGTATTTCCCAACATGCCCCCCCCGCCTGTTGTGTTTCTCATTACCGGCCTCGCAGACTCAGTAACTCCTGGCACTACATTCCTGCATTCCCTACTCCTACGTGCAAAGCGGTCAATGGTAACGTGGTTTATTAGGACTCGGGGAGGACCCCTGTCTTCCACCAGTCCCTGTCGGGGGGGGGGGGTGTCAATCAGCCCTGAACGTTCCCCAGTTCCTAAGGGTTCCCACTGAGCGATACAACTTGGGTCCAAGCAGTCCTGACACTGGGTGTCAGTGTCTAGAGCAATCACCTGTGCACTCACCCGGGACCCACATGCCAAAGAGACACCCCAGAGCTGCAGATATCTGTGGAGGAGCTGGCGGCACTTTGTATTTACCGTCTTGTGTCTGCAGGTGGGTTAAACAGATGTTCACCTGGCTTTCTCTGGACATCTCTTGTTTCCCAGTGACCATTAGACGAGAGGTCATGCTAATTGTACCCAAGAGGGCTCGATCCCTTTGGGGGAGGCACTAATGATTTCTCACCAACGTACTTCTGGCGTCCTCTCCCGTAGCCCTTCACCTACCTCAGATTTCCACGCTCCTCTAGGCCCTGGTGTCCTGGAAGCCATCAAGCTCCCTCCCGGTGCGCTGTTGAGAAGGTGCTGGTCCTGGGGCCATTGTTGACCCAATGGCAGATAGCTAGATGGATATTATGGGGGTTGGGCGGGTGGGGATCGAGAGCCACTTTACAAAGCGGCCATCTCTGTCAGCAGCAGGCCATGCCACCCTACCTTCAACACCCTCGAATTTCATCACCAATGTTATTTTTAGAAACCTTGAGCCTGAAGGTCTCAGTTCTCCTTTACTGCAATCTTATGGGCGTGTTTTTTTAGGGGGTTCTGTCTTCCTGGGTGGTTTTTGGAGCCTCTTCTTTCCCAGTCTTAGTGTACATGGAGTTCTCAATAGCTACAACCCTGATCTCCCTAGACCTCTCCCGTATCTTCAGTGATTTCCTCATCCTTAGATTGATAGCTCCACAAGGGACTGAAGAGACTGCTTCAACTATGCCGTGGTGTAATAGGCCCACTTCTGTTTCGCCCTTACCTTAAGATTTCTAGAAAGGAATTCTTCACACACTCCGCAACCTGCAGTGTGGTGGTCTTTGGTGAAATGCAAATTGCAATCCCTGGTGCTTATCATTTTGTGCTAGTTTATGATGGCACAAGGGACAACATCTAAAAAGGTGTATTCTACCCCTTGAGGAACCCAACGTGGACTGTACACCAATCACCCCTCACACGCCCCGGTTTCTATGTGGTAGAAGCCTAGTAGAAAAAGCCACGTGGTTGAATGCTTTCTTGATTAACTTCTTCACCTGAAGCTCGTCTTAGTCGCTGGCAAAGCTTTTTTCATTGTCTTTCTGTGTATTTCTGCAATTTTCATTCCGTCTTCTGTGTTTTGACTCAGCTGCACATGCATCTTCCTACATGGGTGGAGAAAAATCTAAAGATGCAGATACACTGTTGCTTTGGGGTAGGAAGTGTATATCATAGGAGGACAGGCATGTCCTCATACTGGTTGTGGTACATGGGAGGGGTGAAATAGAAGGATACGTTTCCAGACCCAACCACTATATGTCAGAATAAAGCAGAGCATGTGAATATAGAAAATATTCATATTGCAAAACCTTGTTTTTACTTAGTTGCTTTTCCAATATTACAGGACTAGACGTTTAGTATCAAAAGGGCTACAACTTGAAACTCATTAAATAAATAAATTTTGCAAATCTTCCAAAATCTAACACCGGCATCAACCAAATGCAGGTAGATGCATGTGAGAACCCAATCCCTTCCCTCTTTCATTAGAAAAATAGCTCACTGTATTTTCTTCATTTACTATCAGACCAATACTTGTTGCTATGGTAAAATCCATATGCTTCACTCGAGTCTAAACTGTCCTTCAAACAATCTTGTTTTAACCAACCTTTTGCTTAGACAAAAATTAAATCTTTCTTAAATCCCTCATATTTCAGAACCACCAACCATGTACATTCTTTCGTCTGGTGGTGACAATGTCATCTCAGCTGGTTTGCCTACTTATGCACTTCTAGTAGTTTGAATTCTGGTGCACATATATGTAATCACATTAGCAGATCATGATTTATGTACAATGGTCACTTTTCTACATTAATATCAGTTTTAAACACTGCTGTACAGCCTTTAAGGCCTTCATGCTTTTATAGCCCATCTACCTAGCATGGAAGTTAAAGATTTAAGAAATAAAGTAGAGCGCCAATTAAAAATCCCAAAACGTTGGCATGCTGCTTTCTCTGTATCCTTCACTGTTGCGGAACAGCATTCCTCTAAACGCTAGTTTGTGTTTTCACTCTGTAGGCCTTTCACTAGGCCCTACAAACTTGGCTTTTGCATGTTAATGCAAGCCACTGCAGTGTTATCTTTTATTTATGTTTTTTCGTTTGAAATGCAATTTTTCATTGACTTTATGTTTGCATTAGTCAATGTATATATCCTTGTAACTACTTTGCACAGCATCCTGATAGCTACAGGCTAGGGTGCGCTCACAAGTACAGGGACAAGACCAAGTGCTGGTTACATGTCTCAATACCAGTTTGTCGAAAGCTCCAAGTCTCTAAGAGGAAGACCTTATCGCCTGTATTTTCTGTTCAGGAACTCAAATGCCACAGGGATTCCGGGGCTAGTGGTTCCAACTGCATGGTAGAGGATGATCTACAGTGAGAGAGACAAAAAGGTCTTGATTGGGCTGCACTTCAAGTCCTCTACCACCTATGAAAGCTCCTACCAGAGGGTCGGGCGAAGCAAGAAAATTGATTTAACTCCAGAGCGAGCATAAGGGAATACATATTAATTGTAATCATCTTGAAAGCAGTGATGTGATTTGGTTAAACCCTTGTGAAGGGCTGCGCAACCAAAAGAAAGAGCGATTTCACCACGTGGAAAGGAAGCTTCAGTAAAATTGTCTCTGAGGAAATCACATGGTGCTCAGATTCTGAGCCTGCCCCCAGTGTAAGATGCCTGAGCTCGAGGAAGTTGCAAACTGAGGTCACTATTCCCAAAGGCAGCCACCCTTGATTCTGTTTTCCCCGATATCACGAAATTCTCAAAAAGCTCTGACGTTGCATCCCTTTCAGCCATCAATGGGTCACCTGCTCTGCCGTTCATCCCCACTGACGGTGCTTTATTGCAATACAGGGCTAATAACTCATGATCTCCCACAATGCGATCGACAAAATGCCGCCATATTTAATGTAGTGGCTATGGGTGCTCAGGGTTATAACAGTGCAGTCTCATATTTTAAGAAGTGCAGGAACATGAACATTAGTTATGACCTGAATGTAATTTTTTTTTTTTACTAAATTGCTAGTATAAGTATATGGATAGCATCTGAATCTGACTAAATAAACTGCAGATAATGCCGGCCTAATTAGATGGAATAAATAAATAACCACAAGTCCATTTAATGAGAACGAATGAAATCCACAGGTGAGACAAAATACATCAGGTGAGCATATGAGAAGTGCATTACACATGCCACTTACCTGTCTAATGAAGAAATCTCCATGGACTAGCGATACAATACCAAAGTTGGTAAATTTGAATATGTGATCCATCAACCACATCATCTGGCGGACAACCTGCAAGAGTTCAGAAAGCGATACATCACCAAATATCCATGAACAACAAAACACAACAATCACAGTGAAGCCCTGCACCCCGTTACTCCTAACTAGTTTATGTTCTCTGTTTGAATCCATCACTGAACTCCCATGGGCAACACTTTGCTTTCCTAGATTTGAGGGAGCTACTTCAGGACCAAGCTAGAGGCCTGGCTCAGCTTGAGGTCCTCGTGGACCCTCGTGCCCAAACCATCCAAGGTTTAATTTGGGTTATGCCTGCAACCTACAATCTACCACGTGCCAAGAAATAAAAATAATGCATAAACCTCTGGAGTTAAAAAGGAGAGAATGTCCCAGTCTTTTAGTGGGGGAATTGCATTATATGAAACCAGAAAACCTGTGACCAAGCCTGGTTTCCCCGCTTGATCTAATTGTGAGAGTCTCGATACAGCCTCCTTTTTCTTCGGTATCACATTCGAGAGCACCTTCTAAAACACGAATTCAGGGTGCACGCTGTACAAAAATAAAGTGATCTAGTAATGTGAAATGCTTCTAAGTTAAAGAAATTCCTTTTTGATTTTAATTTTAAGGAGAATATCATATTTTCACATCATGTTTAATGCATGATTTACATTCAAATATTTTCTGGGCTCGGCTCGTACATGGGCTCTTAGAGCCCAGTCAGACCCTCGGCTCGGCTTGCCCTGTTAATTTGCTAGCTCACCCACCTCCAACAGTCTGCGACTCATTTGAAGAGCTTAAGATATGTAAAAACAAAGCTTCTCGTTCAGTATTTCGAACACATGAAGGTAAAAAATAAGAGACCCTGTGGAATATCAGTGTTTCTTCCAGGGACTGCAATTACTTTTTTTCCTGACATCAGAACCTTTAGAGCTGCTTAACGCTGGATGGTGGTGATGACTCAAAGTCCTTTTTACCAGAATGATTTTAGTCTCCTTTGACAAGGTGATGTTTTTTTTCCTTATCCTCTCCCTAGTATTCTAAGAAGGTGAAGTTGCCTGTCCTCACCTCAGACTCCACTGTTGCGCCCTCTCTAATCAATTTCTTTTCTCAGTTTGTGAATGGCACACCTGCGAACACAACGTCTTTAAGAGGTCTGCAGCACTATTTGTTCCCTCTTGTTCTATGATGGCTTACCACAGGAATGCCAACATGCACCTTCCACGTTGATGTATGGCAGCTATGCACTGAAAACATAATACCAAAATCATACAAATTGTGTTCTTTTCTGCACTCAGATCAATAAACTGGAACTGACTCACTAAACGTGCTGCAGAGTGCACGAGTCAGACTTCATGAGGGCTGCCCTTCACTATGATGACGAGCACTGGTTCAAAGTGTGTGATGTGCAAGAGCCCACCTGCTACTACTATTCACTTATTAAATCAAAGTGATTAATAAAATCCCACCATACGTTCACCTACTTCATTCTAGGAAACATAGTGCTTAAAAATCTAAACATCTGTACGGGGAAATGGCCCAACAACTCAAGGCATCTGAAGGCGCAAGTGGCCATGCGTTAGAGGACACTGGACGGTAGCAAACAGGGGGAAGAAAAGGTCAAGGCACACGGTCACTGGGATGCTGTCTTTCAAACTCATTCGCAAAGCACCGGTCACTCATCTAATTTTAACAGCGATTTACTGCCAAAGCCGCTCCCTGCTGTCGTCACTGTCTGAGTTCAGGTCATTCGTAACTCTGGTCAATACTTCCAGTGGGAACTCCATGCGCGCTCTTTTATTCAACTCATAACATAAGAGCTAGCGTTTCCACTGGAGCTGGTTTCTGCATAAGAGCGGTGTTGTCATGGAATATGGAATTTTCCTAACAACCCACAGCCAATTAAATACAAAAAATGGCATTCCAGTACGATTCTCCATAACTGGTCTCACCAGACATTGCTTCTTGAAGCTGATATGGTGTATTTCAAATACCTGCAGAGGTTTTCACCCCGGTCCGCTAATAGAAGAGGAATTCTACAATTGCAATGCAATTTTGGGACTATTAGACAGTTTCACATTTTCAACACTGAGGGTGTGCCTTGCTCGTCAACACACCTCACCGCCTACTCGGCTCGATTTAGAAACCGTGGATTGCAACTAGGTCCCAAAGAGGAAACTTGTGAATCTCTGCCAAAGGTACCCTGCCAAAGGAAGTAAATGCCGCAGGCCATGTCGCCTCCAGGGCGATATCTGGGTGGCGGGGACAGAATCTCAGTGTGCCTCTCCTGATAGAATGAGATGGGCAGTGTCCCCCAGTAGGGCTACTATAGGTACAGAGGATCTCCCCACTTTATTTCCTCCCAACGTCAGGAATTGGTGGGGTGAAGGCCACAGGGTATTATAACGGGCCCTGCAATTAGGACAGAGCGAATATGTTATGGACCAACTAGGTCCTAAACAACTACTTGCCCAAACCACTACTGCTAAACAACTAAAATGTCTCTACAACGAAGTACTGAACAACTACTGTCTAAACCATGATTTTGCCGGAATAAAATTGCCTGAACAACGAATTTTAAGCTAAGTTTTTTTTTTTTTTTTTTTTAATGGTTTTTAGTGGTTTAGAATTGACATATATCCATCATTGGCTGGGTCCAAGCTTAGATGGCCTGATGTGCAAAGTAACAATGGACCGGCATGCCTCCCCAAGTAATTACCAGTGACTGAGATTAATTCAAGCATTCCGTCCATTACTTTTTTGTATACCTTGATGTGTCATCCTAAGTAGGATGGGAATACCCAGTAGGTCCATTGCACACTGTGTCACTGGAACCAAGCTATACCTGGCTTATAAGCTCCAGCTAGGGCAGAACTGGCATGAGGCTGCCTGTGTTCTGATTCAGGGAGGACCTGGCTTGGTCAGGTTGAATGTTCCCATTGGAACAGAGTCAAGACTGATTTGCATATGGCTGAGACCAAGCAGAGGTGGCAAGGTGTGCAAATTCATGATGGCCTGGGATGCGTTCCAGAGTAATTACTAGTGGCTGAGATGAATACGAGCATTCCACACATCACTGTTTTTTATACTTTGTTATCAACCCTCTCGTGCCTTCTGCAGATTTCTCAAATATTTACAGATTTGACATCAAGGAATGACAGCAATAATTGACACCATCATACGGAGACATTCTGACTGGACAGAGAATTGAAGTCTTCGCTACACTGATTTTTTTGGCCCAATTAATACATTATATTTAAAAAGCCAAAAGTAAATAAATGAACATATGAAGGTAAAAAGACCCTAAGAGTCCCCATCCCTTCAACCCCTTGCCTCACCCCCCAACCTCACAAAAACCCTGTCACCGGGACAGCAGGTATATCTTATATTTAGGCATTAATCTCAGAGGTCTCATGCCACAGTCCCAACAATTCCTACCAAATGGTACGGTTTCTAGATTTTCCTCCATTAACTTTGGGAGCTGCTGGGGTGTTATGGTGTGTAAGCCCAGTGTCAAAGCCTTCAGTTAAACTGAAACAGGCAATTCACTTGGTCTAAGTGAGCCTGGGAGTATGCCAGACATACGACTCCAAGCAGTTTCCTGGTACTTTGAGTCTGTGCACTCAAGTTCTTCCTACGAAGGTTCCTCCATGAAATTTAGCCCTGGAGTACTTCCTTCTTCAAACACTACTCTGTAACACTGAGTCTATGTTTTTCTAACAGGATGGAAGAAAATCATTTCAGTTTCAGGGTACACAAAGCATGGATTGGGAAGTTGGTGTACTCCCATTTCCAAGCACTTTTTTTTAGAGCAACCTCAAGTGCTTCCTATGCCAAAATCTACAATGACCAAAAAAGGTTCACCAAGCTCTATTGTTGTAAGATGTTGAGCGGCATAAGGACAGAAGTCTTATAAAGACGGTAACATTTTTCTATGCAAGCGGAGGGGTAGTAGAAATAATGAAAGCAGAACAAAACACAAATATATACGCATTTTAGGCACAATATGTTTTGAACAAAGCAGACAGAACACAGTCCTGGTCCCCAGAGCTCGCCTACCGTGCCTTTGTCCTGAAGGCACATCATCAGTGTGCAGACGTCTCCCGTTGCCTGATGGTTAACCAGCATCACTGCTTCCTCCTCTGAAATCGCTTGAATATCATCTCCCCATTCAACCACTGCAACAAAACGAAAAAACACAAGAGCTCTCAAAGCGGAGTTTAAATGAGTCTTTCATGTCGCTCACAGAAATTGGCATGATGTGGAGGGAAATGGGAGTAACAAGATTAGGAGCGCGATTTCCTCCAGAGTACAGGAAACCAACCGGTTTATCCATTAAACTGAAAACAAATCTAAAAAACAATCTGGAAAGACACTTACCCATGAGGTTGCCTCAAATAGCCGTGAAGAACACAATATTTCCAATTTAACTAATGAATGCACAACACTACCTCTGAATCCAGGTTAGCAGTTTCAGGTTTGTGCCAGAGCAGAAGCACAAGGTATCTTTGGATGTATGCTGACATACCCCAGACACAAGGTGCACCACTCTGCCTGGGATCTGCTGTGGCGGGCGCGGAACAGGTACACATTAAGGGAGTTCAAATACTGCTGCAAACTAGAGACGGTCACTGTGTTCTCTAATCCAAATAATATTTTCTATTGGCCGGATTACAGCAGCACTTTTACAACAGGATTATGGACACTTGGCATCTACAGACATAAGCGAACAGATAGCAAGCCCTTGTACTTTCAGGTTCCTGTTGAGTACCATGTGGGTGTTGTAGGGTTCTCTTTTTAAGGGTAAAATAGTCGATGTTGTGCTTAGTTTACAGTATGTGTCGGCTACTAAACCTGTAGTTTATTACGTTTAGGGATGGAGTTTAAGAGATTTCTATCAACTGCAATGTTGTGGTGTCTGTGGGCTTTTAGAAGATCAAATTAGACACCGCTTAATTAAATCATTGAGTTGCGGTCAAGGGGGCTTAACAGGGCTTTACTTTGATTAAAAGGTTCTGTAGTCCTTTCATTTTCTTTTTGGACGGTTGACTGAGCAGCATTGCTTTAGGGATACAAGGAGCATTACGTACAAGCCAGAAGCAACCTTGCTGTTGAACTGTTGACTTTCTGGGACTTGCACTTTACTGTGCGAATGTGCACAACGGGACACTAACCTGCTGGATGTGTAGGGCACCAAAAGGAGCCAGTGTTGATTTAAGAAACCCTGATGCAGACACAATCTAGCTGTTGTGGTATTACTGCTTCGATGGCAGTGTAGTAAGTCCAGTCTTTGAAAGAGGTTTTCTATCGGTCTAGGCCCGAGAGTGACTTGACTGCCGCTTTTAAAGCTTGGGGTATTGACAGACAATTCAAAGGAACCCACAAACTCTTGGTACCTCTAGAATCCCTAGGATGTTGGGGAAAAAAGGACGCAAATCTGGCGTGGACAAAATGTTATGAGGGCCTCAGCGTGAACTGCCCTAAATGGGGCCAAAAAAAGGCCAGGCACCTGAGGGGAAAAAGGCCTGGAAGCGAAGGGGTTAAGTAACAATGTCACCTGCTATAGCCCAAACAATGGCTACGTCACAGGATATTTTGTAAGGAGCAGTTGAAGCTTTTTGCAGTGATATGAGAAATATTGTCTAGGGGGCTGGCATACTTGTACTGGCATTATTGTCAATGTACCACAACTATGATCTGTTTTCCTACATGAGGCAATCTAAGGCATATTGTTGGTACCCGTTTTTTTTTCTTCGATAAACTAAAATCTCAATTAAGAAAAAAAAAAAAAAAAAAAAAAAACTTTAAAAAACAAAACTTTAAAATAAATGCATGGTCACCTAATATGATTTACTTTACGTTTAGCTCTTCTCAAACCTTTCACAGTCAGTGTTTGCATTTTAAATCCGACACCTTAACAGGATGCTCAATAGATAGACTTTCTGGATATTGTTAGCATCAGGCAAGTTAATTTCCTGGCTCAAATGTTTTGTTTCTTTCTGTGTACCAATAAAAGCATCAGACGCACAGCAAGAGTTAAATTCCATTCCTGAAGCATGAATGCAGGAAGGTCACTCTTTTTGGCATGGTTACCCCCATTTTGTGCCTGCCTGTCAGTGTATTTGGACTGTTTTCACTGGTATCCTGCTAACCAGGACTGTAGTGATTGTGCTCTCTCCTCCAAATTTGGTTGCTTTGGTACCTTTTTACACCCCACAATTGGCATACTGGTGTACCCCTGTAAGTCCCTACTATATGGCACTCAGGTACCCTGGGCACTGGTACCCCAGGGGTCCCCCCATGGGCCTCAGCATGTATTGTGCCACCCAGGGGAGCCCCTTCAAACTGTGTTCGCAAGCCTGCCATTGCAGCCTGTCTGAAACAGTGAATGCGCCCTTTCACTGCTGGACACTACACAATGTCAATGTAAGTCACCCCTATGGTAGGGCCTGCTAGCTGAGAGGGCAGGGTGCAGGTCCCTGTGTGTGAGGGCACCCCTGCACAAGCAGAGGTGCCCCTACAAATCCCAGTTCCAATATACTGGACTTCGTAAGTGTGGGGAAGCCATTTTACCCATGTACTGGTCACAGGTCACCTGTGGTCCAGATACTTAATAGTAACTTCGAATCTGGGCATGTTGGTGTCAAACGTGTCAGAATCATACACCAATACTAATGCCAGTATTGGTGGCATGATTCCATGCACTCTAGGGGCTCCTTAGAGGACCCCCAGTATTGCTCCTACCAGACTTTCTGGGTTTACGGGTGGCCCGTGCGGCTGCCAACCCTCAGACAGGTTTCTGCCCTGCTGCTGCTTGATCAGCTCAGGCAGGGGAAGGCAGAATAAAGGATTCCCTGTGGGAGAGGGAGGCAACACCCTCTCCCTTGGAAATAGGTGTTACAAGACTGGGAAGGGTAGACTCCCCAAGCCAGCGGTTTGCTTTGAAGGTCACATTTGGGCATTCCTTGCATAAGCCGGTTTGCACCAGTCCACGGACTCAGAGTCCATGCTCTGGCACAAAAGCACACGAAGTAAAGGGGAGTAACCACTCCCCTGTTCGTCACCACCCCAGGGGTAGTGCCAAGAGCTTTAGGTGGCCAACTGATTCTGCCATCTTAAAAACGAGATATGCAGAGGCCCCAGGGAGCATCTGAGTGGCACGGTCACGCAGGTGACATTAGTGACCCCCCCCTTTGATAGGTGGTCACCGTGCAAAGTGACCAAGCCTCCTGTTAGGGCTATTTAGGGACTCCCTTACGGGTGGGTGACCTGATTCGGTATGCAAGACTCCACCAGGACTCCTCTGCAACAACCTCTTCTGCCCCTGCCCACCAGCACCCCAACTGGACACTTCAGGAACCTAGAAGATTGCAACTCCTGAGATGACCTCGCCTTGCAACATTGTTTCTGCGGCTCCTTCCAGAAACTGCAACACTTCCACAGCTTTGCATCCTCAAGGGTTGGCAAGACTCCAGCTGCACTAGGAAACGAGAAGAAATCTCCCTTGGAGTGAAGAAGTCACTCCCCCGCATATGCAGGCACCTAAAGGCAACAACGTCGGGCTGCGTGGATCTGCTCTCCTCTAGAACTGCGTTGATCCTGCAACATATGTGGTGGTCTAGATTGTTCCTCTTGGTTCTCACTGCCCAATGTCCTCTTTGGGAAGACAGTGAGCCCTTGCTTCTCCTTGCAGGACAGTACCCCTGTGCACCGGAACTCTCTTCAAACAAGGCTTGTTGGCTCCAAGGGATCTTCAGGCTCCAAGTAGCCCTGGCCTCCAGCACTTCATCCTTGCAAGGAGTCTCTCCTCTGCTGCTCCAACAACGTAGAACTCCTCTCCTGGTGTGCTGACTGGGCCACACAGTGACTTACTGTGTCTGCTGCCTGTGGGTTGCCTGTGGAGCCTACAACTGCTTCTGCTGGCTCTTCCGACTGCTGAGGGTCAGTACAGACTCCACTCCAAGGGTTGAGTCCCCTAGACCTTCCTGGTCCTCTTCAGCCTTGCCACTCTTTTGCATCCTCTTGCATTTGCCAAGGCTTGTTGGTGGTCCTTCTGAACACTGACCAACTGCGACCCAGACAACCAATGTGGGATATCACCTGCAGGGCTCTAAGAACTCCTCTGCAGCTCCTGGACTCCACAGCTGATCTTCATCGTCCCTCGTCGACCTGGATCTTCATCAACAGAAGGGTGCCCTTGACCCACCCTGGAAACTCCTGGGTGGACTGGAATCTGTCCCCTTCTTTTTCAAATCCTCTTCTCTCTGAATACATGGTTGGGTTCCACCAGACTGGTCCTGGTTTTGCATTCTTCCTCTTGCTAAGTCTTTTTGTTAGCCCTTGGGAAGACCAGGTACTAACCTCTGCTCTCCTGATCGCAGGGGGTCACATAGGTACTCAAGTCTTGGGATCCTGAATTCCCCCGCTCCCCTCAATATCCTTGGGTGGGGGGCTGCACTTTGCATTCCACTATTTTAGTATATGGTTTATACCCCACCACCACCCCATTTGGGGGACTAAGTAATCTAGTTCACTGTTACTATAATAAAATACCTTTATTTTTGCAACACTGTGTGGTTCCTTTCAGGTGTGCTAAGTTGCTTTGTGACTGCTGTGGTATTGCAAGTACTTGACACTCCTCCTGAATAAGTCTTGGCTGCTCATCCCCAGCTACCTCTAGAGAGCCCTGCCTTCCTAGACGCGGTCTTCATTCACTAATAAGGGCTGCCTGGACCTGGTATAAGGTGATAACACCATAGGTGCCCACCACACACCAGGCCAGCTTCCTACAATTAAGTAATAACAAAGCCAGCAATTGCACATAGCGCAAAAAGTACCATATTTCTGAATCTCCAAAAGAATATGACGCAAGTGGCACAAACCATGCTCAAATCCAAATCAAATCCAAAAACATAAATACACAACTCAAAATAAAATTCCTCAGATTCCAAGCTACAAGGGAGAGATACCGTGAGGTAATCCTAAGGCTGTTATCTGAAGTGAGGCATGCTCACAGAAGTGGTAGGTGGTATCTCGCCTTACAAAATCGTTTACAAATAGGACTTCACAGACCTGAGTCAAAGCCACAGCCTAAGTAACCAGAGGTGGTCTTCAACAGTTAGTCTCATCAACACCAAGAGATACCACACAACAGACATGCATTGGCTACATAGAGCAGGTGCCATTTCCTACTATCATGGTTCAAATCAAGACTACAAAGGCTGTCAAATCTGACCATACAACCCACCACAACAAATAAGCCTGAGAGGGGGCTCCATGTATACGCTTTTTTGAGCTCAAGATAGCAGTTCTGTAGTTATGGTGAAGCTGCTCAGTTGTTTAAATGAATATATACACACACATAAATATATACAGAATAATATATACATACACACATATATATATATATATATATATATATATACACACACACATATACATACACACACATATATACATAAACACACATATACATGCACAAGTATATAGAGCTATACAAAGATAGTACAATGGGACCAAATACTCTTTAGCAAATAATTCCAGCCTAAAACAAAAATATTTAGGCATAGTCTATATTTTATGACAAGTTGCATATAGTTTGTTCAAGGATAATAACATGTACAAGAGTGTCAGAAAGCGTGTGCTTTCGATCCAAATTCCTATTAGGGTTTCTACTCAAGTGCACACTAATGGACAGACTTACACCACATATGACAGAAAGGAAGGATTCAGTTAAACTTTTAACACTTCTGTGGTTTGCCTATAAATCTGCAAAATTGTTTCAGAAATACAAGACGACCCAATAGTGCTAAATTGATAGAATGGGCCTTGTATCAGATTAAGAACCAAAATTAAAAGCACTGCATTGAGCAATAGGCAAAACATCCTAGAGGCCAAAGCGGGATTCAGCAGTCTGAGAAGCATGCGATCTGAACTCTGGAACTGATTAGCTTACAGTAAAAAATTTACTCTGACTGGCCAAGCAGCAGTACATCCTTATGAAGTTTGTGAACGGACTGTACCCATTTTAAACCTTGCTTTGGGGCCATGTGGAAATCGGATGAGTCTACCCTGATCCCATATTCAAGTGGGTGACTTTGGGGGGGTAGTGGTGTGCAGGGAGGGCACAGCTGTGCAGTTATCCCACGAAATGCGAGGCCAAAAATTACACTATCTCCCATACCCGGTATGCAGAAAAAATAGACTAGACCTGCAGGATGCCGCAGACCCCCTTAGAGAACGCGAAAAATACTCCTGTCAGGATGTGACCACCCTGTGCAGAATGTGAAGGGGAAAAATGTGAAAGGGGGGAGTGGGGATTAAGACTGATCCTGCATAGAGGCCACCAAGGGAAAAGAAACTCAAGGGGCCTGAGGAAGAAGCATTAACAAGTATTACAAACCCATTTTAACACCATGGGTGGGAAGTAAAAACACATTTTAAAAATCTGCTGAGCTCGGCAAGCCGTGCAGAGTTAAAAAAAAAAAAAAAAAAAAAAAAAAAAAAAAAACACACACACACCTCCACACCCCACTGGTCATTGAAAGATGCCCTATAAAGTTAGCACAAGACTGTTGACTTCACAGGAACATCCAGTAAAATGTGTCACTGCACCCTAGTTGCTTACTCAAGGTGGACATCTAGAAAAGGACTGTGGTAGGATCAGCTGCAAAAGCCTGCAGTACCACGGGCCATTACTAGAAGTCCCCTTTGAGTCCTCAAACCTGTTCTTACTTCACAAGGACATACATTAATGGCTCATAATAATGCACCCATTTTTTCACATTTATTATCCAACTAAATCCATAAGCTTGCTTTTATCTATCAAGTGGCATTAATTAGAACTAAGAATTTCAAAACAAACTAAAAAGATTTAAGAAGCAAGACCTTGACAGTACTGCCAGGAGTAAGTCAAGAGTATTATTTGTCTGGTGTATTCATTGGGTGGAGGTGTGTGGGCATGGCAAAAGCAATACTAAGCAAATCGTGAAGCAGATGACTTTAGCATAGGACATGGACGAAATTCATGTCCTGTGAGGTCTTTTGGTTGAGGGAGAGAGGAGGTAGATCAGGTAGATCAAGAAAAATTGCATTGATAAAGCCATGAGCTGGTCTGAAAGGTCACTGAACACAGCCAAAGGCCGTGCCAGCATGTTCTGCAGGCTGGTAAAGACCATGACCAAAGCCACGGCATAAGTCCAGAGCTGTCTGGGTACGGCTGTGCTACGGTAAGTAGGGTCAATGCACTGAGCTCTCCAAGAAAAGACAACAGAAAGCTCAATGACTAGGGGTACAGGGGAGGTGGCTGAAAGATATGGATGTCATCAGTGATGTTGTGATATGTGGTAGTTAATGTGTTTTGAGATGTCACCTGGAAGCTTAAGAGGGAAGTTTATGAACAGTGTACTGGCAAAAGTTATGGATGTGTAACTCTCTGTGAAATCAGTTTTTCAAGTCAAATAGTGATGGATGCAAATGCTGGAGGTGATATGAAACACTGGTTATTACTTGGAGTGCTTTCCAGGTCATCAATCATATGCAAATCAGTTATGCCCCCACCCCAAAAGGGAGAGCCCAAACCAGGCCCTGTTCCAGGAATTTATATCTGGGTGGGCCAATATGTGCTATATTTTCGACAATTCTGCAGGTAGCCTACAACCTGGGCTCTGGTGCCACTGCACCTGCTGCATCCTTTGCAGGTAAACCCCTATCACCTCTTCCCCAATACACACCTCCCCACTGCAGCCTGCCTCAGACACCAGGTCGCCACCTGGCTGTTTTCTTTTTTACGGGCATGCCCAGAGTTTTGTCATGGATAGTAGAAAAATAGGGAAAACCATCTTAAGGCAGTATTTTTCTCCCTATCAGTACACAAGTAAAATAGCTATTATTAAAAGAATGCACTATAAAAATGCATTCTAGAGATTTGTCACTGACCCCTGACTGATTAAAGTAAATAAAAGTGACACACACCAAAAAAAACAAAAAAAACGTTTGCCGACGTGAAGGAAGCACTTAAGTGCTTTCTCTGTGACCTCTTTTGTGGTTACTGGTAGGGCTAAATGTCATGTTTAGGTGGGTCTGGACCAAACTGAGCAGGAACACAAGCAACTCGCCAAATTTCAGCTTTATTGATCAGGACCACTGCTGCCCTATACATAGTTAGGGTGACTCGAGAAGGATCGAGCCCCTTCCAGCCAAGTCGATAGAATGCCAAGAAGAGTCTAAACCTGCAGTGATCAGTACTCATACTTGCACGTTACTCTCTGCTTTTATTAGTCAACTCTCTACATTACTACTTAATAGCTGCCAGCGATAGTGGTACCAAGGTCGCTGGGCTGAATTCACCCTGCATTAACAGACGCATTGATACTAACACGGCGGTGACGAGAAAGTCCGACTAGTAAATGCGCGGAAGGATATGCAGGTGGGGCTGAGGAGTAGGGTGTCTGGACACAGACACACACACCTCTCCCTCGCCCCCCCCAGCCCCCTCGCTCACTGACGGGGTTTCTGCAGAGATAGCATTTCCTTTCTCCCGAGCACTGTACTTATGAACTTCGAAGTGCTGAGACAGTGGAATTCAGTCCTCTTCTGTTGTTTCACAGTTCCTATGACTCACGGCCTTTGCTTACAATTGAAATGTGGGCGAAGGGCGGGTTAATCACGCACAGGATCATCTCGAAGTCGTACAGCGGAGTTCCTGAGATGCAGCGACCGCAACAGAGGCCAATGTATATTTTAAGTCACGGCAGACCACGCATATACAATGGGTTTTAAATCGTAAATATTATAGCGTTTGATTAACTTTAAATAAAACCACTGTTACTAAACGAAGACCGACCTTTCAAGTCTTTCTAACATTAAAGACGGGGGCAGGGTATGCAGTTTTATGCAAATCTTTGAGCAACAAACCTATCCGCTAGTATCGCAAGAAGTTTTCCATACATTATCAATAGTTCCTATTTTTTCGGTAAAAAGCTGAACTCACAAAAAGTATGACTGTCTGCCTAGACACGAGACTAGGGAAAAACGTAATTAGGTCAAGTAGTATTAGGCATAGAGCTCTATTATTTTAAGAAAACGTTGTGCTTTTTAAAATATCAAACAGGCATCAACTCGCGTCACCATTAATGTTCAACTTTCACAGGGATTATGATAAAACATGTTATCCCCACAGAGAGCTGGTCGGACCAGCTCTAAGTAGCTCTCTCCTTTTTACCGTTCGCCTATAGACAGCTTCAGGTTGACATGCCTTGGCACTATATGTGTTCAAACACCAAGCAGCCATCTTAGATTTTTTTTGGTGAAAACGTAGAACAAAAAAATAATAAAAAACGGCTAGTGCGCGTGCACGTGCATCTGGACAAAGGGCAGTCATCTTTCAATAGTTGTTGCCAAGGCATAGATGATGACAATGGCAAATAAGCTTTGACAGAGCCAAGAACTCTGTGTACTGGCGCCACATGCCAGACCTACGGCTTTACCAATGTTAGTTACTAGTGCCATATTTCTGTTCGGAAAAGGTTAACAGAGGTTCATAAGAAACAAATATAAATTTCTGAATGACATTTAAAGATCGTGCTTAGGTGTGATGGAAAATTAGTGCTCTTCCGTGAGCCATCATAGTATTGTTCCCAGCATGCCACTTGCCAATTCCTCAGCAGGGGGTGCAATGGTGTGTGAGACTATAAACCACAGCTTCCTACGTTTGTGTTTAAATGAATGACAAACATGAATTCATACAAATCCAAAACTATTCTTTACTTAAACTAGTGTTTAAAAAAAATACTTAAAATATGAATCACTCAATGAAAGTTAATATGTTTGTTAGGTCTTGTCTAAAAGATTTCAAAAATCGTATCATGGATTCGGAAGAAAGCTTGCCTAGGTAAATGTAACATAGCTACCAACATCCTTGAGGAGTTGCATTAAGTGCGGCGCGATACAATGTAGTCAACGATTCAAAGGATGCTCTGCTTGGAAAGGTTTTGTAAGGAACAGTGCGCTCCAGAATCATTTAATTACATTTGTTATCTCATATGGTACACAGTGTCCTAAGAGAAACTCCTTTCTTTTCGAAATATTTTAACATTTCAGTACATCTGAATTTAATTTTAAAACAAATACAAACAGTACACCTCGAGTTCTACCAACTAACCTCTTCCCTGCCACCACAATTACAAACATAAACCATCATCTCCCCTCCCTTCACCGCCGTTCTGTAGCAGACTCTGTACTCTGGAGTACAGAGCTACTTATGTGGGTGGCACAACCAGTGCTGCAGGCCCACTAGTAGCATTTGATTTACAGGCCCTGGGCACCTCTAGTGCACTTTACTAGGGACTTACTAGTAAATCAAATATGCCAATCATGGATAAACCAATTACATACACATTTTGTAAAGGAGCACTTGCACTTTAGCACTGGTTAGCAGTGGTAAAGTGCCCAGAGTAACAAAAACAGCAAAAACAGAGTCCAGCACAGATCAACAACCTGGGAAACAGAGGCAAAAAGTTAAGGGAGACCACGCCAAGGATGAAAAGTCTAACACCAGGCATCATTCATATAATCTTTTATGCACTTGTCACTTAGGTAAGTAGAAAGTTTGTAAACTCCCAAATCCTCATTCACTGAAGAGGGATTTGTGGAGTTTTAGGACTTGAAGTTCCATAGTCGGCTTCCTTGGCTAAGTTTCCTGCATGAGTAATTGTGCATGGCCACCTCCGTAAACTCTATTTCAATTATTTTTTTTCTTCCAATGCAATGTCCTGTGAACGTCCATAAAGTGGTGACCATACGGCTAGCCACGAGCTCTGTGAGGAACTCCCACAACAGAAGCACATGGAAAACTACTCATCAAAAGGCGTGAACAAATGTGATTCAGTGTGGGAATTAAAACAAACCATTCTAGTTTTGAGGAGCAGTATTTTTTACAATGAAAAGCGTTTTTTTTTGGTTTCCAAAAAGGCTAGTGAGATTTTGTGGGGAATGGAATTAATTCTGCCACATGCCACCTGCCACTGACAGCGAACAGATACTTTGAACTGCTCACTCAACATGGTTAAAAACCAGTAGTTGGGTTTAAAAGCTCTACAGGCAAACCAGTCAAAGGGGATATGGCATTCAAACGGTTCATTTTAGAACGTACTCCCATTTTCTGCACACCACCTATCTTCAGTATTATTACATTTCTTCGATTATCTACCTGATTACATAGATATTCTCTTTCTTTCCATGGATTTCAGTTCTCACCTTCTCTAATTCTCACTGGATCCTCACCTATATTCCCACATTATTGCAGCATGAAAGAGCAACAACACAGTCAAAACACACGAGGAGAAAAAAAAAAAAAAGAAGATTTTCCAGTTCTAAAGCGAAAACAGGAAGCCGTAAGCTGGTCTCTTTGCCGTCACGTGGTCTACGAGGATAAACACACAACTGTCATGGTAGATAATTAGCTTCATATGAGACCTGCTGATTAGCTTACTAACAGGATACCCAGCAAAGGCAACCGGAGGAAGCCAAGACCCAGGGCCCAATGCCCGGTGGCTGAAGTATTTAAGCGCTTACTGAGTAAGTCGCTGGACATTTAAATTAATCCACTGGTACGGTTGGGCTAATTACCTAGGACTAGAATGAACCAGCCAGGTACGACGCAAAGTCCCCATTGGCCTCATATGGTCATAGTCTTCATCCTCCCAGCAGCAGGCGGGCTCAGCCACACAAATGTGGAGGCACTTTTATTTGGAGAAGTGAAGGAACCCATTTCTAAATAATTAGATGTTATGATTTGAACTGCTGCATGGTCAGTACAAAATGAAATATCCTTGTAAACTTCAGCTGAGTTGTTGGCTTAGGGTAGCACGTGTTTTGGACACCGAACACTGTATATCCCTGCAACCAGAATGGACTCATAGGTAATTTGTTATTATTATAATGATAATAATAATAATAATATCTTTATTACATAGGTTACAAAAAAACATTACAAAATTAATAGTACTTCTTCCCAAGCTCTGGGAATTGCACTCTTGCCTTTGCGTCAAGACCCTTGCCTGTGTGTAACTCTGGGCTAAAAATAATAAGCTGGAACAATGCTGGTATACGCTCCAAGAACACATTCCCAAACTGGCAAAAATGTATAAGAACGTATGACATTGTGTTGTTACAGGTGTCTTGGTAAATTGCCGTTCGTTCCTGTTTGGGGGGAGGGCCTTGGAGGGCTTGTCCATCTGGGTTAATCTTTTGTTAGAAGGGCGGGCAGAGGAATTAAGGGGATTAAGCACTGACTAAAGTTTTTACCTATAAAGTTGCATTGCCATTAACTCTGATTAATTCCTACAAAAATGATTTTTCGAACATGCCTAATCAAAAGTTTCCTGGACTATTCTCATATGTCTCTTCCCTAATGGAGGAGAAAACCCAACAAGGACAGCAGATGAACCTTTGAGTAGGGGGCGATTTTAATGCTAGAATCCATATTATGGTAGTGGTGGGGAACAAGATGGGTTTAGAAGATGCAATGAGCGGGGTTGGGAGTTGTTGGCTTTTATTGCCTCTGCTGACTTGCTCAATGTTATAGAGGAGGTTGGTGAGGATATGCAGAGTATACCTAGGTCTATGGGCCATAATATATCCTCAATTATTGACCATATCTTGATTTCTAACAATCTGTTGCTCTATGATGCTGTTGTAGCAACATAGTACAAGGATCATAACCGTAATGAAATAGTATTGAAAGCACAGTATTGGGTATCCCATCATAAAAATATATGTCTTGTGAATATACGGCTGTCATCTGACAGTTTTAGGTTGTGCTGGAGATTACACAAGCCAGTTAGGTTCCTTACTGAGTTTATCGCAGCTAATGTGCAAATGGTTTTGGGGTGACTGCAAGCAGGTGTGGATAACGGGAGAGTTGTTAATGCTTTTGTTGGTCTGTGTGAGAAGATTAGACTCTCCTTCTCCAAACCATCCAAAGATGGGATGCCCACTGTGATTTGACAGCAAGTGTTCCAGGGCTAACAGAGCTTTGCGTAAGTCCCTAGCTGCAAGGCCACGTGATTTTTCACTAGTGGCGGGCCCAGGGCGAAATCTATAAATCAGTCATTGATAAGAAGTAGAAAAGTCATTACCCAACAGTGGAATTGCCTAACTATGACAGCTTGCACTATGGACAGTAAATCATTTTGGAGTGCTGTCTCTCATTTGTGACATATCAGGGGTGTGGAATTTAATAAAATATCTACTTGTCCATGGGACAGGTCGCTTCTTAAATCTACTTGTCCTGTAAAAAAAAAAAATCTACTTGCCCCTTTGGTGCTATGTAGTGCGGCAACAAATTATGGCAGCAATCTCTATGTAAGAGCTCTGATAATAGCCTCTCTGATTATGCCAGGGCTACTACTATAGTAGGGCTTGAATACTTGCAATTTCAATCCCTACTATAGCAATTTCCTTATTTTGCTACCTTTCTCCAGATCTACATACTGGGGCTGGAGGAAGCAGTAAGCAATAGCTCCAGGGCTGGAACGCCTTTGAGTCTGCAAACCTACTAACTTGCATGTTTTAAGGATTTTCACTAGCTCTTCTCTAATCTTTTCCATTAAAGAGAAAGGTTGGAAATTTACTTCTGACAATGGCAGAAGTAAACGTTCTTCCAAGGTTGGGAAAAAAGTGGTTGGAGGGAACGTGAACTTGTAAACGCTCAATAGATTTTCAGAGCTAAAATCCACTTCGCAAATATTTTCTAGGAGTACGATTTCCTGGGCTACTTCTGTAAGTTCTTGTGAATTCATGAAAGCCTATAATTCAAAGACTTATACCATGGGTGCAGCTTTGTGTCTTTCTTTAAGAATTGGGTCCCCAATTAGGTCTGGCGTTAACAAAGTCACTTTGTTTTATTAAACTTCAATTTCTCTATCTATCTGCTGGCTTTACTGTGAGTGATCACATTTTGCTCTTCCACAAGGCGCATATTGGCACACAAAGCAGTTTTGTTCAGTGCCAGGAACTACTGTGGCAATCAGTGACATAACAAAACTGTAGGGGGCATCCTTGCAAAGAACATTGAGCGGTCCCCCCTCCAGACTCGGGGCAGGTGCTATGCTGAGGGGGCCCCCCAAGAGAGGGACTGCGGGGCCTTTTTTACGCCACTGGTTGCAATGTGTGCTCATTGAGACCAAAAACATTTTTTTCTTTTTGCCAGTGTTTGTTACAATAGTGAGGGCCTGGCAGCTCCCACAACCAAGGGTTACAAAAGCCATGCCAAAACAAGACACGCATTGACAAAACCAAAAGACAAAAAAAATATCAGATCGGTTGGCTTTGTCAGTGCTGGTTGATTTTCATGCTTCCCATACACTGATTTTCCATTAGGAATATTTTTTGGGTAGACTAGCATGCATCAACGCATTTTACTAAATGACTTTTCAAAGAAATAGCACCTTGAGATTCATAGTAGCAAAACACATTTTGATAGCAAAGAATCTAGGGCCTTAGCTATTTTTTACAAAAATTTTTTTTTTTTTTTTTTACAAACATTTGCATCTAATAAGAGGGCATTCTGGGAGCATTATACTTAGCCTCATATTGTGAAACTTTTCAAGCGTGTGTACACTTTTCTTTTTTTACTGGAACCATTGTCAGTAGTGCATTGTAATCTTAAAACGTTTATTTATAGCGTTTATTCTTATAATGAAGGCTTTTAATTAATGAACCATAAATGCACGTTCAAACACCATTAACATATGGACACACATTACTCCAACTGCAGACAGAACCCTTCTCTAAACTGGCAGCCAAAGGGTTTGTGCTGCATGGGGTTGGGCCTACTTGTCCCCAGGACAAAATAAACATGAAAACTGGTTGCCCTTGACCCCATAAAATATGCCCCGGGAGATAGGAATTCCACATCCTTGCATCTTGATCAAAAAGTCTTGTTGGCCAGCTGTCATATAAAGGGGGAGGACTGCGTGGCCCACTTTGAGAAAAATTATTTTGATAATGTTATGAGCCCTGAGCCTGTCTGGTCTGGGGTTGTTATGCCATTTCTATCCTTTTCCTTGCAAAAAGTGTGGCTGGTTATTCAGGAGAGCTCAGGAGTGAAGGCCCCCGGGCCTGATGGGGTGCCCATTGGTGTTATTACATGTAACATGGACCTATGGGCACTGCTGTTGGTCAATGTTTTAAATTATTTGAATAGCACACTAATCCCATATTCATGGGCGTCTTCAGTTATAATCCCGGTTTTCAAAAAAGGTAATAGGGCTGACCCTAAGTGTTATCGGCCCATCTCCCTGATAGATATCCCAACAAAAAGTATGGGCAGGGTTTTGTACAACAGAATAGTTGAATGGACCATTGACAATAATGTGTTGAATAAATGTCAGTATGGCTTTCGTAGTGGACTGGGGACAATTGATTAGTGTTCTCAAACTAAATTTGATTACTGGGAAATCTACAGTGGCCAAAAAGTCTGCACTGTATTTGGCTTTTATGGATTTGTCTTTTGACTGTTAATCGGGGTAAGCTGTAGAAAATTCTTCTTAATATGGAAATGGACCATTCCTTAGTCCACATGTTGGCCTCACTGTATTTAGGGCCTGGTGGATCCAACAAACTTCCAGAGGGAGGGGGAATCGCTTTTGTTGGTGAATGCTCTCCACGCCTCCTACCACCTCCAGCTTTATATGCCATAATGAACTTGGCCTGGGTTATGTGTGCAACTTAATTTGCAGTAGGCTGGTACACTTATGGTTGCCTGTTTGGAGATCTGATGAATCAGTCTTAACCAGAGAGATAATTTTTGACTGCCTGGCCTCCGATAGGGGCCGTTCCATACCCCTGGCTAGCATACGTCAGACAGTTCCTTGAGGCAATTGGTTTGGGAGATCTTTTGCGTGATGGTACATTAGCAGTCCCTGGCGGCAGACAACGTGTCCAAGGATTATTGCTGGAGTGTGCTAAAGCAGAGAGGTTGCGGGTAGTGGCAGTAAAGTATAGTGTAAAAACAAATTTATGTTTTAACCTGGGCAATGTTCTTAATAATTATTTATGGAATACGGACAGGAGCTGGTGCGAATTTTTATTATTTAGCTTCCGGGCAGGAATAATGGAATATTTTCTTAGCTTCCCATCTGCATTTTAATAAAAACTTGACTCCATACCCTTGTCCATGCACAATGCGCATAAGCAGACTATATTTTATTTTCTTTTAGTATCTGATAATTACAGAATGTACGCGAAAAGATTTCTGGTCCTCCTTTTAAAGCGTAGGAACCAGCGGATCTGCCTGGCTGCTTATGTCTTATTGAGCCTGGCCGATGACAGAATATGCAGGCATGTTCTATTTCTCCAAGCCGTAATGCGTGCAAGGAAGTCTTTGCTCCCTGATTAGCGTACACACTGTGTTAACTGGTGCTTGAACTGTTTGAACCCGGACTGTATTTATCTCTTCGTACACGTTTTTAGTGTTTTAATTCTGAATTTAACTGATAATTATTGGCTTTACTCTTGTATGTGTTTCGTATGCTTTTATGGCTGATCTCAGCCATGTAAAGATGTGATGATGATGATGATAGTAGTACAGGTTAGCTAACCATTAAGCTGTGTGTTTACAATTTAGCTTCAAAAAGGTTATACTTGAGTGGGAGCACCCAAGGTTACTGGTTATCCTCGGCAATTAACAGATTTTTTTTTTTTTTTAGCAGATAGAATTCACCTGTTAGAGTCAATATAAGCATCTTAAATTTGAGCATTTTGATGGTCTGATTAGGCCCTAATGTCGTGTCTGGGTTCTGGATTTTCAGATTTCTATTTATCTAGATTACACATTTCTTAACCCTCACTAGACGTCAACGTGACCTACTTTTTATAAACTTTATAAAAGCACAGGGCAGTTTCACCATACGAAAACTTTTTTGATTCACATGTTTTATTCCCAGAATTCTGAAGGGTGGGAGTAATAAAATTGCTCAATCTTTAGAGAAGCCTGGACAGCAGCACACAATGTCAGCTAAAGTTTCAGCTTTATAGTCACACAGCATACACCAGATATTATAATGTGGACTTGTATTTCACCTTTGTAAAAACCGGCAAAACAAAGTCTTGCACTATCCTTTTTAAGCGACACTGGCAAAGGATCTGCTAAATATAGTTGAAGGCGACCTTGCATGTATGGGGTTAACAGCATAATGCTGGACAGGTTGTTGAATCCTGCCTAAAAGAGTAAAATGTACATTGGTTTCTTTGAAATAATTTTAATGCAGAGATGATGTTGATGCACAGTAATTATACAATTCTTTGGAGCCCAAAAAGCTGGCATGAATGGAGTCATGCCTTAGATTACATGTTGCATCATTTTTGCATGCCAACCATAAAAGCTATTTCAAAGAGCTGCTTTGCAATTTTGCACGTATACCAAAATTCAGCAAAAAGCGTTGACTGCTGTTGATCGCTTTATTAAATCTGGTTCGAGTGGGATCTGATCCTGGGAGGTTGAAGAAAAGAGGAACAGATTACACTGAGTTGTTCCAACCAAATTATCAGGGAAAACGAAATACTTCAATAACATAAGACAGTGATGGCATGAACTTTGCTGTTTATGATGTTTAGTAATGGTTTTATTGATGGCCCACTCAGCTTGTTCACTAATTGGATCAAGATGAATAGAGAAAATGCTATTAACTTCATTTCTGCTAGAAGCTAGGTTAAGTTTCCTGTGCTTTAAAAACCAAACCTCTAGGTATTTGTAGGATGAGCTCCTGCTCGGTGTTCATTGTCAAGCTCTGTCAAGTTCGGTCTTAAGGATTTCCGTTTTGTAAAAAAACGAACATTTCTTTCTCATAATTTTTTGTAAAGTTATCAGTACAATAAGACACATGGCCTCTTAAGGAGTGCTGTAATCACACGGTGGTTTTGACCAGAATTACTGTGCATTCTGCATACAGCAGCATTGGGGTAAGGAACCCTCTTATTTTAGGTGGGCAGCCCCTTGTATTATATAATGGATATTGTTATATCAGAGCTATAAAGATTACATAATATTGGAGCTAAAACGCACGCCTGTTTTAGACCTCTATTGGTGAAGATTTTTTTTGAAGGAACTATTGTCATCTAATTCTACCTGGATCCAGGTAACCAAGTACACTGCTTAGATGGTTTTCAGCAGTATAGAATCCGTTCTCCATGAGGCCAGTTTACCATAGTCTCTTTCGAGCTCTACTGTCAAAAGCAGTCGTGAAGTCCGTAAACCAGCTATCGCGCTCTGATGATTTGAAAGAGGCTGCTTATATATGATCACTGACAGAGTTATGATGTTATGAATGGTCCCATGTTTGTCCCTGAATCCTGTCTGATAGTAGGATATCAAGTATTTGTCTTCAGCCGATTTGGAACATTGCAATGTTCTAATCTAAACCTTCAACTTGTTTGTTTTGTTTTTAGTACTATGGCTCACTGCTGAGGGATATGGCAGTTATTAAAAGCCCTGGACCAGAGTTATAGGCCTGAGCCAGAGGTCTGGAAGGAGGGCGAGTGCCTTTAACAATCAGCAAAAACGAAGGCAGAGCAGGTACAAAGTTATCAGAGCATTTGATTCACTGAGGGTAGAAAGTTGTAAGTTAAACAAAGAGAAACACAAAGGCAAACAATGGAATGATGGAGTGGAAATTCTATACCGACCATTAATGGCCCTGTGCTGCTCCATTACCTCCAACGGAGCTCCCAAAATTCCAATGTTCCAACCCTTATTTAAAACATTGGAATGTTGGGAGCTCCACTGCAGACAATGGCTGGTATAAGCCCAAACCTCCAACATGCCAATGCTTGTCTTCATGTTTCTCCCTTTTTGTAACTTAGGACATTCTAAGCCTACTGGGCGAAATGTTTTAACCTTGTAGCCCTCCTGCCCCAGGCTATAAAGGTTGTTAAAGGCCCTTTGCCTCATTATAGGACCTTGCCTGCAGGTCGGGCCTATAACTCTGGCTCAGGGCCTTTTATAACCGGTATAGTACTCAGCAGCGAGTTATGTGTCTATTTGAATATCAACTTGTTTGCCACATACTTAAACACAGAGAAGTCTTTCCCGCTGCCAAACTATTTGGTGTATGAGAAAGCTTATTTTCCTCTACCGTACTATTTCCAAAATGTTGACAAGCCCCTACAATAATCCGATGGAATTACCTGCATGTTTACAGCTGGCGTGCTCCAGAAGGTCTCTTTTGCAATAGTTTGTTTCAGGCATTGTGAAGCATCTTTCGAGGCACCACAACTGGTACTCAATACCACTAACAATATTGCAAAGTATTACACAAAAGCACGAATGCATAACCAGCAGATTGACTGTAACCATCCTATAAATAAAGAGCACTGTATTCCAGAGTAAATATGCATCACATTATTTGTTGCCTGAATAAAAATAAAACATTAAGGTTTAAGCAGTAAGCCTGCATATAACAAATTTAATAAGGATGCTGCTTTCCGTGGCCTTAAGTATTCCTTTCCGATAGTCTCAGATGATAGACAGTGACAGGTTGAAGAGATGCCAGACACAACTCTGCTTTTTGATGATTTAATAAAACGTCATTTTCTGAAACTAAGCAAAGTGGAATACATTTTTTAATGTAGGTCTTATGGGATTGAACACGCACGGCCTACATTGGATCATTTGTGTATATTAGACCATTATTTTGACTTCAATAACCTGAGGCATGATCTGTAGCCCAGTCTTGGACATTCTTTGGCTTCATCAGCAACTTGGGGCTTGCTTATAGCTCAGACTCAGTCTTAGCCTGCATCAGGCATTATTTGGCTTCATCAGCAACATGAGGCATTACGATAACTCAGTCTTGAGCATTATTTGGCTTCATCAGCAATCCAAGGTACCGCATGTAGCTTAGTGTTGGAGAGCAGTGGAAATAAATCACCGACTTTCTGATAATATCACTATGAGAAGCCTTCATTTTTCCTCAATTTTATTATATCTGGTTCTATTTTATTTGCTGAATACATTCAATGATTTTTAAGAGTCAGAAGACATTCTGAGTGAATGTTACACGCAGTACGTATGCAATTGATGGACTGTTGCGACAGACAGCCCCCTCCTCTTTCCTGAAGTGGGTCCTGTCACATCAGTTTGAAAAGACCAGGGAGGCATACAGAACTTCAGAGGAAAGACTGAAATGAGCACACCCGAAAGGGCAAGGCTTTCAAGATTCATTAGCTATCGATTTTGAAGGCTTAAGGAGATGTGGACATGTCAATTTGTGTTAAAGAGGTCTTGGACTTAGTTAAATTAGAACATGCCAGCCACTAGTCAGCTATAACACAGAGGGAAAGCTTTTTAACCAATGGTGCAGAAGCTAATTTAACACATTTTATGAGCTTTTTGTCCAGCATTCTCCAAAGCAATACCTTGAAACCTCATAAAAAGGGTCAAAAACTCAATATAAACCACATAAAAAGCAATACAATACAGAAGTCATCAACCTAACAGAAGTAATGCAACTATACGCCAGTCGGCAAACTACTGTAACCACATCTGAGCAATTTTCATGCAGCAGAGACTAGGGCAAAAAGAGAATACTATGTAAAGTGTATCATCAAAGCAGCTAAACAATAAAGGGACACTAGTTACCTTTCCCCTACTAACTAACCTAGAAGCCATGAGAAAAACTTATGAGCAGGCCCACGATACTGAGACCCTACTGCCTTCGGATGAAAACTCCAGGGTTCATATCAAATAGCTCATGGTGAAACCGACCGACCTTGATTCATTCACTTATTTTCAACGCATCATTAGAGATAATGGAGATAGAGAAAGTGCTCAAATGAGCAAACATGGTCATGTATTTTAAAAATGTATCATTATGATCGTACAAAGACTTTGGCATTAAAGATTCTATGCAGACCATGGGCCCGGCCATCACCAAATTTATCAACGTGTCGCTTCAAAGGGTTAAACTGTATTCACCTAAAGCATGCAGTAATTATATAACATGAAGTAGCCATTAGGTTGACCTGGGCTCCAATTTCTAACCTCATAAAGAAGCGTATGTAGCCCCGCCTCTCCCCCCAAAAAAAAATCTAACAAGTCTTAACCACATTTTATTACTAGTGAATAAAGAATAACTTCCATTCCCAGCATGTTCTAAATCTGAGATTCTGGTAGTGGGAGGTTGTGTGATGGATCAATCCCTCTCTAGTGTACACCATGCTTGGGCCCAGACCCTTGCCCAACTGACACAATAGATGCAATCATTGACTCATATCAAGCTCCCACACCACAAATTGTTCCTAGGGACCATCTTCAACTAAGCAGGCTTTAGTTGCTGTTGGTTTAGGAGGAACTCAATGTTTTCCAGAAGAAGTAAGTCCTGAAGAGTGTTCTGAAGCCCTCCGGCAGAACACAAGTGGAAGGGAATTCCACAGGAGAGTGGTCGATGCTTTTAAGGAACAGGCTCCTGTGCTGCTGTAGATGTTCTTTTGGGACATCTCATACTGATTTGGGGGGGGGGCTTCTTTTCACACAAGGTGAAAAGGTGATTTGAAGCAGACACTTTGTTTGGCATACAAAGGCATGTGATTAGAAGCCGAGAACCAGCATCAAGTTGTTTGGCTTTTCTTCGTGTCTTTGAAAGACTTCTGGCTGGGGCATTGGGAAAATTCATTGACAAGAGACAATCTTACTTAACCATCATAAATCTCACAAAGAAATGTTAATTCTACAAAAGCAATACATTTGTTCACATTTCATAATGAACAAGGGAACAAGGCGCCTTGGTTTTTGCAGTTTCTTACATATTTAGTAACTAATACAAAAAATGATTACCTCAATACGTTGATACCTTCAGGTCTTTGACCCCACAAAAGTCATATTCTTAAATTTTATAGTTTTAACGGCATAGAGATATCACAAACACATTCTCAATAATAATAATGACAGTGAAAATTAAGCATTTTTGCTGCCATGCAGCTTTATGAGACATAAATAGGCTGCCACAACATGTCCTATTTCCATTGGAGTTCGAGTACTGCTTTGGAAAGAAACTGAAGCTAAACCCGATATATACTCTTAGTGCCCTCAACAGGAACAGATCAAACCAAGGTCAATAAAAGCCCTTTCAAGGGGGCTCCCACTGGCCTCAGTTGGATCAATTCATGTCACATGGGCTAGGCCCAGCCACACAAGTAATGCAGCATCTTTAATCAGCACAAGTGAGGTAAAGCTGGCATTCTGTGAATTCCTCCAGATTCCTGAAGTTTCCCTCCTAGAAATGCAAAGGAAATTTGTGATCCCCCTTGATGCCTAGTTTTCTGAATTGACGGTCGGATAGTTTTCTCCAGATGGCGGCCTAGCCAAACCCAAAAAGTTAATCTATTCACCATGGCAAGTGGGAAGGTATTGAGATTTAGTCCCACTCTCCTGGCTTACACGGCAAAACTCCCAAAAGAATCAAAATCAAATGTCCTCTCTTTTGCCTATTGGATGGGATGTTACAGCCCCAGGAGAGCAGAAAGACTGTTGAGGCTTTAAGGGTGAGTGTTGGGCCTGATGTTAGGATAGGCCAGACCCACCTCATTATTTAAATTAAAAAAAAAAAAAAAAAAAACAGTCCTGTCATCCATTGGATGATTGCCTCCTGGGGGCAAATTGGGGACAAACCCCCCAGTCTACCCCTGGGTGAGGAGACAGGAAGATTGGGTTGTCCCTTTTGGGGTGGTGGTGTGGCCAATGCCAGAGAACAACACAAACACTTTTTTTTTGCCCCAAATGCATAATGTCTGACGTCTTGTATCTAATCCATCCCTAGGGGGGCAGATTTCGGGCAAAATCCCCAATTGGGACAAACTTCCTATCTGCCTGCCCTCCCCCAAGGTGGAGGGGAGTTGAAGGGGGGAAGCAAAGAGTCTGTTGAACATTCTTTGGGGTGCCAGGTATCACTATGCCCATCGTGGGTAGCCTCAACCGCTCTTTTTTTTTCCTGGTGTCTAATAGCCTTTATGCGCCTCCCTCCACCTGCCCCAGGGCGGGGGGGGTGTGCAGATTGGGGGTAATCATCCCTCCATTGGGGGGGGCAGACTGTGCCGCTTTAGGGGTGGGATATGGCCATGCCCATGATGGGCAGCCTCCATCCCACGTTTATTATTATTAGTTTTTTTTAAATTATCTCTGGTGTCTAATGGGCTTTCTGTCCTCCCCCTTTCCCCTCCCCAACCCATAATCATTCCATTCGCCCCCCTGGACTGTTCTATAGATACTGGGGGTGGGGACATGCCCTGGTGGTCAGACCAAGCTCTTAAATTTTTTACTGGACAAAAAAAATCCATGGTGTGTAGTGGGCTTTCTGTCATTCCATGGAGGGCAAATCGGGAGTATTTTTATTTAAAAACAATTCCTGGTGTATAGGGCTCTTTGGGGGATCCGACCAGGGAGTCATTTCCCCAATCTGCCCCAGGGGGGCGGGGGTGGTCAGAATGACAGTTTACAGGCAGAGATTGGTGGAGTCTAAGGGGCTGCTACCCCTATTCCTGGTGACTAGTGGGCATATCCCTGCTTGGGATCTCTCTCCTGTGGCAATCCCAAAGCAGGGATCCAGTGGGCAGAGGTACCATTGGAATGGAGAGATTCTCGATATTCTCCCCTTTCCAACGATACCACTCCCAAGAGAATCAGTGCTTGGAGAGCTGAGATTTGCCCCAAGCAATAGTTTAGTGAAAGTAAAATGAGCCTATAGGAATGTAATGAAGGCACTGATCAGACTGCTCCAGAAGCTCGGGGGAGGGGGTGCGCATGCACACACACACACCCCCCCCCCCCAACCCCAACCCCACCCCCAACCCCACTAGTCTATATGAGTTCAACATCTGAATAGTGTTGAAAAACAAGTGCTGTAACAACTTCACATCCAATGTCATCATGAAAAAAGACATTAGTTACATACTGTTCTCTCTAGAAATGTCAAAAAACACCAGCGCTGGATGATGTTTCAGAGCTTTCAACTTCAAGAGAAGTTCTGACACTTAGAGCCTAATTCTCGGCCAGTGGGAAACACTATTGAAGCATTAACAGGAGTTTGCACCTCAATCTAGTTTCTACGTTTCACAGTAATTACTGCACCCTCAGTATTCCTCTCTACAGTTTTTGCCATTTAACCTTGGCAGAATGGCGGGGGTGTGCGGCGCGGGAGTATCAAGCCAAGGTTTTGCTGCTCAGTACGTTATTACTGTGTTAAGAACTTGTGCATGTGGAGCCTCAGACGCTACTTCAGTAACACCCTTCACCCTGGTCATCGAAGGACATACATGTAAGGACCGCCCAGACCACTAGGACTTACATCGAGTCCTTACAACATGGTGACCAATTCAGCAGGTAGTGGTCCATGGTGGGAGGCGAGGAGGTTACTGGCTCCCCATGCAGTTGTGGTCTTTTCCAAAACACTGGGCATAACCCAAACCCAGGTGAGAACTCTTAGCGTATCATCACTAAGATAGGACCATTTAACCCCATGACATCATCAGACGGGTGCAATGACAAGCAGAGAAAAGAAGTGAAGTCTTATTTAAAGAAAGGCTGGGCTGGGAAAACTAGCGATCCATTAAAAACACAAGAATTCATTAGAGGAGGAGCCATGACCCTTACTGACCAATTTGAAGGATCCAATGGATGGAAGGGGATGGGTTGGCTCTCCAAACCCCTATATAAGACTGTGAGGTGGAGACTGTGATAGGTGTGCTCTGCCCACCACGCCGCACCTGACCAAGAAACAGACACGCCTGCCATTACTACCCCTGAAAGCACAGTTCAATTGTGACTCTTAATTTTCTTCAAAAAGCTTACATACTGAATGAACTACAGATGCCTTTCATCTATATGCAATCATTTCCCTGCTGTCACTTGTAAGCACACCAACACTCAAGATATTTTGTTTGCATGAAGGCAAACCAGACCCCGATCTTGAGGAGACCCCTAAATCCATAGGGGTCGTAATGTTTTGACACCATCACCAAGGGACATAAGGCAACTCAAAATCTCCCTTGGAAAGTCATTCAAAAAGGATAACAGAACCACTCACAATTTTCAAAAGAATGATGTGGTCTAATATTTCCTGACTTTATGAACACTGATTGGATCAATCAAAAAATCTGTTAAGGACATTAAGGAACCGTACCTTATCCGTAATGATTTAGGAACCAACATATTGCTCCAGATTTTCAAAAAACGAAATCTAGGTACAAGTTTATTTTTTTATTTTTTCAAAAATCATTTTTATTCACTGGTCACTGACTCATTTATATCACAATACTTGATATGCCAATACAAATGTTCATCTATTTTTTCTGTGTTTGATTCTGACAAGAATATATTTGTAAGTTTACTTAAAAAAAATAAAAAATAAAAAGAGAAATGAACTCATGAAAATCTGAGGAGCAACTGACTCATTCACGTTTCTAATTTATCATTGATAATTGCAACACAAGAGGTATTGTTTTTATTTCCATATGTGGTCCTAACTTCAGTGATTTAAGGGTCCATCCACTTCCTACCCAGGAGCAGTAAATACTGTTAACCTTTAACTAGAGCACCATCAATTATCACTATTTTCGGGTTGTGGTACCACAGTCCTGAAATCCTGTGGATCTGAGAATGAAGGCCTCTGTTCCCAAACTAGCAGTATGCAGTCCAAACAGCAAAAGAACTGTATTCTCTTCAAATAGACCATGCTTTGTCAATGTTAATTAATGCAAATTGGAAAAAGATGCATCCCTGAGGCAACATCGTTTGTTTATTGAGCATTCTGAATTGGAATGAGGTGCAACTTGCCAGAGTTGGCACTCGGAGGACTATGAATCACTCCAGCATGGACTGAATTAAATGCCTTAGGCAGGTCACAACTGAAAGGGGCTCCATAAGCTACTTCTGGTTGTTCCATTTCATTACATTACTTTTAATATTATGCTTCGTGCATAATCGTGCATCTTAGAGAATAAGACACTTCTACTCAAGACAATGTATTTGCAACTGCATACTGTAAAGATTAAAACAAACAAATCGGGGGCGGTCATAGGAGACAGGTGAATGTAAAGGGCAAGGTTACCTTCCTCTGACATCAGCCCAAATAATAATGGGGGGGGATGGGGAGGTAATTTAGTCGTTTACATCAGACTATGACTCCCTTCTCTCTTATTCACTGCGTGCCTCATCCTAGCCTTAACACCGCTTAGCTTTCTATGTATGTCTGTACGTGTTGCCACCTTCCAACAAGGATGCTAAGGGATGCAAGGAAGCAAGACTTCATGCCAGTGCACAGAACGCTAAAACAAGAAAGAAGGAATGGGGAGGGGGAAAGACGGCAGAGAAACCCTTTAGATTAATATCTAAAAAAAAAAAAAAATCAAACGAGTGAGTGGATTAATCATTATCATTGTTCACAAAGTATGCCAATCCTACTTAAAAGAATCCAGTCTGTGAAGAAGTTCTTAAATTCTGAGCATTATAGTACAATGCTACGCGCTAACAGCGCTATACAAGGAAGTAGACAGAAAATGAAGACACCCCCACTTTGAACCAAGGATCTGATGGCATGAAGCAAGTGAGCCTGGCCCTCCCTAACACAGCTTATTTGTCTCTTCCTTCCAGGCATCTCTCAGTTCACCATTTCATTCTTCCATCCAGCCGCTGATATCCACCACTCCACCTTTACATTCGGCCACCCATTTATTCTTCCATGCATCATTCAGTAACTCACCATTCCATTCATCCATTGGCCATTTCATCCATCATCTAGGTAATCATCCTTTGCCTTACCCATCTATCCAGTCATACTCATTTCCCTTTACTATGCCATCCTTTCATCCATCTAGTCACCTATGCATTCACTCATCCTTACACCCACATATCCATCCACTCATACATCAATTTGCGCATCCATCCTTCCAAACACCCCTCCTACATTTCTTTCACTCAACCCTTCAGCCCTTTCTTTCCTTTTCTATCAAAAGGTTTCTTTCTTCCTTATAGCGTTAATTATGACCGTCTGACTGCCGAGTGAAGACAAAAGCAGCCCATTAAGAACCCCACCACCACTGGAGCTGCTAAAGCAGGGGGTTCACAACACAGTTAATGCTGCAATGCTACATTATGGCAACAAAACCAAGATAAAAAGCCCTTTCTCGTCACCATGGAACCAGCATCAGACTTTGAGGTGTTGGGAGTGGGGGGGGGGGGGCGGGTGAGTCAAGGTGCTTTTCTCTTTGTGTTATACGATTACTCAAGTATCTGAATTGTTACTTTATGCATCACCTAACTGCTATAGAGATCACATGAGCAATTTATGTATATTATGGACAGACATGACTCAACCAAGATGTAGTCCACACCAACTTTACTGGTCAAACAACTGAGTAAAGAAAACTCAGTACATCCACCTCCATGCTTACCCTTCACATGATCTTCATGTTTGGTTCATTTGACCATCCATTTTTTGAGAGAGAAAAAACAAGCATTGGCAAAATCAAATAGGTCTGGCATTCACTGCCAACCTTTTGGTTTTGTCAATGCTTGCTTTGTATTATTTTCTTTATATAAAACATTACTTTTGCATGAGATGCTAGGCCCTCGACAATAAAAAATAAAAATGGCTAAAAGTATTTGTATCAAAAAGCACACATTGTCATAGTAACCTGTGGCACTGAGAAGAAGCACTTTGTGTGCAGTTGTGCTTCTTGCAGATTACTTCAGCTGGAGGGGGAAGCATTTATTTTGATATACCAGAGGTTCTGCTTGGTTCTATGTAGGACAGGGGGAAATTGCAAAGGTTGCATGATGCACCAGTGAATAACTGTTTTAAGGGAAGAGACCTCTTTAATTTTAGATTTTACAGGTGAAAGGTGTCTTTCCTCCTGAGGCCTTGTGTCTGCCAGAGATGGTCGCGAGTTTGGTTACATAAGAGGGTTCTCCTAGATGAAGAGCAATCTAAGATAACGGATTATAAATACAACTCTGGCTTTAACTGGAAGCCAGCACAAGTCTCTCCAAACTGAAAAGATGCAATCAAAGTCCACCTTGGTAGAAATCAGGCAGGCTGAGGCATGAAGGACAGTTTTGACTGAGGTGAATGAGGACTAAGGAACACCAGTCGGAATGGACCTCCTTTCTTCAAGGTGATGTATGTGCAGAAGATCTCAGTTGGTCAGGAGTTAGGAGCTGCAGATTTTTTTAAGCAAGTGTAGAAGGTTGGCAGATTGGGCTAACGTATTGCAGTGAGGGGATATAGTGTTGTCATTGGTATAACTAAGGAACATTCACACAAGAGACAGATAAGGTTAAAAAAAAAAATAGCTTATGTTCATCAAGAAGTGCAGGATTAAATTTGATAGGGGAAAGTTGTGTGACATACCCTGCTGAAGTTTTATGAAGCAAGAGTTTAGAGGTAGAAAGTCCTTGAAGGAAGGATAATGCCTTAAAGTTATCTGCATACTGGTAAATTGCGACACCGGTGCCTCCCAGTAAAAGCCAAGTGGTTCAAGATACAAATTAAACATTGATGGAACTTTGGGGCACACCACACATCATTGATGAGATGCTTAAGACATGATTTCCAATTTTCACCATCTCATCTCAGTAAGGGACGTAAACGTAAAAACATTCTGGTAATTGATTGGTGAAATCCCATTCCTTGTTCTATCATAAGCAGCCTGTGGTGGTCAACTGTGTCAGAGTTGATAGGTCACATACCAAGTAAGAATGGTTCACCCATCTCCAATATAGGATGTATAACATCTATCCCTTTTAGAGGAGCTGACTGCACACTGAGTCAGAAGGAAATCTGATATATTTGATTAGCTGCTTTGAGAAACAGTATTCAAAGTTTTTAACTACCTAGAGTAAACTGAAGACGATATCAAATTAACTAAAATGTTAAGGTACTAGTTTGACTTTTTTCACAGCTGTGACGAACTGCCATGTTTTATGGTAAATAAGAAAAAAATACCCCAAAACGCACTGATCATTAGATGACAGGCATTTTCAAAGAGCTGGACATCAGAATTGATGTTAGCTGTTATGTTATTTTATGTGTATATGTAAGACACACTATCACCCGAGAGGGTATCATGGCACCGAAGAGGTGTGTGTGTGTGTGTGTGTGTGTGTGTGTGACTAGGCCTGGCTATGCTAAGTTGGTTAACTGAAAAGCTGGCTATTCAGCTTCCTGCGGAATTCAAGAAGAGAGGAGGAGGCTCTATTGTTTAAGAAGGGGGTGGAGGGAAGGGGGGGTGGAGGGAAGGGGGAGGTGTTCCATGTCAACAGAACGAGGTTTGACTTGTCTCCTGCCAAGAATCATGCAGATGTCGTCTGTGGCGGGAATGATGGCTTTTTCTGTACTGTGGTTAGGCCTGAATTTAGACTGTGTAGCATGAGGAGCTGGTGGCTGCTGGGGTTGGGGGTGTTGGTGAGGCAGTGATTATTTTCTCCAAGACCTTTGCCAGGTATGGTAGAAGGGACATGGGTCTGTAGTTGGAAAGCACAGCTGGGTCAGTGAAATCAGTCAATGGTGTAAGGAAATGCCTTCCTTAGCATGGTTACCCCCTTGCTTTTTGCCTTTTGTTGATGGCAGTTATGATTGAAAGTGTGCTGGGACCCTGCTAACCAGGCCCCAGCACCAGTGTTGTTTCCCTAAACTGTACCTTTGTTCCCACAATTGGCACAGCCCTGGCACACAGATAAGTCCCTTGTAAATGGTGCCCCTGGTACCAAGGGCCCTGTGGCCAGGGAAGGTCTCTAAGGGCTGCAGCATGTATTATGCCACCCTGGGGACCCCTCACTCAGCACATGCACACTGCCTCACAGTTTGTGTGGGCTGGTGGGGAGAAAATGACTAAGTCGACATGGCACTCCCCTCAGAGTGCCATGCCCACCTCTCACTGCCTGTGACATAGGTAAGTCACCCCTCTAGCAGGCCTTAGAGCCCTAAGGCAGGGTGCACTATACCACAGGTGTGAGAATAGTTGCATGAGCACTATGCCCCTAGAGTGCCTAAGCAAAACCTTGGACACTGTAAGTGCAGGGTAGCCATAAAGAGTATATATGGTCTGGGAGTCTGTCAATTACAAACTCCACAGTTCCATAATGGCTACACTGAAATCTGGGAAGTTTGGTATCAAACTTCTCAGCACAATAAATGGACACTTATGCCAGTGTGGGATTTATAGTAAAATACACCCAGACGGCATCTTAGAGATGTCCCTTGAATACCAGTCCGACTCCTAGTGCTAGGCTGACCAGTTTCTGCCAGCCTGCCACAACAAGACGAGTTTCTTGTCACATGGGGTGAGTGCCTTTGTCACTCTGTGGCCAGGAACAAAGCCTGTACTGGGTGGAGGTGCTTCTCACCTCCCCCTGCAGGAACTGTAACACCTGGCAGTGAGCCTCAAAGGCTCATGCCTTTTGTTACAGCACTCCAGGGCATCCTAGCTAGTGGAGATGCCCGCCCTTCCAGCCAAGGCCCCTACTTTTGGCGGTAAGGCCGGAGAAGGTAATGACAAAAACAAGGAGGAGTCACCTAGCAGTCAGGACAGCCCCTAAGGTGCCCTGAGCTGAGGTGACCACTGCCTTTAGAAATTTTCCATCTTGAGTTTGGAGGATTCCCCCAATAGGAATAGAGATGTGCGCCCCCTCCCCTCAGGTAAGAGGCACAAAGAGGGTGTAGCCACCCTCACGGACAGTAGCCATTGGCTACTGCCCCCAAGACCTAAACACACCCCTAAATTTGGTATTTAGGGGTGACCCTGAACCCAGGAAATCAGATTCCTGCAACCTGAAGAAAGAAGGACTGCTGACCTGAAAGCCCTGCAGAGACGACGGAGACACCAACTGACTTGGCCCCAGCCCTACCGGCCTGTCTCCAGACTCAAAGAACCTGCACAGTGACACATCCGACGGGGACCAGTGACCTCTGAGGACTCAGAGGACTGCCTTGAACCTAAAGGACCAAGAAACTCCAGAGAACAGAGGTTCTGTTCAGAACCTGCAACAACTTTGCAACAAAGAAGCAACTTTTAAAGAGACTCTCCCTTCCCGCCGGAAGCGTGAGACTTCACACTCTGCACCAGACGCCCCCGGCTCGAGTGCAGGAGAACCAACACTGCAGAGAGGACTCCCAGGCGACTCCAACGACGTGGACACCCCGAGTCGACCTCCCTGCACCCCCCACCGCAACGCCTGCATAGAGGATCCAGGGGCTTCCCCTGACCGCGACTGCCTGGTAACAGAGGAACCCGATGCATGGACCAAGCACTGCACCCGCAGCCCCCAGGACCGAGAGGAACCACCTACCAGTGCAGGAGTGACCAGCAGGCGGCCCTCATCCTAGCCCAGTGGGTGGCTGGCCCGAGAAGCCCCCCTGTACCCTGCCTGCATCCCCTAAGTGACCCCCCGGGTCCCTCCATTGCTTTCAATAGCCAACCAGACCCCTATTTTGTCCACTGCACACGGCCGCCCCTGTGCCGCTGAGGGTGTGTTTTGTGAGCTTGTGTGTGCCCCCTCCGTGCTCTACAAAATCCCCCTGGTCAGCTCCCAGAGGACGCAGGTACTTGCCTGTAAAGCAGACTAGGACCGGAGCACCCCTGTTCTTCATAGGCACCTATGTGTTTTGGGCCATCCTTTCACCTCTGCACCTGACCGGCCCTGTGTTGCTGGTGCTGTGGCTTTGGGGTTGCCTTGAACCCCCAACAGTGGGCTGCCTATGCCCAGGAGACTGACTGTGTAAGTGCTTTACTTACCCGAGAAACCTAACCAAACTTACCTCCCCCAGGAACTGTTGATTTTTGTACGGTGTCCACTTTTAAAATAGCTAATTGCCATTTTAACCAAAACTGTGCGTACTACTGTTTTAAATCAACGTTCTGTACTTACCTGTGTGAAGTACCTTGCATTTTATGTACTTACCTCAAATCTTGAATCTTTTGGTTCTAAAATAAAGAAAATATATTTTTCTATATAAAAACTATTGGCCTGGAGTTAAGTCTTGAGTGTGTGTTCCTCATTTATTGCCTGTGTGTGTACAACAAATACTTAACACTACCCTCTGCTAAGCCTACTGCTCGACCACACTACCACAAAATAGAGCATTAGTATTATCTAAGTTTGCCACTATCAACCTCCAAGGGGAACCTTTGGACTCTGTACTATCTCAAAGTGAGAGATAGTGTGCACATACGGAGCCAACTTCCTACAAATGGCGACAGTGAAGATGGGTGTTACTGCTTCACTGATCAGTAGGAGTACTCTGGTGAAGCTGTGGTGGGGGCAAGAATAACAGTTTATGGTTTGAGCTGCTTTACAGATTTGGAGATGTAATGTATGGCAACAGGACAAAAGCACTGCGGGGCCGTATCATACATATGCCGCATTTTCCTTGTTTGCGACTGGCTCACCTTTTAAAAAGTGTACCCGGCATAAACAAGGAAAATGCGCTGCATTAGGATGAATGGGTAGCCCCCAGGGCAGCTGCGAACGTGTACTTCCCTGGGGCAGCGCATTCATGTGAAAAACGGATCAACTGCTTTGAAGCCGCTCTGCATTTCATACTGCAGGCGGCAACCCGCCTGCACTTTTAAGGCGGATTAGAGATCCCCTTGCAGGCAGGTTCAGTGAGTGACTGCACCCACCTGCAAGGGGTTGTCTGAGGGGTCCATGGGACTCCCCTTTTCACCCTCCAGAGGGCTGCCATCAGGGGACGCACAGGCAGTGTCAATGCACCTCCTGACAGCTTCTTTGCTCTGCACCCTCGCCTGTAATACAGAGCGGCCGCAGAGTCAAAGAGATTCCCTCATTTGTGTGAGGCCGCGCCCCCTTGCAAATGAGGGAACGCTCTCTGATGATAGAGAAGACGCTTTATGTGTGCCAGCGCTATCAGTATTACAGAAGGGGACCCAAGCTTCTGTAAATACCAAAGTACCCCGGGGCGTACAAAGCGGGCACTTCCGTATTACAGCCCCAGATGGGCAATGTTTTGGGGAATATGTGTTCGTGAGTTGTCAAGATTTTATCTCGAATTAGATTTGTGTGACCAGTGAGGATAAAGCCCCAAATATCCATACATATCTAGATCATTCTCCTATTTGTGATCACTTCTGCTTCTTACCATGCTGCAAGGTAACACTATAATTTTTCAAAGACTTTCCCTGGCTAGTTGCAAGAAAGAAAAATGGAAGGCACAATTATCTTTCAATGTGAAACCAATCTTGAAATGTAAGGGTAAGCCTTATAAGAGATACTCTTTGGCAAATTACACAGGGACGTATGTCATTTATCACTGTAAACTGCACAGTTTTCCAACATTATTACAAATCTTCAGTCACCTAACTGCGGCTAAAAGGCACGATTGTCAAAGAAGCCATGGCATGGGTGTATTGTGAAAGTATTCATCTGTTCAATTTCTGCTCAAATGTTTCTGTGCACCCAGCGAGCAAGTCCCAATCCTTTCACCAAAACACAGATCACAAAGCAGAATTGATTGGCTGTCTGCACAAGCCTGAAAACGCGACAATTGCTTTCAGTGCTGGCAAGAATGTGTACGCGTAATCCTGTTGAATGCAAACATTTGAAACAGACCAACAAATCCCCCCACAACACGCAAAATAAATCCCCGTAATTAATAAACTGAAAAGATGTGCGGTGAAACAAAAAAGCAATACACTTGAAACCACGTGACTGCACGGACACACGCAATTACATAGAATAGCAGTTATTCTTTATATTCCACTTAACAAAGATTTAACCATTTCTTACCACTAAAGCAAAGGTGTTACGATTATCCTCTTCTATAGTACTCAATGTATCAACCTCATAGGGATGAAAGACTTTGTTGGCCCTGCTGGACGGAGAACTCATGGCTTAGATCAACGGTACTCAAAGTACGGCCAGCAGGCCGCCAGCGGCCCCACGGACCTAGCTTGGCGGCCCGCGAGACCTACACCAAACGCCATATCATAATGGCAGCAGTATGTAAACATAGAAGAGGGCCGCGGGAGCATGCTCCCGCGGCCCTCCTCTATGTTTACATAAGGCGGCCATTGTTTATGGCGTTGCCCTGACGATCCTGGAAGCCAAAGCCCCATAAAAGTCAGCGCTTGCAGCTAACTTTTACGGGGCTTTGGTCGTCTGCTTCCTGTCACCGGCTCCACGTCTGCTGCCCGCCTGCCTGCTGTTCCACATTTGTGGCATCTTCACAGTGCTTTGAGTCAGGTAAGGCTCTTTGGTTATTTATTTATTTGTTTTTAATGTAGTGTGTGTTACTCGGGTAGGTATGAGAGCAGATTGCGCTGTGTGTGTGTGTTACTGGGGTGGGGTGAGAGCAGATGGCGCTGTGTGCAGATGGCGCAGTGTGTGTTACTGGGGTAGGGGTGAGAGCAGATGGTGCTGTGTGTGTTACTGGGGTAGGGGTGGGAGCAGATGGCGCTGTGTGTGTGCGCTGTGTGTGTGTTACTGGGGTGGGGTGAGAGCAGATGGCGCTGTGTGCAGATGGCGCAGTGTGTGTTACTGGGGTAGGGGTGAGAGCAGATGGCGCTGTGTGTGTTACTGGGGTAGGGGTGGGAGCAGATGGCGCTGTGTGTGTGCGCTGTGTGTGTGTGTTACTGGGGTGGGGTGAGAGCAGATGCGCTGTGTGCAGATGGCGCAGTGTGTGTTACTGGGGTAGGGGTGAGAGCAGATGGCGCTGTGTGTGTTACTGGGGTAGGGGTGGGAGCAGATGGCGCTGTGTGCAGATGGCGCTGTGTGTGTTACTGGGGTAGGGGTGGGACCAGATGGCGCTGTGTGCAGATGGCGCAGTGTGTGTTACTGGGGTAGGGGTGAGAGCAGATGGCGCTGTGTGCAGATGGCACAGTGTGTGTTACTGGGGTAGGGGTGAGAGCAGATGGCGCTGTGTGTGTTACTGGGGTAGGGGTGGGAGCAGATGGCGCTGTGTGCAGATGGCGCTGTGTGTGTTACTGGGGTAGGGGTGGGAGCAGATGGCGCTGTGTGCAGATGGCGCAGTGTGTGTTACTGGGGTAGGGGTGAGAGCAGATGGCGCTGTGTGCAGATGGCGCAGTGTGTGTTACTGGGCTAGGGGTGGGAGCAGATGGCGCTGTGTGTGTTACTGGGGTAGGGGTGGGAGCAGATGGCGCTGTGTGCAGATGGCATTGTTTAGCATTGTTTTGAAAAAGGGGGTGGGGTGGTTGTTCCCCCTCTAAGCCCCGCCCCCTCTAAGCCCCACCCCCCGCTGTCACTTCAGTGCGGCCCTCGGCCGCAAACCATACTGCAATTTTGGCCCCCGAGAAAAAGTTTGTGAGTACCCATGGCTTAGATCAACAGATGTCAGCATAAGCGTTTAATTCACTCAGCAATCTTGACAGAGTAGCATCTAAACTTACGAAAAGGGGAAGTCATTCCCTCCTCCATTCAACCCTGCTCGTGGGAATTAGCCAACCCTAAAGGCGAGTCACTCAAACATACTAAAGGCCAGTCCCTCAAACATATTAAAGCTGACCCGTCAATGGAGGGCCCACCTTACCCCACGAAATAAGTGAGTTTTCCTGAGATAGACAGCTGCAGCAAGGGAGAGCTCTAAACCAGCTCCATCTTGTCATGGGAATGCAAATAGAAAAGTTGTACAGTGAAATACAGATTCAGCACAATTTATCTACATTGGAAGTTTTGATTAGGAAGTGTAAATACATTTTGCGGCTTGGCTAACGTGATACAGCTTCCATCACAAGCCAGCTAATGTCAAACTACCCATTCGGATTAGCATATGGTGGCCATATTAGTAACGCAGAAATTATGCAATTTTATAGCAACTGACGGCCTAAAACAAATCCGTAATTAGGACAAAAAGATTTAAGGGGTCACTCTTGGTGCTCTCAGCAGTAACGCTTGTTACACTTGTAGGCAGACTCACTTACTGTCCTTTGATGAAACAAAGAAGCAATGTTACACACGTTGCTACTGAGACAACGCACCCAATTTTCGGATTTAATCCCACTGAAAGAGGTATTTTTGCAATAAAAGCGTATCCCTGTACTAGCAGTCAGCTGCCACCAACTATTAGTGGCATCCTAGCCTTGATATGGGGCGGCAGGAGTAGCACGTTGGTTGGAACCACGCCATCCAGCACAGACCAGTACTGTGGCGAGCACCAGACAAGCCATGTAAAGTCTCTGTGAGAGGACTCATGACCGGGGTGTCCTTCACACGAAAATGTACCAGTTGGTCAGAATGCGAGATTATGGAACAGGCCGTAACATGGAGTCTGTGCCAGGAACTTTGATAATCGATGCCCCCGTGTGTTCATGTGGCTCAATACTGAGAATGCGCAAAAAAGATTAATCATCCAGTATGGAAAGAAATACAACTGCAGTAAAATATACCAAACGATAATAATGCCACAATAAGCCAACATGAAGATGAAGAGCGTGAACGAAAGTGTGGGAAGAGCTTTGCCTGACCAATCACGCAATGGGCCACCATATATAATCACCCTGCAATATACAAGCGTGGTACGAGCCACACAAGAAGGCTGCCATTGTGGAGTGTGGCACATTATGAAAAAAGAAGGATATTCTTACAACTTATGTTGAAAACAATGATGGACACAAAATCGTAGGTTTCCAACGCGAGAACGCTACACTTGCTGCCAATATGCTAATTGTGGCGGGCGGATCGATGAATTCCTGCATCCTGACAAAATGGGGCCAGGCCAGCAGAAGAGGAGATGAAAGATTTGTAAAATTAATGATCTAGTCTTGCAAGTGGGCCACGATCCACCACCGTGGCATAGTGTGATGTGTGTGACTGGTTATATGGCGCCACATTAAGTGTTCTTGATATATATATATATATATATATATATATATATATATATACACACTTACAAGCCGCTTAAGAGTTACCCGTTCAAATGATAGCGGTCTGGTCTTTGCCAGGAGTGCACCCAAAAGGAGTCGAACATTTTGGTATCAAATTTGAATGCAAAGGAGTCAACTGCTAATTAATGCAAGGTGGGCTCTGTTATGTTGTGAAGAATAAGCATCCCGATGTTTTCACAGAAACATTGGTAAGCGGATTGTGGTCAAACACAGAATTGTACTAGAAAGAAGAAAGAGATGACCATGATAACCAACTTCACCAGCCATCAATAGGAACATTACCTGAACAAAAACAAGCATTGGCAAAGCCAACAGGTCTTGCCTTTTGGACCTATTGGCATTGTGTTTACAATTGTGTTTAAATGTGAATACAACACATTGCCAATGCTGTGCTTTACAAGGTGGTCAAAAGTTAACAACAAAAAAAGGACGCAATGACCTTGTGAATCACAGCAATAAAGTACTCGCTAAGGTCATAGCGACAAGACTATCGCTTCTTATGGAAACCATAATCTCACCCATGCAATTTGTACTTCACCATTCTATCTCAATAAATTTGCGTCCAATATTTGCGGTCTTTAACCAGTTATCTCCAAATCTTCCAGTCGCAGTTGCCCTGTTAGACTCGGAGAAAGCCTTCGATTTGCCTCGAATGACCATCTTGTGCAATTCTAGCTAAACTGGACATTCCCAAAGGGTTCTGCGATCTCATTATTCTACTCTATAAAGATCCAGTGGAATATCAAAGTAAATGGGATGGTTTCAACTGCACACGTCAGGGTTGCCCAGCTCTGCTTTTTATTATCGCTCAGACCCCTTGGTCAGGCACTTACAGCGCCGACACTTGCACAGGGGACTCCACATTCAGAACCCACCGCTACCTTCGCTGTACGCAGATGATATTCGGTTATTTATTCACGAACCAGCCACCGATCTGGCTCACTCTCAGGCTTATTAACTGAGGAAAATCAGAATTATTCCTGCTCACAGATGCCACTGCACCCTGCGAGTTAGATTTTCCTTTGAGATAGTCTACTGATTCTCCCAAGTATTTGGGTATCTTCCTGCACAGGGACAAACGGGAAGTCAGAAGGTGAAACTACGGCCCAGCCGTTGAAAAGCTCACCACACAGGTGGAGCGATGGATAAGACTGCCGCTTGTGGTTGCTGGACGCATTGCTATCATTAAAATGGTGAAGTTGCTTATACTTATTTCTTAATATCCCAATTGCTTTAACTAACAGCTTCTACGACACCCTGTGTAGTCCTTTGATACGCCTCATCCGCGCGGGTTGCAGACCCCATATTAGATGGCAGACTTTAACAATGCCCTATGATCGATGTGGATCCGGAGCCCCGGATATGCGATTATATTACTTGGTGGCTCAATCCCATTTTGCTCATCGCTGGTATCACCCAGATGCTAGAATGCCATACTTTACTACAGAGAGAGAGCACAGGCACCCCACTTGCACCTTGTGTCTCTCCAGCCTGAAGGTCTCCACTCTGACCCTACAGATATAGAAATTCTTGCTACAACATGCTGCGCCTGGTTCAAACTTCTGAGATATCTTGGTGACCCACCTCAATACTCCCTGCACCTACATCACTGTCTGAAATGTGATTCAGACCACACCGATTTTGGACACGTAACATGGAATAGCTTTGTCATTGTGCAGCATAGGAGAGATATTTTTTCAAAGTTGTCTGTGATGCTAAGCCCCGACCCTTTGACAGCCCTCCTGGGACACGTCCAACCCCCGCCACCTGGCCACGGCGTTTAGCAGCTATTGCTTTACTCTTAGCCAAACGTTAAATAGCAGACTAATCTGCCAACTGTTTTCGTTCTTTCTATGCAACATGGGCAAAATATGTAAAAGTGGACTTTGGTCAGTGTGATGTATTATGTAAGTTTCCCTTTTTCTTTTAAATCCAAATGTCAGTGGTTCACTGTATCCCCTCCTACAGTCCTGCAGGTCTCTTCTTTATGTGTGGAGTTTTTTTTTCTTTTTTTTTTAGAACCGTGCAAATTGTTTGTTTTTGGAAAAGGATAAACAAAGGTTAACAAAATGGCGCAATGACACAAAGTAATCCAAATCATGTGAATTATGTGAGTAATGGCGCGGTCAGCTTTTTAGCATTTTTTACCTGTGAAATCTGTGGGAGCTGTGCGGGGGCGGGTGGGAGTAGGAGGGAGTGGCAAAGACCACGAGTGGCGCTTGGGGAGGAAGAGGTTACATGGGAAGTTATAGGCACATTTAATTATGGAGTTCCCCAAGGTTAGTGGACAGTATCACCACCATGGTGATAAAGGATTGGTCGCACAAACCAATCTTCCTTTATAATGCTGGATTCTTGTTGTTTTTGTTTTTATGCATGTTAATATTTTCTTTTAAAGAAGCTGATATTTAGTATTTAAATCAAAGTGAGGCTTAAAAAAATATATGAAATTAACATATACACGTTAAAAAAAAAGTGAGACCCATAACTACATCATGTGCCTGTTCTGTATGCTTTGCACGTTTTATACAAAGTATTGCGCACTATGTCCTTCTCATTGTGTTCTTAGGCAACACTGGAGTAGGGTCTGCTAGGTGGTGCTGAAAACATCAACTGCTATAAAATCACAGGTTCCTACAATTTATTTGCACAATGCGAAAATAACAGCAGCACAACTCATTCCCACACCCACAAACTCGCTGAACACAACTAAACACTTCGATTAAAAGCATTGCTGCATTAGTAGTACTAGATCGCACTATGCATATTACATTTGTGCTTTGGAGTATATTACATTTCTAGTTTGTGGGAAAATGCCTAAATTAACGTATGATGGACTGAAGAAAAATGTCTTTCTAGCAGCAAGTTTTGGACATTCAAGGCTGTGAGGAAGAGAGGGTCGGGGAAGTAGAACGGATGGTGCTAACTGACCAGCCACAGATGAGAGCACGCTGAGAAAAGTACTTGAAACGGTAAAGGTAAACTGTACGTACTTTTAGATGAATCGTGCTATATAGGCAAATAAAGCACCCCTCTTGAATTAAGAAGCGGAGATGGGAGTTGATTATATCAGCTGTTCATGAAGAAATAGCAGAAGAGAGGCCCTGCTGCACCTTATTTGCTGCTCCCTGGGATTTTTAGGTTGAGCGCACGAGCGCCTTGACCTATTGTAAATATTGTGGGCTTTTAACCACACCCATGTCACGCCCATCACTTTCACTCATTAATGGACTTGCCTTTCAAAAATCACTTGATGTCATAGGTAAATGCTTTGAGGCCATTTTTGTCACACCTTGCAGACTGCCCCGTTACATGGATAATTGCATTATTGGAGATATACTTCAGTGTGGGCAAACTATTGTTTTTGTCTCTCTCCTTCATGGTGCATGGTGGCCATGGTGCACATAGCGCAAATAGGCACAACAGCGAGAACTCGATCGTCGGTATTGAAGTGCTGGTCTCATTGTTCACAGTTACCTCATCAGAGTCATTTCTTGTGGTTCTTCCCTTAAAACACTTGAAATTGGTAAATGCTTTACATAAAACAAAAATCCTCAAAGCAAAAGCTGCTCTCCTGGCACAGCGGGAGAGTAGATAATACAATATTCACTGTGCTCTGTAAACTTGCCCCACAATACTTTGTAGGACATTACTTTTACAAAACATTTGTGCTCATAACTCAGCCTGTGGTGGTCCTAGGACAATGGGACCATCTTCAAACCATTGACCACAATATTATCTTTCTGTCTACATCATCTCTAGGTCCCCCACACTATATTAGTGGGGACTCCAAAATAATAACTCCTCCCACCATTCAGTGTCTTTTCAACTTTCTCATGGTTAGAACTTCTGTTTTACAGCTGGGAGAAGTTTCATTTATAAGGCTTTCTTTATAAGATCATTGCAGTAGACCTGCTAGCCCTACAAATACCCTCTAGGGGCTAAGTATACGATTACACTGCATTACTTTATCCTGCTTTTTTCATGGGGTTATGTTCTCTGGGGCTAGTGATATGGTTACATGACCATTTTTCTTACAAATTATATTTTATTGTGGTGCCCTTTTGGGGCTGTTTTGAGCATTACAGCCTAATGCCGAAAGTGTATTTCTGATAAAGGTTTAAATGATAATTATATATGTTTAATAATCTCGTATTATAATTATGACCATAATTCAGGCCAACTTAACATTCTCATTACACTATGACTGTTTGAACACGCTGGATAGATTTGGGTGACCCTTCTAGTTTATTTCGCCTCTGTGGCTATCTTGTCTCTTTTTTGGGGGAATTGTATTAGCCAGCCAGTAACTCTGATGGTGGGGTGGTGAAGGAGGTATTCTATTGGAATTAGAATGGCAGATTTAAATAAGAATACTAAATGGCAAAATGTTCAAATAGAGGAAGAAGGTAAATGAAAGTGCTTTAATTATATATGCAGGGCCACTGCAATTAAATGGCAGGAAAAGACGAAATTATGAGAGAGGGTTGACCAATTTATAGGCAAAGAACAGTGCAGTTACGAAATAATGCCAATAGCTCTAACTCAAGTAAATGCGAGACCTATTACATTGCAAATGCTTGTTGGAACATGTGAGCAACCCTTTGGAATATGGTAGACTGAGCACCTACTAGTGACTGAGCACGAAGAGATAACACACCCTCATTTTATCTACATAATGCCGTGCATTTGTCAGCATTCAGGGGGCACAAACAAGTGCAGTTTTGCCAAAGACATGCTAAAAATATCTCTGTAAACATGTTTTGACTTTCCAGATCTCTAAGAGATTGCATTCTAACCAGGCATGAATGGAAAACCCAGACAGAGAGGTTAATTAAGTAGGATAACACTACTAACTAATGAAAAAAGCATTAGCAAAGCCAATAGGTCGCAACTTCGGGTGAGCTACTGGCTTTGACAATCAGGTGTAGGTGGATGGGGAGAGGAGCGGGGTGTTTGGGGAGAAAAAGAAGGGACCAGGTTGGGTGACAAGAAACAGGATTAAAGGGTGGGGAAGTTTTTTTTTTTTTATTTATTTTTTTAAATACAAACTTTTTTTCTAAAATTGCTATGACGCGGTCAGCATTCACCACATCATAATGTTTTTATAAAAATAAAGAAATGGTACATGAATCAACGAGAGCAGTGCACGGGACAATTCAATTTACCAAGATTGGATCGGTAAGGTAACAAGATGGGTGGGGGGGAAGATTTAAAAAAATAAAAAGTCCTATGAATGACACGGCCAGCGTTGACCGCTTCATAGCAGTGTTGGGTTTGTTTTTTTAAACAAAGAAATAGGACTTGAATCAACAAGGGCAGTGGAGGGGCACTCACATTTAAAATTAAATTAATCTGTGCTTGGTCCATGCGCCACCAACAGAAAAGGAAGTGACACATGCGCAGCACTGCCCTATTAGAGGGCAGGAATTTAGAATGACAATGCTGCAAACAAACTGTAAGCAGCGGGCGGGTGCCAAGCCCATTAAGGGATGCAAGAGTCTAGCATGTGCTAGCCCATCCTCACCCTGGCGAGACCTAAAAAAGCTATGGGAAAGTTTGTCCTATTCTAGTGAGATTAAAACCATCAAGTCTTCAGAATGACTAACACCTGTAGCTTTCGATCAGAGCACCTCTTTGCTTGAGTTATAAAATAACATGCAGATGGATCACCAAAAGTTTCCTAATGTTGGCAAACCTTAGGACACTTTAGGGAAGACAAGGGTTTCCGACCCTAGACCTATTAGCAGCATATTGTCAGGTGGATTCTATTTAGAGCTGTAACCATCAACATTCTGCAACAAGCACAGCACGCCCCTGTGACCCACGAGGGACTTGCATTCCAGTTTGGGACACATACTATATTCCCAAAAAGGGATACAGCAAACATCATATGGAAATTATGGATGGATTAGTCACAATCCTTGTTAAAGGTCACCAATGCTATGCAACATCAACATGTATCCTACCAAGATACTCGCTTCCTACGATACTGGTTATCAAGTGTACACAGACAATACACAACTTCACCTCAAGCTCGCTGGCAAATCCAGCAATCAATCTAATGTATCACCCTGCCGCTTCCAGAGTCAACAATGGGCCCATGGCTAGCCAGGTTTGAATGGGGAAAAATTAAGATCCTCCTTATGGGGATGGCTAACTGAAACCATCAGCTCTTATCTTTGCCAAAGTCCCAAGCTCCCCTCCACAAAACAGGTGCCTAAAGCATTTAACTTGTGAGTAATATTCAATAGTGAACCCTCTTTCATACCTCGGATAAATGCTGCAATCAAATGCATTTTCCATTACCTGCTTCTACTGAGAGGTATCCTACCTTTCCTCCATCTCCCTTACAAAACTGCCCTAGGCCTTGCCTTGGTTATCTCCCACCTTGACTATTGCAATAGTTATACATCAGCCTGCCACACATCAGTTACCAAACATCTAAAGGTTCAGATCATGCAGCCTAACTTCTATTTGGCTTGAACTGCTGTGATCATGGCATATCTGCTCTAAAAGCCCTCCCCTGGCTCCTTATAAAAGATACAGCAAACATCAAAGCCCCCGTCCTAATTCATAAAGCTCTACAAAGCACATCACATGTTCATTTGTCCAAGCTATTCCTTCACCAACTTTTATTCAAAAGTTTAAGATCCATGAACTAGTATTTACTTTTGATCTGTTCTTTCAACCACAAGAGGTTTGGAGAAAGGCCCATTTAGAAACTAAAACCATCATCATGGAACTTTATTCCTTTGCATTTATGACAGAAAAAAAAAACATATCTTTTCAGTCAGATTTTGACTCTCCTCTAAGCAGCCAGCCACCTGACTTTCCTCAACCTGGAACTGCTTGTTAGACGCCTAAAACCAGGGAATTCTAACAAGGTCTACACACTCCTTCTAGCTAAGATTACACGCCAATTCTACCTGTGAATATACAGTATATTTGTTGTAAACTGCATACTGTTTTGATCAGCATATCTTTGTACCTGTAAATAAGCACTCTGAGGGTGCCACCAGGTCTGTAACACTATCTAAGAAGCTCAAGTGAAATAATTATATTTGTTTCTGGAAGTATGGCAATTTCTGTAGATTTTTTCACATATTTATTTTTCAAAACGGTTGTGCACATTTTCACATAATAAAATTAAGCACACATCACACAAGATTACATTGATTTTGTTACAAGTGTAATCCATGTAGCCTTTCTAAATTGTGTGTAATTAATTTCATTTTACAAGTCTGATACTCTGCATCACATCTGCTGGAGCATGCATTCCATTTGGTCCCACTACTGCACTGGTGTTAGTCCATTCGATTACTACATTAGTGATAAAAATGGTTCATATAATTTTTGACATCCTAGTTCATCAGAGGAATGTATGAGTGTTATACGACTATGGGTATACCATATTGTTAAGGTTGTTTTTAACGTCTGTAAAGTTAGAGAAGCAGGACTTGGAAGCAATCTCAATGAAACAGACGTAAGGCACACAATGGTGGTGGCAGTTATTAGGCCCCAGGTGACAAAAAAGAAAATATGGTGGTTTTTAAGTTTTGCAGCATATTTCCCCAAATGTGTGCAGCCTTTTTCAGGGACAACAGAACCACCGAAAGATATTTTAAAGAGACGTGTTTTGTGTGGTCCAAAGACCATGTTAATTGACTCTTACTGTAGGGACTAAGGTGACCACCTCCCTGCTCGCCACTCAACACAGGGCTTCCACAAAGCCAGAGCCTGCTAAGTGTGGCTGAAAGAGAGCATAATGGATTCTGAATTGTCGGACCATACAAACCTTCAGAGATGGCACTGATGATGAATGGTGATGGAGTATGTAATGCTAGACATGTTGGCATTCAAGAGCAGTCCCTGTCGTAGGTGTGTTCATGGGAAACGAAGTTTCTCACTGTAAGAAGGTTGTTTTTCATTGGCTGCTGTGTTTCTGCAGTAAAGTGAGAGAAGCATAATCTTCGCTGCCGTGTCCTTAATAGAATTCAAAATTGACATGATAGCTACAAAATGTTATATTCTTGTCACCTGGCAAAATTGATGAAGACGGGAGCTCGGAGATACTTTGGTTTTAGTTAGTGCCTTTTAAACATAAATAAAACAATAGCAATAATGATATTTTACCAAAGTCATGCAATGGCTTTGTTTCGCAAGGAAGAGGCGTCCACCATAGTAAATATCGTCACAGAGAGAATCCATAAACAAGGAAATAGCGGTGCCTCTTTTTAACATTATTACACAATACTCAGGTGACACCAGTGACAAGCGTCTCTCTGGGACCAAAGAGAATTATGGACACCAAAACAAAAAAAGTGAAGTAAGAGCGCCTCCTTGCGAAAGATTGAGAGTAAGAGATGTTTGAGTAAGGGTGGGCGGTGGGGTGAGTCTAGAGGCTTTACATTCTAAGCGAATACAGTGGATGAAACCATGCAGAACACCAAAGAATATTTTTGGTTAAACAAAAAAAACTAATCGGCAAATGCTTCCACGCGCCCGGTCAACAGTGTCATCACTGTTTGACGGAAAAATGTGGGTATAGGAAGCAACACAAGTTCCTCTAGAAATATGCAAATATAAGAGCACAGTAACAAACAGAAAGTACAACTATGCAAATTGATCTTCCGACATTAATTTCCCTTTATGGTACAAGTCGTACAAATCCGCACACAATGCTGACAAGGGAGACGGCTACAAACAGGAGATGTAAATAGTGAGAAAATAGCACTGAGAAGACAGACCAGCATTGTGTGCCTCTTTGCTTGAGCCAAGGGGGTGCTCCACAGTTGCACAAATACGGAGTCCGCGCAGCTCTTCTCCACCTGCAGAGATGGCAAAGGAGCAAAACGAAGGGTTCAGCAAAATAAGGATATGGTTTTCCTAGTCTGGGTAGGGAATCTACATTTCATCAAAGACAAGGAGACAAACTATATGGCGCTTTCAAGTTAGACACCGGAGGGAGCAGGGCAGGTGAAGCATGGGACTGCTGTGCAAATCGCGAAGAAGAATGGCAGCATATCTCTGGTGCCCTCCATCTCGCACCAACTACTTATAGATGAGATACATACTGAGCTGGGCTGCAAGCGGCTGCTGGAGAGGCACTGGGCTCTCACCTGCACTTCCAAACAGCTGCCATAATATACGGTTTAGTTCTTGTAGAAATACAAACACCGGTAGAAGAAAAGTATATGGATTTAGATTTCTGGGTCTAGATATATTTTGATGATCCCAAAATAAAGACTGTAGAAAGGAGAAAACCCTGGCCCATTTTACTAGGTAAAACAAATTAGATCCTGAAGAAAATAGTTATAACCAGATTTGGGGCTTCTCTTTCAACACTGTTTTTAAAGTAGGAAACTTGAGCAATTTTGAAACTCTGGACTGCCGCACAAATTAAGTCGAGTAAGACGCATGCAATGGTGCCCCTGTAAAGGGCATTCAGAATTTGACAGGGAGTGTAGTTCAGTGTGTCACGAAAGACCCATGATATCCTACACACTTATCTGAAAAAGTTACAGAAGACCAGACGAATTGTCCATTGTTAAAAAAAACACTGCCCTAATGTTTGAGCCAATGCCACCACTGCTATGGAGGTATTCAGGTCATTTTTTTTAATATCAAAATGTGTACCGAGTTTCACGTAGATTACATCATTAGGGACTTCATGTTGCAAATATACACACACGTTACCACAAATCAATAAAATATAGTTTTACTTTAAATCATATTGTTGGGGGTAAATCTGTTATAAAGAGGGTTTAGATACTAATTGAACTGGTAAACAGAGTAACTTCTGACCGACAGCCACGCAGCACACAACATTCACAGTGGATTCCATCAGAACTCAAAAAGATGAAAAAGTTGGAAAGTGTTTGCTTCTGTAGCCTCTTGGCTTAAACCTGATGAACGAGGAGTAGGTTTAGCTCACCCAAAGCATATCGGTTGAGAGGCCTTTTCTCTCTAGTATGAGTAAATGCTGCCTAGATTTGGAGCAATACCACCGAAGATGCCTGAAATGGCCATGCAAAGGATTCATGTGTAAAAACTAATATCGGTTGAACTGGTTTAGTAATAAGTTTACAGGTGCAGAAAATATAAACTATACCATTTCAAGTTAGAAAAAAGACATGTGTTATTATGAAGTACCATACACCCTACGTTAAGGAGCAAACTTATAGCCCTGCTAATGTGTCCCTTACATGTTTCCATCACGTATTGGCACCTTTGGAAACTTATTTAATACAATCAATTTTCAGAGCTGTAATCTTTTAAAATTACCATAGTAGTCTACTTGAATCAAGCTCGTTCTGCCAATCACTAGTTTCCAGAGAAGAGTTCCTTAACGTGGTGGATGTAACATTTGTTTACAGTGAATTTATTGCATGGGATTCTTCGAAATGCAACTTCCTCATGTATAAATTATATGCAACTATAAACTAATTAGAAAGAATTACATTGCTCACTGCATCTCCTACTCCACTGGTGGCATTCAGCTGAGGTGGCCACAGAGAAGCGGAGGTGGCCACAGAGAAACTGGGGCTCAACAGTGGAGCTGGAAGAGGCACATTATGGCTTCGTAGGAAGTCAACCACAGGTAATAAGCATTCAAGCGCAAATATATGGTAGCAGCAACTAAGTAAAAGTGGGCCCTCTGCCTCTTGAGCTAAGACTCCGACTGGTGCCCCAAACATCAGCAACTTTAGGAAAAGACTCTTAAATGTCAAGCATGGAACCTTTTCTCAGATCCATCCAAGAGAACAGGAAAATAAACCATGATTAACCTAAAGCGGGAAACACCAAAATAAACCATGCTGCAAAGAAGACAATGGATAATGAAGGGGAAACAATGACTTAAACCAAGTGACTTAAAGTCCACCATGGATTTACCAATGAGGAAAAAGGCACAACGACTTTCATTCGTGAAGGAAATGGTACAACGGCAACATACAAGACCTGCCTCAGCCAAAGGAATCGGAGTAGAGAGAGAAAGAGAGAGAGGTTGATGAATCACCCTCCACTAGCCGCTTTATGCAGCCCTCCCACCTTGCCTCGTTTATACCAGAACGCTTAAGACTGGCAGCAGCCTTGATCTTTGTGCCCATATAGGTCAAGCTTTTCTGAACTGCAACCCTTCCAAACTACCACCCGCAGACAGCAAGTAAAGAATCTGCCTAGGTAGGTGATGACCAGGGGCTCAGTCTCCCCCAGAAACTAAAATCAACAGGCTCTTGGATAAAAACATCATAAATGGAAGACACTGGCTCATGCCCGCATGCACCTCTATCTCAAGTCAGGCATTTATGTGCGCTTGTTTCTACCACGCTGGGGCAGCAATGTTCCCAGAAGGGCACAGCTACACGAGTACTTACTAAGGTGGCAGAAAACGTTTCTAGTGATCACCATTTATGAAGCCTTTGCTGTGAGGAGGATGGATGCCCAGAGGAACATCAGAGCAGTTACAAATGAAGAGCAAAGTTCTTCTTGCTACAGCCAAGCCTCCCATCGCACTACTTCCCCTCAGTGCACTGTTTATTATTTGTTAAGCCTTCCAGGCTCCAGAGATTTATCAAGGTCACTTCCTGTCAAGCAGCCTGCCATGCCTATGCTGGGTTCAGGCGGAAACAAAGCACACAGGAAGTGCCACTGCTGAGTACACAACCCACACAAGAGCACTCTAAAGGACCTTTTAAAATAGCTACAGGACTGAAAACATGACAGTCCTTATGAAGTCAGTAAAAAAAAGTAGCATTTACTATTTCAAACGAAAATGATTCAATTCTCCTTTAAGAGTCTACAGTGTCATTAAAAAAAACAGACGCATTTTAAGCAATCTCACAGGGATTATTTTAGTTTCCTGGCCATGCTCCTGCGTTCAAAGCCATGATAGTAGTTGCCTGTGCCATAATTACTGCTGAAACAACACAGATACGGCAGTAGACTCAATGCACAAGACTGGGCACTCCAAAGTAAACTTCAGATAAGACACTAACCTAGTATCTATGAGACAAATGCAGCGACAATAACTTTCTCTCCAACGACAGACCTCCTGTCCTGTAAGGGGCATTGCCTCCCCCACCGACCAGGAACCAGTAAACAGCCACCAATTAAGATCAGAGCGTTGAGTTAGAAACGTTTTAGTCGCCAAAGAAATATAACAAAAGGGCTCCCCCTCACCCAATCACTACCCAAACCAACCAAGATGCTCATAACAAAACCCTGCCAATCCATCACAACAATTAACCAAAAACTCCCACTGTTTAAGAAACCTAATCTGGAATCCTAATCAACTTGCACCATCATCCACTTTCACTTTGTGGGCAGGGCCATCGAAAAAGCAGCAGTACTGACCCACTAAAACCTCTAGATCGCATGAACTACTAAAATCTACCAACCGGGTTTCCAGCTCAGCAGCAGTTTTAAGAATGCAAACCCGCACGCCATCAATGACACCTTCTAGATCACAGACAACAGTGACTCATGCCTCCTGGTCCTGCCTAACCTTTGGGCGCCTTTTGACATTGTTAAAGAATTCCACAAGTATAGGCTTGTCTCTTACTGTCCTCAGGTTGTTACCTTTATTCCTCACAGACAGACAGCAGAATGGCATGGTGGACTTCTTCCGAGCCCCCCTTCTCTGAATTAAATAAGAAGTCCCTCAGATCTATCCTCCCTCTGAAAACATTTGACCTAAATATGAAGCTATTGCTCCCTCATTGTTAAACACAGTCTTTTCCCACTGAAGAATGGCATTCTCACTACTGACTTTCAAGCGAGAACTTTAGACTCCTTTCAGTGAAATTCCCTGCCAACTGACTTCAACCAGAACAGCACCCACTGGGAACACGCATCATCTGCAACACTCTTGACAAGACCCTCTTTTAATGATGTACTCTTGCTTCTGCAACCATCCAATACTGACCTATTCTAATTTAATTTTAGAAACATCCACCTGTGCTTACGCAACCCTCACTTCGCAGCAGATATTGAGGAGTTCTACTTAAGCACTTTGCTGCCTCGGAGCCCCATTCTACACAAATCCTAAAACAGAAGTAAAGAGTTCTAGAGAGATTGACAAGTGATCCCATTCAATCTATTCTTATGTATCAATAAAATTAATATGGAAGCCAAGGGCACAGATTTCTGTTTTGCAACAGCTGCTTCCAGTGCCTAAACACAAGACATCTCACATACCCTGAAGGTCGGGATTTTGGCAAACTGCCAGACTAAGTATCTAAAACATCAAGTATTGATCAATCGTTTCATTGCCAGGGGTGTGAAATTCTCATAGCCCAACGTCCAGGACATATTGTTTGGTTTCAAGGACAAGTTTTCATGTTTATTTTGCCATGGGACAAGTAGACCCAGCCCCCGGCAGCACAAACGCTTTGGCTGCCAATTTACAGGGAAGGGAACTGTCTGCAGTTGAGGTAATTTTCTTATCCATATGCTAATGCTCTTTGAACTTATATTTATGGTCCATTAATGCAAATCCTTTATTATTAGGGTGGGCGCTCTAAATAAACGTTGCAAGGCCACACTGCACTACTGACAGTGGTTTCAGTAAAAAAAAAAAAATGCCTACATGTTTGAAAAGTTTAATATACGACTATGTATGATGCTCCCAGAATGCTCTCTAGATTAGATGCAGATTTTCGCAGAAGATGGTAAGCAAGATTATTGATTCTTTGCTTTCAAAATAGAATGTTCAGAAAAAAATGCAAGTAGGAAAATATATTGTGCTAAAACTACAGTGACATTTTTACGTACTATTTCTTTGAAGCATCATTTAGTAAAATGTGTTTATGAATGCTAGTATTTCAAAAAATAATAATGGTAATTCTGTATAACCATTTGCAACAACATTATGGGGAAGAAAATAAACCAGCACTGGCAAAGCCAACCGATCCGATATTAGTTGTCAGTCATTTGGTTTTGTCAATGTGTCTTGGTTTGGCATGGCTTTTGTAACACTGTATTGTTGTGGGAACTGTCAGGCCATTGTAACAAACACTGGCAAAAAGCAAGACAAGTTTTTTTGGTCTTAAAAAGCACACATTTCCACAGTGGGTCCTGGGACAGAACAAAACCACTTTGCGTGCCAATATGCTCCTTGTGGAAGAGCAAAATGCCATCACTCACAGTAAAGCCAGTCAACAGATGGCTAGAGAGAGAAATTCGATTTTAATGAAAACAAAATGTCTAGGTTAACGCCAGACCTAATTAGGGGACCAATTCTTTAAAAAAGTCAGAAAAAATGCACCCATTGTTTGTGTTCAGCATCTGACAGGCTATTTCACTGTAAAGTGCCTACAAGAGTAATAACAGCTTTTAATAGCACAATAGTGTTCGAATACAGTAGATCTGAGGTATATTTCATGTACTGCACTTTTAATCTGTTTAAGATAAGTCAAGATAAGAAGCACTTATCTTCTTGACTGTAAAACACTGAAAAGTTCAAGTTTACTTTATTTTAAAAGCATACATCGCTTCTCCCTATTGAAAGCAAGTTGGAGAGCAGGTAAGAACAGATGCACAGGTGTGCCTGTTTATTCTTATTCGCTTACATTTTTTGCTCTTCCTAATAGACAGTGCATGTGCTGTCTGCTGCAAGACATCCTCTGTGCTTACTAAGAACATAAAGGGGTTCGAAGCTCGCCCAAAACTGACCACTGGTTGGCATTCCTGTCTCATTTGCCTGCTTCTTATTTATTGCCCAGCCTATCAATCTTGTATTTGTCCCTTCCATGAAGCATAGTTTCTTACTAATCCCTTTTGATTTGCTAGCGTGTACGCTTCCACTGCTTGCTTTTCAAGGACTACTGTTTCTATTAGGTTAAGCACACCAGGAGACCGAATTAATTTTCCAGATCTATCACCCGTGTTTTTTTCTTCCCACACACACACTGTTGTTCTCCGTCATCTGTGTGCTTCGCTCTGCCCCTCCATGTGGCGCTAGCCCTTGTGGTCTCCCTCTCCCCATCGGTGCTTTCTCACCGGTTGCTTCTCCTCTCCATCCTGCTCTCTATACTGAGCTCCCCATACTGTGCTCCCCAACATCCCACAGCTATGCCCTCTGTATGGCTCCATCCACACACGATTGAAAAACCTTGTGTTGTTATTTTTTCATTTACTTATCCAATTAGCTAAATAAAAAAAGGTGTACCTACAAAATGACACTATGGCCACATTAACACCCTATTTTAGTTTTCTGATTTCTTTAGTCATGCAGAGCAGCATGTCTAGAAAATATTGGCTAGGCTTTGCCAATGAGTACTACACTGTGCCAGCTTGCAACTATCAGAGGCTTTGCAATGCAAGACAATACAAACAAGTAAAAAAACAAAAAAATACGTACACAAAAAAATAGAAGTAAGGGCAATGAGAGCACATTCCATCTTTGCTGACGCTTTAGCAGACGAACAGCGTTCACAAGTGAAAATATACATTAATCCACGTTTCCGTTTGCTAATTTTTTTTTCCGTGCCAACTTTTGGACAATCAAAACAATAGTGAACAAGTAGAGCAAATCCGTAAGCACGCAAAGAAGAAACCAAAAACAAAAAAATCAAAAATCAAAACACTTGCAATGCAAGAATGTTTTGCCTTGGTGTTGTTTATACAAACACAAAGGCAAGTTACTGGTACGCATATACATACCAAAAAATTCACAGACGCGTATTTTCAAGTCAAACAAGCATCCAGGATTCATCAGGCGCAGATCAATAATCATACAATCATATGCCACACGGGGGACAAGCTGATGTGTGGCAGTGGACCACAAGGTGATGAGCAACACATGAGGACAAAGTGATGTACACAAACTGGATACTAATGATGAACCTCGGGGGACACCACACAAGTAAACAAGCATCTGCAATGTAATAGGTCTCGCATTTGCCGGAGTCAAAGCTATTTGCATTGTAAATTCATAACTGGACTTTTCACACCACATACATTTGTCAACCCTGCCTCATAATTTTGTCTTTTCCTGCCATATAATTCCAGTGGCCCTGCAAATATCTAAAGCACTTCCATTTACCTTCGTCCTCCATCTGCAGGAAAAAATTAAAATGTTGCCATTTAGCAGCTCTATTTAAATCTGCCACGCTAATTCCAAAAGAATACCACTTTCACCAACCCACCATCAGAGTTGCTGGCTAGCTAACACAATTCCCCCCAAAAGACACAAGACAGCCACAGAGGAGAAATAACAAGGGTCAACCAAACAGATCAAGAGTGCTCAAACAGTCCTAGTGTAATAAGGATGTTAAGTTGGTCTGAATTATGGTCATAATTGTAATGTAGAGATTAAAACATATACAATAATCATATAAACCTTTATCAGAAATAAACATTTGGCATTAGACAGTAATGCTCAGAACATCCCTAGAGGGCACCATAACAAAATTATAATTTGTAAGAAACCATATTGTTGGCCCTTAGAGGGGATAGCCCAATGAAAAAGCAGGAGAAAGTAATGCAGTGTAACCATATACATAGCCCCTAGACGTCACTTTTAGGACAAGCAGGCCTACTGCAATGATATTACAAACAAAGCCTTTAAAACAAAACTTCTCCCGGCAGTATAACAAAAGTTGTAGCCACGAGAAAGCTTAAAACACTCAAAGGGTGGGGAAGTTATTATTTTAGGGTCCCCACTAACCCAGTGTGGGGACCCAGAGATGATGTAGACAAAGAGTTTTCTGAAAGTGGTCCTACTGTCCTACGACCACCACACGCTGAGATATGAGCAGAAATGTTTTGTTAAAGTAATGCCCTGCAAAGCATTATGGGTCGAGTTTTCCAGAGTGCAGTGAATATTGTACTATCGTCTGTCCCGGTTGCCGGGACAGCTGCTTTCACTTTGAGGATTTCTGTTTTACGTAACGCTTTCATAAATTTCAACTGTTTTAAGGGAAGAGCCACCAGAAATAGTAACTGTGAACAATGTGACCAGCGATCCAATACTGCTGATCGAGTTCATGCTGTTGTGCCTGTTCGCGTTGAGCGCCATGGCTGCTAAGCAGCACAAAAGGGAGGGACAAAAATAGTTTGCCCACGCTGAATTAGATTAGCAATCGCGCAATAATCCGTGTCACAGGCAGTCTTCAAGGTGTGACAAAAACAGCCTCAAAGTGGGACAAACGTGAAGCATTTACCTATGCCATCAAGTGATTTTTGAAAGGAGAGCCTACGAACGAGTGAAAGTAATGGGCATGACATGGGTGTGGTTAAAAGCCCACAATACTTGCAACAGGTCAAAGCGCTTGTGCGCTCAACCTAAAAAGGTGATATGCCTCATGCAGGTTCGGACTGGCCTTTGGGTCAATCAGGCAGTGCCTGATGGGCTGGTCTGACAGATCAGTTTGTGGGTGATTTTTTTTAGAGGCTTTGGGCCGATTTCAATGCCAGGTGGCCTGGTTTTTAGTGTTGCTTTCCCTGCCATTACCACGTTTTCTTTTTTGAACTATCATCTTTGCTAATATTTGATGCCCAGGCCAATTTGTTTGGTCCCAAGTCTAACCCTGGCTTCAAGGGAGCACTAGATGTCTATTCGAGGGTACAAGGCTGTGTGTTTAAGTTGGTAAAGGATGATACGCATTAAGGGGCACAGGGTTAGGGACAGACTTGTGTGACAACTTCAGTGTGTCCTGGATTTTCTGGCCACGAGTATTTTACATGCTGAGGCTTTTAATCACATAATTATAATAGTAATTATCCAAGTCCAAGTCCAAGAAATCAAAGTCTTAAGGCTTAAAGTAATACATTTATTTTGTTTTTGAGTAATTAAAATCATTACAAAATACTGGGAAATGTAAAGTAAATATCTGAAAACAACAATAAATTACATACAAGTTAGTTAACTAAATTTAAAAAAGACAATTTTTAAGATTCAGCTTTTAGTAGGATAAAATCAAGTCAGAGAATTAGGATATATGAACAAGTTAAAAAAACAGTTTGAAGACATTTTGGGAGATGGCAAAAGTCGAAGATGTACTGGTGTTGAAACAATGTCTTAATGCATCATCCCATGTAATTGTGTTCATACAATAACCTGCTAAATGTAAATTTGCAGATCCAGCTTGACTACAGGACAACAGCATAAAAGATGCTTGTAATCACAAAGCCTACATCTTGAATTTATGTATGTTGAGCAGAACAAGATCATCTGAATTAATTTATGGGAAAAAGCATGGTTTGCGTTTAGAGTATTTTTTGTCATACTGTTTTATAAAGTACATCCAATATATATTATTAGGCATGCAGGGGGTTGCAAGATTCCATGAAAAAGTTTAAAAATGTATTTTTGCCCGCTCAATGTTCTCTTCTATTCGACTTCTCATTACTGTTTGTATTTTAATTTCCACTTTGGAGGCCAGTCTTGTTGGTTTATCAGGAGTGTGGCATTTAATAAAATATCTACTTGTCTATGGGTTAGGTTGTTAGAGAAGTCTACTTGTCCTGTAAAAAAAAAGAAAAAAAAAAAAAAAAAAAAAAAAACTTGTCCTTTTGGTGCCACGTAGCTCAGTGATAAATTATGTCAGAAGTATCATAATACAAGAGCTCTGATAGCACCCTCTCGGACTATGCCAGGGCTCAATTCTATAGTAGGGTTTGAATTCTATGAATGCCTGCATTTTGCCACCTTTCCACAGATCAACATACTGGGGTTGGAGATAGCGTTAAGCAATAGCTCCAGGGTTGGAATGCGCTTTGGAGTCTGTGCAAATCTACTAACTTGCATGTTTTAGGGGTTTTCACCAACTCTTTTCTAATCTTTCCTCATATTGAGGAAGGTTGAAAATGTACTCCTCACAAGGGAAGAGATACAAATTCTAAACATTTGGGGGGGGGGAGGGAGGAGGGAGGGAGTGGTTGGAGGGAAAGTGAATATGTAAATACTCAAGAGATTTTCTCAAATCTACTAATGCATATTTGTTCATGCTAAAATGCAGTTCACAAATATTTTCTAATAGTACGATCTCCTGGCCTACTTATGTAAATTAATGTTAATTCATGCAAGGTATGAATCTGCACTAATGCAAGGGCATCTACCATTGGTGCACTTTGTGACTTTAGTTAAGAATTGGGCCCTAATTAGTTCTTTAGTTTTTATTAAAAAATCTGCCTCTCTATATCCATCTACAGACTGGCTTCACTTGGGGTGACAGAATTCTGCTCTTTCACAAGGAGCACGTCAGCACAGAAAGCAGTTTTGATCAGTGCCAGAAACGACCATGGCAATGTGTGCTTTTTTAAACCAAAAAACATTATTGCTTTTTTCCAATGCTTGTTATAATGGCGAGGGCCTAGCAGGTATCAAAACAATGGCAAAACAAGACCTGCATTGACAAAACCAAAAGGATGGCCATCAATGTCAGACGTATTGGCTTCGCCATTGACTGTTTATTTTTGTGTTTCCCATAATCTTGTTGAAACTAGTTGCACGGATTTTCCAGTAAAAATATTTTTTGGTAATACTAGCATGCATCAACATATTTTAATAAATAAATGACACTTCAAAGAAATGCTACCTAAAATTTCACAGTACTTTAGCAAACAGTTTTCTTACAAGTTGCATTTTTGTGAACATTTAATTTGAATACAAAGACGCCTCAATCTTGCTTTCAAGCTTCTGCACATATTTGCATCTAATTAGCGAGCATTCTCAAAGCATTATACTTAGCCTCATAGTTAAACTCTGAAAACATGTGTACACATTTTTATACTGGGACCACTTTCAGCAGTGCAGTCCAAGCTAACATTTCCATACAGCACTCACCCTAATAATAAACGGTTTGCATTAATAAACCATAAATACAAGTTTGAACAGCATTACCATACGGGCACAGACATTACCTCAACTGCAGACAATGCCCTTCCATGATAAATAATGTGGTACTCCTAGCAGGCAGCCAAAGGGTTTGTGCTACAGAGGGGTGGGCCTACTTGTTCCAAGGTCAAAGTAAACTTGAGAACTTGTGGTCACTCACCCCAAACAATATGTTCTGGAAGTCGTGCTATAGAAATCCCATAACCCTGTTTATGTTTCCCAATGGTGCCTACTTCAGGAGCTTGAATCACATCCGATAAATACCTGGACCATGGGGTGTTGGTATAATTTCCGTTTCTTATGATTAAACTAATGAGTTTTTTCAAATGGCTTTTTTTTGGAGTCAATGATAAGATAACAGTAGTTTCCAATAAAAAAAGAAAAACATAGGCTACTCGGTAGCTATCCCGCATGGAAGTATGGACAGAAACAAAACAAAAAGTTGTTTTTTTGTCTACTACTTTATATTTTGTCTGCTGTCTTTAGTGCCTCATATTCTGCAATAGTAAATATTTCTCACAAAACATTCAGGTATTTTTGTTTTCCCTGCTCTGCTGAAATGTTTTACCTCCATACACAAAGGGGCCCATTGAATAACTCACTGTAAAGGAACAAGTTAACGATGACAGAGACTTGCTGAATAAGCTATAATGCTGCAATCTACTGCGATCAAATGAATTTTATGAAAGCCAAACTTGTTTTTCATAGGTGACAAATCAAGACAACAATAAATGCTGTTAAAAAACAGGGTGAACAAGCACTCCTGAAACACGATGATAACCGCTAAACCACCTGTAAAGCCAGTAATTCCCTTCGCTCACCACAGTCCATTTTAAATATAACCTGCAATAGTCCTTGATGTATCTGAACAGCATTCCCAAAGGCTAACCTTACAAAAAACAGTAGCAGAACTGTAAAAGGCGATACTGGGAGAGGAGGATGACGGGAGTGACAGAGCGTGTTTTTCAAAACAGTTTGCTCCTTCAGCTCATCGGTTGACCCAGTAAAGTAACATTTAAAAGAATCACATTCATTATAAAACAGAAATGTGTGCTTTCAATGCAAAATTAGAAGTATGCAATCTAACAATGGTAGCAAGGGTTGGAACTCTGCCATCAAAGTGGAACTTAATTCCTGTCATTTCCACTCACCTAGTGTGATATTTGTGATTCACCGTCCATTCCACGACACACAGACATTTGTGCATATGGGACACATGCGGTACGGCCAGTCTCGTGCAGATATGCAGCAGGAGGCGGTGACTGTTCCAACACAATTCTAAGGCCGTGGGCGTATCCTAGAAACGTGGGGTCATTCCAATGGATGGGTCCTTTCGCTCAGGTCCACAAACTAAGACAACAGGGCCAGGGCCCAGCTTCATGCATTACTCTCACTGGCTCATCCAGTGATGGGGAAGTGCTAAGTTAAAGCACACACACAATTATGGGCCAAGAATATACTTTCTAAACCGGAACTTTCGAGTTCTGGGGTTAGAAGGTAATAGAAAAACCATGTGTGTGAAACAGGAAACTCGTCACCAAGTAAACTGCATTCAAAATCAAGCAGGGACAGGACTGCGCACAAAAGTAGGACTAGAAAGACTTCAAACATGGAGGGAAAGCCTTTAATTTCTAATGATCAATAAAGCATACTTATGCAAAGAGATTCATGCAAGCAGCACAAAGATGCAACAAATACTGTCCAGGAACTAATCTCAGGACAGCTGACATCAAGGTAAAATCACACCACACTCAAAATGTTTCAACCTTGCATAAGTCACAAGGGAGACGCCTGTGATGAATAGCCTTCTTGCCCATGTGACTCGAGGCTATGACTTACTAATGTAATGACTAGAATTAGCAGTCACTTTAAAGATACGTACATTTCTGTACAATGTTGCCGGCTATAAAATCGTATTATTTCTCTCATTCTACAACACATTTTTAGGTATCGCCTGCAACAGTGCATGCACTTCATGCTTTCTAGTTTGGGAGAGATATTACATACAAGGGGCTTACAGTCCACCCGTTGCTTAGCATTCGTTGGCTTCATTGTCACTCTTATTTGCTGACTTCTAATTGGCCAGGGTGTTCTGGTTAAACTTCCTCTCCTTTCGGTAAGTACTGAGGTACTACTTTTATTTTTTCTTCTTCACGGTCGTCCTTGTTGAACCTCCTGCCATTTGTAGCTAGGTTTTACTAGGCCACACACACTTCAAAGAAGACTTTTTGTCCTTTGAAACGGATGTTTATTGTGACAACCAATGCTATCTGTTTTTAAGGTTAGAACAGATGTCTGCGTTCAAATGTATTTTCACTAAGACATGGACACAACAGATTTCTTTATGCAATGGAATATTTTTTGCCATAGCAAATGTAAAACAAAATATTTTTCACGCAACCGGGGAGATGCACCGACTTGCTCCGAATCACAGGGGTGCTATTCCGAGACCTAAGAAGCTCTGCCACTGCTTTTCACTCCTGCTATACAATATGGGAATTGTCAACTTTGAAATGATTTGTAGCCATGCTGTATAGCAGTGTGGCTACTGTGAAGCATGGTTAAAAATAATAATAGTAAAAAAAAGACCATGATGCATCCACCACTAATGCACTTTAAAAAAACAAAAGTACATTAGCCCTGGGTGCGCCATAGTGTTGTTTTGAATTTGTTTTTTCCACACTACAAGACATTTGCGTTAATGTACAGCATGGCTACAAAATGTTGCCAAAGCTAATGGATCAGTGAATTAAGTGTTCACCGCTGATATTTGTTGTGGCCTTTAGAAAATGACATGCAATCGTAGCAAGGCAGACTCCGCTTTCCACCCTTGTGAGGACAGCAGCTTGAGCCCCATTACATTGGATAGTAGTAACACCAGTTCATCACAGTGCTTGGAAATGATAAAGTGGCATAAAGTACTATATATAAACATGCTCTTGCATGTTATTACAGCAACAAGATTGTGTTCTTCTGTTATACTACAGCCATGTAACTAATTTCGTGCTCACAGTTACTGTTTCTTGATCAGAATATTGTAAAGCCCTGTACTAAGTACAGCCCATTAAGGACAGTCCCAAAGTGCAAAGGACACAGAATCATGCTGTCAGTCAATATTTGGCATCAAACAGCCAGGATTGACCTACACTGGTCCCAGACTGAAGAATGGTGAATTTAAAACACACTGTAGTGCGGGACTGATCTCCTACTTGTCTATCCGAAGTGTCAAGTCTGATGTAGTCCTCCCTGAACCTACTGCTCATTAGTTTGGAAATAGGGCCCTGTGCTTTCTCTTACTCACTAAACTAGCTATCATATAGCATCATCAAAAGTGTGTGTGTGTGTGTGTGTGTATAAAAATATAAATGTATGTGAGTGTAATGTACCTACAACATACAAAGCATTAAGGAGCACCATCTGCAAAAGTCCATTACACTTATTGTACAATATGCAAAACAGCAATAAGCATTATCAATCTAATATTTGTTATAATGTCTTTCAGTAGTTAAAATTTCAGTCTGATCACCAGAGTTCAATAATTTTCTCTTTGTACAAACTGTTTCAACCTAGCTAACAAATTTCACCGTCTTCTGCTTTATCACGATTGTAAAGAAGGGTAATCGTCTTTTCAATCTGGTATACTTAAACACATGTAAGATACAATTTACTGCTGCTGATATGAAACTCTAACCCCGTGTCTATATACATCAAGCAACACCACAGATTTATTGTAACCTTTCAAGATCACTCTTCATCAATTCAGTTTCTACAATTTCATCCTTTCACGCTGAAAAACACAGGAGTACTGACTGAGCATCACTCTTCAGTTTATTTCCATTAGTTCATGTAATGCTTAAGAATGACTTGTATTAATTAGCTTGCTCCTTTTCTTTCTTTAATAAAACTTACATTCCCCATTCATTTGCAGAGGATACATTAATGATGCATCATCATTGTACTGTTTCTTTCCCACTAAGTCACACATTCTGTCACAGCCTTAAAAGCTTACACATTTAATTTTGCTCCAGCATATAAAAATCACGGTAGAAGACCAGATGTGATTACAACCCTGAACTTATTATCTTCAAACCATTTTACACTTATCTGTTTATTCTAACTCTTAAAGTTGATATTCCAATCACTAACGTTTGAACTGGCCAGTATATTGGTAAAATGATGTATAGTACTATATGTAATTGGTAAACTGATGTATACTATTACATATGCAATATGTCTAATCATTCCCGGTTGGCTTGGATGGTGTTTTACCAATCTAAAGCTGTAATACTATGTCTGGAGTGGGTAAAGGCTTTTGTCATTTTTCAGCTCCGCAAGGATGGCACTAGCTAATCCTATGATTAACGACTGCTGTGAAAATGAAAAGAAGGCTGACACGTTCTAGCGCGGTGTGGATGGCACTGTGATAATCCTATGCATAAAAACTATACTTGAAAAACAGACATTTGAGGTGAGCCAACAGAGTATTGCTGGTGTTGTAGGGTGCTCTATACAGGAGCTGCTCTCCACCGAAACTTGGAAATACCCCAGAGTTCCTTGCTGCCTTCTTTGCATAATTTATGCTGCCCTAAAAGCCTCAAAGGGTATTTATTGTTTTGACTTATGCTGGGTGCTCCCTTGTGTCCGGACAAAGCTAAACTTCTCTGAAAAGATGTAATGACAGGGAAACACCTACCAGGTGTTGCTTTTTATTCATTCCAGTTTGGCTTGGATGGTATTTTACCAATCCAAAGCTGCAATACTGCGCCTAGAGTTGTAAAAGGCTTTGGTCATTTTTCAGCCCCGCAAGGATAGCACTAACTAATCATACAGTTAAAGACTTTGCTGTAAAAATGGCAAAAGACTGTCACTTTCTAGTTCGGCCTGTTGTTGAGTGCTCTATACAATAGCTGCTCTCCACCTAAACATGGGAACTACCCAGAGTTCCTTGCTGCCTTTTTGTATGTATGTATGTATATATATATATATATATATATATATATATATATATATATATATATACATACACACACACACACACACATATACATACATACATATACATACATAGATATAGCGTTAATTTTCCCATAAACATACAAACAATTAAAACACCAAACTAGAGCTTCTTCTGCCTTTGAACTGTAAGTGTCCTCAAAATCCTCTTCGTACCATGGAAACCATGCCCGCCATCTTTTTCTATTTTTATAATCTTTGTAACTACTCAATGAGCCTGGTCACACCAATTGTAAGCATACGGTCTGACACAGAACATGAACCATGCACTTTTAGTGGTGCTCTCAGCTTCTGTTGCTGACATCCTTGTAGTTACGTGATCTAACATCCTCCAAAGTATCCTGTTCCACACATTTCCTAATATTCTGGACTAACATCCTCATTATTCCAATTCCAGTAGGCATTAAAAATTCAAAACCTTTTCAGCAATCTAGTAGGATGTGTATGAAACTTTAGAAACACTGGAACAATATAGCACTTAACAACTAGAATAATTCAGCAAAGAAAGGAATATAAGATATATATATACCGAATGAGATACAGACTGACATAACCAGCAGTAAATTGTATTTTACAAATGTTCAAATGTACCAAATTGAAAATACACTTACATATCTTTTCAGATTAGAGAAAGCAGAGGGCCGGGAAACACATCGGATGAATTTAAGTGACGAATTATAGCACATTGCTGTTGGCAGGAGCCAAACAATGTATTCCCTTGAAAAACAAATTATATGAAACAACTAGGACAGCACAACAGGAACTGGATGAACTCTCACAGAGACTATCCAATAACATTTCAGTGGATCAAAGAAATGATTACAAAGGGATAATTAATGAACTCTATATACAGAAATGAAATTAAGTTAATTATCAAAGTACAATTTATTAAAAGTGAGACTGATGCAACATATATTGCCTTGGGAATACTGTACAATTGGAAGTCTACTATGAAGTCTACTGCTCCTTCACCCACAAAAACCTCAGCAAATGAGACTGCTAGTCCCAGATCATCCATAGTTTCTCTTTGAGATGTGCTAGGAATGAATACCAAACTCGAGTGCAATTTACTAATGGATTTTAAATCTCGCCTATCATGTTCTGCTGATTCCTATTGAATCCATTTGTCCAAACCTTGGCCACCACGATCTGACATTTACACCCTCTTCCTACAGTTCATGAACAAAGATCATCCTGTTCCATGCCACATGGCTAGAGTTGAAGATTCTCAGAGAACCTTCAACACCAAAGGCTTACCACCACATAATACTGCATGGGCCTTGGTATGAACACCGATTTGGATATACTTCTTCAAACAGTGCCATGAGATGTGTTACAAAAACACATACTGATAATGTAATCGAAAGTACTCTGCTACACTCACAAATGCCTACACAGAAAATATGTAATTAACAAAATGCAAACCCCCAAGCCAAGTTACTGCTTCAGGTGACTCCATCAAAATCCACTTAGCTGCCCAAAAACACAATTCAGCTTAAAGAAACTAAATTGCAGTTCAAGAATCCAGCTTGTGGAACGTGACCTTTGAGACACACCCAGCACATATAAATTCTGTACACTTCATTCTCTTAGTCCTATAGTCACAAAGTACCTTCTGGTTTATTCACTTCAATAAGCTATGCGGTACAAGTTTCCCCTTTTGTTAACTAACAATGTCGCTAATGGACAACTGAACTAAAATACAACACAAAATTAATGATTCACAAAGCAAACGTTTTCAATATGCTCAGCCTACCCCAAACAGTAAAGAAAATAGAACATTTATAATCTTAACGTAATTAATCTCAGAAAACAGCTAAGGAGGTGCTCAAGAGACCAGAACATGTAATAAGACGAGCATCTACAAAGTCACATTGAGTAAGTAACTTGTGAAAGTTTGAGTTTTATTTTATTCAATAAAAATAATTATACAAGGCAGGCCTAGTCTCATGAACAACTGAGTTCTCCACACAAACCAAGATAGAATAATAAAGTTTAGTTTTTGAAGTCGATTTTGAGCAGTTTTATTTTCAAGTTTTTCCAGAAGGATAGCAGGTAAAGGTTAAATCTGAGGGCCCAAGGATAGGCAGCTCCAAGGTCCTGGAGTTTGACACGAAACTACTTGATTTAAAGCCTCAAACATTAGGTGGGTGAGAAAAGAAAAGCGTCACAGCCTTCTAACAGCCCCCACATTGACAGGCGGGCACGGCAACGATCCAGTAATAAACAGTATAGAAAACACCGCCATAACCAAGGTTTCAGCAAACAAATGATTTGCGAGTAAAAGGCAGGGGAGGAATACAAAATTAGCATGTGTTTGGATGGGGTCTGCCGTTTTGAATTTTTATATATGTATTGCTCATTTTACTGCAGGCTAGGAAGCCTTCTTGTTGTATTCTGAAGATGGCAAGGGAGGCTCTTTAGGCAGCGACTAGCACTAAGCACCACCCCCCCCCCCCCAACCCCTCAATTGTCCCGACTTTATATTGTCTCTTTCCAAGCCCCACCCTTTCTCACATGAAAACATTTTTCAGGTCTGTGAGACTATATAACACATTTAATAAACAAAAATAATACTGTCAGTGAGATGTTGTGATCAACACAATACGTACTAACGAACCCAGAAGGTCATACATGTATGCTTGAGGTCCAGTTCATTGACAAGCTGCTGCGGAAACTGGGCCTTCTGGGAAATCTGGAAGAACTCCCCTGCTCAGCCGCTATAAGATGTAAAAGGGGCCAATATCAGCCACCGTCCACTTTGTGGAAGTCTGTACACTCCAAATATACTGCTTAAATGTACCCAGCTCCAGCTGTGGCTGAGCACATCAAGTGGTTCAGTATAGTCCCTAGCAGATTCTCTTTAGTTGGCCTCCATGCAAAATAACATCTGGAAGCCACTTAAAGAAGAAAAAAAAATCTAAGTGACAGGCTTGGGAACAGAGACAAACTATTCATCGACCAAATATGTTTTGAGGCCAGTGACATGCTGATTCAGAGAGGCCTCTTTGTAGGAGTTATCAGTCATCACTGTTACAATCTCTAATAGCGAAGACTTGTTTCTAAAACTGCATTTGCGGCTGTAGGTCCTGTCTTCTAATGACCCTGTAAAGAAACCCTGTCAACTGACTGGCACCTTTGCACAGACCCTATGAAAGGTATGTAATGCAAGGCACAGGAGGATTTAGAGTCTGCCTCTCCGTGGATGCCACACCTGACTGACATTTGGAGGAGCAAGTAAGGAGGAAGTGGGATGAATGATAAGAAGATGACTAAGTTTAGGACTAGGAATGTAACTAGAACTGGGAACAGTACTAGAAAGGGGACTTGGATTAGGGGGAGGGAAGGACTAGGATGAGAACCCTGAAAGATGAAGAGGACTAGGACAAGAGAGAGAAACAGGAGTAAGAACAGGTCGAGGAGGGGGAATAGAAGAAGACTTGGCAAAGGCTCGGAAGGTGACCATGACTAGGAAGAGGAGTAGGATAAATACTGGGGCTGGTTAGTGAACTATGACTAGAAGAACAAGTTACTTACCTGTGGTCATACCGTTTCTGGCAGAGAGTGATCATCGATTCCTCACCTTGTGAATATCCCCAAGCTCCAGACTGGATCCAGAAACCTTCGCAACAGCTCCCTCAGGCATCAGTAGGTGGCCTAATGCAGCTCTGCGACAGATCCATCCTACTCTGGATATGGCATCAGGACCTTATGTATTTACCACGTCCACCCGCTAATGTCTGTCTGTTTCTGAATTCTGTCTGCACAAGCAGGCGTGGAGCCCATAAAAATCAACATCTTACAGGGTGCAGATGTCGTAAATTGATGGAACCTTATTAATGGACAGTAAGAGACCACTGCACAGAAATAAGAAGGGGGGGTGTCAGTTAGGAACAGTACAATTTCTCAGGAGGTGGTTCCCTTCTGCACGGTTTTTCCTTTCTTAGCTTAATAAGAACATAATAAAAGCTGGTTGTCCGGTCAGTAATGATCAAAGTAGACGCTAAGGGCTCTTTTTGGGTAAAGACCATGGAGCCTGTCTACACCTTTGGAGGGATGAGACTGTGCATAGAAACCCAGCAAGGTGAAAAGGCATCACAATCAGAAATACTGCTTTTGTTCGGAGGACCAGTTCGTCTGGGAAGGAAGAAGTGTACGGTGGTAACAGACAATGCCTGCAGTTCTCTCACTCGCTTGGACGGGTGGGGAGATTAGGAAAACAGTCTTCAAGGTTAACAGCGGAAGAGGACAAGCATGCATGGGCTCAAAGGAGTGCACTAGATAGATGAGAATCAAATTAAGGTTTCACTGTAGCATCGGAAATGGTGTTGGTGAAATCATGTGGAACACCACCTTCAAAAAGCACATTACAAGTGGTGATTTGAAGAGAAAAGGTTGATTATGTAAACAGAAAAAGGTCAAAGGGCAAATAAATAACCTTTAACTTTGGTCACAGAAAGGCACTGATGTGCCAGTAAAAGGCAAGACGGAATAATGTCAGATAAACTTACTAGCAAGAGATGAACATGATGAGAGGAACACCAAAAACAAATTTTTCCAGAGTCATGCATTTATTGTTTGGGTAGACGGATGCCTGGCTTCTAAAATTCATCAACCTTTTCGAGAGGAAGCTCAAAGGCCATCAACTGTCGCCGTGTAATTTCCACACATGGAGGTGTAAATTGTGCAACCTTGAGTGCAGCGCCCTGCTGCTGCAATAATACGTTCCCCTTAAGGGGAAGCCAGATCGGATGACAAATGCTTATGACTAGATGCTCTGGGTACCACAGTCTCCTTATCCAGCCTGGGACACGACCACTAGGAAGCTTTAGGCCCAGTCTCTCTTATTTTTTTCAGTACTCAGGGCAGGAGAGGGAGGGGCAGAAAGGCATACAGGAGTCCCAAGCCACAGTACAGTCCCTTAGAGAGGACTGCCTTGGGAACTTCAACATGCAGAAGCTTTGACACTGCGCATTCACGTTATTCTTTTTTCGCAAAACATTCACTGGGGAAATGAAAACCATGAAGAAACCTCAGAAGAAGCATGTTTTGGCTGCACTGTTTCTCCAAGAAGTCTTCAACTGTATACAAAGCAGATTATGGAATTATTTATCCACACACGATTGACTGTATCCATCTTCAAAATTATATTGTTACTTCTACATTTTAATGATTTTTTTGCATACACAGCTACACATCGATATGGGCAATGGTTCATTGGATAAGAGTAAATCTGAATCAAAAAATGACACTTCATGTGGATGACTATGTGGTAATGAAAACTACTATTGTGGAATATAAACTTCGAGTGCTCCAGACCACCTCAAAACAATGGCTCAGTTAGTCTGCCCTGAAGTACAAAGATCCTGCCATGGGTTCTGAGATTAAGAAGACGCCATGAGCTATCAGCCACTTCCAGAGATGTAGAGCCTCCTGGCACATAACCCACGACCTCACATCACCCATTTTGTTGCAGCGCCACATATCAGACATGCAGTCTGTGAGTACACGTACCCGTTCCCCCACACCCCCCACACCCCTTCATGGTCAGTGTATGGTAACACCTTCAGAGCAGAGCAAATCGCTTCCAACTCCAGTAAGCTGATGTGTACGCCAGCTTCTGTCAGAGATCAGAGTCTTATCAACTCTCCCAGAAGACCTCCCCAATCCAGCAACAATGCAGCCGAAATGACCGTTGGTGCTGGGTGTGGTAGATGGGTCTTCCACTGGTCTAATGGTAGTCAAGCAGCCACTATTACAGGTCTTCCACAATCCCCTTTGACATCTATTTGAAGTCTGACAGATTGTCTTGGGGCTGAGCCCAATGAGTTTCCAGATCCAGCTGAAGAGCTTGAATGTGCCACCTGGTGTGGTCCACAAGCAGGATGCAGGAACCAAGAAGCGTCAGAGCCATTGAAACTGAGAGCCAGGCTGAAGTTCAAAACATCTGGATCATAGCCCAAATTTCCTGGAATCGTTGAGGCAGAGGGATGGCTCAGAAAAGCACTGTATCCATGATGGCGGTGATAAAAAAGGAAAATGGTGCTGGTGCCGAAATCACCGAAGTCCAGTGTGACTTCAGCACTTTGATAGAAAAACCCAACAAGGTCAACCGGTCGGCAGTCGTCTGGAGGTGGTTTACGACTGTTTGAGGCAAGCCTGCTTTCAGCAACTAGTCATCTAGGGATGGAAAGACTGTATTCCCAACACCCACAAATGAGCCATGACCACCACCATCATGTTTGTGAACACCTGAGGTGCACTGGTAAGGTCAAAAGTGAGCACCTGAAACCACATATAGTATCTGTGGCAGTGCTGGATGGGCTATGAAAAGAAGTGACCTGCAAATTGAGAGCCATAATCCAGACTCCAGGAGCCAGGGCAGACAAAACTTGGTTCAGGGTGAGCATTCTGAACTTGTAATTCCACAGGGAGAAGTTCAGAGGGTGAAAATTTAGGATTGGACTGAGGCCTCCATCCTTTTTTGACACCAGAAAATAACAGGAGTAGCAACCAGTCCTGGTCTCTGATGTTGGCACCCTCTCTCCAGCTCCCTTGCTCAAGAGAGTTAGAACTGCTCCTTGGAGTATGCACAAGTGGTCCTCCAGTAGGGTTTGTGGCGTGGGTGTCATGTCTGGGGGAGGGGTCGGAGAGCAGACAGGAAGTGTAGGGAAAAACATGTTCTACGGTCTGGAGCAGCCACTGATCTGACATGGTGCTCTTCTAACCAGGTAAGTGAAATGTGACATGAGCTCCTACCAGGGATTGTGTACCACCAAGTGCAAATTAAAGCAATTTTTTGGCGGCTGTGTGGCAATGCAAGGGTTTGAGTACAGCGTTGTCCAGGGGACCTAGACATCACTAGCTTGTTTCCCTGCCTCTGCCCTGAAAGGATTGAGAGGCTTGCTGTTGCTGAGGCCCTTATTGGCGCCTCTGCTGCTAATCCCTTTCAAAGCCTCAAAATGGTCAAATGATGTAGGGGAGCTGCCAGACAAGGGGAGCTAGGCCTGAAAAGAGAGTTGTGCCCTTGCTCTCCAATACATTCCAGAGCAGAGCCCGCCTGCTTCAAAATGACTATACCCATCAAATGGCATGTCTTTCCTATGCACACCAAAATCTGTTAACATTGCACAAATTATATTATTTACTTAATTTAAACATCAGAGCTTGTGCAACATTCCCTTCTATTCAACGTTTGAAGTCTGAAGGTGTCTTTAAACACAGATGAGGCGATGGGTAGGCTATCATGTAAGGGTGTATAAGGAGATAGGAAGCTTGTTAAGTGCCTACCCTTTATTATCTCGTCCCAAATACCTAGAGGGTGTTTGACCTGTGTTGAGGTAAGTATTCCTGTTTGTCTGCAATTTTGCTAACCATGGACAGACCCCATTGTGCTCTTCCCCTTACAGCTCTATCGATCAAAATCCTTCTCTTTTCTGTTTTTTCAATGGTCTATTTGCTTATTACTCAGAGTAATTTCACCCCGTAGTAGGTTACAATATTAAGCCAGGCCAGGCCTTTTTTGTGGAGCTGTTATGTAATTTGTGTTTATTCTAGTCCTTTTGCCCTCCCAAATAAAGGAAACCTATTCTGTGCAACAAGTTTAGTTCTTTTTCAAAGATGGAGAATGGGAGGATCTGAAAGAGGTAAAGCAAACACAGTATTACCATAATTTTAAGCATACCTCAACGAAGACAAGTATACAGAGTTCCATTTACTTAGGCCTCTTTTTATCAGTCTCCTCAATTCAGGCCATTGGTCTTCCACCATGTTTCAATGTTACTTGAGAGCTTCAGGCTCAGGCCCAGGTATTTAATAGAGGTATTGGTCCAATATAATGGGTATGCCATGCTGATCAATTGCTTTTCAGCCCTTGAGAGAGCTAGATTCAACACTTCTAATTTCTCACTATTGATTTTGAAACATGATTAATTCAAATGTTCTCAGGACTTCAGATACTGCTGGCAAAAAAAAGTACCTGGGTTGCACAGATCAGAAGAATATGAAGATCATCAGCAAATAGTCATAAGTTATGGTGATCTTCAAACATTTTTCCATGAAATCCTGTATGATTCCATATTTTAACGCTTCTACCATCAGATTAAAGGTGAGGGTGGACATTGTCTTTTACGCATCTGAAGGGTGAATGTGTTAGAGTATCACATTAACTCTCACCCTTGCTTCAGAACTGAAGTAGTTTTGCCACAATCCAGCCCATTTTCTCTTATTAGTGCATTCATATACCTCCAGCTAATCCTGTAAAATGCATTTGCAGCGTCAAGACTCAGCAGAATTGCTGAGGTTTGTTTATGTGTTGTTTTCTCAACCAGGTGAATTGCTTGCCTTACTTTATAATTTTCTTGTCTGCCTTTAATGAACCCTCCCTGGTCTGGTTCCACTAAAAAGAAATCAAGACCGCAAGCATGTTAGCTAAGGCTTTCATAAAGATCTTAACATCTGCATTTAATAGGGCAACCAATTAGTAGGCTGTGCAAGGTTCTGGATCTTTACAGAGTTATGGATTTGGGGGTGAGGGGGGTAAATGTTCTTGTGCAAAGAAATGTATGGCTTCTGATGGCATCTGATGGGAAGACCACAGCATGGACCCCTTATATCGAAGGCTCTGAACACAGGCTAGAGGCCAGGCTTGGCCCACTCCATGATATCATCCCATCTTGATGTATGTATAGTCTTCCACACTACAGTCTTCAACTAGACAGATGAGCTGGTATACCAGAATGCTTCTAGAGCAAAAGGATCATTCCTGTGCAGATACTGCTGCCTCTTTGGCTGCAGCAGCATAGAGGTCTTAGGAGTTGTGGGAAAAACTGTCAGACATGTTGCAAGAAAGACAGTACATCATCTAGGAAATACAGTGCGATCCTTTAGTGGTAAACGTGCACTTTGTGGATGATCACTCAGTTAATTAGCCAAAAGATATTTATGGACCAACGTGTTTGAAACAATTTGTTTCAAAAACCTTTAAAATGACAGCAGTCGGTTTTCTTCCTGATCGTACCTGCTGCACCTCTTTACTACTTGCCTAAACAGCACTGGTTTCTAATGGACAAAGAAATCATTTTAAAGTCCTTCTGCATGATGTACACGGCTGTCATCATTCTGGCCTATCTACGTAACTAGTATATTTCTTCCTTATGTTCCATCACATACCTTATTGCTCATCATCTAAGGGCCTGCATTAAGTGCCTTCTTTTCACCAAGCACTTATAGGAGGTTGCTTATTTTCAATGCACTCCGCTGCTCTACGGAACAACCTGCCCTCTTATATTTGCTGCATTCTTGATATTTTTTAACTACTCTGCAGATCTCTCAAAAACCACTGATTTGTAAATGAGCTTGGTTTGTTTTCCAGTTGATCTAATCCAACCCCATGATACTTTAGGGTAGCAGTGCTGTAGACAAAATGTGCAATCAATTGGTCAAAGAATCATACAGTAAGCATACAGCTTGATTAGAGAAGAAAGACGACCGAAAACAAGCACTGGTTTTGCTAATGCTTTTTAAGCATTGGAAAAAATGACTGTTGCCCATGTTGTGCAGCATCGGCCCCACTGATGGGGCCATGGCGCCCTGGGACCTGCGTTGCGTGAGTCACCCAGCTCACCTGTTGTGACGACTGGGGTGCTAGTAGAGAGATTGGAGCACCGGGCGAGATGTATTGGAGACCAGATTGTCCACCAGTGGCGCTGGCTTCGTCCAAATTGACTGTGGTAGGCCGCCACCCTCTTTCCTCCTGAGGGCTTAGCCTTGGGGAGTCAGGGGCCGTAAGGGAGGGTGACTGAGGGGGACCAGCTGGCGAGACCAGTGCCGAGGGACAGCATCGCCGGTTTAACGGGGCCCTGCCTAGTGAACCAACGTTGTGGGCCTGAATCGATTTGGAGGTGACACCGGCCCTCTGGACGATTTCCCGATCCAAGGGGCATACTGCCACTGACGTGCGGTTGGGCATGGGGCAGCTGCGGAGCGCCCCTGGTGGGACTCCAACAGACAAACTGCGGTAGCCGAGAGAGTCCTTTGGAAGCAACTGGCTTGGGGTGCATACTAATCACCCTGCAGACAGGGGTGGGTGCATTCCCGTCCCTCCCGCGCACAAAACTATCGGGACCCCAACGAGGCCAGCCTGAAAGGCGGGACTGGGTCCTGGGCAAGGTGGGGTGCCTTGACTCCCCCCTCCCTTCCCCCCCCCCCCCCCCCCCACTTAGACGACATCAAGGGGGACCGCCATAGACACGAGGTGCAACTATAGGTCGAGGGACTCAGGGGGGGTGGTGGGGAAACTGGTGACTAAACCTGAAGGAGGACATTCCCATGGGGAAGCCCAAGGGGAGCGCACCCCCAACAAACCAACAAAATGGACAATATTGCAGTCCAGAGGAGGTGGCAGGGGGGTGCAGAGCGGAGATAGGTCACAAGAGGGAGTCCTCATTAGGGGCCATAATGGCAGCAATACAGGACCTCAAGGGTATATTAGAACCGGTTACCATTGATTTGGCCTTACTTTGTGCAGATGTTCAGAAAATAAGTGATAAGATGAAAACGGCAGAGACTCTCATTACCTATCTTCAGTCCACTACAAAAAAAAACTGGAGACCTTCACCTAGCAATCTGCAGCTATGGCATCCAAACTTGAAGACCAAGTGGGCAGGGCGAGACGCAATAATATCTGGGTGGTGGGGGGTCCCAGAGAAAGCGGAGGTCCAAAGTGTTGATCTCTTCATTGAAGATCTTTTTGCCAATATCCTGCACCACAAGACTTTCCAAGTTCTTCATGGTGGAAAGGGCCCACAGGGTGCAAAGAACCATCATAGCCTAGAACTTCAACTACCAAGACAGGGACACAATACTCCAAGCGGCACGTGCTCCAGGGTCTACAACCCAACAGCACAACACTACACATATTTTACAGCACATGGAAGCCTGGCCAGACTAGATTACCTCTTCACTTGGGTATCCTCAATAATGACTTTAGCGCCGCCACAATTAAGGCACGGGGACCACAGATAATTCACCAGTGGAAATACAGCTTACTGTTTCCAGTGAGGCCGGTGGCTTGACCCCTAAAATATACCCTTGGTACCTGAAAGACAGATCATTTTGGGCAAAACTAAGCAACAAAGTTGACTACTATTTCTGGAAAAACGTAGGCTCAGTAGGATCATCTACTGTAATATGGGATGCTTATAAGGGGCTCCTCAGAGGTCAAGCCCAGGCACCAGCAGGCAGCATACGAAAGGAGAAGCAACTGAAGTGTGAGGCTCTGGAACGAGACTGCGTATCCTTGATTAGTGAATAGTGAGCAGGAATTGGCTCAGCTGTAACAAATTGGATATGAACCAGCAGAAACTCTGGAAATGGGCCGAAAATAAAGTGCACTTGTATGCTTTAGCATCCCAACATCGCCTGTACGATATAGGCGACAAGGCTATTAAGCTGCTGGCATGGTTGGACATGCGAGATGTAGACCGGAACTGGGTTCTGGAGATTAGAGACCGGGGGGAGGACATTGCAAACCACCAGAATGGCCACAGCTGAGACTTTTACTACTTACTATGAGACAATATACACATCTGCCTCAGTTAGGACAAGAGATGACTGTGATGACTTCCTGCAGGACATCGTACTCCCAGAGCTCACAGGAGGAGGACTGTCGGACATTAGAGCAAGACCTTACTGTGGAGAAACTAACAGGGGATGTCAGAGCCCTACAATCCAGGAAGGCAGCTGGACCGGATGGTCTGCGGTAGAACTATTTAAATGTCTAGCAGACAAAATAGGACATCTTCTGCAGATGTTGCGGTCAGCCAGAGATGATGGAATCCTCCCAGTAGACCAAAGAATGCCCACGATCGTGGTGGTCCCTAAACAGGGTAAACCGTCCAACGAATGCAGCTCATCCAGACCCATCTCATTGCTTAACTGTGAAGTGAAAGTCCTGGAGAAGGCCCTGGCAACCAGAATGAAAGTGGGCATTACCAAACTTGTTCATCCTGACCAATTTGGATTCATGCAAAATAAGGGGATATGTCTTAATCTCCGCCGCCTTTATGGGGTGCTACATGTTACCAAAGATGCGGATCATGAACAAGCTGCAGTGATGTCTCTGGATGCCAAAATGGCATTTGACAGAGTAGAGTGGTTCTACCTTTTTGCGGTGTTGTCCCAGATGGGCTTTGGCCCTAAATTTACTGGTTGGGTCAAACTCTTATACACGGGCCCATTGGCTAGAGTACAAGTGAACAACACAATGTCTCGGGCATTTACCCTTTATAGGGGGACAAGACAAAGGTGCCCCTTTCCCCTATGATTTTTGCGTTGGCCCTTGAGCCCTTGGCAGCCTGGATCCGGCAGGACCCCCTTATTTGGGGAATCCCGGTAGGACAGGAGTGGGATGAGAGAATACCCCTGCATGCAGATGACACAGCCGGAGGCCTCCGCAGATCAGATTTTACAAATATCTTTCACACTTTTGGAGACTACTCCAGCAATCAGATCAATTGGGGGAAATCTTTGATTTTCCCATTGGTGGGAATGCCGCGACTGCTGAGGCAGTGTGCGGCATCCACCAAGACACATGGCTTCAAGTACCTAGGACTATACATCATCAGAGACCCAGGTGATTTTTTTTAGACACATCTGCTCCCGCAGCTGGAGAGATTCCCTCTGGATACACCCCACTGGCAGGCGTTCCCTCTCACGTTAATGGGGAGAGCAGCCCTCTTTAAAATAATGGACCCTCCCACACATGCTATGTATCCTTAAAAATACGCCACATAAAATCCCCCCGACTTTTTCTGGAAGCTGGACCGGGAATTGTGTCATCTCTGCTTTGGAGCGGGGGCGCTTCACATATCATCTGACCACGTTGCAGAGAGGTGTCTATGAGGGAGGACTGGTGGTCCCAAACATGTTGCAATACTACTGGGCGTCCCAACTGCTTGTAGTGAACACATGGATGCCGGGTGAAAGAGGAGCCTGCCTAGCGGGCAGATAGAATGAGCATGGGCCTTGCTGGCCGTTTTCCTCTCCTTTATCAGATGGCACGGGAAAGAACATTGCCCCTTCCATACTCAGGCAGTGGTATAGGCGTGGAGGGAAGCAACCAAATACTTGGGTTGGGAGGGTAGACTGACAGAACTTATCCCGTTATGGAATAGTGGCATGCTCAAAGAGGTGAGGCGGCTGTAAGGCTTCTTGAAATGGGCGCTAATTGGAATTGAGAAGCTGGGGGATATCTGAAAGGATCAGGCATACATTCCATTTGAAACCCTACAAGCAGAATTCGAGTTGTATGATATTGAAAGATACAGATGGGGCATGCGTTTCCCTGCCACATAGTGGAGGAGGAAACAGTTGCCACTGGTGACCACATTGGAGGACCAGGTGGTGTAGGACCCCCCTAACCGAAAGGCAATCTCCTTTTTATACAGGAAACTAATAAACAATGCTCCAGACCAGCTAGGAAAACTGCGGGCAGCCTTGGACCAAGATACAGGGCTGACGGATGTTAGGATTGGACTGAGGCAATACAGAGTCCTAGTCGACTGATGGACCTTGGGGACGTAGAGGAAGTATAAAGGCATAGGGTGTGTCCCAGAATGTAGTCCAGCAGAGTTGTGCTGGCACTACCCCATGTAATGTAAGAAAGAATCTATTGTGTGTAATTATTATTGACCATTTTTCAATAAAAAGTGTTTTAAAAATAAATAAATAAATGGTTTGTCCAGGTAAAAGCCATCTGTATGCAAAACCTTCAAATGAGATCTCGATTCTTCTGTTTAATTTACCAAGGACAAAACAAAACCTTGTTTTCATCAACATCTAACATTAAGCAACGCTAAGCTACAAGTACAGTTCACCTTCTACAGTATTTATGTGGAAACGTGATCTACCCCGACACAAAGAGAGCTGTTCTCAGCAGTCACAACTCCAGATCTTTTGTGGGAACTAAATTATTTAGAAAGACAAAGAAACATTGCACTGTGTTCTACAGCAACACTTCAGGACAGAGAGAAGGCCAACAGAACGAGAACACTGCTTGTTCCTGTGAACATTCGACACACACACAGTTCAGCACAAAGTGATGTTTTATTTTAAACCCGAAGACGAATACAACACTTAAAATGATATCTTCCTTTTTAAAGCCGGCGTCTGGAAGACTGAGGACTCATCACAGACCAACCTTTCAACAGATCAAACACACATGAGCGCCAGCGTTAGATGATACACATTAAATAAGACCCCGAGTGAAAACAATCACTGTCGAAAAAACTAAAGTTCGCCAGCTGGGTTACAGACGCAAACCTGAACAGAAAAGCACTCACAGATTCTCCAGACTAAGTGGGACATTGCTAGTTACTGGACAGCGAAGGAGCCGCCAGCAAAGGGGTTTGGGCCGAGGCCTGGTCCAGCATCAGAGGGCATGGGGCCCTTGGTCTTCCAGAAGCTTGGACGCATGAACTGGTTTAATGTCAAATGTTATACTGTACGTCTCGCTGCTGAACTCATTTGTGACCTTTTGGTTATGGGAGTACGCCCTTCTGCTATAATTGGCACCGCTGTTGTATGTTATGGTCTTTTTTTTAGATAATTTAAAACAATAAACAGTTGTGTAAAAAAATAAAAAAATAAAAATAAAAAAAACTCATAGCAAAAATAACAATAGTACCTAATTTTTAAATAACTCTTCTTATTGTACTTATATTGCTTCTTAGCACTGGAATAAACACCTTACTATTGCACAATCTAATGATGCTCAATTTACTGAGGGCTGGGAGTCAGAGTCAGCCTTGCTGGGGTTCAAATTCGTAACCTTCAGTTCACCTCCTATTTCAAAGACAAGGGTTTTAAACTTGCTAAGCTTCTTTCCGTCCATCACAGCATGACTCTATTGTTCTATGTGGTAATGTAAAATATCTAGGCACAAGCAGCTGATCAAGTCCTTAGCTGTTTAAGGCAAAAGGTAGGGTGATACTACGAGGAAAAAAAAAAAAAAACAACATCGGGGCAGCACTTAGCAAGGTGGATACATGTTTGTTAATATACATATAATTTAGGGTTGTTTATAGTGAAGTAGCATGTTCGGGAGGTAAATCCTATGAGCATTCATATGAGGGGTGGGCGGAAAAGATGCACGTTGTGCTGCAATTTAGCACGAGCAGCACTGCAAAATAAATCAGTGCTAACGGCACCATGCGGTACACAAGAGCGTGCAGCCATTTGAGTTCATTTTGCTGTCGATCGAGTAGAAAATTTACTTGAGCGACTGCAAATCTACTCAGGAAGCAGCCCTCTCACTGAGACCTCCCACATTAGAAAATCATGCTCTGGGCCGCCAAATCTCGCTTGCATTTCTGGAGCTCTGCGAGAAAAAATTCCGTTATGCAGCATTTGGCAGAATTTGGCTGGAACTCCTAAGAGTAAGGCTGTCACCAAATTCCACCAATTCCGTGGGCAGAATGAAACATTGAGCCCACCCCTAAAGCATACATGCACATATAGGTACACTGGTTATTGAAACGATAGCAAGATCAGACCATAGCACCAGGAAATAGCCTTTCACTATCAACATGGAGCTAGAAGGTAAAATTGTTTTAAAAAAAGCCAATTGCGCGTCAACTTAGCGAATTAAAGAAGCTTAGATTCTAAAAGATAAGATTAATGCAAATCTCTTACACTGGTATTAGTGGAGTGAGACTTACATAAGACTATGGTTTCAGATGCAGCAAAAGTACATCAATAGCAGTGCTTCATGTCCCAACTCCAAAGCATGTGTGCAATCAACTTGCTTAATCCCAATTAGTGGTTGATTACAGTGAATTAGCTATTATTAACAAAGCAAATTTCTTTATACAAACCAGCAACAGCCATACACCCACAGAGGATCTACAATTCTAACACAGTTTCTTCACTTGAATTCACAGTAACAAATTATATTTGTCTTAATACAGATGCAAAACCTTTGCAAGATGTTTAATCATGTTAGGTAGTCTTTATTTATTGGCTGTGCCCCTGAAGCACAGAAAGCACAGCAGCAAAATCCACAATGCCTCCCCTTGTGGGAATTAGCATCTCCTGCACACAATTAGGTTATTTACAATTCACACGGAGACACATGAAGCTCAGAAAAGCACAGAAACTGATTCAGAGAGAAAATAATAGCAAAGGGTAAGGCAAAAAGTGAAAATTGCAATCCAGAACTAATGGTTTTGGAGGCAATGACTACTATTGGAGGTAGGGAGAACTGCTAGGAGTCATTCTCATCAAGAATGTTTAGGTCTGGCTAGAGAACTACTCTGAGAGGTCCTGACCATTACAGAAATGTTGTTTCTGATCCCAAGAACATAGATGGAGATGTAAGGAGGGTGATAGTGCTTTCAGTAGTGTACAGTTGGTACTCTGTGTAGGAGGCTGGCCTGGCTTATAGTGGGTACCTGATGGTACTTACACCTTGTACCAGGTCCAGTTATCCCTTATTAATAGATTAGTAGTGTTCTAGCAGCTTAGGCTGATAGAGGTAGCTAAAACAGAGCAGCTTAGGCTGAACTAGGAGACATGCAAAGCTCCTACTATACCACTTATATCATATAGCACTATATTACAAGAAACACAATACTCAAGAGTTACTAAAACTAAACGTACTTTATTTTAGTGACAATGTTCCAAAAATATCTCAGAGGATATAATCCCTTAGGAGGTAAGTAAAATACACAAAACATACACACAAACAAAAATCAGGTAAGTAAACAGTTAGAAAAGTAGTGCAAACACTGTAGAATCCAACAGGATGCAATAGGCCTAAGGGCAACCCAAACCATATACTAAGAAAGATGAATACGAACCACTTATTGACCCCTGACCTAGTGTAGTGTGTAGAGGGTCGCTGGGAGTGTAAGAAAACACTAAGGGTGCCCAAGATACCCCACCCAAAGACCCTGAAAAGTAGGAGTAAAGTGATACTATTTTCCCAGAAACACACTAAACTCGTGATAGGAGATTCTGCAAAGACCACAACTGACTGCAAAGCACTTAAGACGGATTCCAAGACCTAAGGACATGTAAAGGAAGGGGACCAAGTCCAAGAGTCACAAAAAGTGTTCGGGGGGGCAGGAGCCCTGTAAACCCAGGATGAAGGTGGAAAAGGGCTGCCTCCGGCTGGAAGAAGCTGAGGATTCTGCAACAACAAAAGGTGCCAGGAACTTCTGCTTTGTGCAGAAGATATCCCACGGAGCGTTGGAGGATGCAGAGCGGTTTCTTTGGAGAAAGACCGCAAACAAGCCTTGCTAGCTGCAAAGGTCGCGGTTGAAGAAAAAGGATGCTGCCCGGGCCCAGGAAGGACCAGGAGGTCACCACTTGGTAGAGGAGGCAGAGGGGACCCTCAGCAACACAGAGAGCCCACGCACAAGAAGGCAGCACCTGCAGACGTACTTGAACATGGGTTCAAGAAAACTGAGCACGGCGGTCGTCTCAACACTACAAAAGAGAGTCCCACGGAGCCGGTGGTCAACTCAGCGAGTTGAGCAATGCAGGATGGAGTGCTGGGGACCTGGGCTAGGCTGTGCACAAAGGATTCCTTGCAAAAGTGCACAGAAGCCCTAGCAGCTGCAGTTCACGCAGTACACAGGATTACTGTCTGGCGAGGGGAGGCAAGGACTTACCTCATCAAAATTTGGACAGTTGGACCACTGCACAGTCTAGGTCACTTGGGTCCTCCACAGGTGTTCCAGGGGCCACGCTCGTCAGGGTGAGAGGGGTCCCAGAGTTCTGGTGACGCTGAAGTTTGGTGCCTGCTGGAGCAGGGGGAAGATTCAGTCGACCCACAGGAGATTTCTTCTTGGCTTCCAGTGCAGGGTGAAGGCAGGCAGCCCCCAGGGCATGCACCACCAGGAAACCGTCGAGAAAGCTGGCAGGATTAGGCGCTACAATGTCGCTGGTAGTCTTCTTGCTACTTTGTTGCAGTTTTGCAGGCGTCCTGGAGCAGTCAGCGGTCAATCCTTGGCAGAAGTCGAAGAGAGAGGTGCAGAGGAACTCTGGTGAATTCTTGCATGTCGTTATCTGAGGAAAAGCCCACAGGAGAGACCCTAAATAGCTCTCAGAGGAAGATTGGCCACCTAGTGAGGTAAGCACCTATCAGGAGGAGTCTCTGATGTCACCTGCTAGCACTGGCCACTCAGAGGCCTCCACTGTGCCCTCACACCTCTGGATTCAAGATGGCAGAGGTCTGGGACACACTGGAGGTGCTCTGGGCACCACCCCTGGGGTGGTGATGGACAGGGGAGTGGTCATTCCCCTTTCCTTTGTCCAGTTTCGCACCAAAGCAGGGACTGGGGTTTCCCTGAACCGGTGTAGACTGGTGCCCTTCAAAGCATTTCCTGAGGCTGGGGGAGGCTACTCCTCCCCAGCCCTTAACACCTATTTCCGAAGAGAGAGGGTGTAACACCCTCTCTTAGAGGAAATTCTTTGTTCTGCCTTCCTGGGACTGGGCTGCCCAGACCCCAGAAGGGAAGAACCCTGTCTGAGGGGTAGCAGCAGCGGTAGCTGCAGAGAAAACCCCAGAGCTGGTTTGGCAGTACCCGGGGTCCATAGTGGAGCCTCGGAGATGCTTAGGATTGGTAGTCGGAGTTACCATTGTGAAGCTAAATATAGGTATTGACCTAAATGTAGTGCAAGCGTATAATGGTGTCCCCGCACTCACAAAGTCCGGGGAAATTGTCCTGAACTATGTGGGGGCACCTTGGGTAGTGCCAGGGTGCCCTCACACTTAGCAACTTTGCACCTAACCTTCACTAAGTGAAGGTAAAACATATAGGTGATTTATAATTTACTTAAGTGCAGTGTAAAATGGCTGTGAAATAACATGTGCATTATTTCACTCAGGCTGCAGCAGCAGTCCTGTGTAAGATTTGTCCGAGCTCCCTATGGGTGGCAAAAGAAATGTTGCAGCCCATAGGGACCACCTGGAACCCCAATACCCTGGGTACCTAGGTTCCATATACTAGGGAATTATAAGGATGTTCCAGTGTGCCAATTAGAATTGGTGAAAATAGTCACTAGCATTTAGTGACAATTTTAAAAGCAAAGAGAGCATAAGCACTGAGGTTCTGGTTAGCAGAGCCTCAGTGACACAGTTAGGCACTACACAGGGACATATACAGGCCACAAAGTATGAGCACTGGGGTCCTGGCTAGCAGGATCCCAGTGAGACCGTAAAAATACCCTGACATATACTCACAAACAGGCCGGGGGGGGGGGGGGGTTAGGGGGTATTGGGGGGAACAATGCTGGAAAGAGGCTACCTTCCTACACTCTGTGACTGCCACTCAGCAGGGGGTGAGTGTTGTGGGTATTTAGGACATTTTACTTTTCCGCTATCAGACACTCAACAGTTCCCTTTGCATTTCTTTGAGCCAATAATTGAAAACTTATTGTAATTATTCGAAAATGGAGAAGTCTTAATTTGGAAAAAAAAAAAAAAAATGACATGCAGAAATTGCTTCCTCTGCTTGTGCGCCTTATCATCCCACTATCCCTAATGAGGCTGTGAAGAAATGTTTTTTTTCGGCAGTGGAGGAGGGGAAGCTTAGTGACCCAGACTATCCACTTATTTACTTTCGAGAACCCTCAGCCAATAATTACTGGTAGGCTGCTCCCACCTTCAATGCTCCAGCCTCTGCATTGATGATTGACTGTAACAGTGAGTGCACAACCAGTTGTATTTCCTAGTGTCCCAAGCACCAGATAAACTAGGGAACGGTCTCTGCTCACTTTCCCACCTCCCATAGCGCTCAGACACTCAACCACTGCTTCCAGCCTTACATTCACAACTCCACAGCAGTGTCTAGCAGCTGCTTCCCCTGGTGAAAGTGGATCCCAGTGAGCTAAACCCAAAGCCACTCCAGCTCTGTGGAGTGCATGAATACAAAGAGCATGGGCAGTGAAGTGCCGTACTGGCACTGGATGCATATGAAAGGCAGTAAGCGTGATGGGAGGATGCTGTCTGCCATCAGGCAGGATCACTCTACTGCGCATGTGCTGAAGAGCACCATAGCTGCGTACTAAACAAAGAAAGAAAGCATACAATACCCCCCCCCCCTTCTTGCACTCTACCCAATATGGTCATCGTCCGCTAGGGTCACTACCGAACGAGATGCAGTCAGCCCAACACAATAGCTCAGCCACTTGTTGCTTCATTGAAGGAAGCAATGGCCAACAGCCCACTACATACATTGGCACTTCTTAATGTCTGGGAGCAGCAACCTTCTTATAAGGAGTGAATCCATAACGCTTCATGCTCGTTGTACCAGTTCGACTGCTTCTGCTATGCATATCATGATGTGTCTCTACTAGTCTGAGAGGTGATCAGCACTGTAGCTGTTCTAACTTGCTGTGTCGCAGCATGTGGCTCTTGGGGAGATGAACAGCAAAAGAGCTAGATTCTTCTGGGGCAGTCAGCAAACACACTTCACCTCCATTACAGTTTATGTGGGAAAGTGGAAACTGGTTTGGGGTTCACAGGGCAATCAAGGGCTACTAGGCTTCACCTGTGACCACTGGAATATTTTACTTCTGGTGTCCTGTGGTCGTCTTGCTATTGAACCCAAACTTAGCACCAGCTGCACCAAGGAATGAAGTCTGCTTTCCATCAGTCTCTTACACCTGCTCCTAATCCTCAGGGTCGTGAGGCAGAGCAGTCCAAGGCTTACTCAGGGAAGTGGTGTAAGGTAGGACTATAACAATACATTAATGTACAGCTACTGCCTTCCCTTTCACAAAGAAAAAGTACTTTCATTCACATACATCTAAATATTAAGCATCAAATTATAAATGTACACTATGACACCCAGACTTTTCCTGAACTGGGCAACTGTACAAGAAGGTCTCACAATGCTTAACGGTGCATAGCCCCGCCATATGGTGTTGGTTATGAAGTTCACAATGTAAAAACACTTTATACACATATACATATATACACACACCCCAACCTCCCCCCCCCCTCCCCCCAAAACAAATGCCTGTCAAGAAGACGATAAAGAGGCACACACAAAGCCCCGGACCGACCTTAATATTGGATCAAGCAAGCACTTTTAAAATTGACTGCCATCTTGCTAAAGTAGAAATCAATGTTCAAACAGTACTTTTTTTGCCCTTATTAAAAATCCAGAAGTAGCATCTATGATCTTGAGCAAGGAGGTTTCAGCACTGAGGACCGATCTTAAACCGGACTCTGACAGACCCAAGCATTGGAAACCTAATCTACATTTCTCCAATTAGGTAGCTCCAGATTTCTCTAGGACTTTATCCAAAAGGGTAGAGCTGCAATGTTATACGGGTCAATGTGAGATATATATTTTTTTCTAGCAGGTGAACATGGTCCACTTTTAGCACATTTAGAATAGTGCCCCACGCAACAGTGGACTTTATTATTTCATGCAATGCAGACAGGAGGGCATCAGCATATTCCTAGGCCGGAAGGCATCAACATGTTCCTTGGTAAGGGAAAGTGACAATGTGGCAGCAGACCAAGGGAAGAAGACAGACTAAAAGTGCTATACGTTGGTGCAACCTTAGGGAATTGATTACAAAGGATATATGTTTAAAAAAAATTCATAAATATAGAATGAGGAAGGAGAACTAAGAGTGAGAGGAGTGTGTCACAAGACGAGGCTCTCGGATGAAACAGAACACAGAGAAGTAGCTGCACTGAGATGGAGCATGTGAGTCTTCAGATTAAACAGCCAAAAGTAGGTGTTTGCAAAAATGCACGTTCTTAACCCCTCAGCTGCTGGGCCTTTCTCCACCCCCACCCCCACCCAAATCAGTACTAAGCCCTTTTTTTGGGTTATTTGGGCTAGTTTGTGCTGAGGCCCCCATAACCTTTTGTTCACATAAGCTATTCACGACAAATTTGCATTCTTTTTTCCAACATTCTGGGGATTTTAAAGATACCCAGAGTTTGTGGGTTCCAAGAAATTAGCCAAAATACAGCTAAAATGTGTGGGGTTTTTAAAAAAATGGGAAAAATGTGCTGCAGAAGAAAGCATCTCTTTTTCCCCCCCTGCAAATGGCAACAAAGGGTAACCATCTTCCCAGCTTTCAGGAACAATCAGACTTCAATCAGAAACCCAAATTTCTCAACACAGTTTTGGCATTTTACTGGAACATACCCCAGTTTTTACTATTTTTTGTGCTTTCAGCCTTCTTCCATTTAGTGACAGTTAATGACAAAACTGGGTGTGAAACTAATGGTGGATCCCAGACAGCTAAACATTTCTGAAAAGTAGTCAACATTCTGAATTCATCAGGGGATCATTTGTGTAGATCCTTCAAGGTTCTCCTACAGAAAATAACAGCTGAAATAACAAAAATATTGAAATTGAGTTGGAAAAAACTGCCTTTTCTGTCCACATTTTCCTCTGTACCTTTTCCATGGAAAAATGTAATGCGCTTTTTGCAATGTGCCTAGCTGTGGATTTTGGGCTGCATCTCAGCCGGCACCCAGGGAAACCTACCAAACTTTTGCATGTATGTAAAGTAGACACCTAGGGGAATCCAAGATGGCGTGACTTGTGGGGTTCTGTCACCCAAACCCTTTGTAAACCTCAAAATGAGGCTATTAAAACACTCATTCCTCACATTTCGGTGCTGCAAAGTTCTGGAATCTGAGGGGAGCCACAAACTTTCTTCCACCCAGCATTCCCACAAGTCACCCGATAAAAAGGATACCTCACTTATGTGGGTAGGCCTAGTGCCAGTGACAGGAAATGCCCCAAAACGCAACGTGGACACATTACATTTTCCCAAAGAAGAAACACCTGTTTTTTTTTTTTTGCAAAGTGCCCAGCTGTGGATTTTGGCCTCTAGCTCAACAGGCACCTAGGGACACCTATCAAACCTATACATTTATGGAACGTAGATACCTAGGGGAATCCAGAATGGGGTGACTTGTGGGGCTCTCACTAGGTTCTATCACTCAGAATCCTTTGCAAACCTCAAAATTTGGCTAAAAAACACGTTTGCTGCACATTTCGGCGATGGAAAGTTCTGGAATCTAAGGGGAGCCACAAACTTTTTTCTCCACCCAGCATTCCCCCAAGTCTCCCATTAAACATGGTACCTCACTTGTGTGGGTAGGCCTAGTGCCCGTGTCAGGAATGGATCACACAACGGTCAATGTTAGACCTTACATGAGGGCAACTGTTGACCCCTGGAGTGATTCCTTCCTGACGCAGGCACTAGGTACAGGTGATCAAGTGGGGTAGCATTTTTATCAGGACAGGTGGGGAAACACTAGGTGGTTGGAATTTTGTGGATCCCAGCATATTCCTGTAATTTGTGTGACAGAAATGCAAGAAAAAAAAATAGAGTTTTTATTCAACATTTCACCTTTGCAGGGTATTCTGGGTAAGAAAACTTTGGGGAATCCACACAAGCCACACCTCTGTGGACTCCCCCAGGTGTCTAGTTTCCAGAAATGTCTAGGTTTGGTAGGTTTCCCTATATGGCCGCAGAGCCTAGGACCAAAAATGCATGTTCCTGCCTTACAAAACCAGGTTGTTTTGTGATAGATAATTTTGATGTCTCCACAATACGATTTGGGCAACGGAATTTGGGGCTGGACTAAATTGAGGAGCTCCCAAGAGAGCACACTGTGCCTGCCGCCACATGCACATGATCTATGGGTTGGGCTAACCAGCTATTGTCCCACTGCACAGACTGTGCTTGCGAAGGGACAGCAGGACTGTCCTCATCACCTCTCTCCAAATCACTGGAAGAGGATTTGCCGAATGGGACTCCTCAGACTGAAAAAAATCACTCCCAGAGTCTGTGCCATTGTTCTATCCTCAGAAGTTGTCTCAGTCTCTGATCCTACATCAGAGCTGTCCTCTATAACCAGAGTTAGGGCTTGAGCATCATTCATCCAACTAAACGCCATCTCTGCTACGGCTAAACTGTCCCTCTAAAACACTAGCCTACGTAGACAGTCACAAAAGTGCTGGGGGGTGGGGTGTGTGTGTGTGTGTGTGTGTGTGTGTGTGTGTGTGTGTGTGTGTGTGTGTGTGTGTGTGTGTGTGTGTGTGTGTGTGTGTGTGTGTGTGTGTGTGTGTGTGTGTGTGTGTGTGTGTGTGTGTGTGTGTGTGTGTGTGTGTGTGTGTGTGTGTGTGTGTGTGTGTGTGTGTGTGTGTGTGTGTGTGTGTGTGTGTGTGTGTGTGTGTGTGTGTGTGTGTGTGTGTGTGTGTGTGTGTGTGTGTGTGTGTGTGTGTGTGTGTGTGTGTGTGTGTGTGTGTGTGTGTGTGTGTGTGTGTGTGTGTGTGTGTGTGTGTGTGTGTGTGAGATGCGTGCAAAAGTAAAGGTCACCTTACCTTCGTTTCTTCCCTCAATCAGCACGTTCCCTCATGACACTCAAAAAAACAAAAGATACACTATTACTTCACCTTGTCACAAACCAATCGTCACAATCTTTAGTGCCTCTGGCGCCCACTCCAACAATCATTATTGGTGCCCCCAGTCCAATAACCTCCTCGGATCCCCTCACTAGCACCCAGCAAAACTGCCCTTCATCTCTCCATAGCCCCCCTCGCACATACATTTCATTTGTATTATAGCGTAGGTAACATCTGGCTTTACTAATCCACTCAACTATTCATATAGAATCAAGATTTGATCTTTGCAGCAGGCATATAAACCTTCTGCACTACTTTATGGAATCAAAAACTGCCACTAGACAAAAAGTCAGATACTTTTCTGGCAGAAAAAATCACAAAAAGTTACCTTGACTTTTTTTTATTGCTGCCTAAAAGCTACAGTTGAAACGCGTTGGTTGGAGTATGTGCACTGCTTTGAAGATGGAGCTCCAACACAACTGGTTGCGAATGAATATATATATATATATATATATATATATATATATATATATATATATATATTACACACACACAAACACACAACACACACATATATATATATATATATATATATATATATATATATATATATATATAAAAAATAATATATATATAATATATACAGATCGCTTTCATATGTGGCTGTGGTTTCCCTCTGGGTTGATGGCTACCCCCAGGGAATACACACGTGTTGACAAAAGATGTTATATATTAATAGCTGTATAGTTTCCCTGGGGGGGTTAGGGGGGGTCTGTGATCCACGGCCAGGAAACCATTTCAGGAAAGCCTTGTTTGAAAGGGGAAAATCTCCCATTTCAAACGAGGCCTTCCTGAACTGTGGGGAGGCCCTTTCGGGTGGCCTTACCTGCTGGTTCCTGCTCCAGGGAGTAAAACGAATTGTGACATCAGCACGTATCTCGGCGCACTCACGTCATGGTGGAGTGGCAGGGGAGTGAGGAGGGGGAGACACAGGCTGGAGACACAGGTGGTGTTCCGTGACTCGAGAGTATTTTACATTTTCAAACAAATCCTCCGGCACAACACAAAGTTAGAGCGATTGGTGTTGTAACTGACAATGTCTTTTACCTATGTGTTTTGGTTTGGAGTGTAGTGGATGTATGCTAGATGCCACAGTAACTCTACCAGGTCTGTCCCTGCAGGAGAGATGACCCAACAAAGCCACTATCGTGGTAGTGTTTTTGCCTCATTCTTACAGACTGGCTGAGATACCCTAGAGATGCTACCTTTTGTAGTGTGTTTACCTAAACTTTTATAGCACCAAATAAGCCACAAAGAGGCATCTTTGTGGCATTTAACCTGGAGATTGAGAGGATCAAAAGAGTAAGGAGCAAAGAAAAAGGGGCAGTCTTGTATTTCTGTGTTAAACGTTTAAAGGAGTTATTCCTCTACATTGGCAATACCAGCCTAACTTTTGAAAACACTGACTGAATACAAAAATATACAGAAGAGGCAGCTTAACTGCAAATGACTTATAGCAATTTTGTTACGAATGGCACCTGCTTTGCAGTGCTATGAAATGGCAGAACCTATATTACCAAGCGCTAGATTTAAAAAAAAAAAATGTATTATTCCCAGCTTGCCCCAACACGCACCAGACAAAGAACCCTAGGGGAAAGATGTGGCATAGGGCGAGAGTTGAAGAGCTTGGATAAGTGATACTGGGCACATCACTTAATCCTCCCTTGCTACCAAAACTGAATGTGCTCTTGTGTAATGTAACCGGTGCTCATGTAAAGCGATGTAATACATTTGTATTGAGTTTGCACTATATAGAACAGCAAAAAATAAATAAATACAAAAATAGACCCCCAAACATTGCATAGATACATGCAAGATGCAGATGAAGAAAACAGAAGGTCAGTCTCAATGGCGGTAAAAAAAACAACAACAAAAAACAGCTTCATGGTGGGACAGCCGTAAAGCATTTACCAACGACATCAAGGGATTTTTGAAAGGCGGACCCAGTAACAAACGAGTGATGGCCGTGAGTGGGCGTGGTAAAGCCCACAGAATAGATTACAACAGGTTGAAAAGCAGCGCTTGCATGCTGCTATGCTCGACCTAAAAAGGAACATTCATGATATGAAGAGATGGTATTCCATATTCTGGGATCATTGTAGGAGAAGGATCCGTGAGGCATGGACTTCCTAAACATGGAGTAGAGAGAGAATTCCAGCAGGACACTACAGAATGAGAGTGCCTCCAGATAGGCACAGTGTCTGGGAAAGATGTTTGGGATTTCAGAGGTTCAGAGCTTGGTACATGAGCCAATGAGTTCTGGTGGAGCGGTGTGCCACAATCAAGACTTGAGAGCAGACAACAGTGCAGGTCTAGTTTCTTAGATCTGTGAGAAATCTGGTAACTGCATGAATAGCATCTATAAGTACAGTATGGCCGTTATTCAGCAGCCTGCTGAGAGTAGCAGGGACATTCTCAAGGCGGGAGACTACCACAGCCCAAACTGCTGGGGGGGGCTGGGGGGAAGGGTGTATTTTAACTAGAACGGATGAAGATGGGATTTGGCATATTTAACCATAGATTTGATGTGCTCTTTAAGATTTAGATTTGAGTACAAAAGGCAACACAGATTTAGTGGTGGTTGCCAGTAAAGTGACCTCTGCTGAGTTTAAGGAGTCAAGCCAGAGTAGATGGGTTGCAGGGTCAGGCTTTAGGATTAAGGATAAGAAATTCAGTCTTCAAAGCTTAGCATCATAAGTGCTTTTACTAAAACTGTGAATGTTGCACAACCAGAATTTAATCTTGGAGAGATTTAAGGGAATCAAATTTGAGATTAACAAGGATGTGCACTAGGTATGGATGACGCAAGATACAAAGATTGTCAAGGAGTTCACCCATTGGTTTAACATAACAGCTGTTTAGGATGGATGATTAGATCGATCCTTAAGGGACACCACTAGAGGTGGGTTGTCAGATAAAACAAGGAGTTTCCAATTTTGACCAATTCAGAGCTCTCTTAGAGATAAGAGTGAAATCATTTCAAGACTGTTCCGTCCAGGACCATCTTACTTTACGAGTGTAAAGGGAAATCTGATGATCTGCAGTGCTAAACACTAAAGTTAGATCCAGTGCAAGGATTGCCTTCAAAGGTGTTGAGGATATAGTTAATCATTTATAAAGCCACAGACGGGAACAAGCACATAAGCTAATGAAGAGGTTTAATCAATTAGAAAAAGGCATTTTGATAACTTTAGCAAGAAACGTGAGAGCAGAAATGAAGCAGTAGTTCACCATTTGAGGGCTCAATGTCAGAATTTTTAAGGCAGGGGTTTGATGTGCAGTTTTGGGGCAGTTTGGTACAATACATTTTAAAGGGGTAACTTCATAACAGCCAGCTAATTATCAGAACCTTAATTAAGGTTTTTGGCAGTGGAAAGAGGGATCACACCATCAGATAGGACATTTCTATTTAATTTGGTTTATTTTGTCACAAAAGAATGAGGGTTATATTTTGCATTTGGTGGCATTAAGACCAGAAGGAAAGGAGCCATATGTTTGAGATTTGATAAAAAGAGTTGCGTAGGTCTTCGCTTAGGTTTATATGAGAATTCAGACATGTTACGCTCAATGAGAGAATGGAGGACGTTTAGCTTTTTCTTCCAAGTTGGAGCTGGATTTTTCTTGACCTTTCAGTTATTCTAGTAGTGTGCATGCTACAATTAAAGCTAAAGAAGAACCTGTTAAAGGGCTTGGTATGGTTTAGGGCGTTACCAGAGATGGATGAGATCATAGACAATGGCCTTGGCAGCAGAGTGGTATTTTTCAATGAGGAGTTTAGGGTCATATGTGGTAGGAAGTTCAGCAAATGAGGAAATTAAAGCACTTAGATTCTCTCAATCTAGAAGCAGACAGTTACTCCCTGTGTATGCTCTCTTATGATTTGAGTATGAGTAGCAGTGGTAGAGGGCGATAAGAAGAAGAGGATCAGGAAATAATCTTACAGTCCAAGGTTATAGAGTTCGTAGCTTGGATGCAATCTTGTTTGGAAATGAGTTAGAAGATTAAGCCTTTGCCAGATTTATGTATGTACACTTGTAATATTGTTTATATAGAGTGAACTACCTGTGAAACAGAGTGCTGGACATCAAGTGAGGAGTCTGGAGATGATCCAAATAAACGTGTGCATCAAGTGGGATTACACAAATATATCTTACACACATTTACACACAGGGGGATTAAGTGATGGTCCAGGATCAAATAATATTGAGCCTAACTCAGAGGTCGGGATTCAAACCCATGTCTCCAGGATCCAAAGGCGCAGCTCAAGCCAGAAGGCCACATCTCACATTTGAAGAAGGCCACTGGCTGAGAGAAGATGCTAGTGTAGAAGTAATGGAGTCAAAATATTTATGGCACCAGATATTAAAATCTCACAGAAGGTTGGTGTCACAATGGAGAAGGCATTTGGTGGTGATAAGTTCAATTATATTTAAGAAACTGGACTTGTTCTCAGGAGGTGAAGGAGAGTGAGGTGTCTGGTAGCAAAGGAGATCAACTTGAAGGACTTCAAAGGAGGAAAAAAATAGGATAGACAAGAGAACAAGTTAAATTACTTTTGTAGATGTGGTGGCTGGGGAAACAAGAATGTCTATATGGGGATAAGGTGTGTGCTTAAGGAAAGTTTCAATTAACAAGAGCATATCAGGAGCACAATACAAGGTGAAAGAAGAGATGTTAAAGCCAGAAGGTGCAAATCTAAACTTCAGGAGAGCACAGTTTAGAGTGGAATAGAGCTTTTACCTGTGTCATATATGCTTCACTGCACTCTTTGCTGTGGGAGCCACTCATTCTTAGCCTTGTGTAATCAGAAAGCGCAAAAGAACTTAAAAAGGAATGGCATAGAAGCAAACTGCAGCTGATGAGTCCTCCTAAAAAGGTTTCTTAATATGAAGGTGACTGGAGAGGTGGAGGAGCAAATGGGAGCATGCGGGTGATATGCAAAGGGAGCATCAGGGAGAGGGAAGCATGCAAGCAAGATAGGGGCTTGAGCAAGAGCTGTGAGGAGTGGGGAAAGCGAAAGATGAGATGGGCGAAGAGGGAGCAACACATTGCATTTGGAGGGAGCAGGTATTTGAGAAAAGCAGGATGCACACAAAAGGGGAGGCAGTGGGACACAACCTGGTCACAACCTCTTCACATATGTATAATCACACAATTTGGTACAACAGCCCTGCTGGTCCAAAGAAAGGATGAACAACGACAACCTCAGAAAGAGGGGCACAAAGGGGGTCAACAAACTTGACTGTGCAACATGCCACAAATTTCTTCCAACAACAGGTGTATACAGTTTTGGTCGAGGGACACTTGGCTGCCAAGATTACATTACAGACTTCGGGTGGAAGGGCAAAATATGTCAATTGTCACCGCTCAATCTCCACACTAGAAGACGGAGACTAGACAAGTTCAGGTGGAGAATTCTCCCTTGCAGCTGCGACAGAAGATCCTCTGGAAGGGGCAGTCTGATAATAGGATTGATGGCCATGCTCAGTATCTGGGGATACCAGACTCTTTGTGCCAAGTCCAGAGGCACAAGGATTACTTGGGCCCAGTTCTCGATCTTCTTGAGAACTCTCGGAAGAAGTGGTATGGGTGGAAAGGCGTACAGGAGGCCTGAGTTCCACTCGAGACTAATAGAAACTCTAATGCGCAATACTGCTGACACTGCAGGTACTCTGCGGAGGCGAACTGATCTAACCAAGGCTCTCCCCACTGCTGATAGAGACCTTACGCCGCACCCCCCCCCCCCCTCCATCATTGTGGGCTGAGTTTGTCCACTCTGACTTTCAGAGAGCTGGCCAGTTGTTGAACCACCAGGAAAATGCCCTGATGTACCAGCCACATCCAGAGGCGCAGAGCCTACTCGCAAAGGGTCCACAACTCCACCCTGTCCTGCTTGTTGCAAAACCACGATGGTGGTGTTGTCCGTGAACACCTGCACTACCTTCCCCTTGATAGAAGATGAAATGCTTTCAATGCTAGTCAGATTGCATGGAACTCCAACAGGTTGATGGGGAGTCCGGACTCCGTCAGAGACCAGACGCCTCTGATCTCTGCCTCTATCAGATGGCCACACAACCCAGAAGTGATACATCTGTCACTACTGTCAGATCTGGGTGGGGAAGGGAGAGGGATCTGCCTCTGATCCAATCGCGGTTCATTAGCCACCACTGCAGATCTCATGCAGTTCCCTCGAAGATCCGGACCATGCGGAGAGATTCCCCTGGTGCTGCACACACTGTAACTTCAGGTCCCTCTGCAGAGCCCGCATATGCCATCTGGCATGTGTCACTAGCAGGATGCAGGAGGCCATGAGGTCCAGAAGCCTCAGAGTCATTCTTACCAAAATCCAGGAAAGAGGCTGAAACATCGTAATCATAACCTGAATATCATTGACTCGCCGCTCAGGAGGATAAGCCCGAAACTGCACTGTGTCCAGAACAGCTCCAGTAAAAGAGGTCATCGGAGAGGGAGTCAGGTGTGACTTTGGCACATTTATAGGGAACTCCAGTGAATGCAGGAGGTCTGCCAGAGTATGGAGGTTGGAGACAACAGCCTGGGGCAAGTCTGCCTTCAACAGCCAGTCATTGGGGTAGGGGAAAACTGAATCACTTGATCTGTGCAGATAAGCTACGTCCACCACCATCACCTTTTTGATGCCCCCCTCCACCCCCCAAGGAGCACTGGTTAGGCCAGAGGAAAGCACAGTGAACTGAAAGTGCAAGTGGCATATCGTAAACTGCAAGTAACGTCTTTGGGCAGGCAGGACAGGAGTATGGAAGTAAACGACCTGCAAGTCCAATGCTACCATCTAGTCTCCTGCGTCCAAGGAAGATAGAACCTGAGCCAGAGTGAGAATTTTGAACTTCTCCTTCATGAGTAAGAGACTGAAGGTCTAAGACAGAGCAAAGGCCCTTGCTCTTTTTGGGTACCAGAGAGTAGCAGGAATAGCAACCACAACCTACTTCTGGCACAGGAACCCTCTCTATGGTTCCCTTGGCCAAGAGACCCGTAACTCCCTCTTGGAAAAGTGCCAGGTGATCCTCCATCATCCAGTTGTAAGATGGTGGCATGGATGGAGGGGTGGTCTTGAAGGGGAGGGAGTAGCCCCTTTGGACTATCTGCAAAACCTTCCTGTCTGACGTGATGGATTGCCAGCGGAGCAGGTGATGGTGGATCCTGCCTCTGACTGGTCCCTGGTGGGGAAGAGTCAGACTAGAAAGGTTTGGAGGCAGCTGCGGGGGAGGTGGGGGCTGGACTGACCAGACCACTGGCTCCCTGATCCACAAGGACAATGGATCCAACGCCCCAAGTCATGCAAAGGCTAGGCTGCAAGTGCAGCACAATGGCTGGATGGGAATGGACATTGCTGGGCACCCACTTCTGCAGCCACGAAAGGCTGGAATAGCAGACTGACGGGGGTGAGGGGCCGCCGCAATGCATAAGCACGAGAATCGTTGAAGCGCTCAAGCGTAGGCTCAGCTTTTTCTCTAAAACGACGGTTGCATCAAAGGGCATGTCAATAAGGTTGGCTTAGACATCCCCCGAAAAGCCAGACGTCCTCAACAAGGAATGGCACCTTTGGGCCACTGTCGATGGAACCGCTCTCCCAAGTGAATCAGCCATGTCTAGTCAACATCAGATCATGAACTTTGCTGTGTTTTTGATCAGCAACTGCTTAGAAAAGTACAGCCTGGGACTCATCCAGAACCTGCGGCAGACCTTATGCAACTATGTATCCCACAGCATGTGGGAATAACGGTCCAAAAGGCATGTGGTGTTCACAGACCGCAATGCCAGGCTGGCGGAAGAAAACAACTTCTTCCTAAGTGTGTCCAGCCTCTTGAATTGCGTATTCGGGGGGTGGAAGGGGAACGCACTATGCAAGGAAGAGGTTTGGATGACAAGTTCTTAGGGGTGGGTTGTTGTGTAAGGAAACGTGGTCACCAGGAGCAGGGTGATGGCAGAGGGCAATCTTCCTTTTAATAGGAGCCCCTGTACTGGGTTTGGACCAGGTACCAAGTAGGACATCCGTAAGGGCTTCACTGAAGGGGGGCAAAGGTTCAGAGGATAAAGCTCCAGGTTGAAGCACCTCTGTCAGTAGGTTACTCAAGACTGCCCCTAAAAGCCACTCAAGGTCTAGGTCCTCGGCTGCTCTTCTCACTCTCTTCTCACTGCCATAGACGTTCCCTCCTTTATAGCCATGTTAGGGGGAGGAATCACAGACTCTTGGAGCTGGTATTCCAAAGGGTCCAGCAACCACTCCCGTTCCTCACTGTAAGCTAGCCCATAGGCATAAGGCTCAGGATCCAACATGGGGGGCAAAGCGCCCCTGTAAGCGCCGGAATCGCACAATGCCCACCTGGCTCAGTGGCATAGTTGGCAATGAGGATGGGAATGGGGATGGCGCCGCTTGGGGCACGAGTGGGGCCAGGAGCGTCGGGTCCTGCGTCGGGGTAGATCCAGGTGATACATCTGCAGCCATTCCGGATACAAGCATGGATCAATGGATGCCCCTTGGACAGAGGCTGAAGCCAGTCTCCCGCCCGGAACCAAAAGGGGCTCTTTCCGACTCCGCGAGGCACACCAGCGGTGTCAGGCTGGCCAAAAATGAGGCACGTGGCTCCATAGAATTGTAAGCTGGGGGCATGGGTCGCTCCAGCTCCTGGAAGATCGGGGACACTCGGAGTTGGCACAGACACAGGCTCCGCAGAGGGAGGCCTAGAAGGACAATGCTCCCACTCCCTCCTCTCATCAGCTGACAGGCAAGGTGAATTTGAACATTTCGCCTTCTTCGACTTCTTTTTATGCCTCGACTTACCAGATAGTCCCGAGGACTTGGAGTGCCACGACAACGAAGGAGCACTCTGCACTTAATCCCGAGACCTTCCTCTCGACCGTGTCTTGCGTGGAGTAGAGTGTCAGGCTGCCATCAGCTTCAGGGATCACTCACTCAGAGCCTTCGGAGCATGACTCTGGGATGTGGTCGCGCTCCAGGCATCAAAGACACGAGGGGCTGATCCGTCACGGATAGCGCCCGATGATAGGACCCTCAGAACTTGAAACTGGTCTTCCTCTAAGACATCTCTGGCGCACCATAGATGAACAACTGAAAACACTGACAAAAAGTCGAAAAAGACAAGTCAAAAAATGACTGAGGGATAGCTCTTTCTCCGCATCAGTGCTGGCTAGCGCGGAAAGAAAAGAACTGACAACAGCATGCCAGGATGGCGGTGATATCCTATCCGGCTCGGACAACACCAATAACGAGCCCATTGACGCAACTAAATGGCACGCAGGAGTACTGCTTGAGAAAAATCTCTGAATTCAGACTGACGCCTGTGGGTAATTCTAAGGTAAGGAATCTCTTTTTGATCAATCTTGAACTGCATCATATTCCAGGGAGTCATCCGACGTCTGGCCACTACACCTTCGCAGCATTCCCCACTTTAAGAGGGTGTGCTGTAGCCACAAGGCCTCTCAGAGTTCTAGATCCGAAGCTTTGGAGTTCTCTGCTGTTTCAGCTCTATTGACAGAGGAACACTTGAATTTTTGGGATGCAATACAAATTATTATTATATTATCTCTTTTGTATGCTTGCTTCATTTTTTAGTGTGTTGGATGGTGCTTGGGCCAGAGGCTCCTGTTCAGTCTGTTGGGCTTAGGTAGGCCTCAGTTCCTAGCATCATGATGCTAAGGTGCAAGGATGTTTTATAAATATTAAGTACTCTGGTACGATGTCTATGACAGTGAATTGATATCGATATCTCAGACATGGCTTCTAAGTTCCTGGGGTACGTAATGCAATCTTACAGGGGTATTCAACATCAAAAGTACGAGAAATTACAAGTATTATCAACAATACACAGAGAAAACACTTCCTCTCAGAAATATCTGCAAATTATCACAGAAATGGATTGTTTATAAGCGTGGCCAAATTCATTACAGAGCTGAAATCGAACAATTCAGGTTCTCACTGCAACAGGAGATGCCATGTCGCAGCCTTTCATAGTTCCAGAAGCTAAGCCCAGAACTGCCAAGAACATGAAATGAACATGCTCGCCAATGAATCCTTCCTGTTCACTAGCAGGTCTCTTCATTTTCTACTGCAGCTCCAGGAAGCTTAGGTCCTCAGCCAGAATAAAAAGAACACATATTTCACACTTTTGATCTTAGTGTGATTTGATTAGTCTGATTCAAGAAATACGGATTCTGCAACTCCCCCAAAAAGTGCAGTAAAGGTCGTTTTTCCACCTCAGAAATAAAGTCCAATACCCCCCAAAACTGGAATACACCCTGCCTCTAACAGAGCCGGGAAAGCTGGCCACTTGGTATAAATTAGCTGAAAAGGCTGTGAAAACATTCTATTCTCATTTCTTCTGGCAATTTCAAATTATGATACAAAATTGCCTTTCCAATATGTAAGCATCTTGCATTTATAGGAGCTCGATGAAAAGGAATTGTTTGGAAAACCTCCCCCCCATAGTCAAGATCCTGGTTTAACATGGCCTCTATTTCCCGGCAGGGAGACAGTATATCCGTGCTCTAGACGGGGCCCTAAATCATGGAGAGATAAAGAATGGTCAAGAGATATATATTACAACTGTAGTTCTGGTGGAACCCAAATGATGGCACCCTGAAAAGAACTGCTGAAATGCTTTAATTAGTCGTAGCTATTAATGGATTATTCTGTGTAGTGTTTCATTCCATTGGGTTTTGCTCACTGTGTCATTACAGACAAGGACAATCTATCTGCAAATAAGTGTCACAGAGAAAGAAAATAATGGAATGGAACGCATCCACAATAATTAACACTGGTTATGATTAATTTAGGCTCTCTGATTTGGAGCCATGCCAAGGACAATTTCCGCAAAAAATTGTTACATTGATCCAATAAATAAACAGGCACTGGCAAAGCAAATAGGTTTGGGTTTAATGTGCGAACAGATAACACAAATCAGAATAAGGGCTCAATTTAGATCTTGACGGAGAATCCCTTACAAACGTGACAAATATCTCGTCCACCGCAATACAATTCCATTATAGCCAATGGATGCAGCAGATGGGATATCTGTCATGTTTGTGACAGTAACTCCTCCACCACGATCTAAATCAGGCCCTTAGAGAAGGGAGGGAACCAGCAAGCGCTACCGTTGTAAAGTAGCCCCTCATGCAGTTTAATGCATGCACTTGAGTTGCAGCGGAAGGATACAACCTAACAGCCAATAGGATTAGGTAAGGATGAATACGTCAGAGTTGAGCCAAGATGTGATGGACAAAGCCCTAAGCCAATGAATGAAAGAAGCTGGTCAAAGATAGTCAATGGGTGGAAGGGGCAGACCTAAAGCTTGCTCTATTGTAGACTGAAAGCAAGAGGTCTGGTTGATCACTGCACCGTGAAGAGGACAACATAAAACAAGCATTTGCAATTAAATAGGTCTCGCTTTTACTTGAGTTGGAGCTATTGGCATTGCAAATGCATAATTAGACTTTTTTTGCCACATTAATTGGTCAACCCTGCCGCATTTTTTGGTCCTTTCTGCCACACAATTACAGCAACCCCGCATATAACTAAAGGACTATTAGGCCTACTGGATTTTTTTTTTTTTTTTTAAACAAGGCCTTTAAAACACAAACTACTTCCAGGTTCAAAACATTTACCTGGCAGTAACAGGCAATATTGTTCGTGGGGCAATGAATAAATAATTGTACTCCAAGAATGCATGTTTACTGTCTCTTTACTGCAGTCTGGTGAGTCGAACAAAATGCCCATGATTTTTCACACTCTTGGTGAGCCACCTCACGTAATATTAATGATCCTCAGTCAGTCTTGAACTCAAATTATTACTTATAAAATATTGACCATTGTACAGCATAATCGACTGTAAGCTCTCAAGGTTAGTTTTATAAATACACCCACACACTGCTCAAGAGTCACAGACTCAAACTTGTGTAGTTCATCAAGTCAGGTTTCTGTTTTGTAATCAAAGCTTGTATCATCTTATAAAAATAAGTTCCAGAATGCACAACTGAAACAAACTAAATGAGCGAATCAGGCAGCGAACTAGGGAGCTGGGAAACTATGTTATAAAAATAAAACTACAAGTCCCAGAATGAATGTGTGCTGCAAAGAACGTGTACTAAGCAGATCAGAGTGCATATAATGTAAAAATGTCAAAATAACTCTGGCAATTTATGTTCTTTCTGAAGAGGGAACATACTTTTGTCTAGCGGAAGGCTGGAGTCATCATAAGGTAGTGCACAGGGTTAATATGCCTGCTGCAAAGAACATGTACTAAGCAGATCAGAGTGCATGTAATGTAAAAACCGTACTGCTGATCGAGTGGCGCTCTGTGAGCGTCATGGTAGCCAAGAGAACGTACTTCTGTCTAGTGGAAGCTTGGAGTCATCATAAGGTAGTGCACAGGGTTAATGTGCCTGCTGCAAAGAACGTGCAATAGGCGAATCACAAAGTGCATGTAAAGTAAAAATTACAAAAATAACTCTGGCGACTTATGATCTTTCAGGAGAGAAAGAATGTACTTTTGTCTAGTGGAAGCTTGGGGTCATCATAAGGTAGCGCACAGGGTTAATATGCCTGCTGCAAAGAACGCATCCTAAGCAGATCAAAGTGCACATAATGTAAAAACGATTCCGCCAATCGAGCTCATGCTGCGAGCGCCATGCAGCCATGAAGCACAGAAAAAAGTAGTTCGCCCACGCTGAAGTATGTAGGCAATCATGCATTTATCCCTGTAACAGGGTTGGTGTCCAAGGCTGTATCCAAACTGCCCCAAGGCAGGACAAACGTAAAGCATTTACAAATTACATGAAGTGATTTTTGAAAGGCAAGCCCACAAACTAAAGTGATGGCCGTGAGTTGTTAAGAGCCCACAATACTTACAAAAGGTTAAAGCGCTTTGGCACTCGATCTAAAAACAGGGGAACGTAATGCAGTGTAACCATATACTTAGCCCCTAGAGGACTTTAGGGCTAGCAGGCTGACTGCAATGATATAACAAACAAAGCCTTTACAACAAAACTTCTCCCAGCTGTAAAACAAACTTTTTAGCAATGAGAAAGTTTAAAAGACACTGAATGGTGGGAGGCGTTATTATTTTGTGGTCCCCATTAACCTAGTGTGGGGACCCAGAGATGATGTAGACAGAAAGAGCACACAGTGGTCAATGTTTTGAAAGTGGTCTCATTGTCCTAGACCACCACAGGCTGAGTTATGAGCAAAAATGTTTTGTAAAAGTAATGCCCTGAGAAGTATAATGGAACAAGTTTCAGTGCCATAAATATTTTAATATGACTGTAATCCTTAGAACAACCTCTCCCTAGAGGACACTACAATGAAAAGAGCATTTTTAAGAAACATGGTCATGTAACTATATAGTTAGACCCTCAAGGGCATAACCACACAAACAAAGGGCAAATAATGCATTGTGACCATACTTTTAGACTATACATGGCATAGTACATTACATATTTTCATGGGTAGCAGGCCTACAGCAATAATATTAAAACGAAAGTTCCAGCCATGAAAGCGCTTAAAAAGAAACAATGGTGGGAGGTGTTATTATTTTGGGGGGCCCACTAACCTAGTGTGGGGACCCAGAGATGACCTAGACAGAAAGAGCACGTCATGGTGAATTATTGTAGGTGGTCCAATTGTTCTAGGACCACCGCAGGCTGAGTTATGAGCAAAAATGTTTTGTAATAGTAATGTCCTGCAAAGCATTATGGGGCGAGCTTTCCCGAGTGCAGTGAGGATTGTAGTATCAGCTCTCCCGCTGTTCCTTAAGAGCTGCTTTCACTTTGAGTATTTCTGTTTTACGCAAAGCATTTACCAATTTCACGCGTTTTATGGGGAGGGCCACAAGAAATGACTCTGATCAGGTAACTGTGAACAATGTGACCAGTGCTCAAATACCGCTGATTGAGTTCACGCTGTTGTAGCTGTTCACTCTGAGCGCCATGGTCACCATGCCAAGGGGAGAGACAAAAAAAAAAAATTGTTTGCCAACACTCAAGTACATTGGCAATCGTGCAATACAAGCCATGTAACAGGGGCAGTCTGCAAGGCGTTTACAAAAAAGCCTCAAGGTGGGACAAAGGTAAGGCATTTACCAATGACATCAACTGATTTTTTAAAAGCAAGCCCACAAACGAGTAAAAGTGATGGGCATGACACGGGTGTGGTTAAAAGCATACAATACTTACAACAGGTCAAAGTTCTTGGATGCTCGACCTAAGAACGACTGAATGAAAAGCATCCAAAGTACTTAAAACCAACTGTGATTAATTATAATATTTCATCCTTACTTTTCGTTTAGCTAAAAGAATCCCAGACCCACAAAAAGGATGCATAGTTGACTGCAGGCACATTCAACCATTCATTATGGCTTACTCTCAAATTGATAGGCAGGTAAAGATGAGTATGTGCAGCTTGCCTTAAGCCAAAGAGTGTGGAAATGGAAGACATCCAGTAAACAGTGAAACTAGAGGGAGAGCGTCATGAAGAGATGGCTAAGAATATGCAACATGAGTATTGGGGATTCTATACTCAGTCACTAGAGGTAGGTTCTTTGCCTAACACGAATGAGAACGGGAGGACTTGTGAAATAAGGAATGAATAAAAGGGGATGCAATTCAATGCAAGGAGCTTTTCACATCACTGAGAATCATTTGTCTAAAACTCATGTTCAACACAGCAAAGGAAATGAGCAAACCTTGCATAATGTAGCAGAACCGCACAGCAAAAACAGCCCTTTTATTTTTAAATCCCACACTGACGCTACCCGTTTTGTGGGGCTCCTCATAACCCATTATCATTAGTCATGGTTTACCAATTCTCCTGAAACATAATTCACCCGATGCAGACCTTAATGTGACATTTCAGAATAGGTTTCAGCCATTATCTACTCAGCAAACAGGATACATTTCTCTAACCAAGTGATTTCACTCAGCCTTCCTGTTCCCTGGAAATGGACTTCACCCCTTCACCCCTTCACCGCAAGCTGGGAACCCACAGATTTCACTTATGTCTTGGTCAATCAAAAAAGATAAGGGAACGCAAAGTTTTTCCTTTTATTAATGAGGCCAAAAGCATGGTTGAATACTGATTGAGCACACTGTTACTCTACCAGCGCCCAGGCCCTTAAAAACAAAAGTCACACTGAGACAGACTAGATGACACAAATCTAAGTACAAACCAAAGCCGGCCCATCAGATTTCTACAAAGATATCACCAGCCTCTGATCCACCAGCTAAAGGAAGATTGATTGTTACAGCATTTAGCAGCCAAGAAAAGAGGGGGACCAGCCTCCTTGGCAAAGTAATGTAATGGTATGACACCAGACCAGATGGGCTGTGATGGAGAGAGGCGTCTCGCTGGAACATAAGGCACAACGCACTTTTGAATAAAGAAAGGGTCTCTAATCTATAAGGAATGGTGACATGCAAACAGAACTAAAAGATGATCACTCTGCCACTGGCAGCCAATAGAGCTATAGAACAATGTGGGGGTCCAGCCAATAATATTCTGGCCACAACATTTGAGTAAGTTGGAGTCTAGCCAACAGAAGCTTTGCCAGCCCCAAATATAAGAGTTGAAATAATCCAAAGCACAAACAGTGGCAGTTTATACTAGCAATTTGCAACAAGTAAACGAGGTATGATCTTAAGCAAAACCCTAACATAAAATCAAGATGGCAATATTTTGTTAGTCTGACTTACAAAAGAAGACTTAGCGAAATACAAATCCTACATTTTTCAGAGAAAGACCAAGAGTTGCTAGTGTGCCTAGTCAGACGAACAGCAACTGATAGACCATCAGGAAAAAAGGACCAGATTGACTAAGTGTTTTTACAGTCAAACAGTCACAATAGATGTTTGCACCTCAAAAACATTTCTTACCATGGTCTTACGGCAATTTAGAGTTTGTAAATTTTCTATCGACTTCTAAAAGTGGTTTGCAACTTTATACCTAATCGCTATTTAAAAGGGGTGTGTTGTATGTGTCCCTTCCCAAAAAGCAATTCGTAATGATGTGTATCAATGTTTTGCAACCGAAATTTGAAAAATGACTGATTTCCGAGTTGGGACCTCTAATCTCTGTTAATATACATACAAAATGTCTGCTGGGGAGTAGGCAGGTCACATTGAGACTAAATAAGAATCAGAATTTTGTGAACCGACTTATTAGTACATATGTCGGGTCTTAAAAATACTGGGGGCAAATTGTGTGTGAGAGTGAGAGGGCTCGAGGGAAGGGGAGAGAGGGTGGGGGGGAATACCCAAGCCATTTTAAAGGAAAATATGACTTGTATGTCATCTGCCTAAAGTTTCAAGCTGTGCTACAGAAGAAACAGGAGGTACTCAAGGAGGAACCTGAACTGCTCGTGTCCTACCACTGACAAAGGAAAAGAGCCTATCTGAGGCCTTGCATGGGATACCAATAGAATGAAGACAACTGATGAGGATGGAACCGGAAACTGAGGTAACAGCAGTACTGAGATCTCAGTATTAGTGCTTCTCTGCATCTTGATCTAGGTTAGTCTATAAGTATCTCGGAAAAGGCAAGCACTGCATCCGATACATTCATAGTCCTGAAGCCCGCTTGTAAGCTGCCTAAAAGATCTGGAGAATCAATAAAATCAGATGTTTGTTAATTTACCTCCTTCTTGTCAATCAGGATGTCTGTAATGCACCAATTATCTGAAGGAATGAAGAGGAAGTTAGAGGGCGGTGGAATCTTGGCATTGGTCATCGAAGCACCTAGAATAAAAGTGGGGGTTAAGGTGGACAAATCAGGAATATGTTTGAGCTTTGGAAATACTAAAACGTAGGACCCTACACAGAAAAAGTTCTTAGTCCTCTGCTTTTCAGCCTGACCCTGGGGACAACAACAAGTCACTGATCGGACTGTCTTAGCTTTCTGGGAGGGCAATCGAGATGCTCTTTCTCACATAGAAGTAGAAGCAGTGCATTTGGTGCTACCTTCATTGGCGTAACAAAGGCCCCGCGGTGCGGGGGCCCCTTCAGCACACTACACTGTGCACGGGCAGCAGGCCCCGAGTGGGTCTACCAGGAGGGGGCTCCCTCCAGGTACTTTGCAGGTGGGGCCCCTCAATTCTAGTAACACCACTGGCCACCTTCTGTTATCAGCAATAAATAGGGGGGCCTGGGCAACGATGGCAGCCCTCCCGAAGCTACTGTAGAACGTTGCCACTATATGTTTAGCACGCCTCAAATTTTTTTTAGGGAACTGCACTCCCTAATTATTGATATAGTGTAATAAAAGCAGTAGGAGAAGAGTGGTCTTTGACCAGCTTAAAATGCCAATGGGTAAGGTTGCTGGGGAGGATTGATGTCCAGGCATTTTATTATAGTGGCCCGGAATCAGTGGGTACCACGCTGGTTCACAGAATCCAAAATTCCAGAGGTCATCTCAGTTGAGGGAGAGTATGTAGTAGGAGAAAGAAATTGCCCAGTCTAAATTGCTGGTCGAAACTGCAAAGCAATGCCGACTTGTATACAGTATAAAGTTGAACATGTCAATAACCTACGCCTCTGAGATTCCCCTCTGGAATACTCGTGAGCTGGGAGGACTAGTTATGGTCTTCCAGAAAAATCTGCGAATCAGAAGGGATAGTCACGTTTAGACATATGTTTCTCTTGGGTTATTGTAGCTGTTCTAAAAACTGAAATTGGAGTTTTAACTATTTATCACCTACAATATAATCACTCATGCACCGTAAGAACTGTGGACAGTGATGAATGAGGAACCCATCGTGGATAATACACTGCAATTACGGCTTACACTGGGTTCAGACCGGAAGGCAAGGACCCCAGTATAAAGGGCTCTTAGAATAAAAAAAGTAACTAACTGCAGATGTGACCGGTTGAAATTGGAAACGGAAGGGACATTCAGTGACTAAGAATGGGACAGGACCAAGCACTTCCCAAAGTGCTTAGGAACAGTAGATTTAAATACATACAAATCATTTACCTCCATCAGACATAATTGACCCTCATGAGCTGAACAGATTTAAGGGAGGCGCACTTTTCATACATGATATGTCATGATGAGCACTGGAAGGCAGTTACGGCAATACTGGCTGAGGTGGCAGGTAGACCTGGTTGTATAATCCATAGTGTCTGTATATTGTGTGATATAATTAGACCTAAAATATAAAAACAATGTGCAAGTTCATAGATCTTATGCTGTTAACTAAACAACAGATTTTAAGAAACTGGAAATCTTCAGAGGAGGGAAAGACAGTGAAATCAAGGTGGTGGGTGGAAGCTGACTTTACTGCACTGAGATCCAGGAACAGGATAACTGGGCCCACAGGTTGGGTCCAGGTACAGGAGCAGCTCCTTCCCAAAGATGTCTTGCACCTGTCTTGAACTACATGAAACGGGAACTAGATGAAAGAACAGGCATCAAATGGAAAAGATCATTAGGCCTTAAAGATAAAGCACTAATAAGTGAAAGCAAGGGTACCATGTGGATGGCCCTGGCATGGCAGTATAAATGTGTGTAGTAAGCAGAAAAAACACCTGGTGAGACAAGGGGATTATACCTGTTGAACTATAACAGCGATAATGGATATATGGGCAATATGAAATGTCATGGCGGTAGTTTGGGGTAAGCAAACTCATTATGCTTGAATAAGAAACAGATACACTCTCGGGCAACACTGCCAGTTACTGTTGAGCACTGCATATCATGGACTTCGGGAGGCTGACACGAAATATGAACAAACAGAAGTGGACTGGCCATAGGCAAGGACAGATATGCAATTTTTTGTGTGTAGACTGGTGTGGAAAATGTATGAGGACTGGACAGATGAATTAACTGTTGAATGCCTGTTTCTTTAAAGTCAAGTCAAATTTAAGTTTATTTTGGATAAAAAAAATTATCCATAAAAAAAGAACACACAAATATAAAATTACGCTTTAAAATTCAACAATAAGAAAGCATAAAAGTGCACCCTTTATGAAAACAAGTACGATAAAATATTAAATACTAAAATCCACATAGTTAAAAACTACCACAAAGTGGTCAATATACTGAAACAGCCACAATTATCCTAATCTACTCAGAGATGAACTTTAGGTACCCTGCACTAAGATGTATTGCCCTAACTATGAAGGCACATCATCACTGCCCGCCCCCCCCCCCCCCTTACTCTGGTTGTACATATCCTTCTAAGCTTTAAACCAGACGCTAAAAACCGAGCCATGCCACGGCTAATTACTGTGGATTGCAGCAACTGTGGTAAATACAGGAAAGCCGGTTTTACCTGCGCAAAGCCCTTCCCTGTAAGCAGGGGCCAAATATACAGTTTCCTTAAAGTGCTATATAGTGCTCACAAAAGAAAATAAAGTGCAGTGTATACTGGCTAGAAAAATTACCACAGAAGCATGGCTTCTGCTCCTCCCTGCCAATTGCCCATCAGTTTCTGTCAGAAGCCAATACAACCCATTTAACCTAAAACATGTCAATAAAAAAAAAGCATTTGCAATGCAATGGGTCTCGCATTTGCTCGAGTTAGAGCTGCTAGCGGTGTTAACTCCTAACCGGACTTTTATTGCCACATAAACTGAAAATTAAAAGTAAAACAGTTTCAAATAAGCAAGCCGATTCACAGCGCCACGGCCGCCATGAGCATCAGCGTGAAGAGGCACAGAATAGGAAAAATAAGTTTGCTAGCAGTCAAACCTATTGGCAAAAGTGCACTTAGCCATGTAACGGGGCGATGGCCAAGGCGGTAACAAACCATTTACCAACGTCGAGGGATTTTTGAAGGGTAAGCGCACAAGCGAGTGGTAGTGTTGGGCATGAGGTAGGCGTTGTTAAAAGCCCAGCTACATACCAACACATCAGACGAGCAGGACTTGCGCGCTGCTATAGAGGTCACTACCTGAAGCTAGGACTCCATGCCCTCCCCATACTTTGTGATACTATAGGATCTAATCATAGGTTTTTGTAATTCCTCCCCTTCTTGTTTCAACTTCACCCTGACCAAAAATTGCTTTTAATCCACAGGCCACCCTGCTGTTTAGTTTGCTCTGGGGCCACAAAAAACGTCGGGCAACCCTATGTTTCCAATAACTCTTTAATATAACATAACCATGGTATACTAAGACTATTTTGCAAAGCAAGACAATTTTTAATAAATGGCCTGATTTAACTGGACCATACTTTAAACCACCTTGCTAAGGGTGAGACAACTAACATATCTATGATGTAACTTAAACTCCGTTCTTCATGTACAGCAAATGTAGGGACCAATTTCGGGAGACAATCTTTTTGTGAAAGCATTCTCCACCCTTTGTAAATCACCGCAGTCCTTTTAAGCCCATAACTCAATGCCATAGCGTGCTATTGCCACACACTTAGCAATGTATACCCTCATCATGGCTTGCAGTGGTCTGGGCACCAATCTAGTTGCAAAACCAAAGAGGGCAGCCACTGATCTAGCAAAGTGATTTGTTTTCATCCTTATTTGTGGGGTCCATGTCCCTCTAGCATCAAAGATAACACCCAGATAATGGAAAATGGAAACTCTAGTTATCTCCTTGCCTCCCCCGAAAATGAGCTTATGAGATTTATGTTTTTTTCCCAAACACCATGGTGTGGGACTTTGTCTTAAGATCAAGCGATAAAAGGTAATAAATGAGTCCAAAAGTCTTTGAAGCCCACCGCGGTTCTGGCTATTAGGACAGTGTCATCCGCATACACCAAGGCAGAGAGGTACTGCTCCCCAACACGAGGAATGTTAGAGGTGGCCAAGCACAAAGTTGGACACAGGTTATTTATATACAGAATGAACAATAAAGGGGCCCTGTCTAAGTCCTTTATGTATTCTAATGGACGATAGTAACAAACCTTCATGATTATACCTAACTGAAGCTATAAGTTCCTGATGTAGGTTGTGCAAAAAACGCACAATGCTACCTATCCCTAACACTGCCCATAGTTAGGTTCTATTAACACAATCAAAAGCTGGAAACAGATCCATAAAGGCTGAATATATACACTTGGATTTTGCCACAATATATTTACCTATAATCAAATATAAGTTCAGACACTGGTCCAAAGATCCCCTTCCCTGCCTAAACCCATACTCAAAAGGTAGAACCCACCTTATTTTCTTCTAGCCAGTCCATTAAACTGGTCAAATTGCCCCTGCCAAAGATATTCACTGATGAATCAATGAGGGAGATTGGCTTAGAACAACTAGGCTCCAATCTCTACCCCTTCGTAAATACTGGGATAATAACAAACTGTTTCCAGGAGGAAAGGGGACCAGAGATCCTCACTGCATTAAAGACTCCTACCAATATTTTGGACCAAAGCCCAATATTCTAGCGGAACAGGTCAGCGGGAACCCCATCAGGACCTGAGACACTATTCCTGGACATGGCTGAGAGGGTTACTTCTGTCTCCTGCCAAGTAAAGTATGCCTCCTCCACCCTTTCAGACACCTCCCCCGGATTCCCGCTATCCTCAATGGATTCATACATAGCAGAGAAATGTCTTACCCACCCTTCTTCTGGAATAACACAGTCAATGTGCCTATTCCCCTGAAAAAAGGGTTGGTTAATAATTTAGCACGGTTATATAAATTCACTTGGTTTGCTAAATCCTCCTAGGCTTGTCCCCAGACCATGTTTTTATGTGCTTGCACCAATGCCTTATACTACTTACACCTCCGTGATTTTGTTCGAATCCCTAGGGGCCTCTTTTAATGACACCTTTAACTGGCGGAGTGCCTTTGTGCGAATAGACTCAAACCAGGTCTCCCCCTATGCTGGACTAAACTACCTATGGCCCCAAGGTTATTATTAATCTGATTCCAAATATTTTTCAAATGCCTCTATAATCCTTTTCTCATTACCGAAGACACACAAACAGACTTCAAAATCTATTGGACGGCTCAACTTGAGAGAAAGCTGGGAGCCATATCATTAGCACTTAAGCAGTCTTCAAATAGCACTGTGGTTCACTGGTCTAGACCCAAGGAAATCTTCATTTCTTGTCCTTAGGTTTGTAGTCCATCAGTGCACACACTTTGCTAACATAGGAAGGAATTGCTATGCACCTCGTATCGCTTGCGTATGCACCTCGTATCGCTTTGTACGTTAGGTGCTTGACCTTCACCCGTCATGAAACTCCTAGAACCTTTCCCCCATCACATATGACATTTACACTCATAAGGTCAAAGTGCATCACATTTTCAATATGCACAAAAGACCAATCTGATGTGTGCATTATTACTATCATCAACAGAAAAAAAAAGTGTGAGACTGGATCCCTAGATTCACACATCCTAAACATGGACGTAATGGAACAAAACAATAGACCGCGTTTCCTTTTATCTAAATCTGTAAACTGTAATTCTTTTACAATTTTGCTCCTCGCCTTAAAGCGGAGGCTAAGAGCTAAAGTGGAGTTCAAATGTTTTTTCTCCTATCCATATTCTGTATTCTATGTTGTATCTGATTTATTTCAGCATTTTAGACAGCGTAATTTATTCAACACCCTCTATTGCTTGACATTGAGAGGAAACACCAACCATGGCATCCTTATAGCCACCCTCCAGCACGAGATCAAGCTCTGGCAGATGCTTTAGGCGTACAAATACTCAAAAGGCGATATTCCCCTAGTTTTCAGTGTCTGTGAATTCAGGACAATTTTCTCAGTGTTCATTGCTTATACTATATAGTGAATTGCTTTGTTGAATATGCATTTTATTATCACACTGGAATGATTAAAAAAAAATATCAGAAGGATAACAGTGTAGACAAAGTGTACATAAAGCCCTTGTCTTAACCAAAACAGCAAGCTTGAGACCTGTACCAGGTGTATCGACGTTGGCTGTGATCCAGAAAAGGCATGTAAGCAAACAGCCTCAGATGCAGTTGGCCAGCAACCATGGATGGAAGCCTGCCAAGCAGGACTCTATCCTAGCAGTGACAATCAAACAGCCCTGATAAACATTAAAGACAAGCTGCTGGAGAGAAATGTGCGAAGGTAATATGTCACAAGTGAACCACAGCAGGTCAATCGGTGGATGGGGACAGTGCACGGTAAGACTGAATTCAGCAGCACACACTGAAGCCAAGAGTCCCACCATAGGGCCACTTCAACCACTTAAGCAAGAGTGCTGCTTAGGGGCATACCAGAAAGGGCCTTGCACTGTAAAGGTAGACATAAGTTTACATTGTTTTCAGTCCTTCACCCTAAATGACCTTTATGGCCACACAGAGAGATGATCAGTCCACATGAGCATTACAACTACGAAGAGAAATGAGCTTTACAGCCAAGCATGGAGAACATCAGTTAACATTTAAATGAGGTTTACAAACATGTATTCACGTGAGCTTTCGCACACGTCTATACATGATCAGTTCCAATGAGCTTTATGGACTTCCAGTTAGGAATTCGCTATTTGGGAAATGCAAAAAAAAAAAAAAATCACAAATATGGGCCTACATGCCCATAGGTGCGAATGGGGGCTGTATCGCTATTTGCGATTCGGTAATAGCATTTGCGATTTTTAAGAAATCGCTATTACCGAATCGCAAATATGATACATAGCATTTAGCGAATCAGAAATAGCGATTTCTTAAATTCGCTATTACCGATACGCAAAAGGCTTTTTTGATACATCTGGCCCACAGTCTTTTGTGGTTTGATGATGAACCATTAACTTGAAATAGTGATGTAAATGAATGTGTTTTTGTAGTGGGTGTGCTGCTTCTCAGCCACTGCAAAATGTGAACAACAGAAGTAGAGGAGCAGAATGGAAATGTTATCAGTTGCCCTTTGTTAGTGTAAGGCCATAAACTAGAGCAAAGGGATGGGTTTCTAATAGACAACTAAATCCGCCAAGGAGGAAGGGAAGAAGACTCCAGAGCTTTAAACCATGTACATGAAGCAATCCCTTTAACTCATCTTGCGCTTGATAGGATGAAAACAATGTTGTGGAGGGTAATCTTCAGTATCAGGAAAGCTGTTATGGCGAGAATACACTTAAAAGGTAGTCCAAATCCTTATGGTGCAGAGTTTGTAATAAGATTCAAAGAATTTTAAACAGAATGCTTCCCCACACTGGAAGCTCTTGTAAGAATTTATCAGTAGTATTATTTCCATGCAATTTCTTTTTACAGTAACTTTTTTTGGTCACTATATAGTAAAACATCTCAGGATTCTGAAACAGTTATATATTGTTACTTGCAAATTATTTCAGTACATTAGATTAGATCATGAATCAGAGGAGACTGCAAGGTTTTGATCCAGAACCATACATTGAAGAAAGCGATAAGATATTTAAGGACAATCTAAGAAATGTTATTGATCTCTCTATGGCAGATTCTGTCAATAAAGCTAATGCAGCCTCCACGTCAGTAATGGTACAGGACATTGGTAAAAATGTCCAAGAGATTAATAAAGACCCAGACTGCGGGTGGAGCCAGATCCAAATGCTCTTGTGGGGACATGCTGATTACTTCTCAGGAGAATATGTGGTCTTGTTTCCTATAAAGCTTACGAAAACTTAGATAAGAGCATAAATGCATGCCAATAAAAATATGGGTGCACTTTTGCAGACTGTTTTTTTTAGTTCCAACGCTGTCACTGATTGGACTGAGGATGCTCCATCCAGCTCTGGCTTCAGTCTGTTTCTAGAACCTCTGGCAAGCAGATGTCGAAGGGCAAACTTTCTTAATCTTTGAATTTACACTAATTAGGACTTACATAGTTTTGTTTTACACAATGGACAAAGATTCAAATAATAGCAAATAAAGCAGGTTGCAATGATCTAAATAAGTTAGCCGTTTTATTCCACTCTCTACTACCCAACTGGACTACAATAAGCGTGCCCCCGCACTCCATCTCTGATCGGATTATCTCCACTTGAGTCACTGACTAAAAGCTGCTAGCATTTCTCACAAAACAGGGGAAAGATCTTAAAATGGGCATTGACAGATCCTGCTCTACCCGCCACTACAAAATATTTGAATATAATGGAACCAGTGACAAATATCTTGTACATAGCAGAACAAGTTTAAGAGGGGTTTGTAGCCATCAATCCGACGCAGCTATCATCGAGGACTTAAAGAGTGATTTGCTTTGTTGGTAAGACTAACCTGGCCCTATCCCTTAAAAGCTGTAAGCATCGCCTCATTCAGAACGTTCTTAAACCAGCATAACTGACTTTCAAAGAATCAAGTCCTTTTCTTTCAAGGACTTATGAGACACCTTTATAAAGGACTTTTCTAAATAAGTTAATACCAGAGTCAGCCTTCATAACCCAGGCATTACAAAACAATCCCTTTACCATGCATCCTTTTCCTAACACGTTTTTACTACAAGGACGTTATAGTTAGGCTCAGATTTCACTCATAAAAAAAAAAAAAAAAACACTGAAATCAAACAGTTAAGTTATTACAAGTAACTATAATTCGCGACCCTGCCATGCAGTTTTTTTATTCAATAATTGGACTTCTAATGTTTCAATGATGTTTATTAAACATTATAAAAACTGTCATGAGTGCTGTAATATCTCGGGTAATTAGCAGTGCCACGGGGAGATGCGAGTTATAGTTACTTTAGGCCGCAAGTTAATGCGAGTTGAAGCTTCAGTTGTATATGGTTTAGTTTTACGGGGATGCTGGTGGAAGGCCTGCACAAAGTTCCCATATCTATACACCAGCGGTTCCCAAACTGTGGTCCACGGATCCCATGGGTCCATGACATATTCCCACAGTATCCACAGGCCTCGGCCGGGAGGAAGGCACTTCAACAGCTGGGGTCTCCAACAAACACATAGGTATTATTATATTTATTTCTTCCTTTGTACAGCAGTTTTAAAAGCACTGCTATGTTCCTTGTACTTCCCGCAGCTTTTGGGTGTCAAGATAATTCTAGTGTTTAATGTACGTGCTGGAGAGGGATGGGAGTTTTGTCTAGTGGCAGTTTTGACTCAAAAGGTAGCGCAGATGGCTACTATGTCTGCTGCAAAGAACTTGTATCATGCAAAGAACAGTATTCTATGTGCATAGCACAGGGGGTTACTTATTTTGTCAAAGAGATTCTTTTGACTGTGCAGTTTAGAAGTTATAATCTTCATCTAGCACACTGAGCTATGAATGGCCATTAAAGTGCTGCATGCAAACTGCATGGCTCAAGTTAAAAGTTTTTTTTCCCCCAGTGTTTAATTTGCCTTATGCTGCTAAAAAAAGGTTTGCTTGAGTAGAAATACATTCTTATTATTAAAGTCAACCCTAACCACTGTGTTTTGAATCCCAAGTTTGTGCTTCTCCAGACCAAGCACTCTTAAAAAATGACTACCAGAGTGGATGGCATATGAATCCTATACCTGGCAAGTCCCCTGTAAAGTGTTCCGACACCCTGGTATGAGAGGTGCTATTAAACAAATGAAATATATGTAACAGAAAGGCTATGGAGCGGTGAGAGACCCTTATGGTTTCGCTTCCTTTCCCCACCACATATTTAGATGCAAAAGCTTTCTCAGATCTTATGTACCTAAAAAAATAAAAACAGAAATCGTTAAATAAATGTAGAATCTGATCTGAGGATTCCACTTTCTAAATTATACCAAACACTTAAAAGTTAGTCACTGAGAGGCAGCGCCAACCTTCCCATTAAAAAGTGTTTCAATTTTTGGAATATGTTTCAATTTAAAATAATTATATCTTTAGTAATTCGAGTATTTGTTTGGTGTGTACTCATTTGGGTATTTTTTACGAATTACTGTTTTAATGTTTGAAATTTAAAATCGTACAAATTGCTTGGGGTCTCTGGCTTCAAGCCATATCCTCATGAGTTAAATGGTTGTGAACCACTGCTTCACACCATACCGGGCAAGGGTGGGCTCGCTGCGATACAGGTTTGGGCCCATCATCCTAGAAAGGCAGCCTGGGAGGCAAGGTGTCGGCTCTTCAATAAAAAGAAATAGGTTTCACTATGGACACAACAGATCTGACAGATGGACATCGAATGAGGGCACCCTCTTCCCATCGAACGTGAAAACAGGGAGCAGTCACGTAATACAAATGACTGGTATATGACTTAATAGACAGCAGATGCAAAAGGGGAAAGAACAGTACGTAATAAATAGTTTGCTCTCTAGAGCAACACCAGCAGTCTGCGTTCAGGTCTTGCCCCGCCGCACTCTGGCAAGCTTGCTGACGAGTCCTGACTCACTTCTTGCTAACGCAACTGCAAGCCTGGAGAAGTCCTCAGCAAGATCTCTCAAAGCCGGCAACAACAGAAGTAAAGGAGGGCTTCCATTAGCTGTTAAGTGCTGAACGCGACGTTACAGGCTCTCTTTCTGCCTCTTTACTGCAGACATCTTTAGAAACTAAAGTGTGTTCTATGAGGTGCTGGTTATAAATGCAGCTCTGATCAAAGAGCCCCAATTCTGGCAAAACTGCTATTGGGTAGCTTGTGTTTCGGTTCCCAGAGGACCTGGCTTGGCGTTCAGGCTGGACTGTTCCTATTGGTGCACGGTCAAGGCTGATTTACATACAGCTGGGTCTAATCTGAGGTGGAATGATGGGCAGGAGAGCAATGGGTTGGAACTCTACTCAAGTGATTACCAGTGGTTAGACTCATTACAAGCATTCCTCGCATCACCCTTTGTGTGTTTGATATAAATATAGCCCCGCCAGAGAAATTTGCACAAGTTAGTCAGCGTGACTAGCATCGCAACAGTTTGCTTATTAATGCATCTGTTTCCAATCTGTCAGCACACGGCATCAGCACTGCAATGGCACACTCTCAAGCCAAATGACAAATGCACTATCACGTTGGATTAAGCGTAACACGCTTTCTACCATGGTGTGGTTGTTTCAAAGCGTCGACGTGAGGGTGGACAGGACAGACAGAAAAGAGGGCCTAGGAGAGGTGTGAAAGGAGGAGACAAGGAACTTGGCAAATGAAGGGTTCCACCCCTGGTCCTCCACTGTCATTTGCAATAGGCCATTATAGGAACCCAGGTGTTGTACTGCAGTGAACTACGATTACATCATACCAGGTGAAAGATTCATCACTAACTAGAAAAAAAATGATCCGGTCCTACTGATACGAGGCTTTTAACTGCATGCCTTTGTGTAACCACATCCTTCATTCTCTAGTGGCAAGGAGTGGACATAATCCAAGACGAAAATACAGAGCAGGCATGTGTGCAAGTTGACTCATGCTGTGGAGTATACATTCAGTAGAGGGCAAAGGAGATACACTGCCATACCCAGAAAGTGAAGAAAGGTAGGGGAAGCTGTGCCAAAAGAAAACTACTTCAAATAACGCCAGTAGCCTGGAGGGCCAGTGGTGTGTGCCAAGTCATCAAATACAGAGCACGGAGATATGTACAAGGCATCCTGCTCTGCTTAATGTTTACGGTAGACCGGCGTTTTTCTATCTTTAACTTGCTTTGAAAGTCCGCAGAAGTCTGTGGTCACACAAGCTACTGAGAGCAGCTACAGCAGCATGTTGGCTAATTCAGCAAGTACACCACAAGCAGCACATCGAAGCCTGAGTGCACATACCATTGTGCGAGCAAATTAAAGGAATGCCACAGCAAATCAGGCCTGGATGAAATCCCGAGATATAAACAATGTATGTGAGCATTCAGTGACAGAACCCACTGAGCTGTTGGCAAGGTTAAGCCCTTTTGCCATAGGGTACAAATGGGACAGAAGCTAAGAATGTGTGTTGACCTCGGAGACCGCAATGGAAACATCTAGGCAGAGCAGCAATCATTAACAAAGCATCGGGAGTAATCTTAAAATGCCACAAGAGGGGTTCTCTCCATGTTGCTGCTTTAGTCATTATATCCCCGACGAGTCCAGGCCTTTTACTGCATCCACTTACAGGAATGTACCTCTTGAATGCCCATTCACCTTGAAGATACTTCAGCGCTTATCAAGGGGGTCCTGAAAACAATGTAACCGGTGTTCTGTTTCTAAGACACCATTCTGGTTTGTGGAGCCACCGACAAGGAACATGACAAGTGGTTATGATGTATTTTAGATATTTTCATGGGGGGCAGACTGACAAAATGTTTCAATGTTAAATGTGGTGCCTTTCCAAGGCAGCATTCCGAACTGATAAACTTGTAGCCTCATCTCACAATCTACTTGACATCACTGCAACCGGGTACGCGGGGAAGAATAATACCATAAAGCAAAATGATTTATACAGTCTAGTGTTGTATACTTCAATGTAAATTTATCTTAAATGGAGAGAAACCACACATTTCTTTTTTTAAGAAAAGGGTTTGCTTCATGAAGGCTACGATGCAATGGTATGAGACAAAGGGCAGTCTTGGAGCCAACCCCAATAAATGTTGTACACTGCTACGGGAGGCAGGGGCCATTCACCAAGGATGTCGAGAGATGTCCTAGAGATGCTGAGAGATCCCGATGGATCTAAAGATTCCAGTATCCACATAAAACAAAGTACAACATTTCAGACTCACTCTGACCTTTCCGTCATCCACAAGTTAATCAAGTCACAACAAGCAACATGTACACAATGCTAGAACTCAGACATTTCAACCCCCTCCCCCCCCCCCCCGACAGGATTCCCCAGAAACTACAGGCCTTTAATACTCTTGTCATGTCAAGAGTACAAAATGGGCTGTATTTAGTGGCACTTCTCCTAATTTGTTAATTACAAAGGCTGTAAAATGATGCAGCTTAACGGCTGCTGCACCCAAGCCTGTGAAAAACATTGCACTAGTGCTCCAAGCGCTTCACCAGCTCCTTATAGTCAGATGTTTTGCTTTCAAGGCACTCTACACTCTGCATTGTGCTCAGGGCTATTAAAGGTTATGTATCACAATTGTCAAGCTCCCCTAAAAGAAGGGCATCAGTGAAACCTGGTTCACTTTACAAGTGGCAAAACAACGGAACTCTGTTAGTAAAAACAAGAAACATGAATGAACATGTGAAATTCATTAAGGAATTATAGCCCTGCAGATGCAGATCCATGCCACCCATTGGCTCCAACTCCGGAATTAACTATGAGATTCCACCCCAACAAAGAAAAGCAGCACAAAAATGCTACAAAGAAGGGGCATTATGTTTACATTTTAGCCAGTGAATATCTGCTGCCTTTGGGTAGATTCTAAAAGGTTTTGACTTTGGCTGTATTCCTTCTCATAGGTCACTATTCAAAGCTCAAGAACTACCTTTCCATCATTCATTACGAAGGACTGCACCCAATGCAGGCCGCTGTCTCCTCCTCGCCCTCCTGGGTGGACTCTACAGGGCATTATTATAAGGCTTAAATATCGACAATGTCTGCTCGAGTTCGATAAAGGCTATTGTCTGCTACTGTACTAATCCTATGCAGGCCTTCATCTTTTCTTTTTTTAAGGTGGCTTTATGGAACTACCTCAAATTATGGACTGCTCACCTGTCTACTCCAGGATAGACGCTACAGGGCATGCCCATAATCCGATTCAATTTTACATACCTGGCTCCTGTCCTCTCTATCCCAGTCGGACACCACAGAGCTTTATGGCAGCTGCCTGTGGCCAATAAACGCCTTCGTCATCCTGTTGCTCTAGGGTAGTTCTGCCTCACTCCAAGGTGGACTTGCCAAATCATGGTCGGCTATTAACTGGATAGAGTAAATGCTTGAAAGTCGCTCCCTTGCCACTCTATGGAATACTTAGCGCTAGCCATGGCTGCCTGTACCCACTGCATGCCATGCACTCCTTATCACCTCTGGGTGGACTCTATGGAGGCCCCCCCATTCATTAGCAACAATCAAAATAATGTAAAATGCCTTTGTTCCCTCAGTCCTGTTCTTACCATTTAATGCGCAGGTGCTGAGACCTATGAAAAGATAAGAGCATTATTCTGGCCAATAATGTAAGGCAACATAAAACGTCCCACACAGGTCACACCACAATCGAACACTCTCCAAATTAGCACAACCTCCACGGTGTAGTGAGCTTTGACTCCGTAATGGGTAGGAAGCACTATACAAATAAAAGCCCTGTCAAAATAACAATTCCGGAATTCGCAGTCGTACGATTCTCAAATAATGCTCAAGGCTACAGTCCCTCAAATCCTCAGGTAGATTTGCTGAGAGACTGACCTGGCAAATGCCATTTATGAAATTATCGAAAAACATTCCAGTTGCTTCTGTTTGAATGGAACCCCGGCTGCCACTCTTATGCAGAAGGCAGGTTAATGTCAAAGCAACGCGTTACAACAAACGAATGGCTGATCGAGGAGAGCATTCATTTTGAAGAATTTTGTCATGGGAGTAAATGTGGAAATCTGAGGTGAGAAATGTTGGTTCTTAATGATCAGTGAACTGGACAATAATACCATACCCATTGAAAAATTACAGTATGCCACACAGTGTAAATTCAAGAAGGGTCCAATGGCATTCACTTAACATTAATATTCAACCTACAAAGACCAATATAATACGAAACTGATTGGGAGTGAGCCCGATGTGCACAACCAAAGCCAACCTGAAGTTTTTATGACACTTCTACAGATACATTTAAAACAGCATGCAATCAAATGCACACTAATCTACACCATCTGTTGTGAAACTCGTGTACTTCTACTACATGAATAGGGCATTCCGCCAACCGAGCAATCCAAGGGGCTGCACGCGCTACTCTAATGAACCAGGTGCACTTCAGACATAGCTTGAACCGGAAGCAGATTGTTTGAGGTGAAAGAAAGATTTGTACGATATACAAATGACCACAGCAAAATGGCTCATTAATTCAAGAAATAACTTTTAAAGAAACCTTTGAAAGGCACTAATAGGTGCTAAAGCTTACACGGAGCCTCGAACGCAGTCCAGGCCAACATCGTGGAACACGGACAGGAGCCTAATGACCAACAAAACTGTATTCCAAGAGCTCGTGTCCCGGGAACCACTGCGGCTCGCAGCAATAACACAGAATAAAGTGAAGATAAGTCCGGGGGAGCTAAGATAGGAGGAAAGCTCTACGGGAGACACGAGCGACTTTGGGCACCATGGACTGAGCAGCCTCTAGGCGCTAGAAAATACAGAGGCACTCGACTGAAATTTTAGTTGTTATAGTACATAAACCTTCATTGCTAGGGTCCACGCTGGCATCTCTTGTGCCCAAACATGCTCTACATGTGAATGAAGTGTAGCAGCGGACTCTGGAGTAGTGTTCATCTGATACACAAAGTAGTAATTGCCTTTTTATTTAGTGAGGTGCCAGCTCGTCTCCCCTGGGCACTGGCTGGTACTCGGAACCTGCTGTGATTAGATGTTGGCTTTCCTGCTGTACCTCAGCAAGAAGCCCGGCAGGCTACTTCCAAATTTTTTCTGCCTTGGCAGGAGCGTAGGACATTGCCACACACCGAAAGGTACTAAGACTTATAGGTACGGAGTTCATTATTGCGCTTCACACACTATATCCAGCTTTTTCAAGGCTTAAAGGTTATCCAGAAGGTTGTGTTTGTGCTGCTGCTGCCATGTTCAGCTGCAAAGAAAGGTTCTGGATCCACTATCAGAACGCCTGTGGTTCTTTACTGCCTGCCCGTTCTTCCCCGCTCATTTGTAAGTGGAGAGGGAGACTTACAAATTGTGAAGGCCAATAACCTCCACCTAAAAGAGAAAGTGGCTGAGAACAGCAAAAACATCAGTGAGGAAGGTAGAATATCTCATTCTGACCTTTTAAGTATACTTCCTCGCACCCGCTCCTCCTCTCCTGGAATACTCGCACTCCAAGGCCGGGCTCCCTCAGTCTACAGAGTGAGACTGAAGTGGGTGCGAGGAAAGGAGTTTGGTGGAATCAGCACTTTTCAGGGGGCTAGAGGGCAGAGGGTGTTCGGGTGCACTAGTGTTCCAGGCAGAACCTGAAGAAGTTGGCTGAAGGGGAGAAAGACATAATCGAGCACTGCTGAGGGCTTTGCTATGCAGCCTGTCCACAGCACGGCTGAAGGTTTGCACAAACGGATATACATGTAGGTAAGAAAGCTCATAGCGGAGCGTCAGCACACAAGAAATGGGAAAGGGCAGGATTATTTTTCAGGATATGCAGCACATGCTTCAGAGACGAGCTTTGTTCCGTGGCACTATATTGCAGGCTCACTGATGCGTGCGCGCTTAAAAAAGCAGGGCAAAAGCAACAGCAGTCTACAAGCAGAACTTCCTCTTTTTATTTCTATTCCTGTCACTGATTAGTAAAGTAACAATCAGTTGGCTAGTAGGCCGCCCGAAAGCATGATCGTGAAGCACTTCGCTTCCCCGTGACGTAAAGTATGAAATTAATTCGTCTCTGCATCTTACATAAGGTTTACTGGAGAAAGTTATCTGCCTACTAGCAAACCCCACAGACCCATGGAAATCTATGGAAAGTTTCATCCATTTTTACAGCCTGATAGATGCCGACCAAACCATCAAAATGATTACACTCTCCTGCCAACAAGGACAATCACTGGGTGTTGTCGACTCGAGTTTGGTCACCTACCTCCCCAAGTAGCACTAGATGGCAAAAAAAGCTGGTTTCCTTCAAACCCGCCAAATGTGCATCACTCTTCATCCTTCTCGACAAGGACATTGACCAAAATCTGGTTTTCTATCACTTGATTAGACTTGTAAAAGTGCTAAACACCGTAGAGCCCTTCACCACATGGAGAGTCGTAAACCTATACCTTGGATGGCAACTGGGTATACTGAGCACAGAAAATGCACCCTACTTCTATACGGTTTTCCCATTTTAGCAAACATTGGATATCTGGTAGGTTATTGTATATATAAACTCAGTTCTTTCTTTAACCTCAGCAGAGATAGGGGAAAATGTACCATGAAGCACCAATGTTCTCCACATGGGATAAACTGTCTATTTTTGTCTTATTGGGTATCCCGCTTGTTACATACAAGTACCGCTCGTCTTCTTACAACCTATGTTTTTTTCCTCTCCCATTTATTCACTTTATCCATTCTACATATATGTTCATGCTTCACAATAAAAGCTTACATTGTATTCAGCATACAAGAATATTTCATTTTCTTTATTTTATAAACTTACTACCACCAAGGAAATCATCCCTCATCTATCGTGACAATGTGTTTCCAATATTTCACATCAACTCGGTCACAACAAATAATAAGCACTGGCTAAGCCAATAGGGCTTGCCATTGGCACAAAGCAGTTGCGTCATTATATAGACATGTGCACCACGCGTACGTACACACACACACACACACACTAAATGCAGCAAGCGTTTTAATTTTTTTATTTTTTATTTACAGAAATGGATCGTTAAAAAAATGCAGGTGGGAGATCAACAAGGAGAGATGGGGAGAAGAAACAAAAGACAAGAGAGCAACGTAGAAGGGAAGAAGGGAGAGAAGGATACAGGTGAGTAAACAATAGCGAAGGAAATGAGGACTACAACATGGATGGGTTGGGAGAAGTACACAGAAAACAGAGCAACACTGAGTGCAAGGGGAAAGAAGTTCACAAAGGAAAGAGCTAAAAACATATGCACTTCAATGGAGTGATTAACTCAAAAGAAAAAAGTAGTGCTGGAAAAGCAAGCAGCAGAAGCATAGAATCCAGCCAATAAAAAGATCTCAGAGGAGCTATGAGCCACAGGATGGACAAACACAAAACTGACAACAGGGACCCAGAAAGTGGGTTGCGTGGTCATTTACTACAGGACTCAAGCTACACGTCAGAGATGAGGCCTAAGGAGGCTGAAACCAGTTTGGGTTGTTTGTGCTTTCTGGACTGGACTGGTAACTTCTAGCTGGACTGCTCTCATTGGAACAGGACCAAGACTGATTTGCATATACATATCTAAAACACAGATGATACTCAACTGGTTATTACCATGGGGCCCAACCAAGAATCTACCTCAGAAAGATTCAGTGAGTGTGTAGGTAAGATTGCTGCCTGGATGCGGCTCAACTGTCATTCAACTAATCTCGAGAAAAGACAAGATTGTGCTTTTCGGGAAGGCTTATTCTGTGAGGTCTGAGGACTGGTGGCCCCAAGTCATTGAGAGGCAGGGCCAACCTTCCCATTAAAGTGTTTTGATTTTTGGAATATTTTTTCAATTTAAAATATTTATATCTTTAGTAATTCGAGTATTTGGTGTGTATTCATTGGAGTATTTTTTACGAATTACTGTTTTAATGTTTGAAATTTATATCGTACAAATTGCTTGGGGTCTCTGGCTTCAAGCCATATCCTCATGAGTCAAAAGGTCAGGAACCACTGCTTTACACCATACAGGGCAACGGTGGGCTAGCTGCGATACAGGTTTGGGCCCATCATCCTTGAAAGGCAGCCTGGGAGGCAAGGTGTCGGCTCTTCAATAAAAATAAATAGGTTACACTATGACCACAACAGATCTGACAGGTGATTAAAGGAGAAAGAGACATCGCCTGAGGACACCCTCCTCCCATTGAACGTGAAAACTGGGAGCAGTTATGTAATACAAGTGTTTGATATATGACTTAATAGACAGCGGATGCAAATGGGGAAATAACAGTACGTAATAAATAGTTTGCTCTCTAGAGCAACACCAGCAGTCTGCGTTCAGGTCTTGCCCTGCCGCACTCTGGCGGGCTTGCTGACGAGTCCGGACTCACTTCTTGTTAACGCAACTGCAAGCCGGGAGAAGAAGTTAGCAAGATAACTCAAAGCAGGCAACAACAAAATAAGGGCTTCCATTAGCTTTTAAGTGCTGAACGTGATGTTACAGGCTCTCTTTCTGCCTCTTTACTGCAGACATCTTTAGAAACTAAAGTGTGTTCTATCCGGCGCTGGTTATAAATGCAGCTCCAACCGAAGAGCCCCAATTCTGGCAAAACTGCTATTGGGTAGCTTGTGTTTCGGTTCCCAGAGGACCTGGCTTGGCGTTCAGGCTGGACTGTTCCTATTGGTGCACGGTCAAGGCTGATTTACATACAGCTGGGTCTAATCTGAGGTGGAATGATGGGCAGGAGAGCAATGGGTTGGAACGCTACCCGGGTGATTACCAGTGGTTAGACTTATTACAAGCATTCCTCGCATCACCTTTTGTGTGTTTGATATATAATTATAGCCCCACCAGAGAAATCTGCACAAGTTAGTCAGCGTGACTAGCATCGCAACAGTTTGCTTATTAATGCATCTGTTTCCAATCTGTCAGCCAGCAGCATCAGCAGTGCAATGACACACACTCATGCCAAATGACAAACGCACTATCACGTTGGATTAGGCGTAACACGCTTTCTACCAGGCCCTCGAGGGTGATTCGTTGCCTCAATAAGCAACTATAACATAATATATGGTAGTCTCTCCAGAAAGGCATAGGTGGGGGTGAAAAATAATTAACTTTATTGTGCCCCCGAGAGATCACCACTTACCGACCTTAATTCAAGCATTCCTTCTATCACTTTTTTGTTTGTTGCTACTGTGTATACTTGACTCGACCAGAATAGCTCAGTAGTTAAAACAGCAAAATCACAGGAATGACCTGGAAACATGCAGTAAAAATATAACCCGAAGGAGTTCATATGGTTATAATAAACTAAGCATAAAAAATAAAAAAACACAAGTGAAAGGTGTGCCACTTGGGCTTCCAAAATTGCATATATCTTTTCCTATTAAGTGAAGCCTCGGCATTCTGAGGGCCAATATAAACCTCTTGGTGTTGTTCTTAATGTCTGTCTCAATCTAACATTTTCTGAAAATGCTGAACCCAGTAGATAATGTGCCCAAAATACATGTAAACAAAGCTTATCAAGGTCTCTGAAATGAGCAGACCCACTATTCATCTAGCCTTTGCCGGTATGGACTCTGATGTGAAGTCGCTGCTAGGTGGAGCAACTGCTTGTTGTCTTACCCACCATTCACACACATTACAAAAGTTAAACCAGCAACGTACAGCTACCTTACACAAAAGGTAAGGCTGAAAGAACCTTCCTATCTCACACCACCACCTTCACAACTTAGAGTTTAGCAAGGGCTTGGAGCCCAAAGCTCCTTCATGATGGTGAATCTTGTCGCAGTGCCTTTACAGGTGGTCCAACACTTTCTTACATTTCTTATTCATTATAATTGAAAGGAAGGAAAACAAAACAACAGAGAAGGGCTTAGACACTTGGCTGCTTACTGCTCAACAAACATTTCAATTCTTCTTTGATGAGGTCTGTGGCAAGTATCATGAAACATCCAGCTGGTTTACGACATTGCAAGGTAAAAGGCAAAGTATGTTTTTTTTATCCTTCTAATCTCCCAGCATACCTTCTCAGTTTTCCTCTTCCTGGGATCACTCCAACTTCCCCATGGCCTCTGTGGTGTCCCATTTTCTTTTCTCACTTCTGCCTCACTAAAGCACAAAAGGAGCTGGGCGGAGGAAGTGCAGAGACTAGTTTGATGTTGCACAGTGTGGTGGTTTGTAGTGTGTGCAGAGCCTGGCTGAGCACGTGTAAAGTGGAGATGTCCAAAGCATGGATCAACTTGTGGCAAGCATGACCAAACATGAATACAAGTGACCAGAACTTGTATTAAGGCTTCAGGTGTGCAGTGTGCGCAGGGTGGGACTGGCCATAGCCGGCATCAGGCATTTGCCAAGGAGGCTGGAAAGGTGGGGGCTGGTTCTGCAGCGCTGGGGGCCGTTTTTAGGGTCGAGCCTGCGTTGCATGCGCTCGCGCATGCGTATCGCAGTGAGAAGCTTTAGTATTTAGAAAAGGGCTCGGAGCCCTGTCAACTTCACGTCAGTGTGTTTCATTGATTAGTGTGCTTGCCTAATAAAATCTGCTTGCTTTCATTAGTCGAAGGCACGCATACCTCATGCCTTTTCCGGTAGCTAGCCCTCCTCGAGCGCAGCGACCAAGTACAGAAAACATGCGAGGCTCGCTGTTTTCCATCGGGCTCGTGGACTTCTTTTTCTCTAATTTATGAGCGCGATCTCGCTTGGCAGATGTCGAGCGCTTTACATGGTTAATTTCACTTTTTCGGGTTATGTACATAAATGCATTTTGCCCGATAGGTGAAAACATGAGCAAACGTGAGGCCCGTTGCATTGTAAATGCTTGTTGTTATTGGGACCCAGTTTTGCAGCAGCGGTGCTTTGCACTTGCACCCCACACCCAGGCCCGAGGGCTGGTATGACAAAATTGACAGTGCTGCTTTGGGTTCCCAGTCCGGCCCAGAGTGTGTGGGTTGAAGGAGGTTTTGCAAAGCTTAGAGGCGTGCCCAGAGCATCAATGAGGAGTGCGCACAGCGAGGCTCAGTGTGTGCCGATCACGGTTTAGATGTACAGAACTAGGAGGGGTGAGGTGCAGTGCATACCTGGGGAAGTAAGCCAAGTCTGTGACTGTGGTCAGCACATCAGAGTGAGGACAGCGTGGATCAAGGACTGCATATCATTGACTATGTAAGAATAAGGGAGTGCAGAATTGAGTGTGTGTCAGAGTATGCAGAGCGCCTCAAAATTCAGGGGTAGATTTAGCACTAATTTAGTTAGTAACAAAATATTACAGACTGTTTTTGATACAGGCCCTCACGTATCAGTGTAGGGCTCTACCTACTGGACCAAACTACACACACGTTTACCACAGAATGAATAAGTAGCTGGTAGCTGGTTACCATTTCTGAAGGTAGAACAGCGTCTGACGTGCAGCACCTGTCCACACCTAAGTGGTTCTATACTTTCTGCACCTGCCCCTTGTCTAGGTACCTATACATCATATGCTTTCCATTGTAAACAGGGAATTAATCGCGGGCTGTCGGCTACTAATGCCCAAGGCATGTATTGGCTTATTTGTGAAGCAGTTACCTACACATCGCCCGCCAACTGCATAAGCATAAAATGATGCAGACGTCTTAGGCATGGGCTTGTTCGCTAAGTAGCCAAGTTTTTCAAAGTACAATGCAGTCAGTCTGAAGACGCTGGCGTGAACCAAAATGTGGTGTGCAATAAAAATCAACTGGGAGTACAAAGACTGCAATGACGGCAAACCGAGTCGAGAAGAGGGAAAACGTTAACAGTGGGGAAAAGATTGAAAGGAGTAGTAGAGAACATCAACCAAACGAGCAGAGGAGGAGACTGAGTGGTGAAAGAGTCAATTATTAGGGTATTAAGAACAGTGCTTGGTGGCACGCAGTAACATACTAAAGAAATAAACCCACTTATTAACTCATAACACCTGATTCAGCACAAGTAATCCGCAGCTGTACTCATTTATATAAGCTTCTTTTCTTGACATAATGAAGAACACAAGACAAGCTTTTCAATCCATGAAGGGTCAACCTAGGTAAAACATCAAACAGGCACTGTCCCGGGAAACTAACAATAATGCATTTTTTCCAGATGGCTTTTTCTTCAAAAGGTGCTTTGTGCTTATGTTAAGAGAGAAAGCATGCATCTTCCATGTTATTGCTAAAATCATGCTACAAACAGCATTACTTTAAAATACGAAGTACAAAACTCGGGCACATTACTGTGAATACAGCCGTTATCAATCAGATTTACCAATGCTGCACATTCAAAGCGTTAGTGCAAGGTTGCATCTACGAATGCCATTTGAAAATTTATTTTACATGCTTCACTATCTGACAAAATTATACTAATTTTTTTAAATGACCCAACTCCTTTTTGGCTAAGTCTGCGATATACAAATACCCCATACATGCACATAACACGACTTACTCCCCTTAACACACGGCAAGTGTGTCAGTGGCATACATACACGTTGCCCACTTCCAGTAACTGCTCAGAAGCACTGATGTCTCAGCCCCTGTTTTTAAATACCATGACAATGCTATTAAAAGAAAAGTACCAATGATCTGCACCAGTTCAAAGCTGAAATCACATCAAGCAACACAGGTGCACATAGGAGACTAACTGCAGATATAGAGACTAGCAGGAAGATTGTTACCGACCAACAGAGAATACCATAAGTTCTAGCCTCCCCCCCCCCCAACCACAAACAACCCAGCGTGCCCGCTTGCTTCGACATCACCTCGAGGTGAGAGGCCCCTTGAAGACAGAGATGAACAAGGGGCAAACACTTGAGACCACCCAGCTCCGTCTTACCTTCGTGTCCATTTTCACCTCCACACCAGGATAAGTACTAGCAAATACAATAGGTTTGGTGCGGGCCGCCAGCCTTTCAGCAATTATTTTTTTTTCCTGGTTTTTGCAAAACTTTATTGTTTAGGAATATGCTGGGCCCTCATCAAGGAAAAAAACTAATCCGCTAGAGGAATGAAAAAAAATAGCAGAAGTGGGCAGATACACTGCACCTTAATAGATCCTGGAAGGAGTGGAAGAAAAACAAATGATACCAACCACAGACTAATGGGTGAAGTCTGGCTGATACCCCTACAAGTAACTATGGTATACATATCATTTTAGAACAATTATAAAATCTTGGCTAACAAAGACCTAAAAAAAAAAGTCAATCAGTCTGGCACTGCCTGCAAGCTTCTTGTCAAAAGAAACAGAGGGAGAAGGCAAGGGAAAGAAGGAAGAAAACAGAAAGAAAGTGAAAGGAAAGAAAAATGAAAGGAATGCAAAAAGAACCAAGAAGCAAGGAAAAAGAAAGGGAAGAAAAAATAGAGAGAAAGAGAGAAAGAGAAGGAGAGAAAGAAAGAAAGAAAAAGAAAGAAAGAAAAAAGAAAGAAAGAAAGAAAGAAAAAGAAAGAACAAAAGAAAAAAATGAAAGGAATGAATGTGGGAAGGAAAGACATGAAAGGAACTAGAAAGAAAGAAAACAGGAATATAAGGAGAGAAAGAAAACAGTAAAAAGAGGACAACTAAATACAGAACTGTTTCAAACAGATAAAATCTGGTATGGTGAGGAACAGCAGCAGCAAGAAAAGCAAAAGACTCCAAAACAAATTCACAACGGCGTGGGCAGGTTGGGAAAGAAATTTGGGACAATGCTTTAACATCTGCACATCCAAAATGGGCCACACATAAGGGTGTTAGTTACGTATTTGAGAAAGCAAATCTTGTAACGGCCATCAAAATTATGTAGATAGGTGCTTGCCTGGTACACTTCACCCTGCCACCATGGGTGAAAGATGCCCGGCCTGCAGAACAGTCCAGAACGGAAGCCTAACCTAAGAGGTACCGAAGCACACTGATATCACTAACAAGTCCAACAGTTAAATGGTAGCTTTTGCTTCAAATTGCTGGCTTATTCTAAAAGTTCCCAGAAGGATTCTTGTAAATGTGACAATATGCTCACAGAACAGCAGCCGGCACGCGTTTCCTTCTCTAGGACTTTCTCAAGGCTGCAAACAATATACGTACAAGATCCTTCGTCATTTATGAGAATCAATGATGATATGAAAACAGAAACACACTAAATGACAATTTGTGATCCACCAAGAAGGACCCAAGAAACGGCCTGGATAGCCTCAAGATAGTATTCATTCACAGTGTATACAAGACCAGCTGGGATACTGTGAGAAAGACTTGCTTAAAAGGCCTTAATACCAAAGAGTGCCACACTGCCCCCACAGAACTGGAGTGAAAAACAGAGAAAAGTCAGAACAAACAAAACATGTACTTGCAATAGTAATGAAACACACCTAAGTCCCATCATAAAGAGACATGCGAAGATATGATCAGGAAGGAACATGTATGCGAGTGAAAGTGCAGGGCAGGGAGATTATAAAGACAAGTTAAACATCATGAGTTCCCCAAACGGACTATACTATGGTTGGGTACCTGAAATCTCTAGTATACTTCAGACGTACAATTAGAGTTTGACAGACCGATGGATTTGTATGCAAGTTGCTGTGGGAAAGAATAACAAATGTACTAAGAACCTTAGAGATAAGGACAGTGCTCTAGTCCTATAGCAACCAGAGAGCACAAAAAATGTCAAAAGATAACCAAAGTGTGAATAATAAAAAGTAAGAGATTATCAATGGTATGGATTGAACCTTAGATAGATATACGCTGTCACCGTTTCCAGACAGCAGTTACTCGTACATCATTGCGTTTACTACTAAAGGCTTTTAAAATGTGGTTCCTGTAATGTTTGCCGTTTTGGTCAGGATAAGACTATTACGTTCCAATATAACACTGGCAGACAGTTTGAAATAGTCAGGTTTATCAATTGCAATACTAGGTTTGTTGTATATTATATTATCTGTTTTTGTAACTGCATTGACAGTCTAAGTACTGTCAGGCCCTTAAAAGAACTGATTCAAGAGCACTTACGATCCATTAGGAACAATAACATCACCTACCTCTTGCAACACAAAATACAAAACACAACCAGTGCGACCAGAAGAATATCTAATTTCATAGGATCGATACTGTTGAGCTTTTACAATGTGGCAGCAACAGAATACTTGCACTGAGACAACTTAAGAGGAGATGGATCTCCGCTTGAGCGCTGCTGACATGGGTCTCAATACTGACAGGGAGTTGCATGTATCCTTAACGAACTGATACTACATTGAACAATACAATTGTCCTCAGATCTGCATCCACTGGCATGTTGCCGTTAGAACTTCTAAAATGTGAATAGTACGTTTGTTCATGACTTTTCCTATTGCATACTGCATTATGGGTTCATCTTCCTTACACGCAATGCATTTCATTGACCTGTATTATTCGGCTGTCTCAACTTTATAATACACTGAACGTTGTCATTTAGGTACTTATGAGTCACCAGATAAATATGCACATTTTGACTTATATTAGTCTATGAGTGACATGAATATTAGACATACGACGTCTCTATTGTGTCTTTTAGAATGGATTGCACCTGTTCGAGTACCAAGCCATTTTAGCAAGCGGTTTGCACATCAATGCAATTAATGGGTTTTTCTACTTTACAATACACTGAGCATCGTCATTTGGGGCATCTGTGTTCCACTAGATTTATATGTGAACTAGGACTTATATTTGTCAATGAGTGATAGAAGTATTAGACATTAGTTGTGACTATTGTGTCTTTTGGAATTGTCTGTACCGTTTACATAGCTGATTAACATCTCACTTTAACATGTTGCTTACATGCATTTGACATGTTTATGTCGTTCGTTTAGTGTATTTACATATAGAAAGCGTACATTAAGCTAGCCACTATAGCTACATCGCACCATATACACCTTAGTATTGTTACTTTATCTCCATATAGCTCCTGTTCTTTAAGATGAATGGTTTGTTCGGTTATATCCTGCAACGCACACTTCGGATCACTTTGCCTATAATACCAGGTACTACTCTCTTCTTCTATATCTCTACATCTGGCTACAAGAGACTTTCCCAGGCAAGGGAGACCGTTGTTGACCCATTGGTCCCTCAGCGGTTTTAAGTTGGGTTCGCATCTTTGTGCAGTTTTTTTGTTTTTTTTGTTTTTAAGATTCTTAATATACTAGCTGACTTTTTTCGTCTTGTGATAAATTTGGGATGCATGTCATATGACAATACATAGCATTAACACAGGATTACTGCACCACTCCAACATGGCTACCCTATCCCCACGACTGCAAGCACCTTTCAGTTCTTGACTTTCCATAGGGACCAAAGTGCCGCAGCAGATTTAAATAACATGCTGTAATCGGCATGTTTCTTTACCAACTTGGGTCGAGTTACAGCATGGCTCTTGTGTCCAAGGTAAGAGCCATAGAGCGCTACTGGATATGCAGCTTACTGTTTTAACAATATAACTTTGCTTCAACAATTTCAAGTAAGGTCACCAAAACTACTGCCTCACCATTCCAATATGGCCGCCATATCCCTAATAAGAGCAAGCACCTTCCGGTCCTTCTTTACTTTCCATAGGGAATGGGGTGACAAGACAGTTTTCAATGACATGCCGTACTCAGAGTGTTTCTTTACCAGCTTGGGTCAAGTTACAGCATGGATCTTGTGTTTAAGGTAAGAGCTGCGGAGTGCTACTGGATATCCATTTTACCATTGTAGCGATATATACTTTGCTTTATTAATTTCGAGTGAGATTACCAAAACCTTATGTATTTGTTTGCAGGCTTATCACGGCCAACCATTTAATAGAGAATTGCCTTTCGGGTTTTTGAAAAGACTTCTACCGTGCATCTAAGGTCCAATCTATATCATTGGTAAACTCTTACCTTTTGTTATTCACACTTTGGTTCTCTTGTGGCATTTTTTTGTGCTCTATGGTTGCTATAGGACTAGAGCACTGCCCTCATCTCTACGGTACTTCATACATTTGTTATTCGTTCCTATTGCAACTTACATACAAATCAGTTGGTCTGTTGAACTCTAATAGTAGGTCTGAAACATACTAGATATTTCAGGTACCCCACCATAGTGTGGCCCATTTGAGGAACTCATGATGCTTACCCCGTCTTTACAATCTCCCTCCTCCGCAATTTCCCCTGCATGCATGTTCCCTCCTGAACACATCTTCGCATGTCTCATTATCACGGGCTTCGGTGCATTTCATTACTATTGCAAGTAAACATTTTGTTTGTTCTGAATTTTCTCTTGGTTTTTCACTCCGGTTCTGTGGTTTAATTGTGGCACACTTTGGTATTAAGGCATTTAAGCAAGTCTTTCTCACTGAGTCCCAGCTGGTCTCGTATACACTGTGGATGAACACTATCCTGAGGCTATCCAGACCTTTTTTAGGTAATTTTTGGTGGTTCATAAATTGTCACTTCTGTTTTCATATTATCAGTGACGATCATTCAGTGGCGTGGGATCTTGTACATACTGTTTGCAGCCTTGAGAAAGTCCAAGGGACGAAACACATGTTGGCTGCTGTCCTGTGAAGATATTGTCACATTTACAAGAATTCTTCTGCAAACTTGAATTAACCAGCAATTTGAAGTAAAAACTAATATTTTACTGTTGGACCTATTATTGATATCAGTGTTCTTCGGTTCCTCTTATATTAGCATGGGCAGGTGATAGGATCTGATAACGATGAAAGGTGCATCAGAAGCGTCCTGCTATCACGTCAGGCTCTAAAATCAATGATAATATTATAAGTAATTATTAAAGAGTATAAACAAAAACACTAGCACTGAAAGGAACTAGCTTGAGTATGGATGTGATCCTTGTGAGAAAGCATAAAGCAGTCAGTCAAACTGAAGTAACCCAGTGGCTAAAGTAGGCTGACCCACTGCCAAATGCTACATGCTGTAGCGGGTGGAAGTAAAACGTGAAGGACACAACAAAAGACCAATGGATGAAGGGAGGTGGCTGAAAGCCCCAATATGTACGTATAGTATACATATTTTAGTAAAATCAAAAGGTCTTGGCTCATGCCAGAACTTACGAAGAAACAGCTGGCAGTTCTGAAGTGCATGTACTAGTATATTTTAGCTAATGTGGTGTGACGTGAGGGTTTGAGATACAACGAGTACACACATGATCATTTTCAACCACTCTTTAATGGCAGTGATCCAATCTTTGAAGCTAACCTTCCTGTCTGTGTCTTCTAAATAGGCAATATGTCTAGGCTTTCCCCCACAATCAGAAGAAAGGCATAGCAAGGTCCAAAACATTCAAGGACAAGATATTTTGCTACTCTTACCACAATCCTCAAATATTTGGGCAAAATTCATTTTTGGAAGCCTTGACTTACATTCAGCAAGTAGCAGAAATGGAAAAATGGGCATCAGTCCACATGCGTGCCATAAGTTCTCATACACACATACACACACAGAAAAAAAGCCTCTGCGGGACACCGACAACTGATTAGAGTCAACAGACAGAACTACAGCCAACAGAAGGACTGGATCCAACATGATGCGTCAGTGTCCGGCCATGTAGAGAATGCAGAATCAGAGGCAACATGAGGAAGCACTCCCTTATTATTGCACAATGAGTAAAACACCCAGCTGTCACAAGACAAAATAATAAAACATTATTCAAATGATGAGAGATTCGAAATTGGGGGTGGGAGAGGTGGTTAGTCAATAAAATAGGAGTTTTGGAGGAAATAAAACGAAATGACCAGCTTACCACAAAGGGAATGAATGTGATAAAACAAGCCAAACAGGTATAGTTTGAAACTTGGCCAACTCTCTAGGTTTATCGAAGACAGAAAAATAGGATCAGGGGTTATTACTTATTGCCTATCTCCATTTCGGTTGTCACTCATGATGCGTCAAACCAAGACGTCATTCAACAAAATGCCAGATGAAGCAGAAGTAGCATTATGCCCCTTTTTGACACCCAATGACATCACATGGTGGGCCAGTGTCACACCTGTGGTCCCCAACAGACTTCTTACTTTACTGCTTTGGTAAGGGTATACATGGAAACTGCAAAAAAACAAACCAGGATCTTAGGGTGTCCAGTTTATGTTCTGAACCTGCTTCTATTTTCATGACAAGAGGTAGGCATGGCAGTGGAAGGTGTACCAACGAGCAAGAATCAATCACTGAGGGATTTGAATAAATATAAGGGAAAGATGCACACACGATACAGTGGCATCTATCACTCAGGAATCCAGTTCCCATCCTGAGATGAGACGAAAAGTTCCAACCCACATTTGTATATGCCCCATGCACTAGAACTCGAAGCTGGACAAAAGAGAGTCTAACTAAAGGAAGGAAACCCAATATGAAACTCAGTTGAAACACACTGTGCAGCACACATTGGACTATCTTCACAAACACAAAATCTCTGAAGATAACCTATAGTGCTCCTGATATTTTCAACTATCTTTGGCTCCACATATTATCAGTCTTTGCATCAAGTGTCAAATAGGCCTTCAGATTTGCACGTTGGTCAGCAAAATGTTTGTCTTTTTTTTTGGTTTGGCTTTGCTTTGCTGTTGGTCTGTTTTTCTGGTGATGGGATTTGGGGGTTCAAAGTTATCCATCTGACTGGATGCATAGCCACTCTCCTCTGGGAGTGATATATAGCTAAATTATACTAGCCAAGCAGCGGGAAGACAAGAGCCACAGGCTCTATATGACTGACAGTGTGTGAGCAAGCTCCTCCCAGATTGTGTGTGTGTGTGTGTGTATGTGTGTGTGTGTGTGTGTGTGTGTGTGTGGGGGGGGGGGGGGGGGGGGGGGGGAGAGCGGGGAGGAGTGAAAGGTCTCCACTAGATGGACCGGTGGATTGAGGGTTGGAAAGGGGGAGTGGGGGGGGGGGGGACAAAGAAAGGGAGGCTACAGTGTGCAGCATAAAATCAGCAGGCTTAATTCTCTCACTCAAGTTGAAAGAGCTGTGGAAATCAGATCCACAGTTGTGATCTAAATGTGAGCCACATACAACAACTAAATGGCACTGGGGAATACATACAGTTGGAAATGTGCCCTTACAGCAGGGTCACCATGGAATTTTTTCCTTTTTACTGAACCCTATTTTTGGTGGCTATAGAACTTTTTGCATGTTACTCCGGCTAACAGCAATAAAGTGCTTGTGCTCCCTTTCCTTTCGCATCTTGAAATTGGTCTACAGCGGATTGGCACATTTAATTAACCTATACTTCCCTGGTTTATGGTACAGAGTGTACCCGGGGCCTGCTAGTTAAATGTCACTAGTGAGTGGCAACACTTATTGTAGCACCACTGCAATGACCAGGCAAACATGTCTCCAGGCCTACCATTGTAGCCTGGCTGTGCAATTTTAAACTGTCTCTTTCACCTGTAATAATAAACCCTTTTTGACAGGTCAAAACATTCCTTTTAAATAAGAATATGTCCCCCTAAATAGACCTCCTTTCCCATAAGGAAGGCATGGTGCATGATATTTAAAATTAGGACCTGTAAACGTTTACTGCTCCACTTTTACAGTGGAAAAGGCCCAGCCCAGGAGCTATTTCCACGGTAGCCAGGCTGCCTGCTCCACAGGAAAACAATGGGATACATTTTTATACCTAATTATGCTTATTTCGGTTTAGAAGCAGCTAGAAAAAGAATTCAAGGATTCTAGTTAATAGTTAACTACATTGACTTCCAAGAGGACTACCCTGTCACTAGCAGATGTAGTTAAAACCCAGGCCTGCACCATTCTTTTATCCCCACCACCCCAGCCGGACCAGCCCCATTCACAATATGCTCTTGTTGACATAGAAGTGTAAAGTCCTACTGGATTGTCAAAACCTGCCTGACAGGTCTGTTGGGGCTTTTCATGTGACACTCGGGATGCTCTTCAAAAGAAGGAAACAGGATGCCAAAACAATTCTTGTGTATCTATTGTCCAGTTGCTGAAATCTCAGCATTTGTGCTAACAATCCTCAGTCTTTGAGGTTGTTGTGGATACAGTGACTGTCTTAAATTGGATTTTAGTGGTATATGTGGGAAGGTACTAAGATTAAATAGTACACTCCCCAAAAACACACCATGAACCCATGTTTAGTCTGTCTGAAGATTTCTGGCATCTTGAAAATGCCCAAACTAGGTATGGTTAGCCCCAGGAAACTTTACCCCCATTGGGTTGGGGATTACTTAGGGTTTCTTCCCACCCACTAGCTTGGATCAGGAATAAATGTGCCACTTCCAGAAGCCCACTTCAGAACGCCATGGACCAGAGCAAGATCAGACGAGTACTGAACCTGCTGTCTGCAACCTGAGAGGAGCCCTGGAGAACTAAACCTGTTCTCTTGTACCCAGGACAAAGACATGGTCTCCAAGGTTCCTAAGGATGACCTCCTGTTCAATCTATAGGGATACAACAAAAGGCCTTTCCTGCAGCTGCTCAGTGGCAACTGGACCTGGACTCTGTCTGCCATTCGGAGAGGCTCTAAGTGCCTTCCCTGAGGTCCTGGAGAGCTTTAAAAGTGAACACCTGTGGTGGATTAGGACTTAAAGAACTAAAGTCAGAAGATAAAATCTCTGACAATCGTGAACCTGAATAGTGTATCTGACCCATGCTCCATCGTGGTCAGTGTCAAATTGCACCTGGGTCCTGTTCTACTGCAACCATTGACTATCATTGTCATTTTCTGCTTATTTGTTTTATTTCTACTTAAAACTTTAAAAATGCATTTCCCTGGTTTCCCTTTTTCTCATCTTGCTTAGAAGATTTTACTCTGATTTTCTAATTCATTGGATTTTGTTTGTTCTGCATTTCAACTTTATTACTGTTTTATAAATACTTTACAGATTGCCTCCAAGTAAAGATGGTCTGCTCTGTGCCATAGCTACCAGGGTATTGAGGTCAGGTTTATTTAATGACTTTAGTGATTCGCCCTGACAAGGACTGTGCTTATTACTTGAGGTGGGTACAACCTCCCCCCCCCCCCACACACAAATCAACTAATAACCTATTTTTTTTTAACAAAAACAATTCTTTCTGAACTATGAAGTCTCTAGGAAACTTGGATAGCATACCAAACCCTGCTGGTGTGTATGCAGATGGGGTCTGCTATTAGTTATCACCTCTCAAGCAGCACTAGTCTAGAGAGTGACTATTATTAACTTTAACCCATAAATCAAAAAAGTTTTTACAAAGAGTTACTTGTAATGGTGGTGGGTAATCACCTTTTGTAATGTTAACCTTGTATGTTGTTTCAGTATGTGGACCTAATGAAATCAACCCAAACACTTATAAAAGTCTAGTTCGTTCATTTGCGGACATTTTAACTACATACTCAATCCTAAGTGGGAAACAAACAATGAAGCTTATAACTCTTAATTGGGAGACATTTGGAGTGCAATCAAAACACCGATGGCCATGTTGGCTTTGTGAACGTTTGGCAGGTTAAGGAGTATCAGATAAGTCATGTTTACTTTCTACTCAACCCCACATCAACAGTATTCTTGCATGGGTCTTTTTGGTTAGTGAAAGGCAACCAAACTGTGTAGCTCTCGCATGGGACATTACGAAACTGTATACTGGAAGAAACATTTACATTACTACGGCTGATCAGAAAATATTCTGATCGGAAAACATGGTTTCCTTTACACTGGTCTGTACCTAAAATGTGAAGATCATGTTTTAAATAGTCCAACTTCCCATATTGGTTTGTGCTCAAATCTTTAGAAATGCTTCATCAAGCGTTTTATTTTCCATGCTTTGGAGAGGGCATTCGGTGTCTGAACTGGGTGAGGTGGTGTCTAGGTCAGTGTAGGTAAGGTGTAACAGAACTACTTGAAAGGTGTCAAAATGGTGCCATACCTATAAGAAGAGCATAGAAAAGGATTATGGCTGCAATGCACCAATTACAGAGAAAAAAATTATGTATGCTCTTGAATCTCCAGTGCACTGTTATGTAGAAGGATACCTAGAGTGTGACAGAAGCATTAATGTTTAAATCATGTAATACAAGTCTCTTTTTTTCCTCTAAAACCAAATAATCACAGCTCTGCCTTCTTAGAAAGACTTAACACAATTAGGTCACACAATGTCACCCTTGTTATTGTAAGTGTTGTGTGCATGGATGAAAGGCTGATCAACCTAGCTTGGATAACATCCTGCAAATGTGAAGCACATTCAGATTCTATAGTTAGTGCTTTAAAAAAAAAAAATACAACAACCGCCTGTCACAAGTAAACTACATTCAAGGGTTGCAATCAATCATGGTACTGGCTATCAGAGAAAATCAACACTATTCCCGAAGAATAAGGATTGGTGACGTGATATAGTGGGTACGTTCTAATCTACTCTCCAGTCCTAGACACTGAAAAAGGAAGAGTAAATTAATCCTAGATGCCAAGAGAAAAGGACAAGACAGCGTGGATGAGGCTTGGAAAAAAAATAGAAAAACAATAGGTACATGCTCAGGAACGCTTCAAAACCATGAAGATTGGACACTTTGGCACATGGGAAAAGGACTGCATCATTAAACTTTGCCAAGAACGTATTTCAATAAGCCACGAAATGTAGATATAGTTTTTCAAGAGACTGGACAATGGCAAGACCCATTGAGGAATATCCTATTTCATCAGGATGAACAGTACTTTGCACACACCACAAGAAATTGCATTATCCAAACTAGATTTATAGTTAGTGCGCTAAACTCCTGCAATAACAACATGAACTCTAAACAAAGGACCAGACTCAGATCACGTACAAATTGTACTGCTAAGATATGAATTTTATTTTCAAAACTAACCCATGGCTGTGTCAAGAGAGATCAGAGACGCCCCAGTGCTTCGAACTTGTCCTGCAGGACAGGCACATTTATGCTATAAAGCAGTATACAAACAAGCACAATATAGGCAAATCTTGAGTCTCCACCAGTCACCAAGTGCTGGCAGTATCACAGCGAGGGTGTCCACAGCAATCCTCTCAGGGGGCCTGCAAGCCATAAGGCTATTATTAGAACTATGTAGGACACTAGATACCCAGAGGACACCCATGTGAACAACTAATGAAGGAAATTTAATGTGACATGGGAAGCAGAGAATTCAATAGTTTGAGCGCTCTCAATTTCATCCTTCACATCATTTTTAAAAACCTGAATTTTTTTAAAGAAGCATTTAAATGGAATTCGAGAGATATATAAAGAGAGAGAGAAAAAGAGAGAGAGAAAAAGAGAGAGAGAAAAAGAGAGAGAGAAAAAGAGAGAGAGAGAAAAGAGAGAGAGAAAGAGAGAGAGAGAAAAAGAGAGAGAGAGAAAAAGAGAGAGAGAAAAAGAGAGAAAAAAAGAGAGAAAAAGAGAGAGAAAAAGAGAGAGAAAAAGAGAGAGAAAAAAGAGAGAGAAAAAGAGAGAGAAAAAGAGAGAGAAAAAGAGAGAGAAAGAGAGAGAGAGAAAGAGAGAGAGAAAAAGAGAGAGAAAGAGAGAGAGAAAAAGAGAGAGAAAAAGAGAGAGAAAAAGAGAGAGAAAAAGAGAGAGAAAAAGAGAGAGAAAAAGAGAGAGAAAAAGAGAGAAAAAAAGAGAGAGAGAAAGAGAGAGAAAAAGAGAGAAAAAAAGAGAAAAAAAGAGAGAGAGAAAGAGAGAGAGAAAGAGAGAAAGAGAAAGAGAGAGAGAAAGAGAGAGAGAAAGAGAGAAAGAGAGAAAACACCATATAACCATGTACCGACAATTAACTGATCATATGGAAAGGGTGTGATTTACCCAAAACCTCTTAAAGCAACAAACGGTGAAGCTGGAACATGAGCTACCGATTCCCGATCCCCAATCTGCAAGAATAGCTATTGATCCACACCACTTGTGATCCACAGTCTGAAGATGTCACTAACACTTTACTCCACTTGAGGAAATGTCCTGAGGCAACACTGCGACAAGAACTCTCAGTACATAAAGGCGAGTCCTACCTGTATATCCGGCAGTCCATCCCCATGACGCAACCATCGCTAAAAGCCATTTAAACATGACTCCTTCAATGTGCCAAAACAGGTTCCTGTCCAGCACTCGCACAGGCTGCAGAGCTATTAAATATAAAACGTACGACGGAATGGCGACCAAGTTGTTGATGAACATGAAGAAGAACCGCAGGATCACTTTGCACGTTAAAAAGAACATCTTCTGTATACGGTCCACAGTTTCTGCCATCCTTGAGCACAAGAATTCGAGGGCACGTCCTGCAGGAGAAAAGAACAAGAAGTAAGTAAAGAAAACCATAAGGTAATGAAAGTAGAAGGAACAGCAATTATAACCAAAAATCGCACTTCAGAGGAGTCTGCCCATAACAGGGCCAAACAGCAGCTGGGTGTTACAAATGTTCAAAAGGAGTATGATATCAAAATAATCACTTTTAACAGGCAGTAAAACAGTGGGCATTAACGTATGAATAAAATGAGATGAGACTGTGTAGTGTGTGAGGTTATTCTGAGGGCAATGTTCAAAAGTAAAAGATCAAGAACTCATCACTACAGAAATTGCACTCAGCCGGTGGAAGTCATGCCTTGGTTTCAAGTTAAGTTTGCACGTCCAATGGCTTTTTCCTTTAGTACCTGAACTTTGGAATTAGCCAGTTACAAAAACTCTGGAAGGAATGTAACAAAGTGCAAACCCTGGCCCACTTGGCTTGAAAGGTTTAGGCTCCACTCTATAAATAGCATTAGGGGTTTGCACCCGTGATCTGTATAGAATGCTTTCGTAGGACCTTTGGTCCCACCCGGATAAGTACCAACATTAACAGGAGAAATAGTTGCCCTTCTAAATTCCTGAAAAGATCACAGAAAATTAACTTCCTTATAAAAACAAGCAGTGAAAATGATAATCATTCTGATTTCTGTATAGTAAAATAATTTGTCAAGCTTCAGCAAGAAACAAAGAATAGGTACCACATAGGCATCAGCAACACTAGCTTCTCTAGTAAAAAAAAAAAAAAAAGAAAAAAAGTACCACGCAGTCAGAGGCACCAGTTTCCCTCTCAAAGAACAAGTATTGCATTGCCATCAGTAAGTAATGTAAGTTTCCCTCACAGACGAACAACTGGTATTACTGCAAGCTTCTCTCACACAAAAAAAAGTGTGTTACACGGGCATCAGTCGTGCAAGCTTACCTCGCATCAGCTGTGCACGCCTCTCACACCAGGTCATGACGGCTCCTTAATTGTAGTAGGACATCAGCTAATGACCATTCATTACCATGTCACCCCTGTGTCACTGGAGAGAAATGTGAAGCAAGAAAGGCTAAAGTGATCACGCTGGTCACTTCTCTGCATTCCATGCCACTATAATAGGCCGCGGATATTCGCACAGCAAAACACAATCTGAGACATTCTCAAATGCTCATTATTACTCTATGGGGTCGCGGTTACTGACCTTTCGAAACATGTCAAACGTTTTAAGAATGCCCAACACTCAGAGTGCAAGAGAACATTTTTAAATGGGAATATATTATTTTGCATTTAAAAGAGTTGGGGACACATTTTTTTAATTATTATTCCTGATAGCGCTTTTAGTGGATAGAAATATATTTTAATCATTAGGCATTTCTGCCTTGATTGCCGGGTTTACACTGGCAGTTGACTCACGTAAATAAACAGCTTTCTTTTGATCTTAAAACCGCTCCTTAGATCAGAAAATAATAAGAGTACAGTCCCTCCTTGTGACACATCAATGCGGAGGTCAGTGGCCTGGACCAATCAGTACACAAAGCGCTTGTGCAGACTCCTGCATATCCGGTACATCCCTTTAAACTCTGTTGGCACTGCTGGCTTGTTTCTACAGAGTTAAACAAGCAAAGTACACCTCATATTTGGGGGGCTGCCAACAGCAATCATCCCTTTGGCACTCATTAAATATTTTGTCCCACCGCACCAACCTGAAGTGATGCCAGGAACATTTAGAGTTTACTGGCACTCAGTACACTGATGCCATGTCACAAAGAAAGATCAGTGCGAGTCCAGAGGTGCTTCACACCTGGAACACTGAGGTCCTCAGGAACACGTCCTTATGACCTTCTCTGGATTCAGGCATTCAAGAATCCCATCCAGTGCAGGAAGTCATTTTAGGGGGTGTTGAGGATCCACAAGATTCAGCCTGAACTTCAGCTGGCCACTAAGAGTCAATTTTACCTGCATTCATCCCTTCACTTTCCAGAGAACAGGTTTCCCATTTGAAAGACTGAGTGCTCATGAAATTGCACAGCCTATAGAAAACAAAATTAGCTGCAACTTGTAAGCAGTTTCTAATCTCAAAATAAGAACAAATCAATTCGTTTGTGACAAATGAGCCAGCAGGCACCAAACCTGGTCCAAAATCTGTATAAAACCGACTAGGGCACTATCACAATGGCACAGACACTTCAGAAGACAGCACACTCCAGGTCATGCAGCCATCGCAGGGTCACCAGACACTATATGTGCGTTTTCCTTCAACTGAGACATCACTGGCACATTAACACAAAACCCCCCAATCCTTCAAATAAACTGAGAGCAGGCCAACAATTTGGCTACAAACGTTGGTTGCTATACGCTCCTTTTATCATCAATCTTTGAACAGCATTTATTGCTGGAGATCAGATTCCACAAATATTACTGTGTGTGGGTAAGATAATTTAGATACGTTTCAGGTATTTAGATATTGGGCAGTTTTTGAGTGACAAAATGAAAGAGAATGAGAGAGTGAGTCAAAAAGAATAAAAAAGTGTGAGAGAGATGATTTGTGTACCTAGTTGTCAACATCATTTTCTGACTGAGTGCTTTCAGGGAAGTCGCTGCAGATGTAATATCTTATGTTAGCTTTTGCCAATAAACCCCAAGCACATATGAAAACATATTTTCACATATTTCAGTGTGGAAAACCAGTTCCCTGATTCTGCTCTGCCCCCTTCTTATTCAACCTTATGTTTTAGAGAAGGGGTCTCCAAACTTTTCAGAACGAGGGCCACACCATATATTATACAAATATTCGTGGGCCGGAAAAAATCTGTTTTATAAATAAATCAATAAAATTTAAATGAATACATGAGGTTTCCTTGGATTTTTGTGTTATCAGCATGAGATGATTCAGAACAAAAAACAAATGTGACAATTACAAAGAAACAATGTTGTGCACGAACTGAGAAATGATATGTAGTACGTAAAAAATTCAAACATTAGCAAATGCTCAGACAAAACAGTTACTTAACTATAGATAAGAAAAGCAGGCTATTCATTTTTTTAAAATAAATTTTAAATACTAAAAAATTTAAATGACATGGGAATTTGTCCAAGTTTGTGGCACACAATAAGAAAAATACACACACTCCAAGAAAGAGTGTCAGTAAAACAAAGCAGAGAAAATCAAAATGAACTTTGGCCATTAATAAAGGTTGAACAAAAATACATTTTGTCTGCACTTTTCTACACAATTCTAGCAAGTGGAGTTTTCTGCAACGTGAACTAGTTGCATTAGGACCTTGCATTTTTCAAAGATCTGGCAAACACGACATTGCTGGTCCAGAAGATAAAATAGAGAAGATTCAAGAGGCTCTGCTGCGAAAGGGATCGGATATATATTTCCCTTTAATCATCGGAATCTGAGGATTTGAAACCAGCAGAAGGCCGGATAAAATCTTGTAGTGGGCTGGAAGTGGCCCACAGGCCACAGTTTGTAGACCTCTGCTCTAGAGGCATATGTATCTATTGAGGGGAGAGGGCAGAAAGGGTATGTCCTTGTAGGTGTCCTGGTCAGACTGCTAAGAACACACCAACACTGGCACAGAAACTTTGTTTCACCAGGGTGTCTCCACATAGTGCCACACCACTGGAGATATTCCGTTTTGAGGATCTCAAAGCACATTAATGAGATGTCGTTTTCTGCCTTTGGATTTGTTTTATAGGGGATGTGAATTTTCAAAGTTTCTGCTGAGAAAGGCAAAACTAAACAAGCATTGGTAAAGCCAATAGGTCTCGCCTACGCAAGAGTTTCTGAGTTTGCCAATGTGTTTTAGCCATGTTGTACACCAGCATGGCTGTTGTTGAGCTTGGCTAAATGTTAGTGGCATACAGGAGAGTCCTGTGAAGTGTTGTAGAGTGGAATGGCGAACAGAAGAGTGGAGTGGAGTGGATTGGCAGAAAGTGTTGTGTACTGGAGTGGCATAGTGTGGCGTGACGTAAAGTGGCATACATTGCACTGGCACAGTTTAGAGTGGACTGGTGTAGAGTGCACTGGTGTAGTGTTATAGAGTTTAGAGGTGTAGAGTGCAGTGGCACTGAATTCAGCTGCATTCAATACAGCGTCGTAGGATGCAGCAGCATAGATTAGTGGCGCAGAGTAGAGTGGCGCAAGTAATCAAGTGGCATAGAGCAGAGTGGTGTAGAGTAGAACAGAGTGGGTGTCGTACAGTGCATTGGCGTGGAGTGGAGTGCAGAGTGGAGTGGCGTATAGTTCAATGGCCGAAAGTGCAGAGTTGCACAGTAGAGTGCAGTGGTGTAGAGTGGAGTAGACTAGTGTAGAGTAGAGTGATGCAGAGTAAAGTAGAGTGCAGGGGCCAAGAGTAGATTGTTCCAGAGTTGAGTGAAATGGGTACAGAGTGAACTAGTGCAGGGTAGAGTGCAGATACGTAAAGCAGCAGAGTGTAATTGCATAGAGTAAAATGATGCGGAGTACAGTGGCATAGAGTGCAGTGGTTCACAGTAGATTAGAGTGGCAAGCTGTGGATTGGCATAGACTGCAGGGGCACAGAGAGATACAGAGTAAAGTGCATTGGTGTAGAGTTTATTGGCAAGAAGTGCAGTGCCATGGAATGTTGTGTGGCACAGTGGGGTAGAGTGGAGCTGTGCAGAGTAGATTGGTGTGACCTAGACTGGAGTCGTACAGAGTGCAGTGGCGGTGAGTGCATTGGCAGAGTATAGTAGTACAGGGTAGAGTAGAGAGGCATAGTGTGAAGTGGCAGAGTGGTGACACTGAGTGGTGTAAGGTGGTGCACAGTAGAGTGGAGTAGAGCCGAGTATGCATGGTAGTACACTACCATTACACATAAAACATTTTCAATTGAAGTGACCATTACATTTGCACAGACTTACAGATTCACTGATAAAACTATGTAGTGCACAAACTTTGTTTCTAACACTTCAGAAATAAAAATGTGCTTAATTTGTGGGTTCAGAATTTCAATATATTCTAAATTACTTACTCAGTTCATTTAAATGTTGTTGTGTGCTAGAAAAAAACCTCTTTCCTACCTCCAGTATCCAGCAAGATTGTCAAATAAATCCTCTGACTTTGAAGTCAGAGAAATAAAAGTCAACAAACGCCTGACATTTGACCTCGGTCTTTGAATGCACAGCAAATGTGGAAAGCTGAGAACAAGATTTAAAGGCCTCTTTACAGAAAGAGAGTGGGTGGAAGAATGCAGTAAACATGGTTTAGGAATCAGGAGGGACAAACTGAACCTGGACAGCCTAAAGTAAGCAAATCCATCAAATAGAAAGCCTGAAAATTTGAGTAACAAACCACAAAGCCAATGGTAATCAAGGCGCAGAATGCATTCCTAAGTCGACTTTCTGAAAGTCCCCACAAGCAACCAACTATCTCCTCACTACTGGAGAAAGCAAAAGAGGGCAGTAAATAAGAAAACATAAATGTACTGGTTAACTCATATTTTCTGAACTGAACTGTGAAGTTCTATGAGCAGAGCCTTAGCAGCTATGTATGCGTTCAACACACCATCGTGAGTGCGTAGGTTGATTAGGCAACACTGGTTAGTTCTCCATCAATGGACTACAACTCCCGGCATCACCTCCAGCCACGTTTACAAGGTACAGCTTCTTTCTTCTGATGCCTACTGCCTCACACTTCTCATAGATAACATGTGAAATATCCACATGGTAGTATTACCATAGGTATCATCAATAATCACACTTGTAAACCAAAACTCAGGCCCTCAATTTAAAATTACTGTTTTTGCTAATGGCTGAATCCTACCACTTTTTTTCCAGGTGACAGCAGAGTGTCTTCAATCCCTTGATCCCTTTCTGCCAGGGATATATTTTGTTTTTTCTTTGCCCAACTCAAGGATTAGTTGGGGTTGGGGGGAGGGGGGGAAACAATATCTGCACAATTGCTAAATAATGACTTTATACATAAAATAGACAGAAATAGCCCCTACATCATGAGCTTTGTGCAACAATTACTTCACCTTTAGGACCTATAGCTAAGGGATGAGATTCATTATGTGGCAAAGTTTTAATAGTTTTAGATAAGGAATTGTGTGTAACTAGCAAATGATTTTAAAGCAAAGCATATTGTGCTACTATGCTGTAAATTAATGGTTTTATCAATGACAACCAAAAAAATAAAAAGCAATCACAGCTGGTGTTTATTTCTTTCAAACATAACAGTGGATTAGATTTGCCAGATCTGCCAATTATAACATTTTACAGGAGAGGATGGGAAGACAGAAAATGAATGATAGATAGGTCAGTCACATGTCACTCACAGTGAAACAAGCTGCTGATTCTGTAAAACGATCTGCCCCACACTGGTACCAGCCAGGTAAGAAATATTCCTATATGTATGTATGTATGTACTATATGGTATTTCTAAAGCAGAAACCTGGCCAAAAGGGAGTGGAGCATTGTGCATGGTCAAAAACAAGCATAATGTCAACATGCAATAGGAGAAGAAGCTGGGTTGTGGATGATTACTGCATTGTGAAAGTGTTCTTTAAAGAGGTGAATCTTCAACTCTTTTCCAAACTGGGGCAGCCTTGTGGTAGTGTTGATGAATATGCAAATGTTGGATCCTGATTCTGGGCGCCTAGATGGAACAAGCCTGCTGCCTTGATTATTCTTTTATTTACACTTCTTGGTCTGCAGTCTGGTGCTGTCCTGACCGTGAGTGTAAAAAAAGCAAAAAGAACAGATGATGGACCGAATGCTGGACAATGCAAACATTCACCCCCATTCACAGATCTGTATTGAATACATCGTTTTTTTGCTCACCATGCCACTCCAGTTTGGACCCAGCAATATGCAAATCCGTCTTGACCCTGCTCCCCATGGAAACAGGGCAGCCCCACCTGCCAGGCCAGGTCCTCCCTGGACCAGAAACAAGCATCCTGGGACCGGTTTCGGGGTATCACCCTCATCAGCCAAGATATCTTGAATACAGTGGCACAGTAAGCACGGGACCCAAGTCTGGGCATACCCTCCCCACTGTGCAAAGAACCACCAGAGATGGTGATCTTGTCTGCAACAATAGGTGGTCCCCAAGGGGAAGTGTTGCACTTGACTTACACGGCTACTCTGCTGTATATTTATGGGGTCATTATGACTTTGGTGGACGTAAAAGCCCGCCTGCCGAATTTCCGACGGGAAGGTTGCCACCAGTGCGGCTGCCTCCCTGCGGGCCCCATTACAAGTTTCCTGCTGACCCAGCGGGAAACAGCCTACAGCATTATCACAGGCTTGTAATAGAGCCAGCGGCAGTGCTGTAGTGCATAGGGTGCACCAGCACCCATCACACAGTTAACTTTGCGATGGGCTGGCAGTGGAGAGACCCTCCTGGGGCACCCTGCACCCCGTCTCCGCCAGCCTTTACATGGTGGGGTAGCTGCCATGTAACTGCTGGCGGAGACGAAGGTCATAATCCCCAGGGTGGCGCTGCTTGCAGCGCTGCCCTGGTGGATTAGGGCTGGCAGCACCTCCTGTGGAGGAAAACTGGCGGTCCAACCCCAGCGCTACCGCCACGGTCGTAATGGACCACCACACGCGACCCTCAGGGTCGTAAGACTGTCAGGGTCATAGTGTAGTAGAAGGACATTTTTGAAAAATATCCAATATCCAAATTTCCAGTATCCAAAAAGCTGCCCAAAAGAAGAAGAAAATCTGCCTGGAGCTAAACGACCAAGCCACGCCACTTGTTGCTTACAAGGCCTTGTACCTGGTGCCCGCTTGTTTGTTTAGTTCGTGAGGAAAGTCCTTCCTTCTGGACCCCGTGTGGACCATGAAAGGAGAATAACAACGTAATTGTCTGGTGTCTCTGCATATTTTTATCGTCCTGATGATTACCCTGCACGGACTAATCTGAGAATAGGGTTGAATTGTTGACAGGATACAGTATTAGTATGAGTTAATTTGAGCAGAGGATATGCGAGTTTGTTGTTGGATTGACTAGAGTAATGGAGGGATAGGTCGAGGGACGAACCCACAACTGCACAAAGCTTTGCTAAATAAATGATGAGCAATTGTCTTCTTTCTCATCTTTGTGCACAATATCAAGTCTGTATAAGGGTAATTGTGGCAGACAATCTATCCCTATTCAGTGCCCATGTGGAATGTATGTTTCGTGGAATGGACTCATGTAACCATTGCACTAAACTCTCCAAATGTGCTGTACGTTTCACTGTGCCCTCAGTGGCTACCATTTGCAACATGATCCATCCTTAGAATCAATAACTCACCACACACACAAAAAAAAAAAAAAAAAGTGTGAAACTCTCTGCTCTGCATGTCCGTTTAATAATTGATTTCTAAATGATGAAATAGTTATGTTTCACCAAATGCAGAGTTTTCTGACTCACTCTGCAAGCACTTACATTGATGGAAATCACATACATTGAAACTATTTCAAAACTCGATTGATAGTGCAAATAGAATGGCAATCTTTGCACTATGGAAAAAATAGTTCAAATCTAGCTACTTTAAGTGTTTCTATCAAAATCATTGTAGCTAATCATGGAAGGATTCAAGTAACATTCACACTAATCAGAAAAGAAACCAACTGCTCTCATTTGTTAGCATTTAAGTGTGTATTTGATGATGCTAATTAAATTAGCTCTGGTAAACCACCATTTCCACAAGTTATATGTGCCGAAAATATCCATAAATTTGCACTAACACTTTTGTTGTCTCTAAGTTAACGTTCTGCAAACTATAAAAAATGCTCTGCATTAATCTATTATGCTCCCTTTGAACTACAGTATATACCAGGATGCCATCCTGAAAGACCTTCTCCTCTTGCACACCACAACATGTTTGCATAAACTGCGGAAGACACAAGAAGTAAATGCACGTTCAAATGGTAAATCGCTGAAGAAAAAAAAAATGGAAAGTGTAACAAGCGCCAAAAGATTGAGGCCTGTCTTGACGATGATGATGGCTTCCACTTTTAACTTGGCAAACATTTCAGTAATATTTAGCAGGAAGTGGTAGGAAACCCAAATATTTGCTTACTAATTACGCAGCTCAACACAGATTTACAATCCTCTGGCACGTCAACACCACAAAAGTTAACCATTCGGAGGTCTCCACTGGTTTGCATATTTTTTTTTTAAAGAAAAGCGCTCATTGGACCTTTTAACACAGCGCCCCTTTTCAACTTCATGTTGGAAATACCTCAATTTGCTAATTTGTTTATGGAATACGCCATTATACCCAACAAAGAGGACTTCTAAAGAATTCCTACATGTTACTGATCTAGCTTTTGCCCAAGCATGGGGGCATATATTTAAATATCAATATGCCTTGATACCTCAGATAAAAATACCAGAATCTTGTTTTGTTAAATAAACTTTACCCTGGTCTTTCAGGAGTTGAATTTAAACAACCCAGAAAAAAATATTTAAATTCAGTCTATATTTAAAGAGTACCAGTCTATTTTTCAAGTGCGAGTAACTTCAAGCCAGCATATTCTTGATCAAATGTGGCAATCTTTACTCTCTGTGTCCCTTTTCTTTACTGTGAACTCGCATACCTTCTACGAGAATCGTTCTATGGTACTGTTGGGGAGACAAGATTAGATTAACAGTGCGCATAAAAAAATGTTAACTTCTGACAGTAGTGTGCAGAGTGGCCCGGGAAATCACATCATAGAGGAAAGACTCCACCTGACGCAATAAGTCATGCTGACCAATCAGCAGAGAAAATAGGCTGTGTGAGAGCCGTAGCTGACACCGAGTCATGAAGAGCTCAGCACTAGAGTGCAACACAGCAGTAAAATATGCCTGTGTTTTGTTTTCCCTAAGATGCTGTGAATCCAAAAGGAGGCTTTGCAAACAAGCCAGCTGGCAAGCAACATAGGCTTAGTTAAATGTATAGTATCTGCTCTTCAAAGAAAAGCTTGACCTACTTCTTCTAATAACCATGTGTTATGGCATTATTTCCTAGGTGTCAATCAAATCAGACACCTGCCATTTCTCCTGCACCACAGAGACCTGCGCAGTGCTTACTCATGAAATACGCTGATCTACAAATGCTTTTAGCTGGACCATGTGTTGCTGTCACAAGACAGCATGCTGCATCTGAGAAAATCTGTGCAGCCTTAGTCGTGCCTGCACCTCTGCCAGTAGGTACTACCAGCCTACCAGCATGTGATTCCATGCCTGCTCCACTGCCGAGTGACGAGGTAAAAGGTACTCTATTGGGTGCCAAGAGCTGCCACATACTCGCCACAGTACAACTGAGAACTTTAGTTATCAATCACTCACATTCTATCACAAGATCAAAAAAAAACAAAATGTCATAACATTCTGAACAAAATACATAACACAACAGACTCCTGGTGCTCAGCGAGGAAGACAGACTGCATTGTAACAAAAGTTGTTCTCAAGCTGTAATGCACAGCAATGTCCACAGTGAAGCTAGAGCCCTGTGAAAAGAGCCCAAAATAAAAATAAAATAAGCAATCTTGCAAAAAAAAAAAAAAAACACCAAGGTCAAATACATTGAGAAAAAAACAATTCATGCACCTTGAACGCAATAATGAATACAAGTGGAAGGCAAAAGGGCACAACAGGTGGCAGAGTAAAGGTTACCAATTGCAAAGAGAAAGACTCGATAGCAGCAAGGATTACAGCAACAACATCTGGAGCCACCAATATACCAAAGCCTGAAAATAAGGGGAGTTTGCAAATACAAGTGGCGTTCCCCAAAAAAGGTGTACCGTGCTTATTGCTTCTAATATCAAACTGTATCAATTCTATCAGCTTTCAAAGGAAGCTGGCCTCTGGATTCAAACTTGGGACTTTCACACTGCACACCGATTGCTTCAGCAAGAACATAATCCCGCAGATCCGCAAATATGTATTTGATACTGCTAAAGTTACACAGCTTAGATTTTGGCCCTGATGTCGCGGTCTCTGAATCAGGGAGACCAACTGTATTTTGTTTCTCACGCAGAAAACAAATCTAGTTCATGTGAGTACTTCTGCGATTGTAATATGGAAGCCTAAAATGCAAAACGTAACAGGAGGATTTAGCAAATTTGGAACCAGATGATTAGAGCATTTTAGCGTCGCAAACGGTCCAATTTGCAGAATCTGGCCTTTTGCTACTGCTAAAAAGCAGTCTGGCATGTTCCAAATGCCAAAGTGCGATTCGGTAACCTGTTTCTGAATCTTAATTTGGCATTGCGATTCAGTATTAGGAAGGAGCGTGTTTAGGGCATTCCTCCCTAAAACAATCGCAGTGGGTATGATAGAATGTTTTTCAACCGAAATGCAGTCACAAAACTTTCACAGGTTACCGCCAACTACAGGTTGGTGGTAACCAATTCGCAAACGGGAAGAGGTCCCTAAGGGAAACCTTCGCCTTTGTGAATGTCTGTAAAAGTATTTTAAGAGCAGGCAACAGTCCCACAGACCACTGCCTGCTCCTTAAAAAATGAAAGGAAACATTTTAATTTTCTATTTTTTAAACGCTTCCCGTTTTCCTTCAACGGGAACAAGCTGCGTTTAGAGAAAATGATTGCTTAATTGAAAAGCAATCAGAGACATGGTGGTCTGCTGACCCCAGCAGGCCACCACCCCTGTGATTTGTTTGCAATTCCCAGTGGGTCGCAAAGCGAGACCTACCTCATGAATATTCATGGAATAGGTCTATTTGCGAATCGCAAATGAAACTCAAACGAGTTTCGAACATGTGGAATTGTGATTCCCTAACTGCGATTTGCATTGAATCGCAATTAGGAACTCGCAATAAGGAACGTACAATCATGTGGCCCTTACTTTGCCAGCCATCACTTAGAATGTGTGGGAGGGTATCAAATATCCAGCACAAAGATCATTCTTACAGAGCACAGTATGGAACGGGGTATAAATGTAGTGCCTCAAACAAAGGAACCCTTGTTTGGAGCTTAGGGGCATTTGCGATTGAGCATGGATGTTTTATGGGATTTACGTGCGTTTGTGCATCTTTGATGTACAAGATTTTCACGTTTCAGTCTGCACAAAACACTGCTGTCCTTTCCCAAGGGTAGAATAGTTTAAGCCTTTATGTTCATGTAAGTGAAACATGAGGCTTTAGAAGAAGGCCGTACTGGGACTCGCTCACTCCCGCACTGAGAAACTTCAGGCCCTTTGTGCTTCTTCACGCAAATATAGTGCAGTGAGAAGTCGTAGACTAGGTGTACAGGCAATAGGTCAAACAGTGAAAATATAATAAGAATAGGGTGGCTTCCCCAGCAGGTCAATATACCTTAGTAACTTCTTTCTTTACAGGTATGATAGTGAAAAACTCAGGTACCGCTATCATATGAAGAATGAATGGGTCTAGTCGGGATACAAAGAGCACAGAATTCCCTTTCCTTTCTTATCCACTCTTACCATCAGTTTGTAGCCTGACCAGCGCCATCTTGCTGAATATTACACGTGTCACCAGCAGGGCTTCTATGTGCATGGACTGAGTGGACTGTTGTGAAAACAGTCTAAATCCAAGTCCCACAAAGGGTCGGTCATTAAGAGAGTGGTCTAAACTCTGACGGAGAAAAAAAAACAAGTGGCTACATGACATGGGGTGCGGCGCGTGCTTGTATTTAAGAATGGTGAGGTGGATGTGCTGGCTTACAGGTGACCTTAAGCAGGCCAAGTGTCTGGATACAGGAGTTCGCGAAGAACTATATTTGAGTGCCCTGTGACTCAAGCTGGGCAACTTGACCTAGATTCTTACTGTGATCTGGTGCCAGTGCGGGGTTTTACACCAAGACGTTTCCAGCTGCAATCGGGAGAGCTCAGTCCAGAAGCTGCTCCAACTATAGGTCACTTCAGAACCTGATCTGAGCACGTCGCTTACAGCGTCTTTGCTAGCCGGTGCAACTTCTGCAAATCTACTGTCACCAATTCATTAAAATAAACATAGTGGGTTTTGTTTCCGCCCACAGGACTATTCCTCTCTTAACTTATGCTGCTGACTGTTTTGGTTAGTCCTACTGCCTCTATGAAGTGGTTGCACTGCAATGCATGAGGGATTATTTTTCATCTCAAAAGAACACCGAGTCATAGCACATCCAATCATTTATCCCAGAGCTACACTGTATATAGAAAGGTCTATTTTTTTACGTAAGCAGGTTCTCTTTAAAATGTTTTAGTCAGGACTCAAAATACAAGACAGACATATTAGCTTTGCCAATGGTATGTAGCTGTGAAGGTGGCAACTAGCTACGATCATGTCTTCCAGAAGGTCCTCAACGGACAATGGGCCAGATGTAGCGAAGGGTTTTTCTCATTCTGTGTCTATGGGAAAATGTGTTCGTACATATGGCCCTATATTCCTTACTCCAGAGCAGCATGTGTGCAAAACTGACTGACTTTACAGATGATTTTTATGAGATATGTGTGTGGGTGGGAATAAACAGGTGCGGTAGATAACGGCTCCCAAACAGTGCAGGGTCTGTAGGAAAAGTCCTACAAAGAGAGACAGGAAGCAGAATAAAAGGAGAATATGCAATGTAGACATTCATATCCCAGAAAGAAGGAAACTAACAGTTCAAGAGACCAAAGTGGTTTAGTAGAGGGTACTCTTTGAACTAAAGGGGCGACAGGATGAGACTGAAGGCAAGTAATCCCAACTAATCCACGGAAAAAAGATCAACTGTGGGTGTTTGACTGAGTCGTTTAATGGTGTCTAAGTACTTGTGCCAGACCCCCTGGTGACTTAACACCACCGTGTTCTATGGAATTCACGTGCACAAGAAACCACACCCAGCTACTAGCGTGATTTGGTATCATTTGTGTTCTGAAATCAGGACTAGAGGGTAGGCAAACTTTAACCACGTGCACACAGGACCATATAACAGGTGTTTTTGTGATGTGCATGGCCAGTTAAGATAAACAAAATTGACCGATACAAATGTTGGCTTAAAGCAGACTAGGACTTTCGGCCTGCGCTTGTCCAGGCCTCAACTGCCACGTCCTGTCGGGGTGAGGCAGGCTTGTTTATCTCCCTGGGGACCGTCCCTTCGGTGCTTCCGGAGAGCGCGCACCCAAGGTCCTTCACATCCAAAACAGGCCTACCCAGGTCACAAAAACCATACAAAATAGCGCATTTCCTCCATTAAGATGACGTCGTTTATAGCATTCACAAAAGTATCCTACGTGCACTCCTAAAACTCACTAACTGCTGTAGATTTCTAGAAATACACAAATTCACAGAGTGTAGTTAACTAGACGCTGAGTAAATCATGGCAAATCGAGTATCTGCAGAATAACCTATTTTTTTCTAGATGGAACAATATTTCCCTGCTGAGAAACCCCTTACATTGAATCCCAATTAAATATACGGATGTCACTGTCCCTTTACTCACCTGCAAACTCCTGCCTTTGACTGGAGTAAACGTGTTTCTCAGGGCAGGAAACTACCAACAATGGGTAGACATGGACACAGTTAAATCTACTACTTTATGGCTCATCGTCTAAATCAGAATGGTGGCCACCCATAAAACACCCCCTGACCGCACCTAATCCTTCATTAATTATGATGTAAAACCGACCATACTGCCGGATTTTCCAGTAGTCATATAAGTGTGCTGAAGTTTCGGAAAGTGGGTGTGAACATTCAGATCATAAATGTTTTCTGACAAACCTAAAAACCATTTAGTGGACGTGTGCATTTTATGTTTTGGGGCAGAGAGAGGTGGCATTCGATGGCGACCTCTGGCACTCACCAATACTGAACTCGTAGTGCTTGGCAGAGACATTACACAGGCGACAATTATTAGCCAATAGCCCAACCCTGCGCTCCCTGTCAACTTCCAAAGTCCAGGGGCACAAAACAGTAAACACCGTAAGGATTAAGATAACACGGAGTCAAACAACACATAGGAGCAGTCAACTGGCTTACAAAAGAACGCAAGGATCTAGCAGTGTCACATTAAAGTGTGCTCCGCTACGGTTATTTTTCCACAGGCCAGAAGGCGATAACATATTGGTGAGTGTTCTAGAATATGGCCAAAGGCAAAATAAAGTGCATCTATTACAAGGAATACTTTTTTAGTGGTTCTACTTGGAAGTGAGAAAAAACATGCTAATTTGTAACACCTGAAGGTAACAAAACACCTGTCTACTATCTACGCTTCAAAGAAGGACTATGGGAGAACAGGTGAGAAACGCTAGTCTAGAACGTGTCAAAAAACAAAAACACTACATGTCCTTGGGGTGCATATTCAAACCAGGGAATTTCCATCGTGATCTTTGGGTCAATTATTGAGAAACATGCAGAGTTTCCCTGACATTTTTTGCTTTTTCCTCCCGGTTTTATGCTGACTCTGTGCATGGCCTTAGGACTCTGGGCACTTCCTCACTGTACTGTAGTGGGAAACTGAGCGCACCTTTCCTGCATGCAGGAAGGGGCGCTTATGTGATTCGTTCAGGTGCTGTACCTAGGAGTCCTGGTAAAAAGGGAACACCAAATACCCATGGCGGATATGGTCCAGGCTACTAATGGGATATTGCACAGAGTGTGCCACCAACCAGAATAAACTGTCAGGCATATATCCGACCTGATAATACAGGCCTGTGGAGGCACAGCCGCGCTCAGGTTGGCACTTCTAACTCCATAACCAATCCTGAGTGGGCCCTTTGCAACCCCTAGAACACCCCCTGAAGCGCAGAGCAAGTGGTAGACAAAAGGTTGGGCATGTACACCTGGGTGTCCCATGCCCAATTAGTGAAGAAACTCCACCAGGGTTTTCCCTACCTAGGGGATTGTCTCTTCCCATAGGTTTTGCTGATTCTCTTTCCAGTGGTCTCAGGGCCCTAGGCACTTACCCACTGCAACTACATTGTGAAAGTGAGCGTGCCTTCCGTAGGTATATTAGGAAGAGGCACTGGTCAGTGTGTGCGTGCGAGCCCACTGCTGTTTCACTCAGGTGTTGAGCCTGTTATAGAAGGCCTGTGTGTGCACACTTCACCTACTCTGTTCCTAAACACAAGTCCAGCCTGTCATAGCATGCCTATGTTTGCGCACTGGTACATATGGTGTTCTTAAACATGTGTCCAGCCTGCAAATGCAGGCTTGTGTGCGCATAAGGGCACATATGCTCAGGGAGTGAAGAATATTCGAGGGTTTTCACTACCTATGGGAGTTCCTCAACCCATAGATTAATAAGGGGGAAGTTTACAATTACTCCTAGCTGCAATAGTGGATTGCAGTGGAGCAGTTTCATAATGTTTACTATCATTGGATTCATCCTGACAAACCCCTTTCTGTGGTAAAGGTGATTTTGTCAATAATAACTTAGAAATGCCACTTCTAGAAAATGGGAATCTCTATGTTCTAAAACGCGTTTGTGTGCCTTTTAAATTTGATTCCAATCCACACTGGAAGCTGGGGGAGCACATCTGTGTATTCCCCAGTGTCAGCTATAAACCTTGAGCAAACAAATGGAAAGACAGATCTCTTCTATTTGAGGGCCTGGCTGGAGAGATTAGAGGGAGAGGTTTTGACATTTGGCCTCTCTGAGCCAGATCATGGCCCCACTAAATATTAGGATCTGTATTCCACATCCCCATGGCAGACAGGACTAAAATTTAGAGGAGACATCTGTGGTTCCAAGGAGAAACCTATGTACTACCCCCAACTTCAAAGACACACTACGGTATAACTACTGGTGCCACACTGCAGAAAAGTAGAGATACGCTTGTGAGGATGCAAGACGGGAGATACTGGACTGTGTGGTTCACATTGCCAGAGGAATCTGTTGTGCAAGAGATGTAATTACTGCCCATGGAAGGGACTGCGCACCCTTCCTGGATAGTGGCTGGCCCGGGATGACTTCCTGCTGCTGTGTGGCATCCCGACGTGTGCTCTCCAGGGGCTCGCCCCCTGTTCTCTGACAGAGGTCTCAGGGACATTACAGACCTCCCGCGAGGGACCTATAACTTCTATCTGTGACACCTGGAGAGTGAGGCCCTCGTAAGTGCCCACATCGTCAACTGTATCCCACCTGGTAGCGGCAATGTGAGCGTGGAACCAAGTATTGTGCCTGGAGACCGGATTGCCTGGTGGAGACCGGATTGCCTGGTGCAGAGCCCTAAAAGAACTGCCTGCATTCCAAGGGGGGGAACGGGGGTGTACGCGCAAGTGCACGCCATGTGAACCTGTCGGATATCTGTAGCACCAGGTATCAGTGCTTAGTGAGTGCGTGGGAGTGACTGTCAGTGATTAACAACGATGCACGGCAGTGTTGCCCTACACGTCGATTCTTGCCAAAAGTGTATTGCGTGTGACATTGGTTTTACCCGTACGGCCTCTGACCCACAAGGCTATTTAAATGTGTTATAATTACCTATGTGTACACATTACCGCCATCATTGTGAACCAGGATGCACCCTATAAGTGTGTGGGAGTCAATTAGAATAATTGTTAGGTGGGTCTTGTGCTGACAACGTTTTGCACAGCATGAGGATGCTGGGGTAAAGTAGGATATTTCTCAAAGTGTACACGTTACTGATGTTATTTTAACTCGGATGAGCCTACTACTGCTAGTGATATGTTCAAATGTGATTTATGCCCAGAGATACATGATGTTAATGTTCTGTTAACTAATGTATGTTGAATACAAACTTTAATTACATACACCTCATGTGAAGTCGCTTTTGTGACATTCAGTGCATTTGTTGTGTGAAAGTACTGTGTCAATGCCTTACACATTGCCCCTCTGATAAGCCTGACTGCTAAGTGCCAAGCTACCCAAAGGTGAACGCAGGTTATACAGTGAGTGTAATCACTCACACCTGATGGGAGTGGTAGGTTCTGCCTGGCTAGGCCCCTGCCTCAGCCAACAAGAGCGTGCCACCTTCAGCATGTTCAAATCATGCTGCCTGACAACTCAGAAAGTAGTTTGCTGTCAAGGACAATTAGACTTTGTCCTTGATGTACGGGCACTTAGATATAAAAATTACATGATATAGCAGCCAATTGTCTCAGGGCACCAACTACTTTCATTTTCTCTCTGCTTTACTGGGGTTACGCACAGATGATTTCTGTGGGCATGCTGCCATATATCACAGAACTCTAAAAGCAGTGTTTGTTCAAGAGAAACAAAAAGAAAACAAATGTAGCAAATGACCCTACACCAGTATGTTTGGGGCCCAAAACAAATCCCACCAAAATAAATAGGTGATAAACTGCAGCAGCAACACAACTTCAAGTATTTCCTGTAAGGCAGAGAAATCCTATAACCTAATAATGGGTAGTTAATTTTGTACTCCTATCCCTCCCTAGTTTAACTGCAAGTGAAGAGCATTCAATATAAGTCACACAAACGAGTAATTAGCTGCCCAACCCAGAATGCGAACACCAGAGTTAAGGATTTTTATAAACCTTAGGCTGAGGTCAATTAACTTTTGCGAAGAACAGCAGAAACATGGGTTCCAGAACACAGCAAATGGAAGGGTTAACCAAATTCAATCCAAGAGTGAAGGCTAGTCCTGTGAGAGGATGACCGACAGGCTTAACACACCTGGACAGTGATACTACTCCTAGAGAAGCTCCAACAAAAAGGGAAGATTCTTTACAGTGTGTCTTGCATCCTCAGATGGAGCCCTGGACACTTATAAAAAACAGCATTATGTGGATACAGAGAAAACGCAGGAATTCATTGCTAGTGGATCCCAGGGAGGACAAGGCATATCTCTGAGGGCCATGGTCAGCCAGTGTGGCACATCTTGTGACAGAGCACCACACAGCAGAATGAACTTTCTATGTGAGCTGCTGCAGAAAGACATATATAATGTATAAAATAAAATAGCTGTGCTTTACTGTTAGTTGTCCACACATGCTTGAATTAGAATACTGCGAAAGAAAGAATGCAAGTTTAGACACTGAAAGATGTAGACAACAACCGGTGCAGAAACACAAAGGCTCAGTATAGTTCATGCTTAATTTGTAAATGAATGAGTGCTGGTGCTCAAAGCTCTGCTCAGAAGCCCTAGGCTGCGAGTCTTCAACCCGTCTCATGCGTCTTCTATCACCTACAGCAGCGGCTCCCAACCTGTTGACTTCTGTGGACCCCCATGTCATCATTACTGGAATCCAGGGACCCCCTCCAAACTGAGTCATTACTGAATGCTGGGGACCTAATCTGTTAATATTATTTAATTTTCTAAGCAGGTGCGGACCCCCTGAGGAGGGTTCGAGGACCCCCAGGGGTCCCCAGACCACAGGTTAGGAACCACTAACCTACAGGAAACTCCCTACCCTTTTACGGTGGCCCCCCATCGGCTCAAATTAAGTACCTTGTATAGTCAACATAAAAGCATACAAATCATGACAATGCCAAGACTGGGCAAAAGCACAGGAGTCACAGAAACACGAAGTCTTATCAAAATACTAAGTCAACTTGTACCATGCCACAAGGCGCCATCAAGTCTCCAATAGAGTAGGAACATCACAAACCAAATTACAGCCAGTAGAAAGTACACACACCAAAGAAAACCTAACCTTTTCAGGAGCTAACTGAAAATTAACACCCAGCCATGACGGTATATTAAAAAAATTACCACTGAAACAGCCCAAAGATCAGCTGGTAGAAGAATTCAGAAGCAAAAAACACTGAACCAATGAGGTGGAACATGTGAGAGCCAAGGGCACATTCAGAGGTTCAAGAAATGCCCCATCACTGGGAGAAGGTATAAGTAAAGGCACAGCAAGAACGGTCCTTGGGCAAAAGCTAAGGAACCACCAGCCAGCGAATAGTATTTGGCACAAGTCAGGAAATGCTGAGTGGAGCAATGCAAGCACTGGCTAGCCGAGGGAATGCTGGCCCATGCACACAGAGAATGCACAAACCAGGTAACATCAAGCCCTTCCATTAAGAAAGTAGGTAAATCAAGGAACTGTTAGCCCTTCAGCAAAGCACACAAAAAGGTACAACAAGAAACTCAGGAGGATGCAAGCGAAACTAAGTTTACATGAGTCGTTTAGCCCAGGTGCTCCAGATTTGCGCTGTAAGGTATCTGTTGTATGCATTAGATGACACTCGTTTCCTATTTGATTTACAGTCAGAGGATGCCATAATAAATTAAATCTACTGTCCATTAAGACATGGATGTGCAGGAAAGGTCTATGCTGCAAAGGCAACAAAATCGAGTTTCTGTTGTTCAGCTGTGATTATTTAGACGTCATTCATTTTACATGGCCGAGACTTCATTTTTGCCGATACCCAGGGGTTGTAAATTGGATGACACCTTTGATGATAATTCATCTTTTGATAAATACAAGTAGTGATGACATTAGCTCATTTTAATATTTCTCACATTTCCTAATCAGGCACCTTGCTTGTGTTAAAACATTGACTATTGGTGGAAGCTTTTATATTTTCTAGGTTATTATATTATGGGCAGGGCCAATGGAATTATGCAGAAGAGGACCAAATTATGTGGCAGGGTTGAGTAAATTACGCAGCAATAAAAGGCGAATTATGCAGCACGTTATAGTAGCATTACTATATTATTTCATAATTTGTGAACTTGGTAACCCTGTCTGGCCATTGGTTGCACCTAATTAGTACTAAATTAATACTCAAATAACACACTAAGCAACAAAAAGGGTCCAAGTCTAGATTTACAAAGGGCCTTTCACATTGCTGCAACATGTGTTGCTGCATTTTTAGTAACTTTTGAACCGTTTCAGTTGGAAACGGTTTATTTTGTTAAAGTCTGCAGATTATGCAGCAGATGATGGATTATGTGGCATATGTGGTAAATCTATAATTATGAGAAAATTGCCGCACCATCACATAATTCCAAGTGGCCCAGACTATGGCTTTCCAGCATACCCGATTTAATTGGTAAACTCCACACATCTAGGAATAGAGCTACTCAAATAATTGTGGCTTTAGAAAGTATAATCATGTGTCTGAATATGAAAAAGCCAAAAAAAACTAACTGATAAATATAAATGAAAGCCTTCTATCTACACAGGAAGGTCACCAATTGTTTGGCTCCAGCATACCTCTCTAAGTTACTACAGTCTAACAGACTCGCAAGGTCACTATTTTCAAGTCTGAGCCTTACTTTTTCCATTACAAAGTGTGCATGAAACTTCATAGTCATTCACTATAAACAACGGGGGCTGAACTTTGGAACATGCCGGCTACCCCCGTCTTCTTGGTTCCAATCTTAATTACTTTTAGACAAAAGTTTAAGAACTTTTTAGGTCGGGGTTTAATAGTGCAGTTGTCTTTTACTTATTGTTACTAATTTCTTAAGCTAAGCACACAGTGCGCATTGGATCCATCCACAGCAGTATTTCTTACTCAGCTCTTGTTAATGGCTGATTAATGTACCATGCAATCTGTATGAAGGACTATTTTGCAACAGACAAGTACACCAAATCATCACACAGTAAACCATTGCATACAAACACTTGGCAAGTAGGCCTTTTTTTAAATATTTTACTCAGAAAATGTGTGAGAATCACACGCACATTTATTTATATATATCCTTACACACAAAATGTATAAGGGCAAACAATTCAGCTGCTTAAACAAGATGGGCATTGGCAAAGCTAGTAGGTCTGGCTTTTCTGTGGAAACACAGAGACCCAGGCATGCACAAATGAAGCTTGAATGCATTAGTACATTGAAGTCTGCTCCATTGGCTTTTCACATGCGTGTCTTTATTGTATTAACACCATTAGCTTCCTTTGTAATGTAGTTGTGAACCACTTTGGTATGCATCTTAAATAAGCTACCATGTATGTTTATGGAACACTTGCTCTGCTCGTTTTTCAGTACATTTGTTGGACTCATGAATTTTATTTGTTTAAGTTTCACTAAGATTGTATTTGTCTTTAGTCAATTATTGTGCATTTAGGATAATGTATTCATGTTTTGTTAAGAACCTCGAAACATATTTGTTGGCATTGTTTTGCACTTGACAAATAAAGAAACAAACATTCATTTAGAAACAAGGAACCGTCAACGTTATGAACAGAGTGCAAAAAACAAAGAAGCCTACTACATTCAGCATAAGAACAGGCACACCCAGAACACATAGCTGTGTCAGCAGGAGAGAAAACAAGTAAGCCACAAACACCCTTCTATTTCAGCAGGTCATCCACCAACATAGCTGGCAAATACCAAGTAACAGTCTTCATTCACCATGAGGAGGAGGAGAGCAGGACGACCAACAAAACTATGTGAAAAATCAAAGAAAACCAAGCTCAATCAAGGAACGCACCAGCCAAAGAATGTCTGGCTTTGTCATTTAAATAAAATAAAATAAAATATAATATATGTATAAACCCCCAGCCCAGAGAAAAGGTGAAAACATGCGTAGCACCAACAGCAGGAGAGTGGGAGGAGCTGTGAGGGTTGGTTAGCAGAAGCAGCTCTAAGATAGGGACACTCCGCAGTGCCAGCGGGCACGGGTGCAAATTGCAAGTCAAGGAACACCAATAAATTCCCGACCTGTTCACGAGTTAGAGGGTCCTAAATAAAGAACGTAAAGTCTAGTACACAGAACAATGCCCCAGTCAAGAGAGAACTTGCCCAACTAACTTGATTTACGGAAATCAAATAATTAATGGTCAGTCATATCAGCAGGAGAGGTGAAGGCCAGCTCAATCAGTGGGAGAAGGTGCAAACCAAGAAATGCCTAGCTCCATCACTGGGAAATGGTGCAAACTAAGACATGCTAGATGAATCAGTGGAAGAAGATACAATGTAAGAGATAACGAACTTTGTGAGAGGGTGAAATTAAAAGGAAGCCAAAGTCCATCAATGTCAATGACAGAAGACGCCAGCCAAAAAATGTCCAGCTCTTTCAGTATGTCGACGAAAGGCGAGAAAAAAAACACAATCCAATGACTGCCTAGTACCGTCAACGTGAAAAAAAAAACAAAAAAAAACACAAAAAAATCATGGTAATCTCTGTACAAGAAGGAAGAAAAAAAAAAAAAAAAAAAAAAAAGGGACACTAATGAAGGTTATACCACTTTAAGAGTGCGAAAGCCGAAGAACAATCAGAGGAGAATGTGCAAACCAGCAATGCTCACTGTGTCAATGGGGCAATACTCACCTAGTCACCCGTAGAAGGAACAAGCCAGACAACTCCCCAAACGTATTTGTCTCTTTCTGCATCGGCCATCCCCTCAGAACAGTAGGCTAAAAGGAAATTCTTAACACTAAGCACAAAAGCCAAAGAACTGCTAACCTTTCCGCATCAGAGACACAAGACAACAATGTCTGCCACATCAGCTGCACAGCGTGAATACTAATGACTGCCTAGCACCTTCGAATGGTTAGGGTGCAATTTTAAGGAGCTCCTCAATCCAGTTAGAGATAGAGGGAGCAGGTAGAACAATGGTCAGTCAGCTTCGAATGACAAAGCACAATCCAAGGAATATCCAACCCAATCAGCTGAAGGTTGTGCAGTGTGAAGGCCTGAAAAAGCTTAGCACAATTCAATGCGAGCAGGTTTGTGATCCAAGTAATGGCGAGCATTGACACTAGAGGTGCTCTATTGAAGAACCCCTCTTGCAGGACCACTCAATGGCAAAGCTCATAAATGCTTAGGAAGAAATGTGTTAGCTAAAGAATGCCCAGTAGAACAATGTTCAAGCTAAGGGACGCCTAACCTCATCAGTGGTAAGGAACATCAGCCAAGGTATGCCAGGACCTAGAAGGTTTGCAGAGCTTAATCCAACGAACACAGAGCTACATCAACAGACAAAGAGACAAATAGAAGCACTTGACCCATTTAGCTGGAGTGGATACAAGCCAAGGAATGCCCAACTCCTTTAGCAAGGGAAGACAACTCAAGTGAAATGCAGACCCATAAGTGGGAGAAAGCATAAAGCAAGAACTGCCAAGGGTGAAGGTAAAAAACAAGTCTATCCAGCAACGTTCACAGGTGATTGCAGGAAATGAAAATTCTGTATCAGGTCAAAGGAACAAGCTGAGAAATGTTTAAAATTATATATGGGCAATGTCAGAAACCAAAGAATACACAGACTCTTCAGCGAAGGCAAAGGAACAATCACAGGACAACTAAAAAGGCAATAACTAAGAGTCTACCAGCCAAGTTAGTGAGTTAGTGGTAAAGTTCATAATGTTAATAAAGTACGCAAACCAAAGAAAGGCCAACTATGTCAGCTGAAATGGAGATAAAGCAAGTACACTCAGAACTAAGAGCTGACAGGGAAGCAAGTGATGTAAAGCAGTCTTCAGTCAGCAATGAGACAATCACAGTCCCACAAGTGAGAGAATGTGCACGCCAAAGAAATCCCAGCCAGAAAGCAAGAGGGCAGATTATTAAAAAAAATATATAAAAAAAGGGAGAATGCAAACACATGAATGCATAGCCCAAATCCCAACCCAGCCAGAAAGCAAAAGGGCAGATTATTTAAAAAAAAAAAAAGGAGAATGCAAACACATGTATGCATAGCCCAGTCTTCAGGACTGGGTACAAATCAAGGTAAGCATAACCACACCAAAACGTTAGAACTAAGGACAAGGCAGACCTAGCCTAGTCTTCGGTAAGGGTGCAAGCCAAGGCACGCCTAGTCCAGCCTGCGGAAGGATGCAAGCAGAGGCACACCTAGGGGGTTATTCTAACTTTGGAGGAGTGTTAATCCGTCCCAAAAGTGACGGTAAAGTGACGGATATACCACCAGCCGTATTACGAGTTCCATAGGATATAATGGACTCGTAATACGGCTGGTGGTAAATCCGTCACTTTTGGGACGGATTAACACCTCCTCCAAAGTTAGAATAACCCCCCTAGTCTATTCTTCTTCGGGAAAGGGTGCAAGCCAAGGCACACCTAGCCTATTCTTCTTCGGGAAAGGGTGCAAGCCAAGGCACACCTAGCCCAGTCTTCGGGAAAGGGGGAGGTCAAGGCAAAGCACACCTAGCCCAGTCTTCAGTAAAGGGGAGTGTGTGTTTGGGGGGGGGGTGTTGGCCAAGGCAAAGCACACCTAGCCCAGTCTTCAGGAAAGGGGAGGAGTCAATGCAAAGCACACCTAGCCCAGTCTTCAGGAAAGAAGGGGCGGGAAGAAGGTCAAGGCAAAGCACACCAAGCCCAGTCTTCAGGAAAGAAGGGGCGGGAAGAGGGTCAAGGCAAAGCACACCAAGCCCAGTCTTCAGGAAAGGGGAGGAGCGGGGCGGGAAGAGGGTCAAGGCAAAGCACACCAAGCCCAGTCTTCAGGAAAGAAGGGGCGGGAAGAGGGTCAAGGCAAAGCACACCAAGCCCAGTCTTCAGGAAAGAAGGGGCGGGAAGAGGGTCAAGGCAAAGCACACCAAGCCCAGTCTTCAGGAAAGAAGGGGCGGGAAGAGGGTCAAGGCAAAGCACACCAAGCCCAGTCTTCAGGAAAGAAGGGGCGGGAAGAGGGTCAAAGCGGGAAGCAAGGCAACTCACACCTAGCCCAGTCTTCAGGAAAGGGGGGATTTAAGGCAAAGCACGCCAAGCCCAGTCTTTGGGAAAGGGGGTCAAGCCAAGGCATGCCATGCCTAGTCTTTGGGAAAGGGAGCACGTCAAGGCACGCCTAGCCCAATCTTCAGGAAAGGGCGCACGCCAAGCCCCATCTTCGGGAAGGGGCGCACGCCAAGCCCCATCTTCGGGAAGGGGCGCACGCCAAGCACCATCTTCGGGAAGGGGCGCACGCCAAGCACCATCTTCGGGAAGGGGCGCACGCCAAGCACCATCTTCGGGAAGGGGCGCACGCCAAGCACCATCTTCGGGAAGGGGCGCACGCCAAGCACCATCTTCGGGAAGGGGCGCACGCCAAGCACCATCTTCGGGAAGGGGCGCACGCCAAGCACCATCTTCGGGAAGGGGAGCACGCCAAGCACAATCTTCGGGAAGGGGCGCACGCCAAGCACAATCTTCGGGAAGGGGAGCACGCCAAGCACAATCTTCGGGAAGGGGAGCACGCCAAGCACAATCTTCGGGAAGGGGAGCACGCCAAGCACACCTCTCCCAGTCTGGGGGGAATCCAAAGCACTCATAGTCCAATCTTTGGGAGAAGGAGCAAGCCACAGGGTGCCTGGTACAGCCTTTAGGAGAGGGTGTACACATGCCCAAGACTTCAGAAGAGGATGCAAGCAGAAACACTCTTAGTACAGTCAATGGCAAAGAACAACAATCAAAGTATTCCTAAAATGTTTGGAAAAGGAAAAGTAGAGTGTAAATTGCAAAGGGAGTCACAGTCATCACTAAGGCAGACACTGTGCAAAGAAATGGCTGAGAGAAAGACATAAATCCCTTGGCATAAAACAAGCATGTCCAAGCATAACAGAAATTATAAGCGTCTGTGAATTTTGACTCTTGGGTCGTGTTTGCCTAATCACCATTGCACGAACTCATATGGATATCTGGAGCTTATTTCATTCACGGTGTGCACAAATACACGATCTATGGAGGAAAAAAAAAAATATGAAGAAAAGGCTGTATACAATGGCAAAACGAAACCAGTGTAGACGTGCGCATAGATTCAGCGCACGTGGTGGGCAATCCACTCTTGGGTTGTTATACAGCATGTACAATAAACAAGGTCGCATGGCCACGCAGAGACATAAAAATACGTTCCAGTATAATATATAAGAATTCTTATCCACATGCAAATGTATGTATGGCCTACGCTCTGGAAAATAAGGCGTGCCTGGAGACAGCTGTCGGGGGCACCGTTGTCTAGCGGGAAGTGAACTGGCCCTGAGGGAGTGGACTGACGTGTGCATTACACAGGGTGACCTTATACTGCTAGGCGTGAGACATACTGATTGCATTGGGACACAGATGCTGATAAAAGGGGCTACTGTTATGATGACAAAGTGGTGGGGGAAGACGGGGGGAATACGATGATGTTTACTCAGTGAAATATTCTGTGAATGGTACTTCATTATTGGTTAAAAATTGTACTTATGATAAGGGTGGTATATTAATCCCGGGTAAGAGTAGCACGTTGATGTCGGTATGTGGTACAATGATGCTAGCGTAGTAGATACACTGCTGCTTGCAAGGGGTTCACTAGAAATGTCACGGATGGTGATACTACAATGATATCACTATTCAAGTACATGGGTGCACGGATGTTGGTACGGGGCATGCTAATGTTAGTAAGGGTGGCAGAGTGATGCTGGGAGCACGGATTCTGTCGAGTAATGCACTGATTTCTCACGCTGACAGAGAAGGTTGTAAAACTCCTGCAGGGAGGGGTATGCAGATCCTAAAAGGGTGACAGCGACTGGGAATGTCATGAAAAATGATGGTTACCTGTTGTCCTTCATGCGGCCCTGGGTCCTAGTGCCTCCCACAGGGCTCGCGGCTCATGCTGGGCGAGTCTTCCCTCCTCGGCTGACGGCTGGCAGCAACTCACGCACGCACCCCGCACCGCCGCCACTGCTGCTGCTGGAGGAGCCCGGGAGGAGGCGCGGCTTCTCCCCCTCCCATGGAGTCCCGATGGCTGAGCCTGGCCGGGGCGGGAGGAGGAGGGTCGGCGTTGACTATTCTGCTGGACTCTTCCCCTTGTCCTCCAATTCGCACTATAATGCGGGCTCTGATTGGTCGCAGTGCCGTAGCTGCCAGCGAACCAGGAACTGGCAGCATCACCCCCACGCGCCCACCGGCGGCAGCATCATCAGAGGAGCGCGTGAGGGGAGGGGGAGCGGAAGCAGGGTCAGGGTGCTCTGAGTCGCGGTGCAGCGCGCGGGCGGGCGCCTGCGTCACGAGTTTGTTCCGTCACGGGCCCGCTGAATGGGAGTGGCGATTTACCCCTGTGTGCGTGCCTAGGGCCCTGCTCTTATGCTGCTCATCTCCAGGCCACGCTCCCACGGGTAGCTCATTTACACGGCTCTGCGCCTGAGGCGCAGGAGCTCATTTGGTTCTCTTCCAAGGCAGCTGCTCATCCTCTGCTTCTCGTAGGCAACCGCTTACCCTCGAGGTTTGTTTTTGGGGAAGCATCCATAAGCAGCTGAGTCGAGCCAAGTCCTTCACAACCTCAGTCTCGCCAAGGTTTTGCGAAGCAGAGAACTTTCTGCGGCTGTGGTGCATTGTTCTGGTTTACTTTCTAGATTAAGATTGTTTGCTAGGTTTCGGTGAAGAACCCGTGCACTTCAGTGATTTTGCTCAACTCGCGGAGATTCTTTTTTTTTCTCTCTCTTAGTGTCGCTCAGCGTTTATTCAGGGTGCACCGTTGTGCCATTTTTCCATAATTGCAGATATTCTGTATGTTTTTGTGGGATACGCGTGAGTGAATGTCATACTGTAGTGAACTGTATTTTTTGGTGATGGTTATTGTTATCCGAGGAAGTGATAAAATACAATTATCAGCCCAGGTTGGTCTTGAAAGACAGGACACCGAAAAATTTAATTTGGAGATTTAATTGCAGCAGCGGCTCCTCCACTAAGAACGGAGAAGCATTGCCCCACTGCTTTATGCAGTGAAGGAAAGGGAAAAATAAAATTCTAGTAACACAACGCTATCACTTTATTTTTCCTCAGGGGCTGGGTGAGAGCATAGCGGGGCTGTGCTGAAGGAGGAGGGCTGGATGAGTGGTTCATGCACATAAGTGTGCATGACGCTTTGGCCTGCCAAACAGTGGTGTGCACTTTGCATTTCTCCATCCGGCTGTATTGAACAGCTGGGAGAAGAAAGTGCACAGGGCCCTACTCCCTCTCTGAACACAGAAGAAGTCTACTCAGACCAATCACAACGCTGCTGTCGTGCTGGTGACCACATTGGAGGGGAGTCTGGAAGCCTGTGTGCTTCTGAGAGTCGGCGAAGAGGTGCGGAGGAAGGAGAGATGCAAAAGTCTTTCCCAACATAGAGTACTTTTTTTTTGTAATTATATTTACTTTTGTACTACCTGCCGCCCCGTTGACGAGTAGCTACCACTGCTTAATTGAGTCTCAAGGTAGAGAAGCCCACTACTAGCTCCTTGCACCACCAAAGCTGCTGTCAGAAACTGTATTCCAACAGCCACTCCAAGCCAGAAGTGCAGTCGACATTAAATAATTACATTCCTAACATCCTCTGTGCATCTTGCGTCCAACACAAGACGCAGAGGTGATTCATATGTATACATCATCCTTCCCCTTAGAAAACCAATATACAAATACGTGTAATTCATTGCATGTAATTATCTTTGAACCTTACAGGTTTAGGAACATTGCCACAAACCTGGTCTTTGTGCAGAGTTACATACGGAATGCTAGCTGATCCCAAACTAGAAGATTCTGATATTTAAGTAGAAATAACTTCAAAACTTGTACTTGAAGAAACATCATACTTGTTACTCTGCACCTGACTGAGTAGAGAAATCACACTCCTAATTCGAAGTAGAAGTTGCAGGTAGATATTCTGCATCCAGAGTAAACCAACATGCATCATCTGTGTGTTCATTATGCAAAATGATCTCTTTTTGTTTGGCCTCTTGAATACTCCTTGCCTGCTCTGGTGAAGTTTTAACCAAGCTTCTGCTCCACCATTCTTTACCTTCTAAAAATATGGCACTCTTGGATACTTTAGAGATTCTGAAAGAAAGGGTAAACTTAAATTCCCCCTTTTGACTTTTTTTTATGATTACCCAATCCCCAGCTCTGAAATCAATGTCTAGTGGTATGTTAATTGTCAAAATATTCTTCCATAGCAAGTTGTTTATTCTTGACTACTTGCATATCTATATTTTGTCTGAGGCGATACATTCTTTACCCCAGTCAGGATACAAAGCATTTTTAGGTGACTTATTGTGCACCAGCTTGACAGGAGATACACTTGTCATACTATGAGAGTAACTAGATAGTCCCATACTTTTTTCTTTAAGGATTTCTCCACTTGCACCCCTTCCTTTAAAAATGTGTTGACTCGCTCAACAAGACATTTGGAGGTGAGTAAGTCTAGTGCTATCGGCACACCTTTAATCTGTTTGTTAAACTTCTATAAAATGTCTCATCTGATGAGACTTAAAATGTGTTCCATTTTCTGTGACCATTTCCCTGGGAAGACCTTTAATTTCAAAAATCGTTTCTAGAAAATTAATGACAGTTTTTTTTGTCTTGTGTGGATACAACATCATCATAATAAAACCATTCTGAGACATAGCTAATACAATCATATATTTCTTTCTACATGGCAGAAGGTTACATGGTCTAGCAAAACCCAGAGAAACGTTGGCCCACAGACCATCAGGCAGGGGAACTGCATGTAATTTGGCTTCATATGTTTTTCCATTGCTTATTTGAAACTAAACACGTCACAATCAGAAGCCCACTTGGACATCCAAATGGCCCTCATGTGAAATGCTAAACAAACACTTTCTTCTAGTCAAAGGTGGAATGAGAAGATCATGTCTTAATTAGAAACCATCCACAATAGAGGGCTCATCCGATTATTGTGCAAAGGGCTTTAAACTTGACTCTAGATTTCTTTCTTTAGGCCAACCATTTCTCACAAGCTTGTTCACGCTTTGCAATGATGCATCTTTATCCAAAGCTTTCAACCACTCCTTCCTTGACAACACACAGTTCTGTTCATTGCTCCCATCCCCAGTGAGATCCACCACTCATTCATCATCAACCACTGAATCTTCTGTTACATCAGCCTCCAAGGGAATCCTAGACAAACAGTTCACTCTTGAGGTTTTCTCTCCTGGATGATACTTGATACATAAATTGTGTTCCTGTAATCTTGAATGAATCTTCACTACTCTGGCTGAAGCCTTACATGTGTCATTACCATTGAACATGTATCTCAAAGGCTTGTGATCTGTGAGAATATGAAATTGTGTGCCCCACAAAAAGGTTTTGAACTTTTCAACAGCCCATAAACACACCAATGCTTCCCGTTCTATAGTGCTTTCGTTTTTCAGTAAATGTTAAGCAAAGACAGTGGTGTCCTTTTTGCCCAGTCATTGAGATAGAATGGCACTCAAACCCAGGTGACTGGCATCAACCATCAAAAAAGGTTTTTTTCCAGCAGTAAAAGTTGATGGGATCGGAGCAGAGGTAATTAAAGATTTAACTCTCAATAAAGCTTCACCAGCATCATCTGATCACACACATTTCTGTCCTTTCTTGAGAAGGTGCCCAGGGGTTGAACAACTAAAGCATACCTATGGATACAACATGAATAATGTTCACATAGGCCCAGAATAGAACTTAAGGTGTCCTTGGTGGTGGGTGGAATGGTATCTTGAATGGCTCGAACTAAAGACATTTAGGTTTGATTACCCTGATCAGATATTCAATGACCCAAATAGTCTAACTGATTAACTAGAAATTTGCATTTCTCCTTCCTCCACATGATGCCAACATCTTAAGACATGCCTAAATACCCATTCAAGGATCACATTTTGTTCCCTGATAGTTTCAGCAAAAATGAGTACGTCGTCCGGATCCCCAACAATATATTGTCCATAAACATTTAAAACACACTTGCTGCCGAGGCTAAACCAAAGGACATACGTAAAATGTATATGCATCAAAGGGAGTGATTAATGTGGTCTGATGTTGACTCCCTGCAGCAAGTGGTATTTGATGGTACGCTGATCTAAGATCCAACAAAAAAAGAGAGCACATTGGACGCCCCCAACTTGTCCAGAAGTTCCTGTACCTTAGGTAGGAGATGGCAGTCAATGGCAGTGTTCTTGTTTAAGGTGCGTAGGTCCACACCTAGATGAATCTCATAAGTCTTTCTTCTGACAATCACCACAGGACTAACCCATACAGATGATTCTGTGGTTCAGATCACACCTTCTGAACACAATTTATCGAATACATTTTTAAGCTCAGGTCTGATACTCATGGGAATCGGCCTGACCTTTTGTAAGACAGGAACAACCATCTCCTTAAGTTTTATGAGATAGATGTTCAAATTGTGTAATGTTTCCAATGATGTCAGAGAAAATACTGGTAAACTTACAAACTGCTTTGTCCACCATCATGTCATCATCAGACTCAATGAAAGATATGCGAGAATCTGCAACATCAACTGGATATTAAGAACCTGGAAGTGACAAAATGTCCGCCTGGCTTGATCTTACAAGTCAATGTTTCTTCCCTTTACAACTGCATATATTTTTTAAATGACTCTTCTGTCTAAACAAGTAAGTGCATCAATAAATTAATCCAGCATGTCCTTATCTTGTTCCACAAATGCTTTTGGGTTATCATCAGTATTAGTTAATGGAGTTTTGTTTCATCTGTCTTTGAATAAAGCATTTGAGATGATCGTGATTGGTGCTCCTGAATACGCGGTCATATCTTTAATGCCACATCTCAGATGAGAGCCTGATACCAAGGCCCTTTAACTTTGTCCGAGATATCATTTACTGATATACCTGTCAAAACAACTCTAAGTCTCTGGAACATTGATCAGAATCCAGCTCAGTGCTACGGACTCTGATTTTCTTTTTTAGCAATTCTGCATACTCCTTGGAAGTGTCCAAACTTGGTGCATTTGTTGCAGCGTTTCCTGATTGCTGGACAGGTTGAACTATTAGCCAAATGTGACTTGGAGCCACATCTGTATCATAAGTTGGGACCTTCTATGAACATTTTAAGCTTTTATTTCTTGTAGAAATAGCAGCAATGGTGTCTGCTTCAAAAGATAAGTCTACCATGGATACATCCTGCATGGAGTTTTCAGCGGCCATTAGTTTGATGAAAACAATGGACCTTTTTAGTTATTTTCGCAATGTTGGTTACCTTAAATAATGTAGGGTCTCTACAACTCTGTAGTCTCTCTTGGATTTTCTTTGATACAAAACTGTAGCCAAATTGGTCCCTTTTGTATGTTTCAAGTTAGTCACAAAAATTGCACGAAGAGGCTAACTTTCTTAAGGTTCATAGATGTTCCTCTGCAGATTGCTCATTGCTTTAAAAAATAAAATAAAAAAAAAGTTCCAGTACTACACTGGGCTTTTCTGAAAACTTGTTTATAAGTCATGCTACAGCTTCTGCATACTCATACCATGTGCGGAGCTATCTGAAGGGACATCCACCTCTGGTATGTTATAGAAGTTTTGCTCCCCCTCGTGCCCAAGATGACGGAGCAGAAGTGCCATTTTTCTTTTAGGACTAAATTTAATTGTGTCGGTGACTATCATATAGATCTCAAAGGTGGAAAATCGTTGTTTCCTGCCCAAGGTGGCTTACTGGGTTTTGCAAAAATAGTGCATTTTGCGCATACTGAGAAATAATTGCCATTTCCATGGCTGAGAGAGAAGTTTAAAAACTACAAATACCAGTCACAAATTGTTGTACGGCATTAAATGGTGGTCAAGCAAATATTTAAGAAAATGCTTTGTAACTCATAAATCCTGGTGTTCAAGAAGAGAATAATAATACTAGTAACATGCACAAAAATGAAAACAGTAACAACATATACAATTAGGGCTGATTTGGTGGCCAGAACAAGTTAAATTGAAACCAGTACTTCGTTGTGCTGTGCCTGTCACAGATGATCTGATAATTAAAAGTGTAACAGGCAGGCTAACAAATGAAGTGTCTGTCACCGATGTAACCTGAAAGCTTTTCAACGTATTCAACACTTGAGCTGACTGCAGATGACAGCCACGGTACCATGCAGTGTGAGCCCGACTCAAGATGGCAACTCCAAAACGTAGGGGTCACGTTGACATCAGGTACATCATTCATGTGTTCTATAAGCCCTCCTGAGTTCTAGATTTAGACAGTGCATGCTGACAACCTCAAGTGAGCCGCTCGCCTGGCCAGAAGAGCTTAGCTCTGTTAGCCATTGTGAATTCAAGGCTTGGATAGTATGTGCCAATAACCAGGAGTGCGCCAGAACAGCAGATCACCCAAGCTGGTGTAAAATTAAGCCAGTGTGATGAGGGCAACAGTATTGATGGGGCTTTACCCTGGCCCTTCCCTTATCTTTCCGTACCCTGGGATGCACCTGTGGTATTTATATTTTTTTTTTACAGACTACCTGGGTCGCCTGTCCCTTTAAAGCCTCTACAGGGATACAGGAGGAAGAGGGGCATGGTATCGTGTGTGATGGTTATCAGCCCCCTGATGAATAGTGGCGTGAAATAGGAGGCAAGACTAACCTGGTAGCGAGTAGTACAGATGAGTACAGGAGAGGGAAGCACCAGACGAAGACGCCTGGGGAAGTAGACCGAAAACAACCAACCAGGGCAGGACGACTCGAGAAGCCGCAGCCTTACGCCTGAGTTCTCCAGGGACCCAGATGACAGTTAACGGAGTAGGGTATCCCGAGGCCATTCCCTTATGAGTGACAACATTAAAGGTCATCATCCAACATCTCATTGAGGTATTTTCTCAGATGGGATTTCCTCATGAGATCCTCACAGATCAGGGAACTCCTTTTGTTTCTAAAATAATGAAACAAGCTTGCAAACAGTTAAACATAAGACATCGAACCACTTCTATTTACCATCCCCAGATAGATGGCCTCGTTGAGAGGTACAATGGAAGTCTCAAATTGACTCGTAAGAAGATGTTATCTAGTGACGGGAGAACTTGGGACCAGTTACTCCTGCTTGCCTCGTTTGTCCTAAGAAGCCAAGTCCAAAGTAGTCTGGGGTCTTCTCTTTTGAGTTGCTCTTTTGGCAACGACTGCGTACACTGCTGGAAATAACAAGAGAAGCATGGGAAAAAGACTCAGAAGACGAGACTTGATCTCTATTGGAGTATACTAGACAACTCCAATCCCATTTGGTGAAGCTAAGAGCACTAGCCCATGAAAACCTAGTGAAATCCCAACAAAGGCAAAAGCATTTTTATGACAAGGGTAAACATTGGAGGGAACTCGCTGTAGGCTATTGGGCTCTGATCTTTCTACTCAATTCCACTGCCAAAATGAAGAAAGAATGGCAAGGACCCTGTGAGATAATTAAAAGAGTAGGAAAGTCACCTACCGGCTACGCCTCCCCCAAAACCAAGAAAAGTTGTATCATAACATCTTAAATGGTTAGGACCCCCTCCCACAAACGTATCAATGGATGACTCTGTAAAAGAGATGAAAACAAGTATAAAAGACAGACAAATAATTTCCTATCTAAAAAAGAAAGAGACACACTTCTGACTGTACTATAAAATTATGCAGACATTTTTTCGGATCTACCTGGTAGGACTGAACTTTCTATGCATTCCATACCAACCCAAGAGGGAATAGTGATCAAGTAACAACCATATTGTAACCCTGAAGCGAGGTGTCTTGCCCTCCATGCAGAGGTCTCACAAATGCTAAAGATGGGGGAATCATTGTCCCATCCAAGTGTGAGTGGTGTTCACCTATAGTACTCGGCCCAAAACCAGACAGCATCCTACATTTTTGTATTGACTTTCGGGCTGTAAACAAGGTCTCCAAACTGGATGGGTATCATTTACCTAGAGTGGACGAACTGATTGAGAGGCTTAAGGAAGCACACTACATAAGTACTATTGACTTGACCAAAGGTTATTGGCAGATCCCGTTAAATCCGTCTGACCAAGAAAAATCAGCCTTTGTCACGCCTGACTGGTTGTACCACTTCACTGTCCTCCCCTTCGGGTTACATGAGGCCACTGCTACTTTCCAGAGACTCCTGAACACCCTACTAGCAAAACACCAGGGATATTCATCTGCTTATCTGGACAATATAGTGGTACATATCAAGACTTGGCCAAAACACTTACCCATCTTAGATCCATCCTATCTGAATTACAACAGGCCCACCTTCATATCAACGTGAAACAGTCCAGACTTACACACAAAGTGAAGTATTTAAGTTATCTCTTAGGAGATGGGGTGATCGAACCCCAAAAGAAAAGCCATAACAGGGACTCCTTTTCCCAAAACAAAAAGGGAGATGCAAACTTTTCTCGGTCTCCTAGGATATTATAGGAGGTTTATTCCTTACTTCTCTGAACGTTCAACTTCCCTTACAGACTTGTTGAAGAAACTGGTATCTCCTTCTGTCTTCAAACACCCCCGAGCTACAGCCCTCTAAGCCTTCGCGGATTTGAAGAATGCTCTTACTGCAGCTCCGGTGCTATTGTCTTCTTACTTTAGCAAACCCTTCATTCTACAAACTGAATCTTCTGATGTTGGCATTGAGCTGTTCTGCCCCAGTTGGATACTGAGGGGCAAAAAATACCCCTTCTGTATATCAGTAGGAAACTATTCCCTTGTGGAAAGGTGTACCCCACCATAGAAAAGGAGTGTCTGGCCCTGAAAGGGAGTGTTGAGAATCTGCGTTACTATCTGGAGGGCAGGTAATTTGTACTATATGCCAGTCACGTACCTCTCATCTGGCTTCAGCGCAACAAGGGGAAAAGTGACAGGGTCCTAAGGTGGTTTTTGTGTTTTCAGCCTTCCGGAATTGAGGTCCGCCATAGGAAGGGTAGAGAACAGGGAAATGCTGACTTCCTCTCTCATTTTCCCCGATTGGGAAAATCCTGGGGAAGGGTTTGTGTGTTGAGGACAACAGTATTGATGAGACTTTACCCTGGCCCCTCCTTTCTTTTTCCGTACCCAGAGATGCACCTGTGTATTTTTATTTTTATTTTACAGACTACCTGGGACGCCTGTCCCTTTAAAGTATCTACAGGGATACAGGAGACAGAGGGGCGTGATATTGTATGTATGGCTGATCAGCCCCCTGATGAATGGTGGCCTGAAATAGGAGGTGAGACTAAGCCGGAAGCGAGGAGTACCGACGAACGCGGGAAAGAGAAGCACCAGAGGACGACGCCCAGGGAAGTGGACCCAGAACAACGCCAGCCAGGGCAGGATGACTCGAGAAGCCGCAGCCTTGTTTGAGATCTCCAGGGACCCGGACGAGAGTCAACAGAGTAAGTCGGGAGGCCACTGTTTCCTCATATTGCCATGCCACACTCCATTAGGAGCGTGGCTAGCCCATGTATGTGGACGTCTACTGGGACTAACTGGTGGGTGGGAAACGGTAGCTGCGGGGACGGGAACGTTTTGATGGGAGAGGCGTCGGGTCACCCATCTAAGCGGTGGATTCCCCATCTTGTTTAGGAGACGGGAATGACAGTCGCATGTCCCACTTGTAACCAATTGAAAGGAATGCACAACAACACGGTGATGGGATAGGCCAAGTCGGTGATTATATCCCTCACACCCACCCCCATACTATAGCTAACAATAAGGAGCATCCATTTACCTGTGGTCCTTTCCTCTACCTGTGGTCGGCACGCCAACCACAGTGGTCCGGTCCAGTCAGTCCTGGAGGGAAGAGGAAAACGAAGACGATTGTGACAAAACAAAAGTCAAAGGAGTAAAACGCAAGATGTATAGAGAATAATAAAGAGACCTATAAGCAAGTTACTAAGGTGTGCAATACATTTTTGTTATCTGTCTACCGAGCTGTGTGCCAGACCATGTGACAGCCAGGAACCAGAATTTACCCAGCGGTTGAGCAAACGACGATATGGCGAGCAGCGGTGTTTGCACAGGATGAAAAGGTAAACGTCAGTTGCAACGTTGAAACTATTTCAGGTCACACAATAAAATAATATTCATGAAGATAGGCTCCCCCAAATGCCGCCATACTTGTTGCCAGGTGTACACATGACAGGATACCAAAGAATATAGGTTGGAGACCTATTGAGTCTCAAGGTAGCGAAGCCCACGACTGACTCCTTGCACTGCCAAAGCCGCTGTCATCATGAGGCATTGCAACACCCTCTCCAACAAGCCAGAAGCCAAAACACTTGCCAGCATTAAATAATAACACTCCTAACAATCCCTGTGCATCTTGTGGCACAACACGAGACACACAGGTGATTCATATGTATGCAACATACCCTTTAGTTTCTCATTCTCCAATCTGCACAACTTGCAGTAAAGCTTACCACATTTCATCTTCATAAGGAAGCGTTAGCAACGCCAGTTTCAACAGTCATTGAACATTGACAAAAATTTGCTCATACTCTGCGTGTTGGCAGTCACGCACACACAAAGGGGAGGCAAGATAGGGGAAGGGGAAATAGAAACAGGGCTCAGTAAAACAGCATACCACTGCTGCCTTCAACATTTTGAGCAGGTGCAGCACCAAGCCCAGGATTGCACAGCGCCTGATGAGCACACACGTTCAAAACCTTTGGTTGCTACCTGTCTAGAACATAGTTACTTAACCATGACCTGTGATTTAATGGCTACTTCTCAATACTTGGAACACCAAAGAATCAACATAAATAGGTCTCCATCTGAGGGCAGTAGGACTTTCAGGATGCTGATTTGGACTAGCACCTAAACGGGAATGGTGTTGGAAAGACAATATTTCCTAATTCATCCAACTATACATTCATCTCAGTAAGAAAGCACCCACTTCATAAATCTGTCTGTAACCTACATGTCACTCATGCCTTATCTGGATATGTTCTGTGTAGGGCTGGTTTTAGGATGGTGCGACTGGTATAGCTGCACTTGGCGCTGACCTGGAGGGGGCTCTGTGTTTAGCAATAACTTACAATTTAAAAACATCTGCTGCATTGTTCCTTGAACACCCAGCTGTCGCGCAGCAACACAAATGTCAAGATAACTCCTGTGATTAATGTTGCTGCTGTGGAAATGCATGATAAGGCCTGCTTAGTACCCCCATTTTAGAATTCACATTTAAAATGAGAATTTATTTTACTTATGCAATAATGTACTTAAAAATCACTATACATGGAGCATGGTTCTTGTAAGTGTTGCTGCCATTCAGTCTATACACTCGATCCAAGGCTAGGCACACACAACGCAATGGCGCATTATTGCAATATCGGTGGAGACAGCTCCTCATTTGCAGACATTTCATTGCATGGGCTCTGCACCTCTGGCACAGTGCGATAAGAACAGTGCTTGTGTTATAAAAACAGCCTCTGTGCTACATTTAGGAGAGGAGCATTTCTGCTAGGATTATCCTGGAACGCAGTGCACTGTGGCAGAGATGCAGCCCTGCTGATTCTGACCTCTACCCTCCATGGGACGATAGCCTGCACTACACTAGACCGACTTCCTGACTTCCCGGTACATCTTACCCAGGTATGGGGGGTTAGGCTATCCCAATTGATTTGGCAGAGGTTACTCCCACTATGCTCTCAATAGTGTAGGTAGCAACCGATAGGAGTGTACCAACATAATAACATCATGGTTGAACTGTTTATTTTGTTCACCATTTTCATAATGTTGGTTACCATGCTATGTCTTATTTGCCTAATAATCACAGCACGTGTCTTTCATGCAAGACTACCTTTGTTGCAATAAATCTTCTAAAAGACATTTTCATATCTTTCTTGTGTCTAATCTTGGGTAGTTTGTGAGTTTATAACTCTTACTAACAAAGCTACACTTTGTTACTTGTCTTACACAGTGCTGGTTGTTGGTGGTGAATTTGTCCAGTTAATTTTAGCAGGAGAGATTATGGCTAGCCGCAGGATGACCGCTCAGCAGGTGGTTGGTATGCTTTTTGAGTCACAGTCTGATCATGACTATGAGACGGACTCTGCATCTGAGGCAGAGGAGGAAGTCAGAGATTCTGGCAGTGATGTTTCTGTTGGAGGGGAATCTTCTGATGATGAAGCCACACTCAGTGCAGATGAAGGGCCTGTTTTAGAGGAGGACATTGATGTGCCAATAGTGCAGCAACCTGGGGCTGAAAGGTTTCCCGTTATAAGACCTGATGTCTGGGTTGCCCCAAACATGGAGCAGCCAGAGTTGCCTGCCTTTACTGGTCTCCCGGGGTGTAACGCCAATACAGAGAACTTTATGCCTATCAATTTATTTGAGTTATTCATGGATGATATGTTTTTGGAAGAGATTGTTGAGCAGACTAATTTGTATGCGGAGCAGCATTTGAGGGACAACGCTGCTAGACTTAGGCCACACTCTAGAGCTGCCCAGTGGATTCCCACAAATTTGGAGGAGTTAAAAAAGTTTTTGGGTTTGACTTTTTTGATGGGGTTGATAAGGAAGCCGTCACTGGCTTCGTATTGGTCTACTAGTCCCTTGATGGCAACAGCTATATTTCCAGCGACCATGAGTCGTAATCGGTATTTGCTTCTTCTTAGGATGCTGCATTTTGTTGACAATGCATTAGCCTTGCCACGAGATCACCCAGATTCTGACCGTCTTTTTAAGATTAGGCCTGTACTTGATCATTTTGTAGATCGGTTTTCGGAGGTCTATGTTCCAGGCAAAGAGTTAAGTGTGGACGAGTCTTTGGTCCTCTTCAAGGGTCGTTTGGTTTTTAGGCAGTACATTCCTAGCAAAAGGGCACGATATGTAATTAAATTGTATATGCTGTCTGAAAGTAGGACAGGATATGTGTATAGTTTCTGTGTGTACACTGGTAGGGATTCCAATATTGACCCCCCTGGTTGTCCTCCCACTTTTGGAGTTACTGAGAAAATTGTGTGGGATCTTGGTAGACAACTGTTCAACAAAGGTCACCATTTGTATGTAGATAACTTCTACACTGGTGTGCAATTGTTCAAGGAATTGTTTAGAGTGGACACAGTTGCTTGTGGCACAATCCGTTCTAACCGGAAAGGCTATCCAAGGGAGCTTGTCTGTAAAAAACTTGAGAGAGGACAGTGCTGTGCCTTGCGGAACGAGGAGCTGCTAGCTTTGAAATTTTCAGACAAGAGGGATGTCTACATGCTAAGTACCATCCATGATGAGAGCACTTCCCCTGTGACTGTTTGGGGCCAGGTTGCTGAAGTGCGCAAACCTGTGTGCATTTTAGATTATAATAAGCACATGGGAGGTGTAGATAGAGTTGACCAGAGGTTGGAACCTTATACTGCTATTCATAAGTCTTACGTTTGGTATAAGAAGTTAGCACTTCACCTCTTCCACTTAGCAACCTTCAATGCTTTTATTGTGTTTAGGGATAGGTCTCCAGAGTCAAAGATGACATTTGTGAAATTTCAGGAGTCAGTGATAGAGAGCCTTATTGTGGTGGAACAGGCCAGAGTTCCTAGAGAAGCAGTGGTGGAGGATGTGGCTAGATTGAAAGATCGCCACTTTGCTGAGCACATTCCTCCCACACCCAAAAAAGACTTTCCAGCTAAGAAATGTAAAGTGTGTTTTCGAAGAGGTATCCGGAGGGAGACTCGAATGTACTGCCCAGATTGTCCTTCAAAGCCTGGGCTGTGTGTCGGTGCTTGTTTTAAGAATTACCACACCCAGAAGAATTTCTGGGAACAACCATGAGTGTAAACTCATGTCTGTTTTGTATTTTCATGTGTTTAGTTTCATGGTTAGCATTTCTGTCATGTTCTTAGTTAGAGCTTTTGTGTTTGTAGTTTTTTAATTCTTTCTACTTAGTTAGGGGTGCCTCTGTTAAAAAAAATAAAAAAAATGATGCCATTGTGTGTGGAGTGGGGCTTGGCTGAGAGTGTACATATTGACTTGCTGTTGGCTACTGCAACACACTGCCAGCCAAACACCAGTCCACACACTCCCATCAGCTGGTGTGATTGTTGTATCAGGCATGTGGGCGTATGTAAGTGATGGGCCCTTGAGTGGCGCTGTCTGTCGATGTGAGTGTTGTAATGTGCTGGGCCCGTGGCTGGCGGTGTGAATGGCCTTGTGTGTGTCATGTATGAAAGTTGTGTGAATGGACTGTAAAGCGGTTGGTGCCTTGTCGCGGCTTTACAGCTCACGAGCTGTGAGTCATTGGTTCAGTTTTTTGCCTTTCAGTTACTAACCGTGCATTTCATTTTTGTGAAAGCTCTTCTGTTAGTAAAATTTGATCCACTGAACCATCACTCACCCTCGTGCCAAATCCAACCAGTATGTGTGGTAAAAATGACAAAACCTGCTCCGCTGTAATCAGGCGTCGCAGCACACCTGTGACACGCTAGGTGCCTCAGGTGGGACCCCAATGATGAAGCATGCCACCAACTTGGTTGGTGGGTGAGGGGTCTTTTTCACATAACCTAAGTGTGTTTCTTTTCAAAATTTTTGTGTTTGGCACATCACGGACGTATGTGGGCACATCAAAACGATATATTACAAAACTACCTGTGTTTGGGGGGGAGAGGGCACCTATGTTTTTGGTCCTGTGTGCGGCCTTCATCTAGGGAAACCTACCAAACCCAGACATTTTTTTAAAACTAGACACCCCAAGGAGTCCAGGGAGGTGCGGCTTGCGTGGATCCCCCAACATTTTCTTACCCAGACTCCTCTGTAAACCTCAAAATGTGCTTAAAAAAGCATATTTTCCTTACTTTTCTTCGTAAGATCACCACTCCAGCACAAAATTCCTACTCCCCAGTGTTCCCCTCAGTCTCCCAAGTAAAATGACACCTCACTTATGTGGGTCCCCAAAGCAGAGTCAGTCTAAAGATGTATAAAAGAATATGTCCTTATAAACTTGCTGTGCTATCCCCTCTATCTCTACAAGTTTTGGGCCTTATTCTGTTGCAGGCACCTGGCCCACCCACACAAGTGAGGTATCATTTTTATCGGGAGACTTGGGGGAACGCTGGGTGGAAGGAAATTTGTGGCTCCACTCAGATTCCAGAACTTTCTGTCACCGAAATGTGTGGAAAATGTGTTTTTTTAGACAGAATTTGAGGTTTGCAAAGGATTCTGGGTAACAGAACCTGGTCAGAGCCCCGCAAGTCACCCCATCTTGGATTCCCCTAGGTCTCTAGGTTTAAAAAATGCACAGGTTTGGTAGGTTTCCCTAGGTGCCGGCTGAGCTAGAGGCCAAAATCTAAAGGTAGGCACTGTTTTCAATGAAAAAATGTGATGTGTCCACGTTGCGTTTTGGGGTGTCTGCTGTCGCGGGCGCTAGGCCTACCCACACAAGTGAGGTATCATTTTTATCGGGAGACGTGGGGGAACGCTGGGTGGAAGGAAATTTGTGGCTCCTCTCAGATTCCAGAACTTTCTGCCACAGAAATGTTAGGAACATGTGTTTTTTTAGCCAAATTTTGAGGTTTGCAAAGGATTCTGGGTAACAGAACCTGGTCCGAGCCACACAAGTCACCCCATCTTGGATTCCCCATGGTCTCTAGTTTTCAGAAATGCACAGGTTTGGTAGGTTTCCCTAGGTGGCGGCTGAGCTACAAGCCAAAATCTACAGGTAGGCACTTTGCAAAAAACACCTCTGTTTTCCTTCACAAATTTGGATGTGTCCATGTTGCGCTTTGGGGCGTTTCCTGTCGCAGGCGCTAGGCCTACCCACACAAGTGAGGTATCATTTTTATCGGGAGACGTGGGGGAACGCTGGGTGGAAGGAAATTCGTGGCTTCTCTCAGATTCCAGAACTTTCTGCCACAGAAATGTGAGGAACATGTGTTTTTTTAGCCAAATTTTGAGGTTTGCAAAGGATTCTGGGTAACAGAACCTGGTCCGAGCCACACAAGTCACCCCATCTTGGATTCCCCTTGGTCTTTAGTTTTCAGAAATGCACAGGTTTGGTAGGTTTCCCTAGGTGGCGGCTGAGCTACAAGCCAAAATCTACAGGTAGGCACTTTGCAAAAAACACCTCTGTTTTCCTTCACAAATTTGGATGTGTCCACGTTGCGCTTTGGGGCGTTTCCTGTCGCGGGCGCTAGGCCTACCCACACAAGTGAGGTATCATTTTTATCGGGAGACGTGGGGGAACGCTGGGTGGAAGGAAATTTGTGGCTCCTCTCAGATTCCAGAACTTTCTGCCACAGAAATGTGAGGAACATGTTTTTTTTAGCCAAATTTTGAGATTTGCAAAGGATTCTGGGTAACAGAACCTGGTCCGAGCCACACAAGTCACCCCATCTTGGATTCCCCTAGGTATCTAGTTTTCAGAAATGCACAGGTTTGGTAGGTTTCCCTAGGTGGCGGCTGAGCTACAGGCCAAAATCTACAGGTAGGCACTTTGCAAAAAACACCTCTGTTTTCCTTCAAAAATTTGGCTGTGTCCACGTTGCGCTTTGGGGCATTTCCTGTCACGGGCGCTAGGCCTACGCACACAAGTGAGGTATCATTTTTATCGGGAGATGTGGGGCAACGCTGGGTGGAAGGAAATTCGTGGCTCCTCTCAGATTCCAGAACTTTCTGCCACAGAAATGTGAGGAACATGTGTTTTTTTAGCCAAATTTGAGGTTTGCAAAGGATTCTGGGTAACAGAACCTGGTCCGAGCCATACAAGTCACCCCATCTTGGATTCCCCTAGGTCTCTAGTTTTCAGAAATGCACAGGTTTGGTAGGTTTCCCTAGGTGGCGGCTGAGCTACAAGCCAAAATCTACAGGTAGGCACTTTGCAAAAAACACCTCTGTTTTCCTTCACAAATTTGGATGTGTCCACGTTGCGCTTTGGGGCGTTTCCTGTCGCGGGCGCTAGGCCTACCCACACAAGTGAGGTATCATTTTTATCGGGAGACGTGGGGGAACGTTGGTGGAAGGAAATTTGTGGCTCCTCTCAGATTCCAGAACTTTCTGCCACAGAAATGTTAGGAACATGTGTTTTTTTTGCCAAATTTTGAGGTTTGCAAAGGATTCTGGGTAACAGAACCTGGTCCGAGCCACGCAAGTCACCCCATCTTGGATTCCCCTAGGTCTCTAGTTTTCAGAAATGCACAGGTTTGGTAGGTTTCCCTAGGTGGCGGCTGAGCTACAAGCCAAAATCTACAGGTAGGCACTTTGCAAAAAACACCTCTGTTTTCCTTCACAAATTTGGATGTGTCCACGTTGCGCTTTGGGGCGTTTCCTGTCGCGGGCGCTAGGCCTACCCACACAAGTGAGGTATCATTTTTATCGGGAGACGTGGGGGAACGTTGGTGGAAGGAAATTTGTGGCTCCTCTCAGATTCCAGAACTTTCTGCCACAGAAATGTTAGGAACATGTGTTTTTTTTGCCAAATTTTGAGGTTTGCAAAGGATTCTGGGTAACAGAACCTGGTCCGAGCCACACAAGTCACACCATCTTGGATTCCCCTAGGTCTCTAGTTTTCAGAAATGCACAGGTTTGGTAGGTTTCCCTAGGTGGCGGCTGAGCTACAGGCCAAAATCTACAGGTAGTCACTTTGCAAAAAACACCTCTGTTTTCCTTCACAAATGTGGATGTGTCCACGTTGCGCTTTGGGGTGTTTCCTGTCGCGGCCGCTAGGCCTACCCACACAAGTGAGGTATCATTTTTATCGGGAGACGTGGGGGAACGCTGGGTGGAAGGAAATTTGTGGCTCCTCTCAGATTCCAGAACTTTCTGCCACAGAAATGTTAGGAACATGTGTTTTTTTAGCCAAATTTTGAGGTTTGCAAAGGATTCTGGGTAACAGAACCTGGTCCGAGCCACACAAGTCACCCCACCTTGGATTCCCCTAGGTCTCTAGTTTTCAGAAATGCACAGGTTTGGTAGGTTTCCCTAGGTGGCGGCTGAGCTACAGGCCAAAATCTACAGGTAGTCACTTTGCAAAAAACACCTCTGTTTTCCTTCACAAATTTGGATGTGTCCACGTTGCGCTTTGGGGTGTGTTCTGTCGCGGCCGCTAGGCCTACCCACACAAGTGAGGTATCATTTTTATCGGGAGACGTGGGGGAACGCTGGGTGGAAGGAAATTTGTGGCTCCTCTCAGATTCCAGAACTTTCTGCCACAGAAATGTTAGGAACATGTGTTTTTTTAGCCAAATTTTGAGGTTTGCAAAGGATTCTGGGTAACAGAACCTGGTCCGAGCCACACAAGTCACGCCATCTTGGATTCCCCTAGGTCTCTAGTTTTCAGAAATGCACAGGTTTGGTAGATTTCCCTAGGTGGCGGCTGAGCTACAGGCCAAAATCTACAGGTAGTCACTTTGCAAAAAACACCTCTGTTTTCCTTCACAAATTTGGATGTGTCCACGTTGCGCTTTGGGGCGTTTCCTGTCGCGGCCGCTAGGCCTACCCACACAAGTGAGGTATCATTTTTATCGGGAGACGTGGGGGAACGCTGGGTGGAAAGAAATTTGTGGCTCCTCTCAGATTCCAGAACTTTCTGCCACAGAAATGTTAGGAACATGTGTTTTTTTAGCCATATTTTGAGGTTTGCAAAGGATTCTGGGTAACAGAACCTGGTCCGAGCCACACAAGTCACGCCATCTTGGATTCCCCTAGGTCTCTAGTTTTCAGAAATGCACAGATTTGGTAGGTTTCCCTAGGTGGCGGCTGAGCTGCAGGCCAAAATCTACAGGTAGTCACTTTGCAAAAAACACCTCTGTTTTCCTTCACAAATTTGGATGTGTCCACGTTGCGCTTTGGGGCGTTTTCTGTCACGGCCGCTAGGCCTACCCACACAAGTGAGGTATCATTTTTATCGGGAGACGTGGGGAAACGCTGGGTGGAAGGAAATTTGTGGCTCCTCTCAGATTCCAGAACTTTCTGCCACAGAAATGTTAGGAACATGTGTTTTTTTAGCCAAATTTTGAGGTTTGCAAAGGATGCTGGGTAACAGAACCTGGTCCGAGCCACACAAGTCACCCCACCTTGGATTCCCCTAGGTGTCTAGTTTTCAGAAATGCACAGGTTTGGTAGGTTTCCCTAGGTGGCGGCTGAGCTACAGGCCAAAATCTACAGGTAGTCACTTTGCAAAAAACACCTCTGTTTTCCTTCACAAATTTGGATGTGTCAACGTTGCGCTTTGGGGCGTTTCCTGTCGCGGCCGCTAGGCCCACCCACACAAGTGAGGTATCATTTTTATCGGGAGACGTGGGGGAACGCTGGGTGGAAGGAAATTTGTGACTCCTCTCAGATTCCAGAACTTTCTGCCACAGAAATGTTAGAAACATGTGTTTTTTTAGCCAAATTTTGAGGTTTGCAAAGGATTCTGGGTAACAGAACCTGGTCCGAGCCACACAAGTCACCCCACCTTGGATTGCCCTAGGTCTCTAGTTTTCAGAAATGCACAGGTTTGGTAGGTTTCCCTAGGTGGCGGCTGAGCTAGAGGCCAAAATCTACAGGTAGGCACTTTGCAAAAAACACCTCTGTTTTCCTTCACAAATTTGGATGTGTCCACGTTGCGCTTTGGGGCGTTTCCTGTCGCGGGCGCTAGGCCTACCCACACAAGTGAGGTATCATTTTTATCGGGAGACGTGGGGGAACGCTGGGTGGAAGGAAATTTGTGGCTCCTCTCAGATTCCAGAACTTTCTGCCACAGAAATATTAGGAACATGTGTTTTTTTTGCCAAATTTTGAGGTTTGCAAAGGATTCTGGGTAACAGAACCTGGTCCGAGCCACACAAGTCACCCCATCTTGGATTCCCCTAGGTCTCTAGTTTTCAGAAATGCACAGGTTTGGTAGGTTTCCCTACGTGGCGGCTGAGCTACAGGCCAAAATCTACAGATAGGCACTTTGCAAAAAACACCTCTGTTTTCCATCACAAATTTGGATGTGTCCACGTTGCGCTTTGGGGCGTTTACTGTCGCGGGCGCTAGGCCTACCCACACAAGTGAGGTATCATTTTTATCGGGAGACGTGGGGGAACGCTGGGTGGAAGGAAATTTGTGGCTCCTCTCAGATTCCAGAACTTTCTGCCACAGAAATGTTAGGAACATGTGTTTTTTTAGCCAAATTTTGAGGTTTGCAAAGGATTCTGGGTAACAGAACCTGGTCCGAGCCACACAAGTCACCCCATCTTGGATTCCCCTAGGTCTCTAGTTTTCAGAAATGCACAGGTTTGGTAGGTTTCCCTACGTGGCGGCTGAGCTACAGGCCAAAATCTACAGGTAGGCACTTTGCAAAAAACACCTCTGTTTTCCTTCACAAATTTTGATGTGTCCACGTTGCGCTTTGGGGCGTTTCCTGTCGCGGGCGCTAGGCCTACCCACACAAGTGAGGTATCATTTTTATCGGGAGACGTGGGGGAACGCTGGGTGGAAGGAAATTTGTGGCTCCTCTCAGATTCCAGAACTTTCTGCCACAGAAATATTAGGAACATGTGTTTTTTTAGCCAGATTTGGAGGTTTGCAAAGGATTCTGGGTAACAGAACCTGGTCCGAGCCACACAAGTCACCCCATCTTGAATTCCCCTAGGTCTCTAGTTTTCAGAAATGCACAGGTTTGGTAGGTTTCCCTAGGTGGCGGCTGAGCTACAGGCCAAAATCTGCAGGTAGTCACTTTGCAAAAAACACCTCTGTTTTCCTTAAAAAATTTGGCTGTGTCCACGTTGCGCTTTGGGGCATTTCCTGTTACGGGCGCTAGGCCTACCTACACAAGTGAGGTATCATTTTTATCGCGAGACGTGGGGGAACGCTGGGTGGAAGGAAATTTGTGGCTCCTCTCAGATTCCAGAACTTTCTGCCACAGAAATGTTAGGAACATGTGTTTTTTTAGCCAAATTTTGAGGTTTGCAAAGGATTCTGGGTAACAGAACCTGGTCCGAGCCACACAAGTCACCCCATCTTGGATTCCCCTAGGTCTCTAGTTTTCAGAAATGCACAGGTTTGGTAGGTTTCCCTACGTGGCGGCTGAGCTACAGGCCAAAATCTACAGGTAGGCACTTTGCAAAAAACACCTCTGTTTTCCGTCACAAATTTGGATTTGTCCACGTTGCGCTTTGGGGCGTTTCCTGTCGCGGGCGCTAGGCCTACCCATACAAGTGAGGTATCATTTTTATCGGGAGACGTGGGGGAACGCTGGGTGGAAGGAAATTTGTGGCCCCTCTCAGATTCCAGAACTTTCTGCCACAGAAATGTTAGGAACATGTGTTTTTTTAGCCACATTTTGAGGTTTGCAAAGGATTCTGGGTAACAGAACCTGGTCCGAGCCACACAAGTCACCCCATCTTGGATTCCCCTAGGTCTCTAGTTTTCAGAAATGCACAGGTTTGGTAGGTTTCCCTAGGTGGCGGCTGAGCTACAGGCCAAAATCTACAGGTAGTCACTTTGCAAAAAACACCTCTGTTTTCCTTCACAAATTTGGATGTGTCCACGTTGCGCTTTGGGGCGCTTGCTGTCGCGGCCGCTAGGCCTACCCACACAAGTGAGGTATCATTTTTATCGGGAGACGTGGGGGAACGCTGGGTGGAAGGAAATTTGTGGCTCCTCTCAGATTCCAGAACTTTCTGCCACAGAAATGTTAGGAACATGTGTTTTTTTAGCCAAATTTTGAGGTTTGCAAAGGATTCTGGGTAACAGAACCTGGTCCGAGCCACACAAGTCACCCCACCTTGAATTCCCCTAGGTCTCTAGTTTTCAGAAATGCACAGGTTTGGTAGGTTTCCCTAGGTGGCGGCTGAGCTACAGGCCAAATTCTACAGGTTGGCACTTTGCAAAAACACCTCTGTTTTCCTTCACAAATTTGGATGTGTCCACGTTGCGCTTTGGGGCGTTTCCTGTCGCGGGCGCTAGGCCTACCCACACAAGTGAGGTATCATTTTTATCGGGAGACGTGGGGGAACGCTGGGTGGAAGGAAATTTGTGGCTCCTCTCAGATTCCAGAACTTTCTGCCACAGAAATGTTAGGAACATGTGTTTTTTTAGCCAAATTTTGAGGTTTGCAAAGGATTCTGGGTAACAGAACCTGGTCCGAGCCACACAAGTCACCCCATCGTGGATTCCTCTAGGTCTGTAGTTTTCAGAAATGCACAGGTTTGGTAGGTTTCCCTAGGTGGCGGCTGAGCTACAAGCCAAAATCTACAGGTAGGCACTTTGCAAAAAACACCTCTGTTTTCCTTCACAAATTTGGATGTGTCCACGTTGCGCTTTGGGGCGTTTCCTGTCGCGGGCGCTAGGCCTACCCACACAAGTGAGGTATAATTTTTATCGGGAGACGTGGGGGAACGCTGGGTGGAAGGAAATTTGTGGCTCCTCTCAGATTCCAGAACTTTCTGCCACAGAAATGTTAGGAAAATGTGTTTTTTTAGCCACATTTTGAGGTTTGCAAAGGATTCTGGGTAACAGAACCTGGTCCGAGCCACACAAGTCACCCCATCTTGGATTCCCCTAGGTCTCTAGTTTTCAGAAATGCACTGGTTTGGTAGGTTTCCCTAGGTGGCGGCTGAGCTAGAGGCCAAAATCTACAGGTAGTCACTTTGCTAAAAACAGCTCTGTTTTCTGTGATGTGTCCACGTTGTGTTTTGGGGCATATCCTGTCGCGGGCGCTAGGCCTACCCACACAAGTGAGGTATCATTTTTATCGGGAGACTTGGGGGAACATAGAATAGCAAAACAAGTGTTATTGCCCCTTGTCTTTCTCTACATTTTTCCCTTCCAAATGTAAGACAGTGTGTAAAAAAGACGTCTATTTGAGAAATGCCCTGTAATTCACATGCTAGTATGGGCACCCCGGAATTCAGAGATGTGTAAATAACCACTGCTTCTCAACACCTTATCTTGTGCCCATTTTGGAAATACAAAGGTTTTCTTGATAGCTATTTTTTACTCTTTATATTTCAGCAAATTAATTGCTGTATACCCGGCATAGAATGAAAACCCACTGCAGGGTGCAGGTCATTTATTGGCTCTGGGTACCTAGAATTCTTGATGAACCTACAAGCCCTATATATCCCCGCAACCAGAAGAGTCCAGCAGATGTAACGGTATATTGCTTTAAAAAATCTGACATTGCAGGTAAAAGTTACAGAGTAAAACGTAGAGAAAAAGTGATGTTTTTTTCACCTCAATTTCAATATTTTTCTTTTTCAGTTGTTATTTTCTGTAGGAAACCCTTGTAGGATCTACACAAATTACCCCTTGCTGAATTCAGAATTTTGTCTACGTTTCAGAAATGTTGCGGTTTCTGGGATCCAGTGTTGGTTTCATGCCCATTTCTGTCACTGACTGGAAGGAGGCTGAAAGCACAAAAAATCGTAAAAATGGGGTATGTCCCAGTAAAATGCCAAAATTGTGTTGAAAAATTGGGTTTTCTGATTCAAGTCCGCCTGTTCCTGAAAGCTGGGAAGCTGGTGATTTTATCACCGCAAACCCTTTGTTGATGCCCTTTTCAGGGAAAAAACCACAAGCCTTCTTCTGCAGCCCATTTTTCCAATTTATTTGAAAAAAACAAAATTTTCACTGTTTTTTGGCTAATTTCTTGGCCTCCTTCTGGGGAACCCACAAAGTCTGGGTACCTCTAGAATCCATAGGATGTTGGAAAAAAAGGACGCAAATTTGGCGTGGGTAGCTTATGTGAACAAAAAGTTATGAGGGCCTAAGCGCGAACTGCTCCAAATAGCCAAAAAAAGGCTCGGCACAGGAGGGGGAAACGGCCTGGCAGCGAAGGGGTTAAACAAACTGAGAAACACTCCTGCCCCGACGGCAAAGTTATTAGTAAACTAAGAGGCAAGTCATGCATGGATCATGTGTACCCTATATGTGGGCTAGATTTATTATACACGTTTAATGTATTTAATCAAACCAAAGAGGATTTTGTTACAGCAGAAATGCTGAACTCACATATTTGAAGGTTCACTTATATGTGAGAATGAAGAATAAGGCAACTGTAAAATGCAATATTTGCCTAGCATCACACAATTTGAGACCCGTTTCTGGGTCAAGTACATTACAGTTAGGTCGAGTAGATTATTCAAGCTATTCGACCTGCAGGTCTAGTAACATTTTTATGATTTTTCGAGGCATGCACCATATACCAGTGGTCTTCAAACTTTTTAATATTGCAGCCCTCCCCACCAAGTGAAAATAAATAGCATTGGGGCTCGCCTCCAAAGTATTCCTAATTATTAAATTTGCAATGTTAAAATATGCATAGACGTATTTAAACATTGCATTTAAGTTCTGATACGATTTTAAAAATGCAATCAAATAAATGATGTCAAACATACTGTTCTGGTCAGACAGGCCTTACTAACATGTAATAGTATCCACAGTGTGAATAAAAGAAGTGAGGGTGGGAGTTTTGAAGAGTATTTGGAGTCCCTTCCCTTTAGATACATACTCCCAGCTTGGATATACATGACAAAACATGTTATTGATGGCCCATTACAGAGCGATGTACTGCTGCTCGTTTTTTTCAGCTTACAACAAAGCCCTGCTAGCAGCATAATGCTTCTTTTGGCCAGAGCCAGGCACCCCAGTCCCCACCCACCCCCTCAGGATCATTTGAGGCCTCCCAGTTTGAAGACCCCTGCCATATACTGACATTTATGTTGACCAGATACATAGTCCTACTTGATTAGTAGAAACTGTATAACACTGCTAGAGAGAGAGAGATTGTATTTTTGTCTAGCAACAGTTTTGACTTGCCATAAAGTAGCACATGGGGTTAATATGCGTGCTGCAAGGAACATATCTGTATTTTATGTGAATAAATGAGTGGATTAGTAAAGGCAGCTTTTACCTGTGCTTTAAAGCAAATGAAATGTATGCTAGAGAGGGGCTCTCAAGAGCCGAGGGGCACTTTAGCTAGGCGGTAGTGGGGGAATCCAAGGAGAAGGTCATGGGTAGGCGCCAAAAAAGATTGTCGCACCAGGTGGCACCAGTGCTAAAGATGGCCCTGGTTCTGTGAGAGAGGGACGGTTGGTTTGTTACTTCCATACAGTTCCTGTTCTGTAAGGAAGGTAGGCTGATGCTGCTGCTACCCAATTTGTACATGTTTGTGACGGAAATGGTTTGTGCTGATGCTACCCTCTCTGTGCCTTTTTTTGAAGTTAAGAAGCTAGCACTGTTTCTGCCAAAAGTGCAACTGTTTAATTGAGGCAATGCTGCTGCTCTGACTTATAAAAAAAATACCAAGGATATTTTGAATGCCTTCGCATGACATGCCCAAACCAGCCAGTAGCTCCTGTCCAAACTGTGTGACCCTGAGCAATTACATTTCTTCCCTGTGCCTCCTTTTCCATGGTCATTACATTTGAGAGCACTTTGAAATATTTCACTTTAGGATGTGCACTGTACAAAAACCTCTATTGTTTGTGGCGTAATGAACTATATTGTTGCTTCATCAATAACATCAATAAAGGCCTTGTATAAAAGGACTGGACAGCCAAATTGCCTCTTTGGTTATTCTACCCTTGCTTCTAGCACCAGGACTTTTCTTTCCAAGGTACCCTGTGCATGCAACAAAAGTTAATGACCTCATTCACGAATAAAATTGTCATTATGCCAGAAAGGGAAAGAATATGATAACCTTCCAGAATTCGAACTGCACAATGAAACCTGGTTTCAATCCTGGCTACCAAGCTTGACAAAACAGTCGACCCTTGCCTCTTCATTCATTAATGAAATTGTCACAGCAGAAAGGGTGTGGTTCACTAATACTAATAGAAGCCGTTCAGTGTAGTGATATAATCTAAGGTATAAAAATGAAACAATCCAAATACACTTTTAATGTAAAAATGTAGATTTCAGCTATAAATAAAGTGGCCATCAGCAACTCTTGCAGCAGGCTTGGAAGTCTCGGGCGAGTTAAGAGCTGCTCTCCTCAGACTCCACTGCGCAGATGTTTTAAACAGGATGCAGCACAGACGGGACTACTTAGCTATGGGACCACGTTGTCACTGCCTCACTTCCGCTCCCCTTGAGATACATGTAGTAAGATCGGATATGCTTTGTTGTTGGACACATGGTTCACAGTTGCAAGGCCTAAGCACTCCCTCACCCAGTTAGCTGTGAGTGTGACTTGGCAGCATGGCCTGTTTCATACCACAGACTATGACTACAGTGACTCAGCCTGTGAAAAATGCTACATGTTCTGAAAACATCACCATTAGCATATTCTGAGACCTCTTAAAGGGTGAGTCGTAAGGAAATTTGTCCTATCAACCTCACCACCTTCTCCCGGAGGCTGGAGAACATGCCATATGAAGTAGGGACTATTCTATAGTACTTTATGTGAAATACTTTTATTTTTGGGGAAGATGCCTAGCCCATAAGGGCAAAATTCGAAGACAGAAGCATGTTGATGGAAAATAGAAGTAGGGACCATTTCTCTGCCCCCCTGTTTATAAAAGTGTGGTAGGGAGACACCAGTAAACAACA